>NW_026947501.1:69632200-70232200 GCF_034190915.1 Cavia porcellus | reverse complement strand
TAGCTTCCCAACTGTGCAGGAGCCGTCAGGACACTCAGGCCTAGCTAGCATGAAGAGGAGTCTACACACATGTGCACCTGCAAGGCCCCTGCCCTCCCTCCTCCCATGCGCCTTGGCTGAGCCCCTGGAGGCTGTAATCATGTCACCTGTTAGGTCCTGGCCCCTCCCTGCCTCTCAGCATCCCGGATCTCTTTACAGGACCTGCGTTTTCTACAAGACACAGGACATGTGTGCGCACTGTGGCCCCTCGATTCCCCAGTCCTCCAGGCTGCTTCCCAAGCTGCATGCACATGGCAGCGCTTGGTGGGTGGTGGTTAAGCATTGTCCTAGCACATCAAGCCGGGTCTAGAGGCTGGTGCAGAAAGGATGTGGAGACCACAGAAGTTGCTCTTTGCTCGTGGTCACCGGCCACGCCTGCCTGTTCTTGCTGGTGTGGTTATTGTAATCTATGACTCAGCAGCAGAGGTGGGGCTGAAACAATCCGATGGTTGGGGCCTTTTCTGGAGGTGCTTCAGAGGCCCTCCCACATAAATAGAGGGGGTTCCGAAATGATGCAGGGAGTTTGCCAAGAGCCAGCAAGGAGCAGCTAAAGGAGCAAAGGCTTTGTATTCGAGTGAAGACTGGAGTACGTTGTTGACCTGCTTTACATTGAAGAGGGGGAAATCATAAGTCCAGGAACTCGGGCACCAAAGTCACGCGTGTAAAGTAACTGTCTCAGTTGCTTTCCTCATCGCTGACACACACAGTTTTAAAGAGGAGAGGTTTATTTGGCTGTTTTTGAAGTCTCAGCTCCTGCATGATCTCCCAGCTCCAAGGCAAGAAGTGTACAGTGGAAGGCCCTGGAGAGGAGAGCTGATCAGAGGGCAGGACGCAGAGGGGGAAGGGAGGGAACTGCACCTTCCAGATCACACCCGCCATGATCCCTCTTCCGATCAGGTCTCACCACCTCAGCAAATCAGCTCCAATCCCCCCACATCCCATCACCATCCCAACAGTGGCACCTATGAGTGCAGGCAACTTGGGAGGGGGCATCTAGAGCTAAACCAAAACAGCCTGTGAGGTCTCTCTCCACCTAGGTAGGGGCAGCCCTGGGTGAACTGGCCGGCTGGAGCTTAGGTCCTTGTCCTATACATAAGGTTCCTCTGGCCTCGCTGGCGGAAGTGTCTGAGCCACTCCTGGCTCTAGCCTCAGGTCCTAGCCTAATACCTGGGAGCCACAGAGCAGAGCAGGTGAGAACCCAGACACTAAGGCCAGCCCGCCTGGCTGTCACCCCCGCTGCCACGTGGTAACTGTGTCATGTTAGCAAGGTAATTCCCCTTCCTCCTGGGACAGGGGCATATCTTCCTGTGGGCATATCCATGTCATAGGCTGTGGAACACCAGGTAATCTGGATACTTTAGAACAGTTCCTGGCACACATGAGAGCTATGCAGTGATGCTTGTTGTATTTATTACTTGGTGGATATTTGTTGAGTTGTATCCGATTCTGTCTGAGGTAAGAATGATTACGGGGCTGAATTCTTGCAAGACCCGTCTCACCCATCCCTGCCTCAAAGGGTCTCTTCTATTCAACTCCACATCTCCTATCCAACCTCACATTTTACAGTAAAAAGCTAAACAAAGGGGAAAAAAACCTACTTGCCCAGAATACTCCAAAGAAAATTTTTCTGTTTTCTGAATGTTGATAAACAGTACTCCTATATTTGATGAGGATTTTATGTGGGCTCTGAATATGTTATAAGTAGCAATTTTATCTGGAATTGTTTATGTTTTGGGGTAGGGAATTAAAGTAGGTTGTTTTCTGATGATATTGGAAGAGTTTCACCAACTGGAGTATTTTTCATTTTTATTGGTACCAGGGATCGAACTCACGACTGCCTGCTTGCAAGGCAGGCGCTTATGCCGCTGAGCTAAATCCCCAGCCCCCAAACTGGAGTATTTTTAAATTACCGTTTAATGGAACTGCTGGGGTGAACTGGGGTGGTTAATTATGTTGAACCTGTCAGTATTGCTGGATGTCTTTTGTGGGCATTCCATGCCATGCTGGTCCTAGGGGGAACAAACACTCAAGGTTCTTTGGGCAGCTGGAAAGTGGCTGTGCCAGACAGACCCAGAGGCACTTAAAGCTTTGGGTCATGGGCCATCCTTTCTTTGAGTCTAGTTTCCTTCTGTGTCCTCCAGAGAGAATAGTGTTACTGTTTTGAGGTGGATGGTGAGGAGCTGTGCCCAGCACCCCGCCTGGCACAGAGCAGCTTTTTAAAAAATGGCAGCTGTTGGTTTAGCTGTTGCTTGGAGGCCTGACTTCCCTGGTATGCCTGTTTTGGGGCCACCCTGGGGCTACTTCCTGGGCCTTGTTCTCTGACTGGCACAGTGGGCAGGGTCACCACCTGCAGAGGAGGGTGTGTGTGTATGTGTGGTGAGAGCCCCATTTCCTGTGGGTTTGTGGCTTTGCAGTGTTTTCCCTCTGACAGTGCCTGTGGGGTTTCAGGCAGGACTAGGAGGCATGTGGTGGTGAATGGGGCAGGGTCTCTTGGGGTGGGCTCAGCCTTCCTGCCCCCTTCCATCCACCTGGGCTCTGCGCAGCTGCATTCACTGAGTGCTTCCGGAGGTGGGTGCTTTCTGTTCCTCCTTCACCTCTCAATCACCATGCAGAGAAGAGGAGGAAGCCCGGATGTGGAGAGGTTAAATAGTCATTGCAGGGTCAGGTTAGTGAGTCTGGGCTGGGATGGGAGTTGTGCCTCTTTTCAGGTGGTTTCCATCCAGGTGAATAGAGAGCGAGGCATGGTGGGGGTGTGGGTGGGGGAATGGCATGCTTTCCCTGAAGCAGCTTCATGTGGACTGCTGAGAGAGCAAAATGTTTCAAAAGTCTCCTGTGTTCCTCCCTTCTGAGCATAGCATTCTGGCTGGCTTTACTTTTTCCTGGGAACGCAGTGCACCAACTTTGTAACCTGATTCTTGTAGATGTAGCAATCAGTCCTGAAGTCTTTTCGGCCACTTGCTGGCTTTGGGGCAGTTTCTTTATCCCAGAGAAACAACTGATAGCAAATGAATGACCAGGAGTATCCCAGGCAGGCAGTGGTGGTGTGGGGAGACAGCTGTGACAGTGCCTGTGACATGAAAGGGACCTAGCCAAGTACAGGAGGCTGTGAGGAAGGAGGGAGACCTGCATTTGGGTGGGATGAGGGCAGGATGCAGGGGACTATAGAGTAGGGAAGGATGAGCTGCTTAGCTAAGGGATCCAGGTCTCTCAGTTAAGAGAGGAAACATTATTAAAGGATCCATTTTTTTGAGTACTCATCAAGGGCATGGCTAATTATGTTGAAGGTGGGGCTTCCTTCTAGTCCTTGAAGTCCAGGAAAATGGGTGTGGCAGAAGGCTTGCAGCAAGCTGGAAAGGGAGGGAAAGGCTATGTTGACTTTAAAGCCAGGCTGGAAGTGAAACCTGCTGGACCGGAAGTGAAGCTTGGCACACTGGAAATGGAAGTGGTTAGTGTGTGTGTGGTGGGTTTAGGTCTCAGCTCTCCACTTTTTGCTTAAAATTGTAGAATTGAGGGCTGGGGAATTAGTTCAGTGGCATAAGTGCCTGCCTGGCAAGCACAAGGTTCTGAGTTCTATCCCCGGTACCCCCCCCCCCAAAAAAAATGTAACGTTGAGAAGACTTGTTGGGGCTGGAGGAGTAGAGGCGTGGGCAAGGGGACAACCCGGTGCCTGTGCTGTGCCTGGAGTCAGGACAGAGCCCAGGTCGCAGTGAAGATGCTGGTCTTGATTGGGTAGTGGCATTGCAGGTCCACAGAGAGTTCTCTAATGACCAGGGAATGCAACCATTGTAAGTACGACCTTTACTTGTGTCAATGAAAAAGGGGGCTCCTGTGCCTCAGAGCCTGCCTGGATCCCTTAATTTGTGTGTAACTGTGAGACTCAGAGAGATGACACAACTTGAAGGTTGTAGAGGGATCTGGGATCTGACTCAAGATCTGACAGTATATGATCCAGGGTGGAAGAGCACAGGATTGAGCGTTAAGAGGCTGGGTTCAAATCCTGTTCCTCTTGTACTTCTGAGTGAGGCTCGCCCTCTTATGAGTGCCTTATCCCATCTGTACTTGGGGAGGTTTGCCAACTGTTTCTGTTTGGTACAGTTGACATCTTTCCACCAATGCCTTCTTCCACACCAAGCTCCTTTGTGGTTTCAGATGCCAGCGAATGTCCAGGCAGGGTCAGTGTACGTGGCAACACAGTAACAGGCACCAGGCCTTTCTGGCTGAGCAGGCTGACAGTGCTGCTTTGAAATTTACCCAGTGGGGTGATACTGCAAAGGAAGTCCAGCGGCCAGGCAGAGATATCCTTAGATGTCGTGTTCCGTGGGAGCTGCGATGAATTATCCCTGCTGTGAGCCTTCCTTTCTTTATTGGTAAACATAGAGATGATATTATCTAGCCCTAAATGCTTTGACCCCACTGCCTCATCCTGAGTCAGGGTGATGGAGCACAGCACTGCTTCCCCTTTCTGCAGAAAAAAAGAACTCTCAGTGATAGGAATGAAAAGGGGAGATAAGGAGCTTGGAAAATAGATTAAAATGTCTAATACAGCTTTAATGGGAGCTTTAGGGTTTCTTCCTTGTCTGTATTCAGTCGGGCTGTGAGTCCTGTTTAGTTTTGTCTCCCAGAATATTCATATCTATATTTCACTGCAGCTTCTGAGTCTTCTATTGGACAGAGGTGCTTTGGGCTCTGCACCGTCCTCTGTCCCCAGGCCGTCTTCCCCAGGCAGCGTTCACCTTGATCCCGAAGTGCTTGCTCTGAAATGCGTGGCTCTCTGACTTCTCAGATCTCATGGTTCCTTCTCGCTTAAGGTCAAATTCCCGCCTGTCAGTGACCTATAATCCTTTTTTCTCATTAGGTCTCTGACTCCAGGGCATATGATGCTGACTGTCAGCCTAAGGTACCACCTGAGGGAGGTGAGCTCCAGTGAGATTAATCAGTCAGGGACCTGCAGGGTTTGCCCTCTGAAGTGCGTATCCTGTGTCAGGTTATAGGTTTGTTTGGGGAACTTGAGACATGGAGAAACTTTTATTTTATTTTATTTTTTTAAGGAGAAACTTTTAAAAGCAAAAAGAAGTATGTGCAGGTGGTTTTGAATCAAAACTTCATTAGTTCCAGGACTTATGGTAGGTGATGGTTGTGTGTATTGAGTATCAAATGGCTGGGTTTAGGTTGGACTGCCTGTTACTAGAAAGATGGTCTCATACACGTGGCATAACTGCAAAGTTATGGTTTTGTTTATTTATGTATTGTTTTGGGATTTTTTTGTTTGTGTGTGTGATTGTTCTTGTTATTAGGCAGTTATGTGTGTGACTTTCCCTTTGTGGCTCCTTGGTTGCATGTTACTAGGTTTGACATAAGTGACTCCATGTTGATTCTGAGAGCTTTTGCGCTACTCCACTGAGTAGGGTACCTCATCCGCTAGGAGAAATTTCAGTCATAGCCCTAGGGAAAATGTCAGAATTATCTCTGTTGGAAATTGAGGCCCAGAGAGCACAAGGGCCTGGATAGGTCAGGATGATCATTGAGTAAAGATTCGTTTCACCTTTTTACCTTCTTTCACAGTAGATCTTGGGCTTCTATTACTTTCATTGGAAAGAAGATTCTGGGCCCTGACTCTTGAGTCTTTTCAAATGCAGAGAGAGCCAAGTAGGCACGCTGTGACTGTGGGAGTGTCATTCTGCCTGGCCACAGCTGAGCAGAGCCACACTGGGTGAGTCCCAGCTGAGATCACTGCACATAGTGTATCAGCTCTGAATGAGGTACTGGGAACCCTTATTGCCTGGGATCTCAGTTCTACTCCTAATTGCTACTGCGAACACTGAAGACTGTGTGCAGAGTTAATGAAAGTGTAGTAGAAAGAAAAACAAGGGCGACCATCTGGTCCCCGCCATTCTCCAGCCTTTGATTTCAGTGCTGTTCAGTCTCTGTCCAGAGGCAACAAGTATGCAGAAATGGTTGATGTTGACAGATATTTCAGTTTTCGTGGAGCACAAAGGGAGCCTACTTTGCAGCTCATGTATTTGTGCCCTGTTTCTGTCACACAGGAGCTACGACTTCAGGGAAGTTCCTTGTCAGTCTGAGGCTCTGGGGCCTCAGCTGTACCACCCCCAAGCCGGAGGTGGGGGCCAGGCAGGGAGTTTGGAGTTTACTTTCAGGGCAGTAGGTGAGCCCAGGGCAGTTTGTGAACATGTTTTACTGTTTTCTGGTGCTCAGAACAGCAGTGATAACTGCTACCATGTAGGGAGGACACTGGGTCAGATCTCTGTGTGGCTCAGGTGGCCTTGGTCAAGAAGGCAGATAAAGGCCATAGGAGGCTGGTGGTAGAGGGCAAGGAAGTGCCATGGGCACAGTAGATTGGGGCACAGATGGAACTGGTCCTTGACACATGGGGGCTGCCTGGGGATGGGGGTTGTGGTCTAATTCAGAGGTGTTGAGAGACAAGGGGAAGGGGCAGAGGGAAGCCTTTGGTGACCAAAGCTCCACAGGCTTTGGAGAAGAGCTGGTGGCTTTGCAGATGGGGACATGGAGGCCCAAGGTGACCTCTCTGCAGTGATCCCACAGGTGAGAGGTGTAAGCCCAGTGCCCTAGGTCTTCTGCACTGTGGCCTGCTCTGGTCCAACTGCTAAGGATGGGGCCATGAGGTCTGAGGGTGGGTGGCTTCTGGTTTCCTCAGCATGGTGCCAAAGATCAGGTCTGGCATCAGTCGAGGAGCCCAGTCCTTTGTCACTGCACCTAGGGCCCCTTTCAGCCATCCCACTCTGTTGTGTTTGCAAAGTATTCTTTATCTGACCATGGGGGCCGCTCTTGATCAGCAAGTTGTCCATTTCCTCATCGCTACCTTGGCGAAGCTGGTGGTTCAGAGCACTTCCTGCAGAAACCTGCTGACCCTGTGTGCAACTGCTCTTAAATAAGTGCTCTGAGGCTAGGATGGAGGACAGTAGTCATTTTGCTTTATAGGCCATTGTTGTGACACTTGAAAGGTGACAAATTATCCGTGACAAAATTTCTCATTTTGAAAATTGTGCAGTTTTTCTTCGGTATTCAAGCCTGAGGATAACCCAGACCCTTACAGAAATGGTGTTGCCCTTGCATTTATCTATGCACGGTTGATTTTGTGCTTTAAATCATCTCCAGAAGACTTACTGTGCCTGATACAGGCTCCATGCCGTGCAGAGTTGTGACACTGTCTTGTTCAGGGAGGAATGGTAAAGAAAAGGTCTGTGTGTGTTCAGTACGGATGCCATTAAAAAAATGTGTCTGATTCCCCAGGTGTGGCGGCCACAGCCACTGAGGGCTATTTTATAATTTTATAACATCCTTGGTGTCGAGAGATCAAGGTCGCAGTGCTTAGGGTAAGATGTCATGGCGCCTGCAACTTTCAAATGATTCATAGAAAGAGACACATCCGTGAATCAGTGTGTCCTCACGGTGGACAGAGCAGATGCAGAGAGGCGCAATCAGATACAGATATCAGGGCAGGTGTAGCTGTTCTTCTACTTGTACTATTTTCCCTAGTTTGAAAACTTCACACAATACGGCGTCTTCAAATGTGTTACTGATGGCAGAGGCATCTTGAGGTGTCAGTTGCTGTGTCCCCCGGTCTCTTGGACCTGTGGTCTTCACCCTTCCAGGTCTTGGTCACCTTGAGGAGGAAGGAATCGCTCACGCCAGTTGTGTCCTGGACGGCCTTGGGGGTGCAACTGGAATTAGAGGCGGAGGATTTTGATGAAATTCATTCTTCCCCTATAGAGAAATTATTATGTTTCGAGATTGTGCGTTGACCAGTTTTCCTTCAAACTTTCATTGTCTTTTTTCTATTTTCCTTAAAGCCTTGTGGCCTCTGAAAATCACGGAAGTGGTTATTGTAACTATTCAAACAGGGAGGAGAATAAGGGTCCTGTTGCTCCCATTGCTCCAGATCTGTCCCTGTGGATAGCCGGTGGTCACGGCACCTCCTGGGTGCTGTCCTGTGTAGGGACATGTGCCACATGTCAGATGCCCGTGCACGCCTCTGGGGCATGAGGGCTGTCCGCCTTGTTTGGGCTGTTTGTCCTTACCACCCAGGAGGACTCAGGAGAGGTTACTATGTCTAGGGAGCCCTAGCTCCGAGCACTGACCTCTCGCCAGTGTAGTCATCTGATTCTAAGCCACCTCCTCTCCTCTTTCAGATGACACTGGGCACCACCGTTCATGTTATCTGTGGTGGAGCTGGGAGTTGAGGAGATGTGCAGTTTGTACTGTGGAGGGCAGGGAAAGTGTCCTGGGAGAGGCAGACACCTGCACAGAGCTTGCAGATTGGGCAATTTTCTTGTTCAAGTATTTCTTCTAGTCTCAGGGCCCTGGGCACTTGGGAAAACATGGTCACTGCTGTCCTGGGGCTCCAATTCCCTGGCTACTTCTCCCCCAACACTAGCTCTGATGGACTGCCTTGAGTTACCTAGGAAGGGCCAAGGCTGAGTCCTCTCTCCTTTCTAGGGTCCAGAACTAGCGACATGTCTTGGGGGTGACAGGCAGGAGCACAATCCCAGGCTGGAGCCATGCAGGATTTAAATGTGGCCTTGGCCTGGTCTCTCTCTGGGCACAAGCTTTCCTCCTGCCTCATGGGAGACACCGTTTCCTACAGCTGGGACTTACTAATGTGATCTGCACATTGTCTGATTGGTGCTGAAGAGGCTGTGAAACCTGCCAAAATGGGCAGCATCCTTTGCCATGGGCAGCTCCCCTGAGCTCTCCTACCAAGTCAGACTGGAGGGGTGTGGGCTAGTCTAATCGAGGGCCCAGGGATCAGAGGCAGTGGACTAATATTCAGAAGCATTTTCTATGAGGGAGAAGAGTGGGTTGGAAACTGCGTAGTGGAGCTATGGGATGTGTCCAGGGAGGAGTGATCAGTGTCACTTATTAGTGGTAAACATCACTATTAGTTGTCACTTATTAAGCATAAACATCTCTCGTAGTGCTTGGCTATTAGATGTCTGCATGGCTCTGCAAGAATATAAATGTCACTGGATTAGAAGTAAGCATGTGGCCCCCTCACAGAGGCATGAACTGAGTGGTGTAGTAAATTTGTGAAGGCAGAATGCGTCCAACGAAAGAGTCCACAGGAAAAGGCAGTCCTGCTCCCAGAGCACTGTGGGACTCGGTACTCTTTGGGGTTGAGTTACCAACATTTAAGGCATGTGAAGATTCTGTCTGCCCACACCCATGACTGTTTTACTGTGTGCTTCTGGCCTTTTGTATTGAACAAGTTATGAAGAGAGTCATTATTGCTTCCATTACAGCAGGCTCTGTATCTTTTTGTTACCCGCAGTTGCCTACCCTCGTCTGCTGTTTTCTGATGGCTGGATTTGTATGGTGATGCCACTGGTACTGGTGGTGGCTTTGGTAAGTATGGTAACAGTGGTGACAGCTGGAGATTGTGGTGGTAGTTAATGGTGATAAGGGGGTGGTAGCAGA
Organism: Cavia porcellus; assembly: GCF_034190915.1. Taxonomy (NCBI): domain Eukaryota; kingdom Metazoa; phylum Chordata; class Mammalia; order Rodentia; family Caviidae; genus Cavia; species Cavia porcellus. Next base: position 70,222,708 of record NW_026947501.1, on the reverse strand, counting down.
GATGAAGATGTGGCAGAGTCAATAGGGCAGTGATGATGGTAGTGGTGATGTACATGTGGTGAGTGGTGTTGGTGGTACAGAGGATGAAACTTACACACAGGGTGTGTCATAGACACTTTTAAAGTATTATTTCAATCTATTACCTCCTCATAACAATCTTTGGGGTAGATACCAACTCTTGTCCATTTTCTGGGCAACCTGTTATAGTTGATTCATTGTGTCAACTTGAGAAGTTTAGAAGCTTAGCTAATTCAGCAGTTCCACATCCTAGGGTGTAGAGAACATGCCCTAGGACAGCTGTTAATGCCATAGGATGTTGGAATGGTTGATTCATTGTGTCAACTTGAGAAGTTTAGAAGTTTAATTAAGTGACTCAGCAGGGGGCCAGGGTCCTCACTTTGTAAGCATCTTGAGCTTGTGCAAGAGAAGGGCAGGAGATGGTGTGAGTTGTATACCTACCTGAGGGTGGGTAGCCAGCATACGATGTAAGCGAGAAATAGAGGCTTGTTTTCCCTGTTTTTGCTGTCTTCCACCACCGCAAACTGTTGACCTCTGTGATGCCACTCTACCCTGCAGCCAGCTGATTATGGACTGAAACCTCCACAAATGATGAGTAAATGAACATTTCCTTCCTTACTTTTGGGCATTGGGTGTTTTGTCTCAGCAGTGAAGGAAAAGTAACTGACACACAACCCTGTTGGACTCAGCCACACAGTGCATGCAGAATTGAGATTCAGAGTTCCATAGGCTGGCTACAGAGTCTCTGCTAAACTCAGGTGACCCAGTACAATCCTTGGACCATATCTTAGTCAATTCTTCATTGCTGAGACACAATGCCTGACTCCCACAATTTAAAGGAAGAGGTTTTTAGAGGATTTAGTCCAAGACAGGAAGGCATGGTGAAGGAGGCTGGTAGAGGAGAGCGGCTCACAGCATGGCTCCCAGGAAGCAGAAAGAGGAGGGAGGAGCCAGGAGGAGATAAATTCTTCCAGGCCACATCCCCTCGACCTACTTGTTTTGACCAGACCTCACTTTTTAAAAGTCATTGCTTGGGCCCCCAAAATCCAGTCATCTTCCAGAAGCCCCACTTCTGAATATATGAGAATTTTGGGACATTTTAGATCTTAGCCACACAGATCAGCTGTATCAGGTCACCTGGCTGCTGGGCAGGAGCACCCCACTGGGCTTGTGTTAAAATGCCCTTCAAAGTCTCATGTACTGATAGGTGGAGTTTCTGGGAGTAGCTGGATCCTGGTGTGTGCTCCTGGAGTATGAGTGTGGTAACTAGATTGGTCCACTGGTTGGTTTGGGATAGTCGTGGGTGATGGAAATACTGAAGAAGGAAGCCCTACCCTGGATGTGAGTGGCATCAACCAATAGGCTGGTAGCCTGGGTGGAATATAAAGGGAAAGAAGAAGAGCAGGCTGCCACTTCCTGCCTCCTGCCTGCCCTGCCATGGACCGTTTGGCCTCCGTGATGCTTCTCTGCCGTGCTGCCCCACCCTGGAGCCAGCTGACTGTATACTGAAACCTCTACAAACCATGAGCTGAAATAAACCTTTCCTCCTTTAACTTGTGGGAGTTGAGTGCTTTATCCCAGAGTGTAAGGTGAGAAAGACACACCCATTCACTAGGGAGAGGCCAGCAGGAGAGTCAGAGTGTTTACTAGGAGGTTGTTGTCCGGAGATAAAAGTCCGAGAACAGTTGCCCTAAACCTCTGTGGTTCCGGCCCACACGGTCTTTTATCAGCTTTGGGTCTGGCTTGTGTGACTGTGGCCTTGCCCCCAGGGAACTGTGACAGGCCCAGCATCCCCTTCAGACAGGTCTTGGGCCTTGCTGGGCAAGGTGTAGGTGCTGGACGGGAGGGTGGGTGTTTCTTGCTGTTGCGCGTGTGACCATGTCACCTGGGGATTGTACTATAACTAACTCAGTGGTTCTTATGTGCAGTTAACGTGGTGCCAGTGCTCCAGAGTGGTTTCTTTGTCTCTGATGCCTGTTAAAACCATCTGAGCAGGTCGAACGTGGCTCTGCCCCACCAGCGTGGGGCGGTGGGGGGGACCAGGATGGATTCCACTGCCTGGAACAAAGTGGTGCTCCCCAACTCCTGCCACTCCCTGCCAGCTGCGAGATGCATGCCTTAGGGACCACTTCGGGGTGTCCAGCCTCCCTGCTTGCTGGTAGGGCAGAAGTGTTTTGCCAGCATGTAAGTTTCAGAGATGTGACCTGTCTTGCACCCTTCCTTTCTCTTTGAAATGGGAAATAAGCTATAACCATACAGAACATGACAGGGATGTGTTCAAAGAAATACGTCACCAGGCGAGTTTGTTATGAGAATGGTAGAGGGTGCTGTAAAATCTAAGCTGGCCACAGCATCCCTGTGGTGATGTACGGTAGCTGTCCAGTGTTGTGGCTTGGGCGGCCCCCAGGGGCCTGGGTACCTCCAGTGGCTCCTGAGCTGTCGGCTGAGGAGAACTTAGAAGACTTCTGGCTGCGGGGCTGGCAGGGTCTTCCTGGGGTGGGGAGATGTGAAAGTGCAGACCTCTGGAGGCTGGGGGGAGCCCCTGTGCGGCTGGGGAGTGAGGTTTGTGCAGGCCAGAGGGAGGTCTGAAGCTTGGGACAGTCCCTGGTGTGCCTGCCGCTTGGGTTTTCAGTTGATCCTATGAGGAGACACTGTTGGTGTCAGTGCCTTTGATCTGGACCTGGCAGAGTGTCGCCTGCCTTACTGAGGTCTGCTGTTCTGTGTGTCCCTGTCCCAGAGGCTGTGGCCCCGAGTCCCTGACCATTGCCTCCTGATGCTTTGCAAACCCTGGACCGCCCTTCTGCCTCTCCCCAGGCTGTGTCACCAAGGCCATTGTTTGTGTCTTCACTTGGCCAGGTCCCAGCTGACCTTGCTAGGCTCGGGGCAGGGACAGATTCTGTGGGGCTTGGGGCTTTGGTTTGGTTCATTTGCTTGATGGATGAGTCGGCTTGAAAATAAATTGTAGACACATGCATGTGTACACACACGAGTTGCATGTGGCTTCTGGAACCCATTTTTGTTTTTGTCTTTTTGAGACAGGGTCTCCCTATGCAGTTCAGGCTGGCCTTGGGCTCATTTTGTATCGCAGGCTGGTCTCGAACTTGCAACTATTCCCTTGTCTCAGCCTCCTGAGTGCTGGCATTGCAAGTGTGAGCCACCACACCCAGCTTAAACCCATTTCTGTAAACTGGCAGCTTGAGGTAGAAAGGCAGGAGGCTGAAGCCAAGGTGGGGTAGGGTACGTTTTCTGTGCTGGCTCCAGGCTGCCTTCGCTGTGGGTTCCTCATGTCAGGCCCCACTTCCCCCTTCGCATGGCCTCCTCTGGGTCTCTGACTCGCGGGGACACCTGTCAACCTGGGTTAAGGGCCACCTTCGTCCTGCAAGCCTCATCTTAACCAAGGACATCTGCCACGCCTCTTCTGAGGTTCCACTGTGAGGACGCGTGTATTCTGGGGACACTGTTGAACCCGTACATTAATACCTACATTTAAATATTAATAGCTTCACTGAGTTATGATTCAAATACCGGAGCACCCACCCCTTTGAAGTGTGTAACTCAGCGGGTTCATGTGTTTACAATATGCTGTTCATAGCGATCGCCATGGCGTGATTCCAGAACACCCTCATCTCCCGAGAAAGGAAACCTACACCCCCGCTTCCTCGCCACAGCCCTCGCCAGCCGTGGATCGCCGGTGGTAGGCACTGAGAAAGGGGGAATCGTGCAGTCTGTCAGCCTCTTGACTGGGTCTCTTCACTTTGTGGTGTTTCAGGGTTTATCCATGTTGAAGCAGAGAGCAGGATCTCATTCCTTTTCATAGCAAATGATCCTGTGTCATATCTATTCCATGTTCCTGTGTATGTGCACGTGTGTGTGGTGTTGCATCCGCTGCCTGGTCTACCCGTTCACGGCTGACAAGCATTCGCATTGCTTCCATTTTCTGGCTGTTTTGGATAAGGCTGCCGTGGACATTTGTGCACATCATTTGTGCACATGATGGTGTGTGTGTGTTTCCGTTCCTTCTGTGATACACTTAAGAGCTCCATCATAGGTGGCACTGTGACGTTTTGAGGACATTTTCAGGAAGCAGCAGTGACTGGCTGCACCAGTGGCACACATTGGGGCTGGTGGTCCCCTCGCCTGCCAGTGGCATGGCACTGTGCTGCCTCTGCGGCGTGGCTGACCTGGTGCTGAGAGGCATCGTCCTTGACTGCTGGGGCTCTTTGAGGCTGCTTGTGTGTCTTCTTTGCAGAACCTGGGTGGATCCGGGCAGGCTCACTTCTGATTGTCTCTATGCTGTCACTTCTGGAAGATGAGTCTGAATGGTGTCCAGGACCTGGCTGGATCAGGCCAAGTGGTCTTGGCCACCACTTGCTTCTGCAAAACCTTTGTTACATTCATTTGTCCTCTGATTTAAAAGTTGAGGTGCTTGTAAGTGGACTTTAAGGCATCCCTAGAGCTACTGAAGCTGTGCCCTGGGCAGGTGACATGTGCAAGGCCAGGGTGGCGATAGCCTGGTAGGGGCTGAGCTCAGGTCGCACAGAAGTGCAGGGTATCAGGAGTGACCGACTTCTTGGTTTCCAGGGCCTGTGAGCAGAAACGACCGGGTTTCCAGCGGGCAGTGCAGGACCTTAGGCCGGGCGTGGGCCCTTCGGAGGCTGGGCAGCACTCTGCAGCGTGCTGGTCGTGTGCCAGCTTGGCTGTCAGCCCTGGCTGTCGAGAATCCTGTTTACCTCGTGGAGTGGGGGCTGTCCAGGGTGGAGGGAGAAGTGGCTGGAGGAGGACGACGGCCACTGCCAGGAAGAAGGTCACATGAGGAGGGGAAAAACTACTCTGGGAGGACATGGGAGCTGGTGGCTGTAAGAGGGAGGGAGGCGTCCTCTAGGCGGACCCCAGGTTTTGGCCTGGGTGCCTGATTGAAGGTCATACTCACAGCTCCAAGAGAGGGAGAGGGGAAGGGGGAGGGCACGGGAGGAGAGTGGGGGGAGAGGAGGGGAGGGAGCTTTAGGAAGACAGTGGATTCCAATATTCTGATAATACAGACAGTGCTGGGCACTATTCCCAGTGCTTCACATGGGGTCCCACATAGAATGCCTGCCAGACCCTAAGAGGTGAGAACCATTATTATAAAGAAACTGGTGCACAGAGAGGGTAATAAACTGACCACACAGTTAACTCGGCAAGCCTGGAGGAAAGTGAGCTGTCCCCACCATAGCTGCTGTATGTTACAAGGCTGGACGCCCCGCCTGTTGCTTAGTTTTTACCTCTGGTGGCTGTCAGGGCAGAATGGAGAGGTCCCCACCTTACTTCTTGGAACCTGTGGATTAATGATTGGAACCTCTCAGATTGACGTGATGGGCGTCCTCCCCAGGCTAGATGAGGCTGGAGGACAGTGATGCAGCCACACCCGAGTGAGCCAGCAGCAGCAGGGCTGGGGCCAGGGCACCGAGGGTTCGCCCTGCATCCTAGAGGGTGTGGAAACCCACCTACTCCTTTACTTCGGCCTGGGGATGCTGAATTTCGACTTGGGCCTCTGGAGCTGGGCGAGAATGTCTGTCTGTCGCTTGGTTTTGCTGTACTGGGGATTGAACCTGAGCTACATCTCTAGCCACATTTTATTTTTTGAGTCAGGGTCTCCCTAAGTCACTAAGTTGCCCAGGCTGGACTGCAGCTTGGGATCTTCCTGTCTCAGCCTCCTGAAATGCTCAAGTGGCAGGTGTGTGCCCCTGTGCCAGCTTCTGTTGTTCCATGCCACCCACTGTGCGTATTCCTTTCAGCAGCTGCAGGGTACTGATATAGTGAGGGGAGCCCACCTGGCCACCTGGGGAGACTGAGTTTGATGATACCCCGCCCTGCAGCAAGATGGGGCCAGGAAGACTGGGTGCTGGGTGGGACCAGCCTGAGTCATCATGTTCTGGCCCCTGGTCCCTTGTACCCCATTTGTCGGTGTCTGTAGGGAGGAGGGTCTCAGAGCAGGAAGATGGGCCAATGGCATCTGAGCCCACTAAGGGTTCCCAGATGTGGGCTGAGTCTGGTAATGCAGAGGGGAGATGTGTGGGAGCTGGGGTGCAGGCAGGAAGGAGGCAGGGCCTGGACTGGGGAGGGGTGGGGCTAGGAGGGGCAGGGTGGTCTCCTGGGGATGGGGGGGTAGGGTGGGCCTTCTGGTTCTCAGCATGGCTTTCTTCTGTGTCCTTCATGAAGACAAATACCGTCTTTTGTTGCGCCCCCTCCCATTCTGTGACATTTATTCTCAGCTCCTGTGACTCAATTATAGTCAGAATGACCATCCAGTTTTACCCGATTGCGGTGTGCTGCTGGTAGATGGGAAAGAATGTTAGTGCTTTGCCACCTACCTCCCACCCAGCAGCTCTGGGGGGCTCTGAACCCCATGAGTTACCTCTTAGCCCTGGCATTTTGGCCACCTGAGTGTTGCCGGTGTTTTTCTCTGACCTGATTTCTTCTCTGCTTTCTTGGCTTCCCGTCCGCCCCAGCCTTTGTCTGGAGCTCGCCACCTTCGCTTTCTGAAAATTCTCTTTCTAGACAGCCTCATTTCTTTGACCCCGCATGGAAGTGCCTTCTGATCTTCAGGGTTGCAATACTAATGAGCATGTGATGTGGATCTTTTTTCCTCCTAGATGATGGGATGTCGCCATTTGTGACCCACTTTTAGGCAGCGGGTATCACAAACGTCTTCCCTTTCCTCCTCGGCTGGGGTCTGCCAGGAACCAGCGAGCCAGGTCCCATGATCTTCCTGTTAGGGCCAGTTCTAGGAGGGCAGCTGCTGACCAAAAGTAGCCCACAGCGGGCACTGGCCACTTCACTGAAACTACCAGCAGCTTTCTAGGAGACGGTGTCTGTAGTGGGTTCTGGAAACTTGCCATTGTGAGTGTGTGCCGTCTTTGTTCATGGTAGTGACGATTCTGGCCTGTGGGCCTCTCTTCTGAGAATTGCTTCTGTTGTATTTATACGGCTTTTCTGCGGCTCCTCCTTGCAGAAGCTCTTCCCCTGCTCTGTTGTATGCTGCAGGTATTTTTTTTGTTCAGCGTGTGATTTGGTGTTTTTGCTTCCTGATGGTTTGGAGGACAGAACCTGGAGACTTCTGCTGGTCTCGGATGCTTAGCTCCTTCTCCTCCTCCTGAGAGTCTTTTCATATTTGCTAGTGGGAGATGTGTGACTGCTCTGTTTTCCTTTGAATCTGGGAGCCTCCTGCAGCTGCCTGCCTGTAGCGGGCAGGCGCTTCAATTCGGCTATTGAGAAGCGCTTTGTATCCCCATGGAGAGGCAGACACTTCTGCCTCGAAGTTTTCAACATAAACTAAAAAGAGGGACTTCTTGTGGGAGGATGACAGGTACTCTCTGGAGGGGCCCAGATCATCCCCCCACACCTGCCTCGTCTTTTCCTCCAACCCAGACGTGGTCCACCGCAGCTCCAACCCAAGCCATTAATTTCCAGAGGTCTCCACGCATCCCTGCATCCCTCTCCGGCCGGGCCTGTGCGGGGATCCCTGAGGAAGGAAGGAGGGTGCCTGTCCCCAGGCCTCGAGAGTCTTTCTCATTCCACAGACCCATCCTGGATCTGTAGTCATCCACCTGGAAGCAGGTTGGCAGGCATATGACCCCGTTTCCAGCCACTGTCCCGCCTCTCTGATGGAAGGTCCTTGGCTTCCAGGTGCTTTAAAGCCAGCTGTGCCCTGGTAGGAAGCCTGGTGTCCACAGCTGGGGCATTAGGCCAGGTTGAGCATGGTCAGTCCCCTCTCCCGTCATCCTCCCGGCTGGGCAGAGAAAGCAGGAGACCGGGGCTGCACGTGGGAAAGGGGCGGCCCTGCCTCGTGGCGTGATTCTGCATCGCTGCAGCCTTGGAAATGTGGCCCAGATAACTCTTCTGAAGTTGCAGAAGCTTTCTTCTTTCAGAAAAAAAAATGATGCAGAGAAAGAGCAGCTGCACTGAGAGCTAGTGCTGTTACTGCCAGTGGAGCTGCCCCGGGAATGCCTCCCTCACCCCGTCCCATCCTGGGTGTTTCGGCTGGCGCTTGGCAGGGTGGGCCTAGCATGCGCATCGGGGTGAAGCCAGAGGTGCTGAGAGCCTGTCCAGACATGGCGCCCAGGCTGCTGTGTCCGCAGCTCCGGGAAGGTGGTGGTGCCGCAATTCCAGCCTGGAGAGCCTGGCTCTGAACTGTGTGACACTTTGTGCTGCTGTCTTATGAGCAGTAGGAAAATGGGGATGTTAGTCTTAAAAAGCTGTTATGGAACATACACACCAAGGTTTTGTTTGAAAATTTGATGATTCCCATATTGCATATTTGTAGTTTCCTCGTGTAGTTCTGTATTTATATGGATATTTCTGCTTTTCAGAGCAATTTCAAGTTAACTGGTTTCCTTTGGTTTCTCAGAATGTTCAGAATCTATTCCACATCTTAGCCTGTGCCTGTTGCCTAGAAGCCTGGGCCCTTAGCTATGAATTGTTATAGGAAATGCACTGGAAATGCACTGGGCTGTGGGCACCGGCCAATGGGCATGGCCCCCCAGAGGCACCCACAAGTTGTGTGTGCTGGGATGGCCATGGCCAGTGCCCTGGGCCAGGTACCTGGGCAGTGGGGCTGGGAGGTTGCCCAGGTGGAGTTCAGAACCAGCTGCTGCTGTCAGAAGCTCCCATGTGGAGATGGGTGGCAGCCTTGTATTTGCCTCTGTCCTCCAATTTGCATCACAGAGGCTGTGCCCTTGGGTCAGCAGGATGCCCGGGGGCTGAACTCCAAAGTTCCAAACAGATGGCATTGCATTTAGTTTTGCAAATCATAGTAGAAGGAGTGCATGGCAGTCTGCTGGGTGCGTTGGCATCTGATTTAAATTTTTAGATCAGAATTATGGACTCTGTTAGGCACCATATTTTAGTAAAGCAAAGATGCCGTCAATTGTGAGGCACATCGGTGCTTTTTACCACCAAGGAAAGGGGAAACTCTGCCAGTGAAGCGATGACAGGGCACCCTGACTGCAGAAGTGGCAGGAAGTGAAACTGTGTGTGGCCGGTCGCTGCCATATGGTATCACTTACGCATTCCTGGTTGGCAGAGCATTTCTTTTCCTTTTCTCTGGCTTTTTGAGGTAGGGTCCTGCTCTGTAGCCTAGGCTGGCTTTGAACTGGCAGTGATCTTCCTGCCTCATTGTGAGGGCTGCTTTGTGCCTGGCTGGCTGGCTCTGTACTGGGGACCATGAGGAGAGACGCCAGCTGCTGAACCCATTTGCTTGCCAGAAGCATGGGCAGGCCAGGTGTTCTGAAATTCTGACAGATCACCTTAGCCACCAAATAACTCCCGAGCATCCACTTTGTGCCAGGCTTGAGGGCACCCCTTGGGGGATAAAGCCACTCACAGAGCTGAGTCTTTCCCTGGCAGCAAGCGTCCATCTCCTTGACGGTCTCAAACATCCCTTTGCAGAAAAATTTATGTGCAGAAAGTTTTGATGGCCAGGTTGCTGCCTCATTAGGCCTAGGCTGGGACCCAGGGAGCGACAGGCTGACCAGCACCCAGGGGACCAGAGCAGCACTGCAGACCAACAGTGGAGATAAGAAAACCTCAGCTTGAACTAGCATGTGTCACCCAGCTCATGTTCCATGGCACGTTGGTTGCGGGATATGTCACGAGTATTTCCATGGTTTCTTCTCCCCACCGTAAGCGCACACCTGCATAGATCCCACAGGCTTAGGGGCCCTCGGTGCTGCAGGTGGGTTTCTAAGGGGGAGACCAGAGTCTGCTCTAATTCCTCCGCCCACCGCCATGGCCCTAGAGCCCACCTGTCTTGCTTGAAGCTCACCGGGAGCTCTGCTAGGTTGGGCAGGTTCCTTTGCCGCTCTGTAACTTCTCCGAGCAGTGCCTACTTTTTAGGTTGTTGTCAGGATTAACCATAAAGTGCTAAGAACAGAGTTTGTGGCTGCCAGGGCCGGGTGGGTGGTAGCCGTGCTGGTGCAGGTCGTGGGAACTAAACAGCCCTAGAGGCTGAGAAGGGGGTACTGCTTTCCCCAACAGTGTCACTGAGCAGGGATGCAGGCATGAGGCGTCTGTATACTTTTTGCTGCTGAAGACTCAACTTCATTATCCCAACTCTGATGTGAATCTACCCGCCTGCTGTCACCAGAAACAGCTTCCCAGCACACTGGCCCGGGCCTGTGTCTCTCTGCTCCCGTTTCTTGCCTGACTTCCTGCCATTTGGGCTGAGCAGCGAACCCCTTTGCCACCCTGGACAGGGGAGGAGGGACCTGCCCGCCTGCTGTGGGCTGCGTTGTGGAGTGGCAGATGCTCTGGGGAAGGCCCCTGGGGAGGCAGGGTTTGAAGGGTCTGGAGGGACAAGCTGGAGTTTCCCAGGCAGAGAAAGGGTGAAGGGCTGTCGGGTGAACCAGCAAGGCACTGGTGTAGGTATGTTTAGGGTGCCGTCCATGGGTCACCGCTGAGGGGACAGGGAATTGGGAGTGGATTTGGACAGTAAATGGGTGATGATGGAGTGCCACTGCGCTGGCTGGACAGCTCCCTCACCATGGCTAGGAGCTGGGCGTGGCTCCTGGGGACACTGGCATCATACCAAGTCTCCTTGTGGCCCCCTCCCTGTACTGCCTCTTTCTAGCTGAAGAGCACCCTCCCTGTGGGTTTTCTATTTCCATTTTTCAAAGGATGGTAGACTTCTGACAGATTCGCTGCCTAATTGCACAGGGCACAGAAGGCGTCCCATCAGTTCTGTAGCTTGTGGATCGAGGACTTGGAAGGGGACCAGCCTGTTCTGTAGTAAATCCCTTCTGGGAGTACAAACTTCACATCCCGGGCAGTGTTTCTTGCCATGATTTTGATGGGAAAATGATGGAATTATTAAAATAACAGATGCAAGTACAGGCCAGGAACCATAAACTACTCTGTTGGACAGGAGTCCACTGCCGCCTGTCCCTTGCCTTGACCCTCGTATTCTTAGCTGGAGCAGGTGTTTCTCAAGCACAGTCCCCATCGTCTCTGTGGGGCGTGCAGCGGCCGCTTCTTACCAGGGCCAGCCAGGCGTGGCTCTGGAGGTGGGCCCTGAACTCTTGCTGGGTTCTGCCCACCATGTGTAGTGCACATCTGCTCTGCACAGGCCTGGGCTGGGCTCTACATTGAGTGAGGGGTGGCGTCCGGATTGAGCTGTCAGCCAGTGTTTCACCATGTATTTCGGTGGACCCAGTGCCCATGTTGCTGCATGAGATTTTAGGTTTTGTGTAGACAAATATTTTACCTGTGTGTGTTGGTGTGTATGAAGGAAACTGCTTGCTTAGGTTCAGTTGAATTAACATGTATTTACATATGTAGTTATTTCAAAGGTAAGTCTAAAGGGAAATTTTAAGTGACGATACGCTGCAAAGTGGCATGCAGGGTTTTGGGGGTGGGGTGGAAGGTTACCAAAAGTATTCCTGGTAAGTTAGGACAGTTCATTAGAGTCACCACGAGATGTCCCGGCAGATGAGGGGATGCTGGCCTTGTGGCTGCCCATGCTGGCAAATGCTGTCATTCCAGCTGATTTGGTGACTTTGGTGACCATGTGAAGTTTATATTTGGGCTTTATCCCCTGTTCCGGGCACACAGATAGCTCCTGAAAGCCTCAGAATCTCTGAAGTAATAAGGGTCTTTGTGTGCTGGCCACTGTCTGGTGTCTGGTGGCCAGGTCTCTGGGTAGCTTTGGGGTGGCAGGGATTAGTGCCCCATGGCCCAGCCTCCAGGAGAGGATTGGGTGGGCTGCTCACCAGTTGCCCGTGACAGGACCAATCAGGTCTAGGGCTGAATCCTCTGCACAGGCTCAGTGGACAGCTGCAGAGGCCTCTGGGCAGCTGACCCTTGGGTGGGGCTGGTGTGCTATCCTCCCCTTGTGTATTGTGTCTGTATCTTTTGTTGTATCCTTACATGTTACACAGAGTGGTTCCCTGAGTCCTGTGAGCCGCACTGAGAAATCAGTTGACCCTGAGGAGGAGTGGTCAGCACAGTGATCGCAGGGATGGCAGTCCTGGGGACTGAGCCTTCAGCCTGCAGGACCTGACACTGTCTCGGGGGGATCTTCCCCACTGCCTCATTGCCTTCAGCTGGGAGCCCCTTAACAGGTGGCTCTAGGGGCCACAGTGACAGGGACACTATGGGCGACTGTCATCGAGGGAAAGGCTGGCAAGTGTCTGGGCTGTGGGGCCGTTTAATCCTGGTGCTGCTCGAGAGCCCGAGTAGAGGCACAGACCGAGATCTAGGCAGGAAGTGGACGCGCCGAGGTCTCACCCGTCACCTTCACCACCTTGCTGTGCAGCCTCCGGGGTTTCGAGGCTCCAGCAGGCTCTGCGTGGACGGCTGCAGCCAGGAGGCTGAGGGACCTGGGCTGGAGTGGGGTGTGACAGCTGCAGGGGTGTGACAACAGCTAGTGAGTGGGGGAGCATCATGGTGGGGCGGGGGAGGTGGCCAGGGAAGGGGCTGCGTGGGCCAGGAGCGGTGGGCGTGCAGGGTGGAGCCAGGGCTTCTAGGTGGAGAGGGCAGCCTGGACCACAGCACGGGCACTCGAGGGGTGCTGTGCCCAGGGGTCAGCAGGCAGTGGTCTGTGAGGGAAGTCAAGGGTTCTGGCTCTGCATTGTGAGGCTCCAGACCTTGAGCCTGGTTTTCCCGTGTGTAGACTGGTGATAACAGCAGAATGTATTTCTTGGGGTGGTGAGGTTAAGAGAGGTAACGCATGGAACCCAGAGACAGTGGGCCCTGTCTTCATTCTTGGCTGTGGGCTGGTGTGGCTGTGTCACAGACAGGGAGGGAGGTGACAGGGCCGAGTGCTTGTATCATGGGCCAGAGAGAGTGGGGACAGAGCTAGGGTGTTAGATGGGGCTGGACAAGGCCCAGTCTCATCTCTGTGGCTGTCAGGGAGCCACTGCGTGGCTGGCCATGTGTATCACCTGAGCACACCAGAGACGTGCTCCAGGTGTGGAGCCAGGTGTCCTCTGTTCGGAGGTGTCAGGGCTGGCTGGATGATGGGGGGATGCCAGGGTCTGCTCTGTTATGCAGAAACTGGAAGCTGAGGTAGAGCCCTGCATTTGCACCGGGGTTTTGTTTGCTGTAGCTGTAGGGCGATTTCCTGGAGCCCAGAGGTAGCCCACTGGCCGGGGGGAGGAGGGAGGACAGAAGGGTCCCTGTATCAAGGTTGTGGTGGTGCATGGCGGAGTGCCCGCTCTGTGCAGGTAGCTATTCCTGGACACAGAGACGCTCAGCTCAGCAGATAGCACTGAGGACCTGCTGCGTCAGGCCTGGCGGGGCCGAGGGATGTGCAGGCGGCAGGGCCTCTCTTGCTGCCCTTGAGAAGTTCCTGCTTAGTGGAGATTTCAGTCAGGGAGCCCTGACTGCAGGGCTCATGTCTGGGCCCTGGCCTTGGCAGCTTCTTCATGCCTCTTCCTCTGTCAGGAGGCTGGGTGGGGTGATGACATCGCCCCAAAAGAGTTATGAGGGTTTCTGAGCTAACGCACCCTGTACTAGGGATAGTGCTTCTGATCTTGTGAGGCCAGGACAAACACGAGAAGCCCAGAGCTATTTTTTTTTCTGGTACCAGGAATCAAACTCATGACTGTGCGCTTGCCAGGCAGGCATTTATGCCACTGAGCTAAATCCCTGGCTGGAAGTCCAGAGCTTTGCACCCAGCCGCAGACATCCAATTCTTGGTCTTGCACCTGTGTTTTCATCATGATGCCATGTGCGTCCTTGTAGGCATCCCATGTAGGGTGACAGTGATGCGTATGAACCAATGACGACCATCTGCACCACAGTCAGTGTCAAGAGAGCCCTGCAGGACAAATGTGCCAGATTTGGGGCTTGTGTTGAGGGCCCTAGGAGAGCCCCGCAGTGCGCTGAGGGCCCTAGGAAGCAGCCTGCGCCTTCCAGGAGGGCAGAGTGGAGAGGGTGCTGCCAGCCAGGGCAGGTGCTGTTGACCCACGTGCCCAGGCTGCCAGTGGCAGTCACCTGGCTGCTTAGAAAATACTATGGGTCAAAGCAGGTCCTGCACCGTGGGCAAAATACATAGAACATTAAATCTGCAGACTAGAAACTAGACAGAACATAGAACATCTCCTGGACTGTCCACATCAGTAGTGTTGGCTCTCATCACATTGTTGACAAACAATCTCCAGAAGTTTTTCACTTGGCAAAACTGCACCTTTGTCTGTTGAGCAGCTCTTCACCCCTTCATCCAGCTCCAGCGTGACTTCTCTAGCATCAGTCCTCTTGTGAATGTCTTATTTTACACGTCACTGAGTCCCCAAGGCTTGCCCTGGCAAGCATGTGTCAGATCTCCTTGCTCTTTAAAGCTGATGTTCCTTTGTGTGTTTGTCCCTCATGCTGCCCATCTACCTATGGACATTCATGTTGTGCTTTGGGCTGAGTGGTCCCCTGAGTTCATATGCTGAAGCCCCCAGTATCTTAGCGACTCTTTGCAGAAGTAACCAGGCAAGATGGGCTCATTATGGCCCATTCAACCAGACTGGCCTTGTAAGAAGAGATCAGGACACAGACATCCAGAGAGGGACGACCGTGCAAGGACATGGGGAAGATGCCTCTCTGCAAGCTGAGGAGAGAGGCTTCAGGAGGAGCTGGGACCTCTGGCCTCCCGAACTGTGAGAGAGCAGCTTTCCATTGTTAAGGCCACACTGTCACTGGTGTTTGGTGGTAGCTACTGTGATTAATGCTATTTTGACCAAAGATGTGTACGTATCTTTTGGAGAATCTGACTTTTGTGTTTTGGAGATTATATATATATATATAAAACCAGAATTGCTGGTCCATATGGTTTTCTATTTTAGAAATGTTTATTTATTTTTTTGATACTAGTGATTGAACCCAGGGCTTTTGCTCTGAGCTACATTACCAACCCATTTTAAAATTTTTTATTTTGAGATAAGGTGTCATTGAGTTGCTACATTGTCCATTGCTACGTCTGCCTGGTTGCTGATTTGCCATTCTCCTGCCTCAGCCTCAGAGTGTCAGGATTACAGGTGTGTGCCACCACACCTGGATTCTCTGGGTGTTTTCTTAATTTTGCATCCTCTTTCCCTTGTTCATTGCTAGTGTGCAGGAATAGTTGATTTCGTATACTGTCTTAGTTACATTCTTGTTGCTGGGACAAGATACCTGAGGCTCACAAGTTAAAGGAGAATCTATTTCGGTTTGTAGATGTTTCAGTCCACAGTCGGCTAACTCCAAGGCAGGGTGGAATGGCAGAGGAGCATCGCAGGGAAGAAACCGTTCATGGTGTGGCAGGCAGAAGGTGCCATGCAGCAAGCAGCAGCCGCCGCCTGCCTTCTTTCTGTCCCATTACATTCCATCTAGGCTACAAGCCTATTGGTTGTTGCCCCTCATACCCTTAATCCCAGTATCACACCCTTTATCCACATTCACACACCCTAATCAGCCACCTTCAGAAGCCCCCACCTGTGAGATCGGAGGCTTGGAGGGAGGGCATCTGGTACAAGCTATAACGGACTAAGCTGATGTAGGGCTACATTGCTCAACTTGTTCATTAGTCCTAATGGTTTCATTTTATTGTAGTAGATTCTTTAGTGTTTTCTATCTAAAAGAAATATAGTTTCACATTTTCTGTTCCAAACTGGATATCTTTATTTCTTTTTCTTACCTTGGTGCCCTAGCTAAACCTCTAGTCCACTGTTGAATAGAATTAGAGAATAAGCATCTTACTCTTCTTGTTCCTAACCTTAGAGGAAAGCACCCTGCCTTTTAGCGTCAGGAAGGTATTAGCTGCCTGTGTCTCCCGGACCCTGAATAGGGCTAGGAAGTTCCTTTGTTCATTCCTCACTCTTTGAGTGCCTTCATGTGAAAAGCCATTGGATTTTGCCCCATGCCTCTTTCTGCATCGATTGACATGACCGCAGGGATTTTACACTTTTTGTTCTATTCATGTGCTACAATAGGATATGGATGCATTTTTCCACCTTAAACCCACTTTGCCTTTCTGGGATACATTCCACGTAGTCAGAGTACATGTTTGTGCACTGCAGGACGTGGTTCCCTGTGGATGTGTGGAGGCTTTTTCCATCTTTGTTCACAAGAGATCCTCCTACAATTTCTGTTCCTCAGGATGTCTTTGCGCTGAGTTGGGAAGAGTTCCTTCCTCTTCTGGAGGAGGTCGGTGTTGATTCTTCTTTAATTCTTGGTAGAATTCACTGCTGGGCCATTCGGCCTGGCTTGGTTTGGCATCTGGGTTGTGGATGTTCACGGTGTCACAGCTCTCAGTGCTTTGATGGCCTTGGAGCTGTACTGAGTTGGAGCAGCAGTGCCCATAGGGTCAGGGTGTTTAAGGGCCATAGAAGTTAGAAGATTTGTTGCCTCATGTTTGTAAGCAGTGTCTCTGATCCTCCTCCTAATTCTCCACTGGACACCAGCCACCAGGCTCAGATGGGCAGGGCCCCACCCCTCGCATCCCACAGCAGCAGCCTGTGCCACAGACAGGAGAAGGGAGAGGAGAGCGGAGGACAGGACAAGTGGAGGGAGCAGGGCTCCCCTGCAGCTTTCCCAGGCCCTGTGTACTCCCTGGGCTGCCGGAGAGAGAAGGGGTTGAGTGGCGCCACCATCCCTCCGAGCAGCTTGCAGAGTGCTTGCTTTGTGACATGAAGCAGAAGTGAGAAGCTAGAAGAGACCAAGAGGCACGAGTTTAAATAAGTAAAAATGACATGAAGGGAAACAGTCGGGAGGAAGTCACAGGATGTGACCTGCACTCAGGGTGAGATAGGGCACAAGGGGGCAGTGTCCTTTTCTCTTCCTTTTCTAGGTTTATTTTTATGGCACTTACTTGGCTTTTAATCTTTTTTGTTTTGTGTGCTGGACCTTGAACCCAGGCCCTGTGCGTGCACGCTGTGCATACCCAGTGCCTTTTCACATTTTTTGAGGTAGGGGTTCACTAAGTTACCCAGGCTGGTCTTGAAGTTGCAATTCTCCTGCCTCAGTCTCCTGAGTGGCTGGGATTACAGATGTATGCTAAACTCAGTTTATATTTGACTTTAAAAATGAGGAAATGATGGCTGGGCCTCTTCCCCATGACCTTCCCAGAGCCCGAAGGCTGAAATGATGAGTGGTTTCCCTTTAATGCTGCTCTGTCTGGGCTGCTTATGGCCAGCAAGGACACTGTAGGCACCCGGTCAATAGGGTGGTACTGGGGGAGCTCTCCGTTCGGTGCAGAAATAGCATCTATCTGCTGGCTTCTGCAGGTGAGGGCTGGGGAGGGACCAGTGTGTAGGTAGGAGTGTCTCTGCGGCAGGATGGAAAAGGGACACAGTGAGGCCAGGCAGTGGGCAGGGACTGGCTGCTGCCCTCAGTTTGTGGAGGGCTCAGGAGGAGCACAGTCAGTGTTTGCTTGGGAAGCAGCAGTGCAGGAAGGGCGCAGTGTTCGCTTTGGACACGGTCGCTGTACCTCATTCCGCGTGGTGCGCTTGGTGGTCAGGGTGGTCTCTTGTGATGGTAGAGAGGTGTGGCCCCTGCCACCTTGTGTTGCCCCTGGCCATGGGGCCAGGCTCAGGCTGCAGTGTGCTGAGGGTCTGGGTCCTGTGCACCTGACTCCTCTCTCCCTTAGCCCTGGGCTCCTGGGCAAGCACTTTTCCTTTAGCAAATCTCACTTTCTGAGCCTGCAAGTGGCGGGAGGAGGTGGCCACCGTTTCTGAGCATCCCCTGCCTGCCAGGTGTTGGACTGAGGCCATGCTCTGTCATGTGTCTTCGGGTGACTTTAATAATCTTTATTGCAATTGCACCTTTATGTTTTTCTTTCTTTCTTTCTTTCTTTTTTTTTTTTTTTTGTCTTTTTCTTTTTTATCAGTGCCAGGGATTCAACTCATGACCACACACTTGCAAGGCAGGCGCTTATGCCGCTGAGCTAAATCCCCAGCCCCCTTTATGTTTTTCTTGATGCCCAGAGGATCCCAGCAAGTAAGAGAAACCCGGTTCTGCACAGTCCTCTCCAGGGCTTCTGAATCCCCTTCCCACGTAAAATACTACATTCTCACAGTGGACAGAGTCTTGGAGAAGACTGGGGAAGAGAAGACTAAAAAGTCACGTATTTCTCTGCCTCTCCAGAAACAGTGGTGGCAAAGGCCCGCTAAATGGTCCTCATGTGGGCTCCAAGGCTTCCCCTGTAGGTGGTCCTACCCTGCCCCAGAGTGGAACCCAGCCATATCCATCGGCCAGAACCTTATACTGATCACAGAAGATGAGAGTCCTGCACACCAGTGTGGACAACGCAGGCCCTTGGCGCCCACGTCTAGTGAAGGCCTTGGATGTAGGAGTCTGGCAGGGGGAGTCTAGCAGGGCACCCCAGTAGCTCGGAGTGGGTGCCCCCTGAGCCAGCTGCTCTACTTGGGGGTTTTATGGTGAGCCCATCATGAGGCATGCCCTAGATGTGTGTGAAGAGATGTGTGTCCTGAGGTGACCCCCTCCAAGAGGGGATAGCCAGGCAAGTGGCTGGAGGAGGTCCTCAGAGTCTGTCCACTTCTGTCTGGCTCTGCTCTCTATACATGGAAAGGCTCTCAGAGCAACAGGGCCAGTATTCCCTGTCTGTTCTCACTACATGATGGAGGTGCGTGCTTCTCAGAGCTAGCGTCTGGGGGTGCTGGAGTGGCTTTTATGCAACAAGTGTCCCCCAGTCCTGGAGGCCGGGAGCCTGGATGATACTGTCAGAGGGCTGGGCCTCCCGGGGCTGTGCAGGGGACCATCCTGGGCCTCTGCTGCTCCTGGTGCTCCGTGGCTCACAGAGGCCGAGTCCCAACCTCCGCCTTGGTCTTTGCATGATTTCTCTTGCCTCTGCATCCTCAACTCTTCAGATAAAGATGCTGATCACTGTGGGTGGTAACTCCGGGACTCCATTTCCTGGCCATTTCTTTTTTTTTGGTACCGGGGATTGAATTCACAACCTTGTACTTACCAGGCAAGTGCTTAAAGCCACTGAGCTAAATCCCCAGCCCTGGGACCCCATTTCTCCTTCATTATTTCCCACAGGCCCAGAGAGGTCACTCAGCAGGTGCTGGGGCTTTGGAGTTCAGCTCCTGTTAGGGGACTGGTGATGTAACCTTTGAGCATGCCCGGGCATTTTCACTGTCCCTGATGTCCTTGCGAGGCTGTGGTTTTCAGTGGGTTTGGAGCCATGGTGCAGCCCTTTTAAATATTTATCTTGAAGCCCATGTGAACATTCAAAAGCATGTCAAAGAGAGGGGACAGGGCTGGCCCCTGCTGGGCCGTGTGTGTGTGTGTGTGTGTGTGTGTGTGTGTGTGTGTGTGTGATTCCGACATCCTACAGGGGAAGTTACAGTTGACTGAGGCCTTAGGGAACAAAGAGGAGGAGTGGGTGGGAGGTGCTCACACAGAAGGAGGCTCCGGGACCCTTGTGAACCATCGAGACCATACAGAAGGCATTGTTCAGGGCCCGGTCCGTCTCTTGATGAGCCATTTGCATTAACTCTGGTAAAACTTACAACAGCCACTATTGTTCTCCGTTTTTTGGAGGAGTGGGGACTGAAGCTCAGAGAGGACAAGTCACCTGCTCCAGCACACACAGCTAGTAAGTGGCAGAGTTAGGACTCTGTCTCGGACAGACAGACCCTGGCCAGGGCGGCCTGAGGTGCTGCAGCCCCAGCCTCAGAAGCTCAGAAACTTGGGAGTGTGGGGTCCCACCAGGGCACGGAGGGCTCGTAGCTCTCACGAACAAAATAGTTGATTCGCTGCTTCTTTGTTTAAAGTTGTACTGTGCCTCTCTCTTTAGCTCTGCTCAGGCTCTGGGAGCCCCAGCTGCCACGCGTGCTTGGGTGGACCTCAGAAGCCTCCTTGTCCAGTTACTTCAAACTGAGCGATGTGACTTTGTGACTTTGGTGTTAGGGTCCCGGGGGCAGTGTTCTGTCAGATCTGGGACTGATCCCAGGGCCACCTCTATAAGCCGGGAATGAGGAGACCACAGTGGGACCCCGAGCCACAGAGCCCTCCATGTCTGCAGGTTCAGACCAGCAAAGGGGTGCCGCACTCCCATCTGGCTCCCCAGGAGCCCCAGCTCTGGCCCTTGAGGCTGAGCAACCTGAGGGATTGCATGGATGCTGGCCCTTCTTCCCTGGCAGAACCAGGCCCCAGAGGAGTCTGGGGAAGGTAGTCGGGGCTCCTCAGCTCCCATGTTCAGGCAGCACCTCAGGTGCCCTCTGGGGTGATCTCCTGGAGGCCCATGAGTATGGCCAGGGGCGGCGCTTCCTCCCTAGAGCGGCTGGCAAGGATGCAGTGTGAGGTGCAAGTCCTTTCGGGACCTGCATCTGGTGTGACGCAGGCAGCGCCCCATGAGTTTGCTGAATCCCGGAGCAGGATACAGCAACCCCTCCACTGTGGCCTCTCCTTTACCGTGGTTCCCCCACCCTGCTGCTGTACCCCCTTGCCTGGTGCTCCTACGTCTGCACCGCATGTCTTCACTGCATGTGAAGAAGAGCCTTGTGTGGCCCTGCTAGGTGAAGGCCTGGAGGAGGCAGGGTGCAGGCGGAACCGTGGCTCTTGCTTGGAGCCTCAGCTTCCTCCTCTCTAAAATGGGCTTGCCAGCCAGATTCCACGAGCTCCTCCTTGAGAGTCAGTTCAGAGCTCTGTTCAGCGGCGTGGCCAGTGATGGGGAGCGACACCCTCAGACACTGCTGTTCTGGTTCCTGAGGATTCCGGAGCTTTCTGTGTTGTCCACGCCTTGCTGCCTTGAGGGCTACTGTTGGCCAGCCCAAGTGGAGAGGGAGGGTCTTGTTTATTTATTTATTCATTCACTTATTCATTCTGGGTTAGCTGTTTCCTGGAATTCTAGATGCTTCCTTTTTTTTGTTTCTGAGATGGTCTTGCTATGTAGTTCAGACTGCACTTCAATTCACTGTGGAGCCCAGGCGGCCTCAAACTTGTGACCATCCTCCTGCCTCAGCCTCCCCAGTGCTGGGAGTGTAGGCGTGTGCCACTGTGCCTGGCTTAGTTTGGGTCGTGGCTGCTGTTTGTCTCACATGCAAACTGAGGAGATCAGCCTCCTAGGGCCTGGACAGCAGTAAACAGACGGCCCTTTCCACCCTTTGCTAGCTCTTGGCACATTCTAGCAGCCCCCTGGTCAGGGTACCCTCCCCTCATTGCTGCTCCCAGAGGGAGCTGTTCTCACCAGATGCTAAGATGGGAATTTATGGTCATGGGGTTGGACAGTCCGCCCGGGATGCAGTGAGGTACCAGGCACTGTGTACTGTCTTGGGGTGCCTCTGTTTCTTCATTCCCCAGCCTCCAGGCAGGGTGCTGAGCGCCCATTTGAAGATGTAAGAGCTCCTGCGAGAGCCAGCCATCCTGCTGGACTTGGGGTTTGGGCTCCAGGAGGTTTCAGTCCAAGTCCAAGCTGGCTGTGTCTCTCCGAGCGCCATTTTCCTGTGTATGAAATAGGCAGCAGATGGCTTCTGGGGCACTGGGTGGCTGGGGAGTTGTGAGCTGGGCTTGGTGGTGGCTCGTGCAGTTGGTTTATCCACCCTGGAGACATTGAGCGTGGGCTTCGGGCTGGACACAGAGAGAGGAGTCAGAGTGCTGGTCTCCCAGGGTGACAGCACTGGGCCTGGCAGCCTTGACACGGGTCACTCTGGTTGTTCCTTCCAGCTCTGCCGTGTACCCTTCCCACTTAAATGCAGGTGCTTTTCTGAAATTTGCATGCCTTCCTGTAAGGACAAAACAAAGTACATTGTTTTCTTTCAAAAGCAGTAATAAAAATTTATAATTAGGTATATCTGGAAGAGGATAAAGAAGCAAATTAGTGTCACCTAAGGACTGTCATTAACCTTTTGTGCCCCCAGAGGACAGGGCCTGGCACAGAGCTGGGGCTCTGGGAATAGTTGTGACTTAGTAAAAAGAATGCACAAATGTGTGATGAAAAAATCGAGCTCATGAGTGATGTCTGGCCTTGCATGTCACCCTTCTCTTGATGTTCACCTGTCCCCCTGTGGTGTTTGTCATGAGGGCGCTGACATAATTAACATCATCTATCCCTTGGGCTGAGCCTTGTGCCATCGGGACAAACACCAGGTTGGTGTCAGAGACTGCGCCGTGTCCCTGATCAGTGCCTGGAAGTGGCCACGGATGGGAACAGGAAGGGACAAACTGCACCTTGCGTGATGCACGCCTGTAATTCCAGCACTCAGGAGGTTGAGGCAGGAAGATCGCTGTGAGTTTGAGGCCAGCCTGGACTCACAGTGAGTTCAAGTCCAGCCTAAACTACATAGTGAGGCTCTGTCTCAAAAACAAACAAACAAACAGACAAAAAAACAAAACAAAACAAAAATAACAATCAGGAGGTGGGGGGCCGAACTTGCACCTTCAGAGTAGAGTACTTCCTGCTCAGGTCGGAGAGGGGAG
The DNA here is from genome assembly GCF_034190915.1 of Cavia porcellus. Taxonomy (NCBI): domain Eukaryota; kingdom Metazoa; phylum Chordata; class Mammalia; order Rodentia; family Caviidae; genus Cavia; species Cavia porcellus. Next base: position 70,200,307 of record NW_026947501.1, on the reverse strand, counting down.
CCAGTTTCCGAGAACTACTGCAGATAGAAAACAGCCCGGGGAGAGGAGCCGGGACTGAATTATGCATGAAGCTGTAAGAAAGCAGATCAGAGCAAAGGGATCCCGTGTTTAGCCGAGGACAGGCTGTGCCTTCCTGCAATCCATCAGTGGTGATGCCGTGACCCTGGCTAATCCTTCCTAGGGTGGTGGAAGCTCTGCACTCTGCTCAAGAGGAGTGTGACTGACTAGATGTGGGGTACACACCTGTAATCCCAGCTACTCAGGAAGCTGAGGCAGGAGGATCAAAATTTCCAGGCAGAGTTGAGCAACTTAGGCAAGGTCTCAAAAAATTAAAGGTTGGGGATGCAGCTCGGGGATGGAACGCCTGCCCCACCTGCAGGAGGCCCTCAGTTCCCTATGCAGTACCACAGGGCCCTTGAATGGAGGGTTGTGCTGACTGCCCCTCACGGACACCCCGCATCCTCCTGCCAGCACGTGTGCTGCACTTCCTGTCTGCCTGCAGGCTGAGGCCCCACAGCTCCAAGGAAGCAGCAGCCCGGGAGTCGTGCCCGTCGGAGTCTCAGGAGCAGCCTCTGCAGCCTCCTCCTCTTTATTTATCTGTGAGCTTCATGTTTGTGGTGCTCCGTGCCAGCTTCTCCCTGCTGCTGCAAGGCTGCTGTCTCTCATTCTCATTGCATTTCTTCCCCAGGCCATCAAGGACTGGTGCCACCCTTGCCGAGCTGTGTGGCTCTAGGCAGCATACTCGATTGGCTCTGAACTTGTGAGGTCCCATTTGCAAGGGTCTCATGTCTAAATGAGCTCTTTGGCCATGTCCTAGGTAACAGGGTCGTGCTGGAGGAGTTAGCATGGAGGGCATCCTCATGACTGTCCCCTTGGCCCTCAGTTATCCCTCGCTCAGGTGTCTGGGTGCTGCTTACGTGTTGGACGCAGTGTTAGGCCCAAAGACACTGGATCCAGGTGGACCCAGGTCTCGAGTGCTTAGAGCTTAGACCCTAAAGTAGAGGAAGCAGGCAGGAAGTCAGTGAGCTGCAGCCTCACGGGAAACAGCAGTGAGGCCCGGTGTGGGGGAGGGGGGAGGAAGAGGAGAGGAGAATGAGGGAGAAGGGTTGAGGGAAGGGGAGGAAGGGGAGCAGCTGTGGTTCTGTGGGGCCTGGAGGTGAGGTCCAGCCCTCACTGTCCACTTTGGGCTGTGGACATTGGTCAGGTTCCTAGCTTCCTTCTTTTGAGCTGTGTGATGTGGCTGGCACTCAGCCTGTGTGGGCCTCAGTTTCCTTATATGTCACCTTGGTGACCTCATCTACCTTGTAGGGGAAAATCACTTGCCTTACGAGATCTAAACCTATGCTTCTCGCAGAGTGGCCTTCACGATAGGGCAGAATCACGAGAGATGCTCATGGAGGCCGAGAATGGCTATGAGCAAACGTTATTAGCTGGTGAACGGTGGTCAGCAGTCACCTAAGGCACTGGCCCTAAGGCTTGGTTCTCCATGATTTTTATACATTTACAAAAAAAAAAAAAAAATCCCTTGTAACCATAGCAACCTCTGTCTTTACTTAGAATTTTGCAGGAGTACCATAAGGTCTTTCTTAAACAAATGGGTCGTTAAGCAGGATGGGGGCAGCGGTCAGCATGTCTGTTGTTTGATGTAAATGTTTTCCCCTCCCTTCATGGCTAACTGGGAGAGGGTTTTGAGGATTGAGTTCATTCAAAGGTTAACAACAAACTAAAAAACAAAGTCCTAAAACAAAGATGGAGTCACTTCTGCTTTGTCACTCAGACCCTGCTCCAGAACTGCGGGGAGCGCAGGGTGGGACCCAGATTCCCTGTACCCCTGCCTCCTGCTTCACACCTCAGGTGAGGCCTGGAAGCTGCCTTCTGGAACAGGAGTCAAGCGTTTCCTGCAGTTTGTGGAGCCGGGATTATCTCATCCTTAGGGACACGAGGGCACAGTGAAAAGCACCTAACAGCCTCTGGGCGATGGTGATGTAGCCTAGGGGCATCGCCAGATCTCTGACCTGGGAAGAAGGGTGTCCTCTGGAGGCGCCAATGCTGGCTCTGGGGTGTCCCAGGACAGAAGGATACCAGCGCGTCCCTCTCTGCTAACTCGGTTTCCCTCGCCCCCAGGATCCCAAGTGATGGTGGTGTACGTGGAGGACAGGCTGAACCCTGCACAGCTGCTTAGCACGGCAGAGCTGCTGGCCGCACCTGCCGGAGGGCGGGCGTGAACCTCAGGACCTGGACGTCTAACCCCAGAGGAAACATGTCTAAGAAAGGACGGAGCAAGGGCGAGAAGCCCGAAATGGAGACAGACCCGGTGCAGATGGCCAACGAGGAGCTGCGGGCCAAGCTGACCAACATTCAGATTGAGTTCCAGCAGGAGAAGAGCAAGGTGGGTTGCATGGCCCCGTCTCTCTCCGTGAAGGCTTGGCTGTGGTCGCAGGGGGATGGTTGTGTCCTGGGTACGTGTGGAGGGTGTGCTCCCGTCTGGGGTGTACTGGGCAGCCCTTTTCTAGTGGTCCACAGAAGTGGACTGCACCTGGGTCAGGTTGCAGAAGTGTAAGACGGGAGTCGTAGGCATCCCCTGCCAGGCTCTGGATAGGGCGTGGCACTGTGGAGAGGACCTAGGACAGGCCTGCTCTGTCCCATGAGCTGTTTGCCCCTGAGAGGCCAGGTGTGAGCTCCAGAGCCAGGGAGGGCAGTGCTGCCCAGCTGGTGGCCTGCTACTGGAGTACAGTTAAGGCACAGGCTGTGTGATGTATATTCTATTCCCGGAGAGAAGCCCAGACCTGATCCTGCAGACCTGGTGCATACCTCAGTGGACACAGTGAAAAGCTCGTTGGCATCTGGTGTCCTTGGCTGCCACTGTCCTCTTCGTTGGTGTGGCTCTGCCTCAGGTGGGACTGAGAGTAGCACTAGCCTGAGATCTGTCACCACAGAAAGAGGTGGGACTTGGGCCTGCGCCTGGGTGGTGTGAGTAATAGAGGCCCCGGCCCAGCTGGGGAGGGACACTTGGGCCTCTGAAGTGCCCTTGGGCCCTGCCATGGCACCAGAGCCTCAGGGAGCCCTGTCCTGTTGAGTGCTGGGACTGAAGCCCAGCTGAGTGTCTGAGTGGGGTCCTGGCAGATGAGGGGCCTAGGCCTTGGCCTTGGCTCTGGCCCCAGGTCAGGACACCTGCTGAAAGGGCAGAGGCTGTGTGTGACCCTAGGCTGCGCCAGGAGGCCGCTTCTGGAGCTCAGGGCAGAGTGCACCTACCACTTGGCGCTTGTGATTCCCGCTTGGGCAGCCGCCTCTTCCAGCTGAGGCTGCCAGTGATGGCACAGTCCACAGCCTTCCTGGTTAGGAGGCTGCACCTGCCAGCGTCCTCAGGGCAGAGGCTGAGTGTCTCGGAGGTCTGACCCGGAAGTAGCAACAGCAGTGGTTATGGGGGAGGCCGCGTGCCGGTGTCATGTCAGGCCCTGTGCCACCCCACCGCCTACCCTCAGAGCCACAAGTGACCCATGGCCCAGTTTCCCCATCTGTTACGTGTCTGCCCCCTGGGTCCTTGAGGAATGAGTAAGACAGACACCCAGGGCCTGGGAGTTGTGGTTCAGCACACACAGTGGCCAGCACAGGGCTGGTGGTGTTGCTGGGTAGACACAGGCCCGTGGGAGGCACCATCCTCGGGCCACTTTTCTGCCCTGGACGCATGGCAGTTTCCACATGTGGGTGTGCTGGACAGCCACTCTGTCCATCCGGTGCCTCCATGCCTGCTCCATGGGGCTTTACCTGTCTGGCCACCAGGAGAATTTCTGTGTTCCAAGCCTTTAGCACTGTGCTTGCATTCTGGTCTGAAAAACATAAATATAAACTTTACGGCTGCACTTAAATGTTATCTTTACTTTGGTTTCGTACTGTCAGTGTCAGGTTTACAGTGCTGTTATTTTAGCAAAAGATCCTGGTTACATTGTAGGGTGAGGACATGTAGACGTATTCAGTGACTGACTTATCCATCTGTCCAGCAAGCCCCCTGCGTGCATGCTGCAGGCTGTGGTGTGTGTTTGGAGTGACTCAGAATCAGCCTGTACCACAGGCAGGGCGAGGCAGAGACCACGTCCCACAGTACCTGGCACTCTGCATCCCGGCTTACGGCAGATGTGTGGAAAAAGCCACGGAGCAAACCCTGTTTGCTGGCTGGAATGGGGTGGGGGCATTCACACTGCCCCATGTGCCCAGCGGTGCCCAGCCCAGCCATGGGCATCCTGTGTGTCAGTCAGTGGTGGGCAGAGCTCCCAGCCTGGAGAGACCCACAGGCCAGTGGGTGGCTGCCTGCTGGACCCAGGCTGCCCAGGTTTCAGCTACTACCCACCACCAACCACTGAGTCATTGCTTCCTGCTGTGACCAGCCACACTGACCACTGACCTGGGGCTGCAGAAAGGTGTGGGCCTTGTCCTGTCTTCAGGGCAGCTGGCATCAGTGCATGGGGCAGGAGGGTGGGCATTTGGGTGCCATCTGAGTGGAGCCCCAAGAGGTAGCACAGACCTATTTGGGACTAAGAGAGGTTTCCCCCTCCCCACACTGAAGTTGGAGGGAGGGAGGGGCAGGAGTGCCTCGGCAGGGGATGGGCCCCTTGCAGCTGGACCTGATCATGATGGTGGGCACTGTCCAGCCCAACCTCACTGTCCCTGTGCCCTTGGTGCCCCGTGTTTACAGCTCTGTCGGGCCGGCCATCCCTCTGTGCTTCCCGAAGCTCGGTCTACACCAGTTCCTGAGCGTCTGCCATGTGCCTGCTTTAGTCCAGAAGCCCAGTGCTCCTTCTGGAGCACATGTGTGTGTGAGGTGAATGTCGAGATTCACACACATTCAATCAATCCTGAACACATGTGGGGAAATGGAAGTGAGAGAAGGGCATGGAAGTGCCCTGTGGAAAGTCCAGGGCTGGGGCAGGTGCTCCTGGGTGGGGTGGCTGAGCTGGGTGGGCACAGGGGTCAGGGCATCCAGAGGTACCTGGTGTTAAGAGCGGGGCAGTCAGGGCCTGGCTAGAACATCAATCAGAGAGCCATGAAGGTCAGTCCTATGGCCAGGGGAGGACTGGGGAGGACTGGGGCCTGTCCTCAGTACTGAGAGGCTCTTGTTTTTTTGTTTTTTTCTTATGTTTTGGTGTGTATTCAATTCTATTTTATGTCATTGTAGACTCACAGCACTTCATTCTGACACTTCTTGGTTAATTTTCTCTCACTGCTGTGACAAAACATTCAACACCTAACATGAAGGAAGGAAAGATTTATTTAGCTCACTGTTTGTGGAGGCTTCAGTCCATAATCAGCTGGCTCCAAGGCAGGGTGGCGTGGCACAGGGGCAACAGTTCAAGGCAGTAGAAGCCAGCAACAGCAGCCAGGGCAAATGGTGGGAGAACAAGCCTCTTTTCCTCCCTTAGATTGTGCACAGGCCACCTCGGCCCCCCAGGGCAGATGTAGCACTCACCCCACCTCTGTGCCCTCCTCTTGCACAGGCTGGGGTTATTAACAAAGTAAGGACCCTGGCTCCCTGCTAGGGCTCTTCGTTAAACTTCTAGACTCAAATTTTCACAGTGTGTCAGCTGTAACTCTTGGGCTGTTGGGGCTTCAGCTACACAGAGCTGATCCATTGGCACTGGTGTTCCTGTGACTCCATCACTGCAGAGGTTTTGCTGTGTTTTTATTTTTTATTTGCTTTTCCATGGTATTCATCTTCTGTATGCCCTGCCCCAGTTTTGGGCCCAGTGTTTCTCAGAGAAGTTGGTTCTTCTTATGGGAGAATGGTGTTTAGAAACCAAGGTGGGGATGCTGGCGTGCTCAGTGCTGACGGGGTATAGTGCTTCTCAGCCTTTCCGTGATGAGGGGGCCAGGAGCATGTGCAACTACCTGTGTGCTGACACATATCTGTGCATGGCTGTCTGTGTGATACCTGTGTCTGTGTGACATTACACGTGACGTCCCCCTGAGGTCCCCTACACTAATGCATGGCGGCTGAGTCATTCTGGCCCTTCACCTCGGAGCCTCCGCGGCAGCAGTGAGGGGCCAGAATCCCCACCCTCCCGACATCCTTCCCTCCTTCCCTCTGCTTTCCCAGTTGTTCAGCTGTGTATAGTGTTTCCTGAAGAGCTGTGCTGTACCCCATGGGACTCAGGGGACTTGGGGTGATGGAGGTGTGTGACACATCCCTGCCCCACACACCTGCGTTACCCAGCTCGTCCGCTGACACCCTATGCCCTGCCCTGGAGGCCTGTTCCGCCCTCTGCCCTGCCCCAGACCCATTCTGGGCTGCCTGGAACACCCCGTGCTCACCTGTCCACCCCTTACTCTCCACCATCCTGTGACTCGAGCCTGGGCGTGCTCACCCCTGGCATACATACTCCGGACCACACAACAGACCTCTGGGTGTCACTCTGTAACCTTCCCCTTCCCTGCTGGCAGATCTGAGGTGTGAAGGACAAGCCAGCAGGATGGGCTCCTCTTGCAGTCTGAGCTCAGTCTGGTGCAGAATGCGGGTGCTTCAGGGTCTTCTCCTGAGAGCCTCAGCTGACCACAGCAGGCCCACTCACTCCGGTACTCAGTCCACTAATATGAATGCTAACTTCACCTAAGCTCCCACGTATCCACGCAGCAGCACTCAGTGTTGTAACTGACCAGATGCTTGGCAGCTTGGCCTGACCAGGCTGACGTGGAAAGTGAACCATCTCAGCGTTTCAGTGATTGATTTGCCAGGGAATGCGGCTCTGTGATCCAGTGGGCCCGTTCCTTCTGACCTCTGTCACTGTCCACACTGAGCAGAGAGGTTAGGACCACATGGCCTCTTTGAGAGGTGTGTTGTCCCTGACTCGGGAATCATGTAAACACCTAAGCGTCCTGGCTTCCTGACACTAAACCTACCAGGAGAAGACCATTTCAGCTCTGAGTGAGGTGGGCTGGGGTGGCTGTTCGCCTTGCTTGATCTAAGGAGATGCTGACCTGTCTCATGTGCTTGCTTCGCGGCTTTGCTGCTTTTCCTGCTGTTCTGAGGGAGGATTCACCCATGCCTAGGTGTTGTACAACTCCCCTAAGGTGAATGGTCCCGCAGTCAGCAGATGTGGTGTGGTCTGGGATCGGTGTCCTTCTCCGCTGAAGTAGATGGTCGTCTGGAGGTTGCTGGCTGCAGTTCTGTGAGGCCTGTTGTCGCATGGAGCAGACATGGGCTGTGAAGGGCCCTGAGGGACTTGAGTACTGTGTGGCATTTGAAGTGAAAAACTCCGGGGAAGTGTTTCAGGATATTTTAAGGAAGCATCCCATGGCATGTTTACAAACAACACTAAATTGTTTGCTGATGAGATGTACAGACTCAGGCTGTCTGGTGGCCTGACACTTGCAGAGCATCGGCCCTGGAGCCACGGGCCTCAGTGCAGGGCTTGGTGGGGGAAGTCTCCCTTCCTCCCTCCTGGCCACCTGCACCTGCCCTGTGTTCTCCCAGGCTGCAGCCACACGTACAGGGCGCTGGAAATGCACTTCTAGTTCAGAACCTGCCCGGTGTTGGTAAGAGAGGGTTTCTGCAGTGTGTTTTGTGATTGGCACACAGTCCTTTCTTGTTCCTTTGGAACTGAGTGGCATACAGGGCTGGACTCCCCAATATTCTTAGGGTGTTGCCGCCTCCAGGGAAAGTCTTTAGGAGGGAGGGGGCCAGGGCACTAAGGAGCACTCAGGACTGTCAGGGTGACTCGGGAGAGCGTGAGTGTGGGGTCTGGGGCCTCAGGGCACAGAGAAGCGCAGGACCTGGTGCCCCTCCCGGCCCACAGCTGACCCTGACCGCCTTGCACTCCTGTTGCAGGTGGGCAAGCTGCGTGAGCGGCTGCAGGAGGCCAAGCTGGAGCGCGAGCAGGAGCAGCGGCGGCACACGGCTTACATCTCGGAGCTCAAGGCCAAACTGCACGAGGAGAAAACCAAGGAGCTGCAGGCGCTGCGTGAGGCTCTCATCCGGCAGCACGAGCAGGAGGCGGCGCGCACCGCCAAGATCAGGGAGGGTGAGCTGCAGCGGCTGCAGGCCACGCTGAACGTGCTACGGGATGGCGCGGCCGACAAAGTCAAGCCTGCGCTGCTGGCTGAGGCACGAGAGGAGGCGCGCAGGACCTTTGAGGGCGAGCGCCTGCGCCTGCAGCAGGACATCCTGGAGCTCAAGGCAGCGCGCAAGCAGGCCGAGGAGGCGCTCAGCAACTGCATGCAGGCCGACAAGGCCAAGGCCGCTGACCTGCGCGCTGCCTACCAGGCTCACCAGGATGAGGTGCATCGCATCAAGCGCGAGTGTGAGCGTGACATCCGCAGGCTGGTACGTGCCCCCGACCCCCTCACCCACACCTCCTGACACTACCCGTGTTGCACAGATCTTTCCCTTCCGGCTCTTGCCAAAGTGCACACGCTCAGTTGGTGCAAGATTCTGTGGTCCCAAAATGCTCCCGGTGCTGTTCCAGGCCCTGGGGTTCCAGCGAAGTCCTCCCCACCAGAGCACGGTAAGGAGGTGTTGAGGTGGCCACAGGTCTCCCCTCACCTGGTGTGTGGACACAGGTGGCTCAGAGTAGTGATCTCTTCTGCAAAGTGAGGCTGATGAGTAACTGGGCAGGGCTGTGTTAAGACAGGGCTGCACGACAGGATTGGTGTGCTAGGTGCGTCTTCATTCATTGGCTTAATCTAGGAGCAGACTCCTGCCTGCAGATAAGACCTGGTAAGTAGGTCACCAGGGTGGCCAACCGTGCTGCTGCGACATGCAGGGAGACATCACTGGCAAACGCTTTCAGAGATGCTGAGGAGCTGGGAAGCTGTGAGGGCTGGATGCACCAAAACTCGCCAGGGCAAGGGAAGGAGCTCCTTCTGGGGGCCATGCCCAGTCCCATCCACACTCCTGGGACATTCTGGGTCTGGGTGGAGTGGAGCATGGAGCTCCCCAGGCTGGTCCTCCACTGCATGTTGAGAAAGAAGTAGGACTTTTTGCTATCTCTGAAGGGTGACATGAAAGAACTCGCTCCATGGAACGTTCTCTGAGTTCTGGGCTGATGCGAGAGGCCTGTGTGCCCCTTCAGGGAGGCCGGAGTGCCATTATCCACAGTCTCACTGGGTGTAGGAAGCACTGTTCCATTGAGGATGGAGGCCTGCGGCAGGCACAGGGCCGACCCAGCCTGGTGTAGGAGGCTGAGATTCATGGGGTGGAAGAAGCAGTGATGTTTACTAGAGAGATTTGTTTACTTATTTATTTGTGCTGGGTATTAAACCTAGGGCCTCGTGTGCCTGGGCAGGCACCAAGGCACCATTTTGTATTTTGAGACCAAAATACAAAATACAAAATACTACTCTGTTGCCTAGGATGGTCTTGAACTTCTAGTCTTCCTGCCTCGGCCTTCCAAGTAGCTGGCATGAATAGCATGACCATGCCCCTGTGACATGAGCTGTATCTTGGTGAAGACAGGGCTAGACAGAGCATCAATGGACAAGAAAAGATACCTTATACAAACATTAACCAGAAGTGAAGCTGGTCTGGCTATATCAAAGACTTAGAACAAAAAATAGTCCTAAAGATTAATAGGGACAATTTTTAATAATAGTGTCACTAGGAATGTATCTAGTAACAAAACAATATACAAGAAAAACTCAAAACTAAAAGGGTCGACAGATAGATCTACAGTTATACTTGAAGATAAAGAACACAGAGATAGAAAATAATGGTCTGAAAGATCTGAATGTGATTAACCAAGTCAGACTAAACTGTGCTCCAGCCAGCAGTAGGACACTGTCCTTCTCGATGGGACAGACACACTTTTTATTAAACCAGCTGCATTTCAAAAGTTGTGAGCTGTCAGTCAGCCCACAGAGCACAAATATATTTTAGACAAAAGAAGAAATGCTGGGAATCAAATGTCTGAGCTTCCATCTAAAGAAGAAAAAGAATAGCCAGTTAAACTCCCAGAAGACAAAAGGAAGGAAATCATAAAGTTTCGGAAATCATAGAAATAAAATTAATACAGAAAATCAACAAATTAAAAAATTAATTAAATTGTTAAGTTGACGTAGTCCTGCAATACTGACAAACATAAAACCCAACTGATTCACCAAAGTAATGTAAAAAGGGAAGTAACACAACTCCCATAGATGTGCAAAATATTTTAGCAGCATGCGAAGGTAAACTTCAAGTGAAACTTAGATAAAATGGATGTATTCCTTGAATAAGCACAACCTAATTGAAACTGACACAAGAAGATAGAGAAAACCTAAGCAATCCTGTGACTGTTAAAGAATTAAGTCTGCAGTTAATCTTTTTTCCATACAAAAGCCCAGACTTAGATGACTTCACAAGCAAATTCTTCTGAGTATATAAGGAATAAAACTAATTCCAATCATCAGTGGAAACATATTTGAGCTTATTTATAAAGCCAGCACGGCTTTGATACCAAAACCAGTGATATTATTGAAGAAGAAAATTTGGTGGTTCTCACCTATAAAAATAGAAGAATAGTAATAAGGTGTTAACAGATCAAATCTAGCAATGTGTAGAAAGGCTAGTCATTATCAAGTTGAATATACTCAAGAAATGCAAAGATTGATTTAATATTCTAAAATCAGTGAATATAATTCAATGTAGTAATACAATAAAGGAGAAAAAACTAATATGATCATTTTCACAGATGCAGAAGAAGCATTTGATGAAATGCAGCTTCATGATGTAAACTCCCAACAAATCAGGAATGTAAAGGAATTTCGCTAATCTGAATGTATTGTTCTGTCAAAAAGCAAACGTACATAAAGATGAAATGTTTAACGTTTTACACTTAGGTTCAGGGCCCAGCTATAATGGCCATTATTACTCCTCCTGTTCAATATTTCACAGGCTAGGACCTCAAATAAAAAAGACCATAAGAGAAACAAGAGTTTTACAGACTGCAGTAAAGGGAGACCTAATTATTTAGCTGCTTACTGTGGTGACCGTGATGTGGAAAGTCCACGGGCCTGGCTTAGGCTGTCCCTGCTGCAATGACAAAGTACTAGGCAGCGCAATTTGAAAATAACTGGAGTTTATTTTTCATAGTTCTAATGGTGGAGAAGCCCAAGACTGGCATTAGCAGGTTGTATCTGGTGAAGGCCTGGCCGTGCTCCCAAAGATCACCTTGAATGCTGTGCCCGTAGGTGGCTGGAGGGAAGGGAGGGGCAGACAGCAACCCCACACCTCTTGTATAAGGTCACTAACTGAACCACTTCCTAGGGGCCCCCATTGGTAACACCACACTGGCAGTTAAATTACAGTGAGTGAATTTTGGTGGAACACATGCAGACCGTGAAAGGGCAGTACAAACTATTAGAATTAAAAATGCAAACTTAGAATTTCAAATTATTAAAGTGTCTAGATACAAAGTAAATACAGGAAAGTAAATTTGTTTCTATAGATGAGCAGTGAACAACTATAAAATGAAAAATTTAAAAATAAAGCACCAGAAAAATTAAATGCCTAGGATAAATCTAATGAAAGGTAAAAAGTATTGCTGGAAAAGATTAAAGGAGACCTAAATAAATGGAAAGAGATACCGCTTCCATGATTAGAACACAGCATACGTAAGTTTTTCCACAGTCGTATAGATTTGTGATGGGCCACTGCGGTGCTCGACTGGATTCATTAAGAGGTGGAGGTGGGGCCTAGTGATCCGTCCCAGAGTCTTCAAGGATGCAAACATCCAAATCGGAGACTAACGGAAAAAGTACAGAGGTGAGAACAGAGGTAAGGAAGCTGAGACTGAAGAAATAATAAAAGAGATCAATAAATCAAAGTATTGGTTCTTTGAAAGTACGGTACCGAGGGATGGGGAGATGGGGGCAGAGGGATAGAGAGGAGCAAGGTGTCACTGGGTGCCACTTCCCCCGAGGTGAATGTGTTTACTGTGTGCTGTAAAAATGAACTAATTAAAAGTTTTGAGGAAAAAAAAGGAATTTCAATGACTTGGAATCTCAGTCTGGAAGAGGGAAAAATTGGAGGCCTCCTACGACATGGACCAGCTCTGGCCGCAGTGCTGCGGCAGAGGGGGCAGTGGGACTGAAGGACAGGCAGGCCAAGGGAACAGAGAGTCCCAGGACAGACCTGTGTGCCTGGATCTGACCCGGGCTCCAGGAGGGGGAGGGTGTCACAGGTCAGCTGGAAAGGGGTGGGCTCCGAGAACAGCGTGGGGAGAGCTGGGGGTCGGCAGGGAAGAAAGGAAAGAACACGAGGGTGCTGGCCCTGTGGCGTGCGGTCCTCAGAACCTAACTCACAGTGGGCCCCGGACCTTGACGAAGCAAGCAGGGAAGTTACTAGAAGAGAACAGAAGATCACGTCTGTGGTCTTGGGTAGGCAGATGTGTCCCAGCAGGATGCAGATGTGCTGTTCATGTAAGTACACTATCTGTAATCAGGCACCAGTCATCATCCAGAAGGGTTTTACCTGGAGCTTGAAGAATTTCTGCCCACCAAAGGGCACCAGTGAAAGAGAAAAAGGAAACTGCAGACGGGGAGAAGATGTGTGCCAGGAAGAAATTGTGCTCAGGTTATAACAATAACCATAAAATTATTATTATTATTATGTTGTCTTTTTTGAGATGGGGTCTTGCTATGCAGTTCAGGCTGGCCTTGAGCTCACTTTGTAGCCCAGGCTGGTCTTGAACTTGCAACAATCCTCCCACCTCAGCCTCCCGAGTGCTGGGATTACAGGCGTGAGCCACCATGCCTGGCAATAACCATAAAATTATAAGGAAAATAATCCAGCTGAAAAATGGGCAAAAAAGGAGGATACTTTAAATGACTAACAAACCTATGGAAGTTTTCCCAAGCTCACTGATTATCAGGGAAATGCAAATTAAAATTATAATGTTATAATTTATATCCAGTATAATGGCTATTATTTTTTTAAATACCAAAAATTGAGGAGCAGCAGGAACCTTCCCCCCCTACACTGTTTGCTACCAGGATTATTGAGTGGTTAGATTTTCCACTTTGGAAAATGGTTTGGTGGTTTCTTAAAATGTTAAACATGAAATTTCCCAATGACTCAGCAGTTCCACTCGTAGGCACCCACCAAAGACAAGCAAAAACATAAGTCTGTGTCAGGCTTGTGCGTGACAGTCCATAGCAGCATCCGTTATAACCAAGACGTGGGGACACCCTGAGTCTGTCAGACTGGGATCCCTGCAGTGTGTGGGGCTGTACAGTGGGGCGTTATTCAGTGATAAAAAGGAGAATATTGGCACCCGCAGCAGTAGAGGCGTGGGAACAGTGTGCCGGGTGGTAGACATGGAGGGTTGCCCACTGCAGAGGCTATTTAAAGGAATGTCCAGACTGTGAAGTCGTGGGCCAGAAGCTGGAGTGGCTGATGCGGTGCTGGTTGGAGATTAGCTGGAAATGGGCCTGAGGGTCTCACTGGACTGAGGAAAGCGTCCCAAACACACTGTATTGATGGTCACACAGCACAACAAACTAACAGAAACCAGGTAGACCCTGGAACATGTTCTCTGAAAATGCTTAAAATGACACACCCGTGGGTAATCTAGGAAACCTAAGTCGCTTTGATCAGAGTGTAGTTGTGGATCTTGTGTCTGTGTTGGAAAATATTCTTCCTGTTTGTAATAAGAAAGGAAGCTCACAAGCTCCAGGCCGGCTGCATTCCAAAGACTGATTGGTCCCAGAAAGGACCAAGGTGTGGCCCCCGCAGTCCCTTGCAGTGTTCCACGAGTGGCAGTGCTGTGAGATGAAACAGGGAAGAATCAGTCACCTCACGGTGACATACAAGCAGAAGCTGGTGGAAAGAGGGCGATGAGACGCAGACATTCCTGGTAAATGGGAGGTAAGACGGCTCTCAGTGGGCCGCACCGCGGAAGTGCTAAGGGAAGGCCTTAAAGAAAGCCACGCCAGGAAGGAATTTGGTTCTATAGGAAGGGAATGAGAGGCATCAGACCCGAACAAATGAGTTATATATGAGACTGCTTTTCTTTGTTTAAAATGCAAGCGATCGTTTAAAGCAAAATTACATGGGACCGTTAAGGTTTATGGCACACAGAAGCAAAATCTGTGAGACAGCAGCACACGGCAGGGTGAGGTGTTGGCTGTGACAGGAATCGTAGTTGCCCCTCGGGTCACAAACGCTTTCGTTTGGGAACTGTCTGGTTTGCAAAAGCATTTGGCAAAACTCTGTTTCTGTTTGCAAATTCTGCATTGGGTGACACACACGACCATGGCCATCTTTCCTGCACACACGCAGACGTGGTCATCTTTTCCAGTTGTGGAACAAACTGATTTCGTGAACCGAGGCACCACTGTGTTCTCTTCTAAAGTCAGATCTTTTTCCCCCCTCCCCCTAAAGTCAGATCTTACCTGAGGTGCACGACATTAATCCAGGGAGACACAAATCAAGGACAAAAACAGGGCTAGGCTGCAAAACTAACTGAGGAAATAAAACGAGATCCAGAGTACATTGTTTATACTAAAAGAAGGCAGAAAGCAGGGTCAAGAAGAGAAAAAATACCAAGACAAACAAGAAATGGCAAAGTGGTAAAATCTCACAAATCCTATCCACCTCACTTTAAAAAAAAAAAATCCTGGTTTTTATTTTTGAAGAATAAAGACAATGATACAGAATTTGAGAACAAAATAATAGGTTAACAGTGGTTCAAAGTAGTTCAGATTACAGGATATAGACATGAAAAATGATCACTGAAAGCACAAACCATTCTTTTTGATGAACTTACAGAGCTTGGAAGTATAGTTACCTGTTTGTGTGTATATATATATTCTTTTCCCTCCTTTCTTTTCTCCTTTCCCCTACCCCAGTTGTTCCTTCCTTGTGAGCAGTTTTTTTCACTCACACTGGCCATTCGCAGACTGCATTTTCAGGAAGCCGAAGAAGGCCACAGATGATCTTCCATGCTGGATCCAGGAGCATGGATTGCCCCTGGAGCGGGGTACTGAGGAAGCAACTTTTTGGGTGCTGAGAGTCAGGGGTGGGAGGAGGGTACATTATGCTGTGTGCAGAGCGTAGCCAAGCGGGGTCCTCACTTTGCATGTTTCCAGTGACTGGGATCAAATCAAACCTGTCACGGCAGAACTGAGCGGTGCCAGGCCCTTGCTCTGATTTGCATGATTGCTGATCGCAAGGGTCCCCTGCAAAGCCAGCGGTGCCCATGCACAAAGATTCACTGGGCTCACACTTAAGCTTTGCACACTTCCGTAGGTGTGCTTCAGTTAAAAACTTGGATGTTAAAAAAATAACCAGCGTTGCTAGGGTTTTCAGGGCACCAGCAGATAGCATTCAATTACCTTCTGCACCACACTGAGCGATCAAAGAGTAAGACACGTGCCAGTGGAGGGAGAGACAGACGGTAATGTTTCCTGTAAAAGCAGAACTGGCTCTCAGTGCTGGCACTGTCTGGGCTCTGGTGGCTTATTTAGAGACATCTGAACCTGCAGAGCAGGTCAAGGCCCCACCTGAGTCCTGCATCCTCCTGGTCCCTGTGAAGGGGGAGGATGAACACCCTGATGCTGAGGACTTTGAGAGCTTCGCTCCCCTGGATGGAGAAGACCGGCAGGAAGGGGTGGGAGGGCAGAAGTGCCCTCCTGGGACCCAGCCTTGTGCGGTCCTTTTCCCGACAGCACAGACAGACCGTCCTCCTGCAGCCCTGGGGGTTGCGAGGGGCAGACAGCAGCACCAACAAGCGAGGTAAATCAGTTGGCTCAGAAAGAGGCCGGTCTGTAGACCCCTGGTGCAGGTGCTGCTGTGTGGAGAGATCCAATGGAAGCCTAGGCTTGGGTTTTCCCCTCTGTCATCTCGCAGCCCATCTGTCCCTTCAGCCGTGTCACTGCCAGACCAGGGGGTCTAGACGGCAGCAGGCACTGCCAGACCAGGGGGTCTAGACGGCAGCAGGCACCGTGACTTTCTCTAGCTCCACACCTGCTAGTGCTGGTTTCTGGCAGAGGCTGAGGGATGCTGGGTGGTGCTGGGCTGGGCCACTGACCAGCAAGGAGCTTGGCGAGGCCAGGACCTGTGGAGCTGAGAGTGCAGGAGGCCAGTGGAAAGCACAGGGGACCATGTGCACCTGGACACACCTGGAAGACAGGGACTCCTTCCCCACTACACTTGTGCTCCCTCTGATCTAGGCCCCAACTTTATCCCACCAGTGCAAGGGAGCCAGGGAGCTCATTTCATTTAAGTGGCTTTCTCTGGTTCTGCAGAGAGGGCTTTTGTGATTATGGAATATTCCAGAAGCAACCCTGCCCTCCTGCCCTTGGGTCTTAGTGCTCAAAGCCAACATGGTGGCTTCCCCCCGACCCCGGGTCCTCAAGCAAGCAGGGTTCTGGCTTGTCCTGTGGAGGCTGACTGGCCTGACACCAGCTGCCTGATGATGATCCCCAACGTGGTTACTGTTGCCGAGGGGGGATCTATAAAGCTTCCCATTATCCTGGAGATTTTGGAGGGATATGGATGGCCATGTGGCCCTATTTATGCTGGAAGTAGAGTGGGGTTTCCTCGCTGTCTCAGGTCACTGGTCATCGTTAGAGATTCAGCTCTGCTGTGCAGGGTTAAGAGCAGTGCCCAGTGAGCTCTGAAAAGAGTTTCAGGTTGTGGTGCTTCTATCCCAGTGTCTCCAACAGAGGCTTCCACACACGTGGCATGCAGGGGGTTCAAGAAATAAAGACTGCGGGAACAGGTTGGGGAGGTTCTGGAAGCAGCAGGGTAACATCCCTGAGGTAAAAAGAGTTCATCAAATTCATCAGAAAAGCGCTGGCTTCGGAGGCTCATGCTGGGAAGGTGCGGGTGCGGGGCAGTGTGCAGTGTCCTCCTTCCCTGCCTCCAAGTCCTGCGTCTGGCGGGGGCGTGCGTGCCCCTGTGGGGACTCGGAAGTGAACACATGGTGAGGGGTGGGGTTTAACACCCGGGTGAACAGTTGGAATCACAGCACTGTCTTGTGGAGGAGCCAGGCAGAGAATGGGAGCGGAACTCTGTGAGTTGGGGCTAGGATACAGCTCAGCACCATAGTGCCTGCCTGGTAAGGCAAGGTTGTGAGTTCGATCCCCGGTGAAAAGAACTCCTTGTGGGTGCCGGGGTGGGGGGCATGGGAAGTTTGTCTCTTCCGTGTCCTTTTGCATACCCCTCCTTTCTAGTAATGAATGTATTCTCCTGTAACAAGGAGTGAAATTGGTTTTTAGAGAAGCAGAATGGTGTGACAACTCGGGAAAACGCAATGGCACCCCAGGCCCTAGACTCTGGGGCACATGCAGGAGGCGGCAGGTGGAGGGGGTTTCTCTGACCAGTCAGGTGATGGAGGGAGCTCTCTCTGCCCTGCCTCTGCCTTTCTTTCTCCCCACTCCCCATCCCCGACAGCCATAGGAGGGAGACTGGTTTTACAGTTGTCTACGGTGTCTCCCCACCCGCCCCCTGTACCTGGGATCGAACTTGTGATCTCGTGCTTGCCGGGCAGGTGCTGTGCTGCTGAGCTGTACTCTGTTCCTGTGGTATTCCATTGACTGAGCATCTGCTCCAAGCTAAACCTTATGGTGGCAGAAATTCTCAGGGATTTTGTTTTATGCTTTACTTTGTGTCTTTTTTCTTTTTCGGCAGTCATGGAGATTGCAGGGCCTTGTGCATACTGGGTTAGTGCTCTACCACCGAGCTACATCCAGCCCTGTTTTGTGCTTTTAGGAAACTGTAACTCCTAGGTCACAATTGTCATCATTTCACTGTGTATCGCTCCCTCCAAAGGCTCTGCAGGAGGCTTCTTCCTGTCGCCACCGTCCCCTCTCCTGAGGTGGCTGGTGCCCTTACCGTTCCTTGGAGCATCTCTCTGGGCTCCATCTTCACGTGGCCGTCCTTGGTGTGCCTGCAGCACATCCTCTCCCTACGGGGTCATCGGCGGGTGGGTTTGGTGCCTACCCTAACCTGGTATGACCTTAAGTACATCTTCATTAAGCTGCGAAGACCCTCTTTCCAAATCCTGACTTTCTGTTGGGAATGACATCTTGGAGGACTCCATTCTCCCTTCCACATGTGCCGAGGAGGAGGTGATAGTGGGTGTTGGGATGGTGGCCTCTGCTTCCATCTTCGGTCCCCTCAGCTTGGCAAGGATGATGGTGGAACGCCTGGGCTGTTGGCCGCTGGCCAAACTGCGGTTCCCACTGAGCTGTGTGTCCTGGGGGCCTGCCTGGGAGTGGTGACCAGATCCTTGTGCATACTGGGTTAGTGGAGGGCTGGGAGAGGCTGAGTTTTAGTCGTGGTTCTGTCACTAGCTAGCGTGTGGATGCTCATATGTCTGTGGGCCTCAAGTTTGCATGTCAAATGGGGTGAATGACATCTGCTTTGAAGGCTGCTTGAGTGGGTCCCTGATGTACAAATGTGGCACCAGCTCACAAAAGCCTGGAAGGAGAGGTGATGGCTTTCATCACCTTTGTTGCTCTGTTTCAGACTCAGTGTCAGTGTGGATTGTTTTGGTTCTAAGTGGTGGACATTCCCCCTCATGCCAGCTGGAGGGGCTGTTGGCTCTTGCAGCCATGAAGCTGTAGGTTTAGCTTCAGGCATAGTACCAGGGACAAAAATGATGTCATCCAGGTCACATTTGAAGGCCATGCTCTGTCTCATGTCACATCGTGTTGAAGCTGTGGGCTCTCAGGCAGTGCTGGTGAACTGCCACCCCTGTGCACACCCAAGGTTCCTTCTTAGCTCTGAAGGACAAACAAGAGGGGTCTAGCGATTGGCCCTTTGAGATGCTGGCTCCCATCCATCCAAAACCAATTACTCTCAGTGGTGGGGAGGGGCATGTGGATGGCATGAGCCAATCAGGGACTGACTGCCCTGGGAGCTTGGAGTGGTTTCAGCTCTACCCTCTCCTAATCCTCGTGGCTGAGAGTGGGGTGTGGCAGAAGGGAAAGTGGGTGCTGAGAGGAAAACAAGGACATCCTGTACACCAATGAATGGTTCAGGAGCTTGGAAAACTCAGCATCATTGGCTCCTCTCCATCAGGCTCCTGAGGCAGAGCTGAGATCTCCAAGAGCTCAGCCCGGAGCCAGCCAGAAACCAGCAGATGGCAGGAGCACCTGGCATTGGCTGTCAGCTTGGCCAGGCTTTTGATGTCTTGAACCTCAGGAGTCTGGGGGCCAGAAGTCTGGAAGAAGTCGGCTCCAGAATGTGTGCTGCATTATCCATGCATCCCTGGGTGCCATCTGCACTAATTGAGAATATTTTCTAGAAACTTTTACATGGTGATGGTGGCCTGGAGTGTGGGTGAACCCTGTGCTCTCCCCGCTTGGCTCCTGGTGCTGATTCTCTGTGCTGTGGCTGGTTTTCTCCTAGTGCTCATCACTCTGA
This sequence comes from Cavia porcellus, assembly GCF_034190915.1. Classification (NCBI taxonomy): domain Eukaryota; kingdom Metazoa; phylum Chordata; class Mammalia; order Rodentia; family Caviidae; genus Cavia; species Cavia porcellus. The sequence goes on along the minus strand of NW_026947501.1, from coordinate 70,180,968 downwards.
AGTCCACACTGCATTCCTTTACTTCCTGTGTTTACTCTGTCCCTCCCCACAAAGACTAGTGGCTTGGAGGACAGAGTTCAGGGTTTGTTTTGCTCATCCGTGTTTCCCAGGCCCATAACGGCTCTGCGTTTGTTGAATCAGGCATATGTGGGCAAGTGTTCAAACCAGTGGACTCCTCCCACCTGAGTTCTGTGTCTGGGTTGCTGTCCCCACTGCCTGTGCAAGTGTCCTTGTCTTCAGGGGAGCGTCTACCAGGAAGGCAGTGCACCTGCTCACTTGGGGGCCAGGACCAGTGACACATCTGGATGCTGGTGGGTCCTGACCCGGGGGAATGGTGGGCCCACTTGGCGTGGCTTGAGAAGAGCAACACCAGGGCTACCAGGCACCTTGCCGGGTCCAGGGAGCCTGCCTGGGGCAGGGAGAGGGTGTCCCTTTGATTCCAGGGAAGGTGCCTCAGGGCCAGCAGGTCACACAAGATACGATTTAAAGATCTGATTAACATTTAAAATTTATTTTTAAGTTACTGCAGTGAAAGACACAGTGGCACTCATCCACCTTAAGCTTCCCCTCCTAGCTTTGAGCATGCTCATCCCACGGTTCCTGCCGCTTTCTGCAGCAGCTCTGGAATCCTCTTTCCTGGGTATCTCTAGTCGCCCTATCCTGGCTGCCTTGATGTCCGGAACCCATTCATGGTCATTTTGACTTTGGACCAAGCCAGAAGTCCCATGGTACCCGGTTCAGTGACTACGGTAGATGAGGACCCACTGTAAGGTTTTTATAGGACGGAAATTGCTAGCATTTATCAGTATGTGAATACTGATTGATGGACAGTTATGTGTCTATCAGTATGTGAAACTGCAGTGAATATTTTGATTTTTATTTTAGTGTATTACAGTAAAAGATACATTGCTGTTAGTCTCTCTCAAAATACTGGCAACATGTTTTTTAGGATAATGTATTTTTTAAAAAGTTTTGGGCTGGGGATTTAGCTCAGCGGCGTAAGTGCCTGTCTGGCAAGTGTGAGGTCGTGAGTTCGATCCCCAGTAGCACCAAAAAAAAAAAAAAAAAAAAGTTTTAAGTATTATTTTATTTTATTCTATTTTATTTTTGATAACTTCTTGTAGCTCTTGGCAGGAATCCCTCCAGTGTGGAGTTGAAAGCCTTCTCTGTCCTGCTACCCAGAGGCTTGCTTTTTAAATGGAAGAGCTTTATGGCAGATAGAGGCTAACAGAGGTCAGGATGGGGTGATGTGTGCTTAGAATATCCTGGGTGTTGTGCTGATCCTTTGTTGGCCCAGAACTCTCCTAACATTCAGCAGGGTAGGTCCTGCAGCCCCCTGAGAGCTCGGCTGTGCAGGGACAGAAGCTGCCAGGGAGGTGGCCCAAACTGCCTGGTTGCATGGGAGCAGGGCCGGTGGTGAGGTCCCCTCTCTGAGCCACCAGAGCAGGGCTCCTCTCCAGCGCTGTGCCACAGCCGTGTGTGGCTGTCTGTGTTTGGATTGAGTGTGTGACTGGGAAGTAAGAGTGGCAGATCACAATGCTCATGTGTCACATGGCCCTGGAGAGTCTGGCGTTAGCCCCCTGCAGCTGCCTTAAATGGCACATGTTTAGAGACTTGAGATCACAGAGGTGTATTCCTAGTGGCTCTGGAGGCGGGAAGCCCTAACTCAAGGTGCCTTTACCTCTACTCTCTTCAGCCCCTAGGGAGGCCCTTGCTGTCTCTCCCAGATTGGGGGCCCCGGCATCCTTGGCTTGTGCGTTCTCGCCCAGTCTCTGTCTCCCAGAGGAATGGACCTCTTCCTCTGTCCATTCTGTTGTCATGACACATTGACCCACAAGGGTGTCCTCATCTCCAAGTCCCCAGCCTGATTATATTTGCTGAGACCTTTTCCCAATGGGTACATTCACAGTGCCAGGGGTCAGGAAGTGGACCTGTGTGGTTCAGGCTCTGCAGTGCTAGTTCTTTTGATTATTCGGTCTTTGGTACCTACGGAACAGGAGTCCGGGAAGAATGGGAACGGCTGTTTATCCGACTGCCAGGCGCCAACAGCAGCAAAGACAGACAGGACGGCTGATGCCTCTTGGCCTGGCCGTGTCCCCCACTTCCCTGTGCAGTGCACTCCTGCACCTGCGTTACCTTCTCTAATTCACTGATGCCTGTTCCCACTGTCACCTTCATCCTCATGCTCACTTAGTGGCGCTGGTCTACATTCCCATTTAACGCACCGGGCATCCAAGGACTTGCAGGAGGACCCACAGCATCCTGGGGGCACTGTATCTCTGGTCCCCCATGGCTTCCAGACATTAGTCTTTGCGACCTGGCCAGGCAGGTGTGTATCAAGGGGCCTTAGCTATACCTTCAAATCGAGGCAGTGTCTCTGTTTGGTTGCCAGACCCGTGGAGCTCAGTGGGAGCACAGTGCCACAGACATTGTGTCTCCTGGCCCATAGGACAGTTTGCTGACACCATCCTCACCTGGGCAGCAGTGTTTTTACAGACTTTTTTTTTTTGTATCCACCTACAGATCTCATCTACAAATTGTGGGGTGTAAGTCCTACTTATGGTAGGTGACATGCTGACAGAGTAGTTGCCCCAGCTGATGCTGTTGTGATTCTTAGCCATGAACTCCGGTGTTGGGCAGTCACCTCTCAGTGTCTGCCGTCATTTCTGGTGGCTGCTGTGACACAGCACTGTTAGACTGGCAGGGCTGGAACAGCAGAAGTGTGTCTCTCATAGCTCTGGAGCCTGGATGCCAAAGCCACAGTGTGAGGAGGACCTGGGCCATGAGGCCCTGGAGAGGGTCCTTCCTGCCTCTGGCTCTCATTGTCACTGTGGCTGGGGAGTCTCTGGCTCCCCCTATATGGCCTCGTCCTCTGCGTGCTCTCGTAAGGAGACCACTTACAAGGACCCGTGTGCTCCACTGTGGCCTCACTTTAACGGCCAAAAGGTCACCTGCAGAGCTTCCAGGAAGCAGCAGAGGGGCCGTCTCCCAGGCAGGCCGCAGCCAGGCGATTCCCTGAGGAGCGGTTCCCCGAGGTCAAGCAGGCCACCAGCCAGGCGATTCTATGGCTTTGGAGTGTGGAGCCCAGTTGGATGGAAGGAACTGAGGAGAAAGAGAGAGCCCATGCCTGTTTAACCATAGGCTTCAGTGGCAGCCATAGTAAGACACTGTGTCTATAAAGAGGCTGGAAAACAAGTTCACAAGCGGGAAGCAGAGGCCTGGCTGATCCTGGTTGGTGTTGGTCAAGACTGGAAGGCGGACAGTGGTCCAGGGGCTCCTGTGAGCAGCCGAGGCTCCACCTAGTGATTTCATGTGTTCCATGGAGGAGAGTGGGGTATGCATGTTGAATTCCTATGGCAGGTGTTGGCGTGACTGCAGGTCCTTGGACCCAGAGCTCCTTTTCATCTGCTCTCCAGGGAGTAAGGGGAGGCCCAGGCTCTGGCCCCTCTGCTGCTCTGTGTCCCTAGTGCGCCAGCTCCACTGACCCGTCCCAAGGCCTGCAGCATGGAGAGGTTTCCTTGACCAGAGCCCCGCAGTGACTGCTCCCCTCTCTTCCAGATGGATGAGATCAAAGGGAAAGACCGGGTGATTCTGGCCCTGGAGAAGGAGCTAGGTGTGCAGGCCGGGCAGACCCAGCGGCTGCTTCTGCAGAAGGAAGCTTTGGACGAGCAGCTAGTCCAGGTCAAGGAGGCCGAGCGGCACCACAGCAGCCCAAAGAGGGAGCTGCCGCCGGGCATCGGGGACATGGCGGAGCTCATGGGCACCCAGGTGAGGCTGGCACTTCCCCCGTCCCCCACTGTCGTCCTGGTCAGCCTGCCTGCCTTCCTCTGCTCATCTGTACACCCTTTCCTCACTCCTGTGTCCCTTCCTGGATTTACAGATGTTCCCCAGGGGCCTGGCCTGGCCCTAGGCACTGAGATGTTGTGATGTAGACTGCCTGCCTCTGCCTGCTGTGGCCTGTGGCCACCTCCAACAGGGTGCACGGGAGAGCTCAGGAGGGGACCCCAGCAGGCAGGGAGTAATAGAGGCAGAGTCTGGTAAGACCAAGAGGTGCTAAGCCAGTTACTGGTGGACAGCGGAAGGGCTGTGGAGTCGCAGATCGGCCCTTCACAGGGGCCGAACAGCTGAACACCCATTCCTTAACTCACTCATTCACTCTCTGAATAAGGGGCATCCTACTGAATAGGGGGCATCCTAATGAATGGGGGGCATCATACTGAATAAGGGGGGATCCTACTGAATAGAGGGACATCCTACTGAATAGAGGGGCATCCTACTAAATAGGGGGGCATCCTACTGAATAGGGGGGCATCCTACTGAATAGGGGGGCATCCTACTGAATAGTGGTCATCCTACTGAATAGGGGGCATCCTACTGAATAGGGGGCATCCTACTGAATAGGGGGCATCCTACTGAATAGGGGGCATCCTACTGAATAGGGTTCATCCTACTGAATAGGGGGGCATCCTACTGAATAGGGGGGCATCCTACTGAATAGGGGAGCATCCTACTGAATAGGGGGGCATCCTACTGAGTAAGGGGGCATCCTACTGAAGGAATTGTGTCATGAGGTCCCCACAGGTCTGGTGCTTGGGTCCGAGGCCTTCCCAAGGATGTGGAGCACTTGTCACCCCACCATGCAGCACTGAGTCCTGACAAGGATCTCACCTACTGTGTCGTCACAGGAATTTTGTAAGGCTCTGTGGGGCACTCCGAACCATTTCGGCTTCTTGAGAGTACATTTGTATTTTAATTCTTCTTTCAGGATCAGCATATGGATGAGCGGGATGCGAGGCGATTTCAGCTAAAAATTGCCGAGCTGAATTCAGTGATCCGGAAGCTGGAAGACAGAAATACCCTGTTGGCAGATGAGAGGAACGAGCTGGTAATCAGAGGGTGGCAGAGTGGGCAGGGGAGGAGGCCCCCACTGCCAGGAGCCTTACACAGAAGTTCTTGCAGAGGTCTCCTGGATTTCTTTTCTTTCTCTCTCATTTCCTTTTTATTAAAGTTGCGCGCACACTTAGCTCCAGCTGCTGCTTCTGCAGGGACTGACCCTTCGCAGCTGCAGGTGTTGTGGGAAGTGTGGAGCGGGTGTCCACTGCTCTTCACGGATCAAAGACAAATCATCATTAGCTGGAAATTGTTCTTTTGGGCGGTGCAGTGATACAGATAATTTCATTTTTTCCTTACCTCTAGTTTCTTTTGCATAAAAGTTCAGATACTTCTAATTTTAAAAATAACAGTTACTTTCCTCTTTGCTGAGGCAAAGTGCCCAACCCCCAGGGTTAAAGGAGAAAGGTTATTTAGCTCACAGTTTGTAGAGGTTTCAGCCCATCATCGGCTCTCTCCAAGACAGGGTGACATGGCACAGGGCCAACACGTGGCAGCAGAAGACAGCAAAAGCAGCAAGAGAGCAGACAGGCCTCTTTCAGTCCCTTCTGTTGTGTCCAGTGGGGAGCAGGGCGGTGCCATTCCAGTCAGCAGACCGATCAGTGCTCATCCACCCTTAACCCCAGTACTGCACTGTGAATCAGTTACACGCTCTAGGTTCAGCTACTGCTGGAAAAAACTCTGTGACCACATGAGCTTTGGGGGGACGTCTAGACACAAACCATAAAAATAAATCTCCCATAAAAGCAGCAGTTTCACTGGTATGTTTGAATTCACTGGGTAAAGAGCTGACCCATTCTTAGGTAGCAGCAGTCAATGTGTGGACTCTCTGACAGATGCCTCACACTGCATCTTCATTCTGATTTTATCATGAAGGGACGTATACCTTCAGGATAGTTTAAAATGTAGAAGAAGCATTAAGAAGTTGCACTTCTTTACAATTTTAACAGCATCAAAATAAACTGATTTGTTGCTAGTATTTCTTTTTCTTTTTTTTTTTTTTTTTGAGATAGGGTCTTGCTGTGCAGTTCAGGCTGTACTTGAACTGACTGTGTAGTCCAGTGTGGCCTCGAATTCAAAGCAGTCCTTCTGCCTCAGCCTCCCGAGTGCTTGGATTACAGGGGTGCACCACTGCACCCACCTCTACCCTTATTGTTTTAAAGGCGCATTTTACACAGTTTTAATCAGACTGTACGTCTAATATGCTCCCACTTTCCACTTAAATACCCTTGAGACCCCCCAGTATGAGCTGCATAGTAATTTTCTGGGTGGATTAGGAAACACAGATTGTGTGAAGTAACCATTCCCAGGTGTGTAAAAGAGAGCAGTGAGTTTGCCAGCACTGTGAGCTGCCAACCCTGAGACCGCGGGTGCGACTCCAGGGAGACTGAGGCGTCCTCTGGAGACAGATTGACTCCCTCCCAGAGGCCTTTTGGTTTGGCCTCCTGGTTAGAAGGTGGGCGTCTCTGCCCTCAGCATTTCCTGCCCCAGTTCTGTCACCCACAGCTGTCAGGGGGTCCGTCTCGGGACCACACTGTGCCCACCCAGCTGCTCCCCCCTGATGAGGGGCTGTGCCAGTGTCTCCGCTGTCACCATGCACCTGGAGGACACCTGTCTGTCTTTGCCCACTGGAACCTTGATTTACGCAGGGCAGATTCCTGGAAGTGGGACATGGGCCCCACAGTGCACTTTGTGCCTTAGCAAGGGCTTCAGGTGTTTATGTACAGTATGTGACCCAGATGGGGTCTGAGGTCTGTCCTCTGGGTCCGATTCTTGGTTCTGTCACTTTCTTTGTGACCACTTCACCCTGACTCTGTCCCTAGCACTGAGGTGGCGCTGCCCCCTCCTGCTCATGTCCCTCCCGGCTCACCTGGGATTTCAGCCGCATGTAGGAGAGAGATCAAATGTGGGTTTCTCCCGAGGCTGCTTTGGACCGTGGCTGTTGTCCACCTTTCCTTCAGGGCCATCTTGAGGGGAGGGTCCTGGGCCCATTTCCAGGATGGGAGCTCTAAGCTGGGTGTTCTTCAGTACTTAGAAAAATCGCAAATCGGCAGTGTAGTTCTTTAGGTGACAACAGCTCCACTGGAGGAAGGCCTGGTGCTGGTGGCTCGGTGCCAGCGCCTTTGACATGCCTGACTGCTGGCGCACCAGCTCAGCCTGCTCCCCGAGAGAAATCACGCTGTGCTGGAACTCGGCCCGGGACTCATGACCCTACACAAGGGCCAGTGGCACAAGGCTGACCCTGCTGAGGGTGTGGGGAGGTTGCTTGCAGAGGAAAGAGTGGGCCTGCGGCAGCATCAGACTTCCACAGGCCGCGGGTAGGGGAGTCGGAGCCTTTGAGGCCTTGACTGGCTGCTGAGGGGCAGTCATCCAGGGGCCCGCAGGGTAGGGTCCTCTGAGTTAGGTCTGCTCCTGAAGCCTGCTGCAGCAGCCCAACCAGAGTGAACAGCTCCCCTGGTGTCCTTCCCGAGGGTGGGATCCTTCTCTCCTGTCTCTGTGCGGGGTCCAGCAACAGAATGCTGGACAGGCCAGGGCTGTCTGAGTTCACAGCGAGGACTTGGTGCACAGTGACTGTGCCTGTGCTTGTCACGGTGCTGTGGGCGTTATTTCCTGGTTTTCTGTCCATTAAAAGAAGCCCATGGAGACAGCCGCTGTGCATTTAATTCTCTGCAGGTCTGTGGCGCGAGTCCTCATGGCTCCCATTCTGCAAAGGAGGAAACTGAGACAAAGAGTTTGACTATGATCACACAGCTAAAACATGAGCCCATCGAGGGCTGCTGCTTAAGAGGAGGAGAGGGTTCTTTGGTTGGATGGCTCCCGCCTGAGCCCTCTTCCCTTCCCCTGCCACTATGGTTTCTCAGGGTCTGCTCGACGGTGTGGCCTCCATGTCAGAGCCATGGTTCTGGAAGGCCATCCTGGCCGCAGAATCCTCCTGCTTCAAAGTCTTCAGGGGCTGAAGGCGGTGACTCCATGGCCAAGATGGGTCTGTGGGGGAGTTGTCCCTGGTGGCACCTGGTGTACCGCAGGGTCACGTCCTCCCAGGCCCTGCATGGTGATGGCTGTGCCAGCCCCATGCCCAGCTCTGAGCCTGGCTGGCTGGGCCCACAGTGTGTTCTGACCAGTGTTGAGCTTCAGCATCCTTTATCCAGGGGACAGTGGCAGGGCAGGCGGGAGGAACCAGGGGCTCTGTGTGACCTGTGACCTCTGGGAGTCGTGCCTGGGCAGGGGACAAGGTAGATGGGCGGACACAGCATAGCCGCTCACCAGGGGTGGCCTGAGCCCCTGGGTCCTCCCCATCCCCTCGCCTGGATGGCGGAGCCCAGCAACCCCCTGACCCCGTGTCTGTCACCGCTGTAGCTGAAGCGCACTCGAGAGACAGAGGTGCAGCTGAAGCCGCTCGTGGAGAAAAACAAGCGGATGAACAAGAAGAACGAGGACCTGCTGCAGAGCATCCAGCGGATGGAGGAGAAGCTCAAGAGCCTCACGCGGGAGAATGTGGAGATGGTGAGGGGCTGCGCCGGCTCAGTCCCCGTGCTCCCTCCCCACGAGGAGTGGCAGTAAAGGCTGCTCCCAGGGCTGGGAAGTCACCCCAGCTCCTGCCCTGTGTGCTGTGCAGGAGGGCATTCCTCCTCCAGCAGCGCAGCTGGACTCTGGCCACAGCAGGTTAGAAGGTGGTCTCAGGTTAGTCTGTCTAGCAGCACACCCACCCATTTCAGAGCCCAGAGGACTGAGGCTCGGAGAGTCAAGGCCGTTCCTCCGTGCTGCGGCAGACCCAGGTGTGAGTGTGTGGTCACTGCTGTGTGAGTACCTCACCTCCCACCTTCCTGCCACCTTTCGGAGCTCCAAACAGAGAGCATCCTTTGCAGGTTTGAGTTTGGCTGCAGCCCCAGCCTGGTGGCCTGGTGGCTGCCATGACGCGTCATTCGCTCCCTGTGCCCTCAAGCCCGTCCAGGGCTGTCCCTGCCTCTCTTGGACGTGTGATCTCTCCCTTTGGCTGCAGAAAGAGAAGCTGTCGGCCCAGGCCTCTCTGAAGCGCCACACATCCCTGACCGACCTCAGCCTGACGAGGGACGAGCAGGAGATTGAGTTCCTGAGACTCCAGGTGCTGGAGCAGCAGCACGTCATCGAAGACCTCTCGCTGGTATGTCGCCCTCAGCACGGGTGGCACCAGGTGATGCGAGGCATCGGGCGTGGGCGTCAGGGACCTGGGACTTGGATGAGGCATCGCCTTGTTAGGAGCCTCACAGAGACATGCACTGTCCCCCTAATTCCATCAGAAAGCAGCCTCACTGCTTTAAATTGCACTGCTGCTGCCTGGGAACCGTTTCCATGGTGACGCGTTTCTGCCTTGCCAGGCCTAAGCAGCAGTGTTCTTTTGTTGATTGCGTCTCTGTGGAGTGGGCACAACCTGGCCCTGAAAGGCCTTGTAATTCTCCTTCCTTTCGGGTTAGCTTTTAGTTTAGAAGCTGGAGACTGAGCGTGAGCTTGCACACCGGAACCTTGTGCTCAGGCCGGAAATGGAGGGCTCGCTAAGGCCGTGTGTGATCCGGGACCCTGGGGTGCAGTGGGCCCCCCTCGGTGGCTGGGGTGTTTTTCTCCCGGCTGGGCTGCACTTGCAGGGGCCGTGGCTGGGTCTTAGGAGCCCGGCGTGCTCTGCCTGTCACAGAGGCCTGCGGTGGCTCCCATCACGTGCAGGGGGTTCTGAAGCGTAGGCAGGCTGGGATTCTGGGAAAGGCTTGCACTGTAATTGCGAGGCTCCCTTGGCCTTGCTCCTCGGCCTCAGTCCTTTTTTCTCTTCCCTCCCTTCCCTCCTGGCTTCCTCCCTCTTTCCCCGTCTCCTCCTTTCCTCTCCCCTTCCTCCCTTTCCTCCTTGCTCTCTCCTATCTTCCTTCCTTCCTTCCTTCCCTCTTTTCCTTCTCGTCTTCCTTCTACCCTTCGTTCCACCCGTGCATGCAGCCACCTGTCTTTGCTTCATTACAAACAAACCTGGTGTGGTTTTGGATGAGAAAGCAGGCCCATTACAGTACTGATGAAGTCGGGCGAGGAATAATAAACCTGAACTAGGACAGGAACATAAAGACAACAGTGGTCAGACCAGGAAGGCGGAGCCCAAGACGGAGTGTAGCGCCTGCCTGCTGTGCCGCAGCCCACAGCAGGAGTTGGAGCTCCCAGGCCTCCTTGGCACGGTGTGTCTGCTGGCCCCTGCTCCTGCTCCAGGGCCTTTCCTACCCACAAGGGCCACGGACGGGGTGCCCGACTACCACGGTCTCATTCCTCCCTCAGAGCAGTGCTGCAGGCAGGCTCTGACCCCATTCGGCACAGCAGGAAACCGAGCATAGGAGACGAAGCTGTGCCCTGAGTGGACAGAAGCTCTGGGGGTTTGAGCCCAGCTCTATCAGCGAAAGCTGTAGATGTCCCCACTCTGCCGCTGGCACCATGGAGCCAGTATGCAATCCCCACTGCTCAGTGACCCCAGAAAAAAAGCCAGGATTGGGCAGTGCTGGGTCTCTTTCCCAAGCAGAACTTGTGTACATGGCTAGTCCCTCAGCTCAGTTATGACAATGGTGTCATTTGTTTGCCTGTCTGTGCTGGTGCACACAGGAAGCCGTGGTGGCCCTGGGGTCTCTGGGGGTCCGATGCTTGCTGGCTGTGACAGGAGCAGACTGTGTTTCCTTGCAGGAGAGAGAACGGCTGTTGCGCTCCAAGAAGCATCGAGGGAAAAGCCTGAAGCCACCCAAGGTGAGCTCGGGGCGTCCCCTGCCCTGTCCTGGGGCTACATCATGGACTATGCGGCTGGCATTGGGAGGGCAGGTGCAAGCCATGCTCGGTGGGGCCTGCGTTACTACCTCCCTAAGCAGCGTCAGTCATGGCCGTGTGATGTGACCCGTGTATGGTAATTTATTCGTGGAGGACTTACTGATGGAATTCTGTACTTAGGCCTCTGGGTGTAGTCATTCAAAATGAAAAACAAATTCTCAGAGCTTTTGAGGGATTTAAAGGACACGCAGGCTCGGCCTGTACCATCTAACATCCTGTGCTGAAAACTTGGGTTTGTGTTTTTCTTGGAATAATGCAGCAGTGTGCTGTGCTCCTGTAAAACATGGTTCTGTCCCCAAGGTGACAGCACCTGCAGGTCATGGTGGGCAGAGCAGAGAGCTGGCTTGTGACGCCCAGATATCCAGCTGCCCACGTTGCAGAGACGGGAGTGACTTGGAAAGAGGGGCAAGCTTCTCACTAACCCTAGAAACCTGCTCTCCATGTCCGAGAGACTCGGACCCCTGCCTTCTGTGGAACGGGGCCTGTTTCACCCTCTTTTAGGGACGGAGTTACAGCAGAGCCCTCCTTAGGCAGAACAGCGCAGGGGTGGTGGGAATGGCCAAAGCCATGTGGCTTGGCCTAGGGCGACAGTAGGGAGCAGAGGGGACTGTGTCTGACTGGCCCAGCACGCTGGTTGGTATAAGAAACAGGATCAGGTCAGGCACTCTGGGAGGCTGAGGCAGGAGGATCACAAGTATGATCCCAGCCTGGATAATGCAGCAATTTAGTGAAACCTTGTTTCAAAAAAATTAAATTGAATTGAAAAGGATTGAGTCATAGCTCACTACACAGGCCTTGGGTTCAATCTCTGGGACTGCAAAAGCAAAAGAAGGTGGACCAGGCAGTGTCAGACATCCCACAGGTATCAGTCCTCAGTCTTGTTTCCTGGGCTGTCTTCCAGAGTGCCACGAAGGGGTCACTTGGCGCAGCAGCAGTGTGTCATTTTGTGTTACAGAGGCTGGAAGTCAGAGGTCTAGAGTTTTGGCACACCCGTGCTCCCCACCTTCGGGGACTCTGTCGCCTCTTCTTAGCGATTCTGACCTCTCTTGCCTTGGGTCTGCGTCACTCTGATCTCTGCCTCTGTCCTCACGTGGCTTCCCCCGTGGGTCTCCGTCTTCACATGACCACCTTCACATGGTCACTAGGCAGATTGGGCTAGGAACCACCACCCTCCTCAGGGGTGACCTGTTAATTCGGTAATTACATCTGCAGGGACCCTGTTTCCAAACAAGGTCACATCCTGCCACGCGAGGCTGAGGACATCTTCATACCTTCTTTGGGGGACACAGCTCAGTCTGCGGCACCTTACGTGGTGTGAGACACCTATAAAACTAGAGGCCAAATTCCGCGTTTGTGGGGCAAATCAGATGAATCTGGGAGCCAGATGTGGCCTGCAGGGCGCACATCCTGGGGTCTGTGCTGCTAAGAGGGGTCTGGGTGCATTGATTCGTTAGCTGAGTCCTGGACACACAGGTGAGTGGTGTCTAGTCTAATCTAATCCCCACAGCCACCCCGTGAGATTGGTGTTAATTTCCCCATTTTACAGTTCAAGAGAAACCTTGCAGATAAATACAGAAGCAGGTCAAAGAGAAACAGTAGGTGGGCAGGGCCAAGGTCCAAGTTCCAGTCTATGACGAGGGCCCAAGCGTTCGTTCACCACCGGGCCCGGTGGAGCAAGGTGTAACTCTGCGGCCTGATCTTAGAAACTCTGGAGGGGGAGTAGTTTGGGGAAAGCTTGTTTTTGATCCAACATACATTTTTCTTTTCCTTTCTTTTGTGGGACTGGGGATCAAACTCACCAGCTCGAGCTTGCTAGGCAGGCGCTTGTGCCACTGAGCTAAATCCCAAATCCAACATGCATGTTTCTTACGGAAATGATAGCTCCAGTTTTCAGAAGACCTGGGAAATAAAAGTGACCTGACCTCTGAATGCGTACCCCCAGTTGTGACCGCAGAACCCGCCTCGGCTGTTATGTGCGAGCACTTACCCGGCGTGTGCGGCTATCACACCTGGAAGCCTGTACCGGTGTGTGACCTGTAGAGTGGCCATGCTCTTCCCCGCCTCCCTCGGTTCGTGGGGGTGTGGCCTCTAGCTGGTTGGGGTTATGAATAATGCAAAAAATGTGCCCCTGCCTTCTGGGCTAGTTCCATTTTATTCCCTGACTGCCGAGCATTTCATTCAGCAGCGGTGCCAGTGCTGTTACTTAGTTCCCCTTTCCCCAGTTGCTGGACTTCCTGCTTGTATCAGTGTCACCAGAGCAAAGCTTCTTTGTGCAGAGAGCTGTGTCCGCAGGAGTTCCCCGCGGCTGGGGAGTGGAGCCGCGGTGAAAGGCTTTGACTGGGTCTCGTGCGCCCCCTGCTGCCTTCCCGGGAGCATCGCATCGTTTTGTGCTCCTGTCTGTTGTATCAGGTTTATTTTCTCCGTGGGACAGGTATTAATATCTAAAGGCGTCTGCTAGCTTGTCCCCTTGACGAGATTTGCTTGGCATTATTCACCCCATGAGTCTTCTGGGTGGGGTTTTCAGGAAACCTATTGTTGAGCTATGACTTTATTTTTCAAACTTACACAGGAAGCGAATCCCTAACCCAAGGGCCCAGAATTTGAAATCCAAAAGTCGCCTGGCAAGCGCAAGGTTGTGAGTTCAATCCCTGGTACCAAAAAAAAAAAAAAAAAAAAAAGAATAAGCCGGGTGTGGTGGCTCACGCCTGTAATCCCAGCACTTGGGAGGCTGAGGCAGGAGGATCTTTGTGAGTTCGAGATCAGCCTGGGCTACAAAGTGGGCTTAAGGCCAGCCTGAACTGCATAGTGAGACGTCTCAAAAAGACAAAAAAAAAAAAAAAAAAAAAAAGAAATTCAAAAGTCTTTGAACACTGACAGAATGCTCAGAAAGTTTCGGGTTTGGGATTTTGGGATTTCTAGGTTACAGGCACAAAATTGGTAAAATGTATACATGTATTCTAAAATCTGGGAAACTCTGAAATTTGAGTCCCAAGCAGTTCAGCTGACGGATACCTGGGCCCTGGGATGAAAAGCCTCTTTGTCCCCGTTTCCTGACTTCTGAGCATATTGACGGGCAGAGAATCTGACAGGGGGTGCACATCTGTGGGTACCCAGGGTGGGGGCAGGCTGCCTTTCCTACCTCCCTGCCCATTCACTGCCCAGCACAGTGTAGGTGTCCCCAGAGAGCCCCAGGGGGATGAGAGCACGGCTGTCCCTGAGAAATGCATGTGAACAGGATGCCACTTTGGGGGAAGCCATCTCAGTGAGAGACGCCCACCTGGGCGTCTGCCCTGAACCGTCCTGAGGCAGCTCCCGGCATCCTGGGCCTCCAGCCTCTTCCTGATCCTCTTTCCCAAGGTTCAGTGTAGCCATTTCCCTGCCTTGTTCCTGCTAAGTGCAGCCTTGTGCCGGGCCTGCGGGAGTGGCCCTTGGGTCGTCTGTGCCCTGGGCTTGCATGTCAGTCCTCCGGGGCTGTTGAGGCTGCCCCCTCCCCTCCTGCAGGTGTGGTACCCTGCACTTTGTGGGTCCCTTGCACATACAGGAGGCTGTGCGCGCCCTGCTCCTTCAGGACCGGCTCACTTCCAGCCAGATGATGAGCTGGATAGCAGCACCACGTCCATGTCTGCACCCACTGCCTGCGGGGCTCGGCACCGGGGCAAGCTGAGTGGATGCAGTGGGCAGATGAGCGAGTAAGGGGGTAGGGAGCCAGATGGGGGCCCCATTCACCTCTGCCCAGGAGCAGGCTGGAGCCTGGCACAGTCTGGCTTCAGTGCCAGGAGAAGCAGAGGGTGCTGCAGACACCCTGCCTCCTCCGAGCTGGCCAGGGCCTGAAGCTGGACACAGTGGGCTCTGGTGGTATTGATGCAGAGCTGAGTCCAGGAAAGGAACAACACCCGAGGGCGTCAGGAGGCAGTGAACAGCTTTAGTTTACACACTGGTCCTGGCAGAATAACCTCCAACAGCCAGGCAGCCCAGGGTCTGTGAGCCAGCATTAGAGAAGGCATCCGCAGGGGTGGCACAGGGGACCAGGCAGCCTGGCGGTGCTTCCGATCAGCTGGCAGCGTGAGATCATCAGTTACAGGGCTAGATTCTGACCATCAGTTACACGAGCAAGTAGTGACCACAAGGCTTGTTGGCACAATTAGGTTCAGCTAGGCTGTTGTGGTTACAGGGGCAAGAACGCGATTACAAAGTCAGGAAAGGGTTACGGTTGCTAGGGATCTCCCAAGACAACAAGATTAGGAAGAACAGTGTTGCCTTGCCCAGTTCTCCCTTTTGGTGGTCGGCAGAGGTGGGATCTAAGCAGGTGTGTATGTGTGTTTGTGCGCGCGCGTGTAGTCCTGGGCGTTGAACTCTGGCCTTGTACGTGCTGGGAAAGCACTCTTCCACTGAGCTACACCCAAAACATAGTCTTGATAAATTGCCTGGGCTGGCCTCAAACCTGCGTCCTCCTGCCTCAGCCTCTGGAGTACCTAGGACTATAGGCATAGGCCACTGTGCCTGGCTGACTGTTGTCTTATTGTTGGCCGTGGTGTCTGTCAAGAAAGTATAGACGTTTTACTCTTTTATGTAAAAGTTGGCTGATTTTTCTGGTACCGTGTGCCAGGGCCTTGGATTTTGATTTCATGCCTGGCAGAACCTGTTCACTAAATGTAGGACTTTCCTGGGTGCTCACTGGGCAGAGGACTCTAGGACTTGGGTCTCACTCCAAGCTGCCGTTTCCCCTAGACAGCAGCTTATTTCTGGCTGCACAGACGGTGGATGAGTCCTGGAGAAAGGATTGCCAGGGAGCCCATGAATGAGGCTCATGGGGCAGGTGGCGGTCATCAGGGACCCCTCCCAGAGTCCAGGAAGGAGGCGTCTCCTTTCCGGGGCTCTTGCCTTGTTGCTAATGCTACTGCTGTCCCTGGGGCCCTGCAGCTGTCCAGGGACCCCAAGCCTGTGCCGTGGTGTTGGCAACGGCTCTGGGCTTAGAGGCTGAGCCTGGGAGGAAAGACCCCAGGGACAGGCTGGCAGGGATGCTGTCCCCTGTGACGTACACACGCCAGGCCTGCCTGGAGACCGCTGCCTCCCCAGCCTCAGTGGTGTCACCGGCATCTGGGACCTGCTCTGCCGCTGAACCTTCCTTCTGCCAAGGTTGCATCTTCCCAGTGTCCTGGGTCCAAGCCCCGGTAGCCTGAGGGTCCCAGCAGGGCACAGGAGGGGTTGGGGTGGGTGCGGAGCCTGGGGCTCACTGCTGAGCTGTGCGGCTGCCCATGGCGTATGTCCTGTTCGTGCTCTACTTCTCCTTCTTCCTCTGCCTCTGCGCCCTGGTGTGCCTCTACTTCTCGGGCTGCCAGGAGATGACCTACAGGCATGAAGGTAGGCGGCTGGGGGGCTGGGGGGCTGGGGGGCCCTGTGTCAGGGCTCGCTTTGCGGTCATTTGTGCCCAGATTACATTTTAAAGTCCAATTTGTTTGTAAGGAGAACAAGACTTGGGCTGTAAGGATATAAATTACTGCACATAAATCACTGTGTTGAACCCAGGGCCTTTTGCACTGAGCTACACCCCCCAGCCTGTTTTTTGTTTCTTATTTTGAGGCAGAGTCTCACTAGGTTGCTAAGTTGCCCAGGCTTAAACCTGAAAACCTCCTGCCTCAGCCTCCCTTTTAACATAGTAGATGTGCTCTGAATGAGCAAACAGTGGGCATCCGTGCTTTACAGTGTCAGAGGAAATGCCCACGAGGTTAGGATAATTGAGACCCAGAAATTTAGGTGCTCTGCGTCTTTGCAAAGCCTGTTCTGTATCAGGCACTCAAGAAGCAGTGTCCTCCGGTGGTCTTCCTGCGCCCTCAGGAGCGGGTGTGGGTTCTTCCCTGTAGACCGGGGCAGAGCAGCATGGAGCAGGCCGCATCGTCTTCAGAGACAGCACCGTATCCTCATTGGTGCCAGGCTGAGGGGCTTGTTTGGTACCATTGAAACCAGGAGCAGATCAGTCACAGCAGGCTCCCCTCTCTTAGGTGGAGGAGCCCGTATCGGAGGCATGCAGGCCCTGTCCTTGCGGCTGGGAGCTGGGCTCTGCCTCCCCTCTCACTGCCAAGGGAATCTCAGGGACCGTGGGGCTGGATTCTCCAGGCATTGTGGGGCGCAGGGCACTGCCTGTCCTGTATGCGTATGGGGTTCACCCTCAGGATGGCCCGGAGCTGTGGTTGGGTCTTAGAGAGCAGTGGGCATGCTGTGGCTCCTCTGGGGTCTGACTCGGGCTGCTGATGAGTGTGGCTCTGCTGCAGAACCCCAGCAGCAGCGCAGCGGCAGCAGCGAATGTCCAGCGTTGGGCTTGGCGGTGAGGACTTAGCCAGCAGCACCCTGGGGTCCCAGTAGCTGTAGTGAGCAGCCATGTGTCCCCAGGACAGTCTATGATGCTGGCCGAGGCAGTCACAGCCTGGCCCTGTGGCATCCTAGTTGTTTGGAAGCCAGTGACCTGAGGATGCCTCTGGGGGCCCCTTGGGTGGGGTCAGGCAGGGCTCTCTGTCTGGTGGGTGCAGAAGCAAACAGATGTCCCCAGAGGCAGTCATTGCTGTTTAAGAGAAGTAAGGTTGGCCTGGCCGCTGCCCAAAAAAAATCCAGGAACCTGGAGCCCAGAGCTGTGTGTGCGAGGGTCAGGGTCAGGTGAGCTCTGGGCTGAGGAGGAGAGGGGCCTTGGTGACCGTTCACACCTGGTGGGGACACTGGCTTCACCCTAGGGTGCTGCAGTGCCACCAGGGGGTCGGATTGGGTGAAGTCGGTGCTGGGCTGAAGGCTGGGGGACAGGCACAGGGGAGTGGGGTGCCCAGCTGGGCTGTGTGCCTGAGCGCCTGAGAGGACTCCACAGACACAGCTGGAGTGGCGGCGAAACAGATCTGGGGCTTTATAACTGCCCACCGAGACCCTATGCTGCTGGCATCACTGACACCTGGGTTTGGGGTTCAAGGCAGGCAGGTGCCCCACATAATTAAACCCGGAAGGCAGTGAGCAGGAGGGCAGTGCAGTGGGGGTTATTTCCCAGTGGCATTGTTGCTGGTGGCCTCAGTGTCATTTTGCTGTGACTGCAGATAGTCCCAGCTGGGAGGAGCCCTCAATTTCATGGTGGGGGTGCATCCTGCCCTCCACAGGTCCCTGGGGCCCTGGAGGAGCTGTCGAGAGCCCGCATGGGCCTGTGATGGCCTGCGGGTCTGCCCCTTGCTCAGGAGTGGCATCTGTTGATGGTGACAGCAGATCACGGTCCTCCCAGGGCTCCTGGAAAGAGAAGAGACAGGCGGCCTGGGTCTGCTGACTGCCAGGCGCTGTCTGCAGCCCAGGGGCTGAAGTGCAGTGTGACTGGTGATGTCCAGGGGAGGACATGTCACACTCGTTCCTGGGCCTGCATCCTGGTGCAGGTGGCATGGGGGGCTCTCAGAGGGCCTCGCCCAGCCCTGGTCGTCCCTGTGCACCCACATTCCCCTCTGCAGAGCCAGACATCTGCTGGCTGTGTGCCTGCTTGGCATCCCAAGTGCCGGACTCCTCTGTGGGTGTGGGGCAGAGAGGCGGGGCTCCGGAAGGAGCTGGGTGCAGAGGAGCCTGGGCTGTGCCCCGTCCTTCCCACCTGGCACTTACTAAGCCGCCAGCCACTTGGGGTGAAGGGGTAACCTCATGGCTCAGGTCCAAGCCAGTGCCCACTGCCCCAGGGCGACAGTGACAGCGGAGTCTTAGGCTGTGCCTGACTTCCTGCCTGTCACCTCTTACAGAAGCATGTTGTGGAGACATTTTTTGGATTTGATGAGGAGTCCGTGGACTCTGAGACATTGTCGGAGACATCCTACAACACAGACAGGACCGACAGGACCCCGGCCACCCCCGAGGAAGATCTGGACGATGTAAGCGGATCGCAGCATGTATAGAATGACCACCTGTGTCCCTCATCTGGCCACTGCTCTGGGAATTCAGCCCCAGTCATGGTTCCTCCCTGCAGCCCTCAGGAAGTGGTGCCCCCCCCCACCTCTGGCATGGGCGACCCTTACACGACCGGCAGCGGGCGGCCCGGGGCCTCTACCAGCGCCGCAGTCAGCAGGGACAACCTCCGTGCTGCCCTGGTGTGCTTGCTGTCTGTGGCTGTCCCACCCCTTGCCCCCAGCCCCACATCTGCCCACATGCACTCTCACACATGTGTGTACACACACACACAGCCCTGCTGGAAGAGCACCCTCGCCTTTTTGAGTACAAAGATGGAGCATCACTGTCGCAGAAAACTCGAACACTGCCGAGCAGGGAGAATCAGGGAGACACTGTGGAAGCCCCGTGTCTCCTGGGGTTCCCATCACCCCCTTTCCTGACCGTCGTGCCGAGTTGGTCACAGCCCCCTGGGGGAGGTTGAGATGCATCCCTGGGGGCACCGAACACTGCCTTCTCTCTCCTCCCCACCCCCAGCTGAATCCCCCTAGGAGCACCACATCAAATCCTGTGGTTTCTGGGTCTTCCGGTGACACCAGTGGTCACACCTGGTGACTTCCCTAGACCAGGACCTTGGTAAGGCAAGGGTGGCTGTCTCAGCCAGCTGTCCTGTCAGTGGGACACCATACCCGACCCACCACTTACAGGAGGGGAGGCTTGGCTCAGGGTTCTGTGGTCAGGAGTATCGTAGTGGACTGATGTGGAGAAGTCAAGCTGCTAAGTTCATGGTGACCGTGGAGCAGGGGAGCAGTGCCAGAGAGGAGGGGCCAGGGAGCAGACACAGACCCCCAAAGTCACACCGCCCCCCGACACTCAGAAGTGTGCCTTCCTAATCCCCTGGGCAGCTTCCGTTTGGGCTTAACAGTGTATAAGTGGCCATGCCAGGAACAGGTGGCTGCTGTGGCCTCTCATGGAACTCCTCTGGGCTCTCACAAGCTCTGTGCCAGGACCACCCCATGCCACTTGCTAGCTGCGGGATGGGCACTGTAGCTCCAGGCACCCCCACCCCAGGACTCCAGGTAGCTGCCTCTGTAGACTCAGAGCTGGAGTTCCCCTGCTTGGTGGCCTTTTAGAATGAAATCCAGGCTGGCTTTCTCCATTGAGTCCATTAGGCCACAGGAAACCCTGGCACGTGCTGTAGGCACTGTCACATCTGTTCCCAGGGATGGCCTCCTCTTTGCTCTGCCGTTCCTGTCAAAGCTTAAGGAGAATCATGTCACCACTCCAGCGGGCCCCTTGGCACGCCTCCTCGAATGCTGAAAGACAGTGTCCTGCCTGGTAGCCCCTCGGCCTCAGCCCTCGTGGTCCAGGGAGGGGACTTGGTCATGCTAGAGACACTGTGGTCCTCTGCGCCTGCTGCCCAGGTTCTGGACAGGGCTGTGGTCCCACGCTGACCCCTGTGTGGACATCCTCTTACGTGACCCTGGGCAGGGTCAGCAGACACAGG
Source organism: Cavia porcellus (assembly GCF_034190915.1). Classification (NCBI taxonomy): domain Eukaryota; kingdom Metazoa; phylum Chordata; class Mammalia; order Rodentia; family Caviidae; genus Cavia; species Cavia porcellus. The sequence goes on along the minus strand of NW_026947501.1, from coordinate 70,160,870 downwards.
CTTTTTGGTTTGCTTTTCCTTTCCAGCCAAAGATATGTAATGGGCTTCATTTAGCATCAGAATACACGACTCTGCATCTTCCCTTCACGTTGCCTCATGGAGACTTCACATGTGTGTGTCTCCTGCATCTTGGGGCTCCCTCCCCTGGCCATTCATGAGGTTTCCAGTTCTGCACAACTGAATGCTGCCCCAGTGGAATGTGCCTCCCTGTTCTCCTGTGCGGCTCTCTGCTTAGGAGAAATTCCCAGGCGGGACGCGTGGGTCAGCGTGGTTCACAGTTTAATCCTCATGCCGGAGTCCGGTGGCTCCAGGGTCCCCACCCCTTTCTCCCTGCTTGGGCTCCCGGGAAGGGTGCTGGTGGGGAAGGCGTCCTCTTACACTTCCTGATGCTGACCGGCTCACTAAGTACTTGTGGGCAGCAGTTGTGGCCGTCGTGACGTGGACGCAAGTTTGTCCACATTGACTCTGGCAAAGCCATGTCGAATCCCAGTTGATTGACTTTCCTTCTGTGTTGCGTTAAGACCACAACCAGAGAAGAGGCTGACCTGAGGTTCTGCCAGCTGACCCGGGAGTACCAGGCTCTGCAGCGGGCCTATGCCCTGCTTCAGGAGCAGGTTGGGGGGACACTGGATGCCGAGCGAGAGGCCCGGGTGAGTACCTGCCCTGAGGGCTGGCTGGGGCAGAAGGCAGGTGCTGTGCATCCTTGGGGTGCAATCCTGTTGTGTCCCTGGCTCTGGTACGGGGAGGGGTTCTGGGGTGACTGACGTGCATTCAGAGGAGCCTCTGTGCCAGCACTGTCCTGGAACTGTCTTCATCCTTGGCGGGACAGTGGGGGCCCTAGCACCTGGAGCTGCCCGCCTGTCACCTGGGTGACAGACGGTGCTGTCAGGACCTTAGCTCGGGTGGAGGCCGCAGGCTCTGCCAGCCCAAAGGGCTGCAGACCCCTTCCTCTCCTGCAGGGCTCAGGGCCTCAGGCTTCTCTGAGGATTAGTGATGGGGACAGCCAGCTCCCCTTGGTCTCGGCCACCAGTCCCTGCACTGGGCTGTGCTCTGCCTTCTGAAAACTTCCTCCCCGTCCCTTCTCCCCCTGGAGTCACGTAGATGGAGAACTGATGTCCCTTCAGAGGCACACACTGGGCCAGCACTGCCCTGTGTCTGTTTCACTCCCACATTTGCCCTCAAGGTGGGAGGGATCAGTCTCAGCTTCAGATGAAGAAACTGAGGCTGTGCATGGTCCCTAACAGGAGTGAGAAGCCCGCCAGTGGAGTTTGAGGGTCCCAGAGGGGTGCGCTGGACCTGGGTGTGTTTGGGTCCTCTTATAGGAAGCAGAAGCAGGAGGAGTGGCTGCTGCAGAGCGGGCTGGGGAGTGGGGGGATGGTGCGGTATGGCGGTCTAGGGCACTGGGGTAGCCAAGCCCCAGGGGAGCAGAAGCAGGTTGGTAGGGACAGGACACAGTGGGAAGCTCAGTCTGTCCTGAGTCAGAGCGGGTGAGCTGGTGAGTGGCTCCGCTGCGTTGCTTTTTATCTTTACCTGTGCACTGGCACCTAGTCCAGAGATTTCGCAGGGAAATCCAGACTCCCCTGAGAGAGCAGATCCCGCAGCAGTCCCTGGCTCCTGTTCCCCACATAGCATCGCTGGCTGGGTGGCGGCGGTCCTGCTTGTGCTCAGTCGGCTTCCCAGGTTTACATGACTTGCCTGGTCCTTGAAGCATTTTGGGTTTTAGTCCTTGCTGCAGGTGACAAAAACCCAAGTAGGCAGCTAAGCGATTGACAGTTCGGTGACTGCTGAATGAACAAACGTGGACCTGGCCACAGCTGGGGCAGCCCCCGACGCTGTGGTTTCTGGCTCCCTCATCCCCTGAAAGCAGCGGGTTTCCTCTCCAGGCTTCTGTTTCCTTTTCTGAAGTCCCAGTTAGAGCTGGCAGCTCTTGTGACCTTTTGATCCCTTGCAGTTTTATGTCAGAAGCTTGTAGGTGACCTCAGAGCCACGTTGGAGGCCACGTGTGGGCACGGGCCATCCTTGGGGTTCTCTGACTGCCCCCAGGTGACCCACTCACTCACTTCCCGGTCCTCGCTGTTCCAGACTCGGGAGCAGCTGCAGGCTGATCTGCTGAGGTGCCAGGCCAAAATTGAGGACTTGGAGAAACTGCTGGCTGAGAAGGGACAGGTGAGCAGCATGGTCACATGCCGAGAATCTTTATGTTCCCGTCCCCATGGTGGTGTCCCTAGGGCCAAGGGGACGCCATTCTGTGGAGCCGAATGGGAGGCTTTAGGAATGATGGGAAAAACGAGCAGAACCCAGACAATAGCATGCCAGGAAATGTCTGAAAGCCAGAGCGCATGTTGAAGGTCTAATTGGGGTTTTTCTTCCTTTTTTTCCTTGCAAATGCTCAAAAACAGGAGATAATTTCAAAAGCATAGTGATGCCCAAAACTTTTTATGACCTGACCGTGGAGGAAAACTGCCATTTCCCAAGTCCTGTGACTAACAGAATGATCCCAGAGGCCACACTGAAGGAACTTCAGCCCTGTGCGTCTCTCGAGACGCCTCAGGATCTTGGCTCTGGGTTCAGTCTCAACTCCTGGACCCTGCCCCATCCCTGGACCAGGGTGACCCTGGGCAGCTTCCCGGCAGCAGAACCAGCCCTAGGCTGTGTGGTGGCCCTGCTCCACGTCAGAAAAGCCCTGTCATGGCAGCAGACAGCTGGTACCTCTTGGCGGCTTCGTTGATTTATTTCCTGCTGGCACCCCTGTGTTCGCAGGCTGAGGGCCATCTGCTGGTTCCCTTCACCTGCAGCTCAGCACCAAGCTGTCCCTGCCTCGGTGTCAGGGCCTACTGTCTGCCGGGTGCCAGGGAACGAGTGTTCAGGGGAGGGGAATGGCTGGTGGCTTGGGCCCCAGGGCTGGAGGGAGCTGGGAATGGGGAGGCAGATGTGAAAAGAGGGGACAGTGAGAGGTGGCAGGGGACTCCAGGAGGAGCCTGAGAGGATACTGCAGAGCGGAGGGCTCAGAGGCCACTTCCACTATTCCCAGGTAGGGCTGAGAGCTCTGCCTGCGGGTGTAGAGTGACTCAGGACTAGAAGGCTAGAATGGCCTCGCCCTCCCTGCTGGTCATCAGTGCCAGCTGGGGCCTGGGCAGCTCCTCCCTGATGTAGCCTGGCCTCCTTGCCTGGTGGTCTGAGGGCAGGAAACATGGGCTATCCGCCTTCGAGCTGGCTGCTCTCTGCTCACGTTGCATTTGCTGATGCCTCGTTGGGGTGGGGCTGCTGGGAGGGCCTTGGAGTCCCATTGCATGGGGAAGGTAAGCGCCCACCACCCTTGGCAGGGTGGATGGGGTTCTGTGCTCGGGGAAGCCAAAAGCAGCTGAGGCCATCCTGAGCCTTCCCAGGGCCTGGGATCGAATCCCAAGTTGGGACCTTGCTCTTGAGGAGCCAGGCATGAGCCAGCCTTGAGGGTGGGACTCTGCCGTTGGAGCAGCATCTGTGTGCCCGACACTGGGTAGACTGGCCCTGTGGGGCTGAGAGGGGGTGTGGTGTCCCGCACACCCGCCTTCTGCCTTCAAGGCCAAGAGCAAGCATGAGGTCCCACAGCTGCAGACTTCTTATGGCCTTTGCACGGGCACTGAGCTTTTTCTGGCCACCTTTGCTCCTGTGAGGGTGAACACACTCAGTGCTTTCCCACAGGATTCCACGTGGGTGGAGGAGAAGCAGCTGCTCATCAGGACCAATCAAGACCTGCTGGAAAAGGTATGCCACACTGTGGAGCCGAGGCCCAGTCCAGGCAGTGGGCCCAGGGCTGTCACAGGAGGAGAGGGGCCCAGCCCTGCCTCCATCCTCTTGGCTGGGCCTGCAGAGCTGAGAGGTGTCCCCAGGGTTCCCTGAGGAGGCAGGAGGGCTGGCTGTCCCCTGCAGTGGACTTGCAGGATGCCTCTGTCATTGCTTTGGGGTTCCAGGGCCCTGTTAGGTGGGGACACCTAAGGCAGGACCTCAAGGCACCGTAGCCCAGGCTAGCTGTGGCCTTCCCAGAGGTGTCCAGGGGAGCCCATACGGGGTGGGGGGATGGAATGAGTTGGGATAAAAACAGTGGCTTCTTTCCTTGTTGGTGTACAGTTCAGTTCTTTATTATTAGCATTGTTTTTTTGAGACGGAATCTCGATATGTAGTCCAGGCTGGCCTTGGACTCAGCGACCCTCCTGCCTCAGCCTCTTCAGTGGTAGAATTACAGGCATGCACCACCACACCTGGCCAGTCACTTTTAAATAAGTCATGTTATAGGACTAGCATGTTTCAGCTCTGCCCATTTGGGTCCCTGCATGTCCCTACTCCCTGGGTCCTGGCACCCCTCACCCCATTTGTTTGTGTATTTGGGGATTCATCTCCTGTGGGCGATCCTCAAGAGGGGGCCACATCCTGGGTTGGGCCTCACTGTGGAGTGTCCCTGGATCCCAGGACTGCATGGGTGTAGTGCTGGTCCCTCCCGCCCTGCTGCTCTGCTGGTGCACCTTGGCCGTGGCTGGTTCTTGGCCTCACTTTGATTGGGCCCTCGGGCGGAGCCAGTCAAGGTTCTCTGAGGCAGCCCCGGGCGTCAGGAGACCTTTAACACCCTTGATGTTGCTTGCTGAGCTCGGAGCCCATTTCTCAATGTACCATGGTGCTTCTGTGGTCCTTCTGACCAGGAAGAGGGGGGTGGAGAGCGGGTTCAGAGGATGCCCGGTGCCCAAGCCTCTGCCTGCCGTCTGGGTGACCCCTCCCTGGGCTGGGCCACGGTAGAGCTGTCACCCTCCCTGGGTAGAAACCAAGGCCAGAAGCAGTTGTGTGTCAGGCAGCTGGGTAGCTGTGACCCACTCACTCCCCACACTGGCCGTGCTATCCTTATTAAAGCTTTGTAGGAACTGAGTGGCTCACATCACAGCCTGCCGGGCTCTGCCCACGTGGGCCGGGCTGGGGTTGGGCTGCAGGGACCCTGGAGGGGCACTGGAACAGTAGTAACTTGTCGAACTCTGCTCCCCTGTGGTGACCTCAGGCAAGGCACTGGATGGCCCTGATCCATTCATTCAGCAAAGTAGAAGGAGCTTCCAGTTCCCTGGGCCAGCCTTGGCGTGATGGGGTGAAGCCAGCCCAGCCTGTGTCCCTCTCCTTCCCACAGTGTCTGCCTGAGCCCTTGCTGCAAGCCCTAGCTCCTGCCCCTCCCCAGGTGGCCCGTGATCCGGGATCCAGGTGCAGGACAGAGGCTGTCCCACCATTAACGCCCAGGTGTCTCTGCTCTAGATTTACAGGCTGGAGCTGGAGGAGAACCAGCTGAAGAGCGAAATGCAAGACGCGAAGGATCAGAACGAGCTGTTAGAATTCAGAGTGCTAGAGCTTGAAGTAAGAGACTCTCTCTGTTGTAAGCTCTCAAACGGAGCAGACATTCTCTTTGAGCCCAAATTGAAATTCGTGTGAAGCTCCCTCTGTTCCAAGCATGTGTGAGGGGACATGTTATCGTTTTTCTCCTTTCTTCCTCCTCCTTTTCTTTTTTTTAATCTGTATGTTCGGGATAATTTCACTGCCTTAACGTGTTTGGGAGGATGCTCGCCGAAGTCTATGGACCTGTACCAGAGCTAATATATTTATTGCCTACGGCTTGTTTTGCACTTAATAAAATAATTTGTTTTTGCAATATTTTGCCTTTTTTATTTGTGTTTCATTTCCATAACTAGTTCTTCCCTGCATGCGTAGTCACCGGGTCTGTGGTATGCAAACCCGGGCCGAAGCACTGTCCAGTTGGTAACACACCTTTTCTAGTACCTTGCATGTAGCAGTTCTCACCTTTTGAAGTCAAGGGTCCGACCCAGCCAGTTCTTGACCCTTTAGTGTGTTTAGTGCTAGTTGGGTCCCTTGCCTTTTGCCAAGGGTCACACAAGGTAAGTAGAGGCAGGGGAGAAGGGTGTATTTGCACAGGCAGTTAAGAAAACTTAGTTATTTTGCTCAAACTTTGACCCAGTAAATGCAGGCCAGGGCAGTGCAGCGATTTAGGTTAAAGAAATGAGCCTTTGGGATTCGGACCTCAACTTTGAACTCCTGGGCAGGAGGGACTGAACGCTGTCCCTCCAGGAGCACGGGAGCAGGGGCAGAGGATTACGGATATTGACGGTTTCACTGCTCCCCGCAGCATCCCCTCGGGTGTGTTACTGCATTGCCTGCGCTCGTGGTGCCTCATAACCCGCTGTGTTTCCATGTGAAAGTCATCGCATCTCCCACTTGGCCTGCGTCTGTGCCGGGCTCCCAGCCCCGGCAGCGCTGCTGCTCTCCGCTGACCCCTTGCATGTGTGACCCTGTCCGTCCCAGTGAGCGCCTTCACAGTGTCTGTGGCTATTCTGATTTCGTTTTCCCTGCTGCTTGGGTGCAGAACTTCTGAGTTACAACTCACTGCCCAAACCTTGTCCCGTTGCCAGGGACAGGGCAGAGGAGGTGCCCAGCACCACTTTTTTGACCCGAAGCAGGAGGTCCCGGTTCATTCCTCTGTCACTGAGAGGGAACTCATGCAAGCCAATGTCGGGAGATGTTGGTCAGTTTACTAGAATTTTCTTTAAATGTCTCTGCTGGCCTTCAGAACCATCGGAAGCCAGATTCTGACTTTTGTTCTTGTAAGATAGGAGCTTCTCAGCTCGTCTTTCCTCCGGAGACCCCATTTAAATCCACTGCCCTGGTGGAAGGCTGCCTAGGGTTGTTACTGACTCTTAAGACTTGGACCCCGAGGTTGGCTGGCCTGGGGCTTCCTGGAAGTCATGGGATCGGGAGTCCCTCCTCATTCCTTCAGCCCCTCCTGCTGTGCCCGCCAGGGCAGTGTGCACGACCTGCCTTCTAAATTCTGTGGCTTCCTGTGGTTGAACTATTGGAGCCCATTGGCCAACAGCCAGATTGCACCGCCTCACCCAAAGCAGGTTATTTTTAATCATAGTTTAATTCAATCAGAACAATTGATTTCAAGTACGATTCAAAAGAATCTTCCCTGCCGGCCCATTGTGACCCCGCCAGTGCCAAAGGTGTAAAGCAGGAACCATGTCTGAGGCCAGGGTTCTGTCCCACCAGTGTGCTGTACCCTTGTAAGCCACTCAGCTCCTCTGGGCCTTCGTAAGGCCTTGTCACCTGGTGTATGATTCATAAATGCCTCTTCCGGGAAAATCCTCCGCACCCCACCCCCACCCTGGAGACATGACAGTAAACCTAGGGGAGGGAGAGCGTCATCGTTGCTTCTGTTAGTGTGGTTCAAGGAAAACTGTGAGCAGCACCAATAGCCTTTATGGGAAGAAAGTGAAGACAGGAGCTGGGCTGGCCCTCTGCTCCCACGCATCGGGCCTCGGACTCAGTGTCCCTGAGCCTCTTTGCAGAGAGAGAGTGGTGCTGCCTGCTTCCTTAGGTTGCATGAGGTCGATGGGGTCACCACGTGCCTGGCATGGAGTGACACTGCACCTGTGGCTTTTGTTCCCCATGGAAACGTAGCCCCGTTATTCTTAGCAGAGTTGTCATCCTGGGATCCCCTGGGCTTTGATCTTGCCTCAGGCAGCCTCCTGAGGCCCTGTTAACTGCTTCTTCCTAGCTGAGTAGGTAAGAAGGAAACATGCCTCAAAGGGTCCATCTGTCTGGACCTGCCTGAAGACTTGGGCATCGCAGACACGACTCCTGAGCCTAACCTATGCTGTGTGATTGTTAACCCTTTGCCAACTGGAGTGCGTTGGTTTTTATTTTTTTCTGATAACGGGAAAATGGCAAAGTGGTAAATAATCCAATCAAGTTCTGTCTTTAAACCAAATCTTTTCCCCAGGAGAGAGAGAGGAGGTCGCCAGCCTTTAACCTCCAAATCACCACCTTCCCCGAGAACAACAGCAGCGCCCTCCAGCTGTTCTGTCACCAGGAAGGAGTAAAGGTAGCGTGCCTGGGGGGCCTTGGCTGAGCCAACTGAGTACCAGGCTCGGGGGTCAAGGGGGACTGTGTCCCTAGACCAGGGTAGCATTAGATGCCCATTGAGAGTCACAGTTCATTGTTGAAAAAGCTACCCAGTGTCCCCTCTGTTTATCCCTATGGAAAGTAGCAATCTAAAGGCAACTCCAGTCTGGCTGCCTAGCTGCGACCTGAGACCCTCTGAACCTCCGCTGTGGGCACTGAAATCCAAATGGCAGCCCCTCGATGAGCCATGCGGTTGCATAACACACAGAGGCAAAGAGCTTAGCATGGGGCCTGGCAGACTGGAAGTGCTGTGCAGGAGGAGGCTGAGGTTGCTGCGAGGCCCAGGGTTTGCCCCGGGGCTGGAGCCCCGCTAGGTCATGCGGGCGATGCAGCATCTAGCAGACCCACCCAGGGTCTTTCCCGGTGTAAAACTCTACCTTTTCCCTCCAAGGAGCCAAGTGCAAAGCTCCATCCTCTGTGGGCGTCTAGGAATTGGTGTTCATGGTCTTTGGCTCACACAAAAATGAACCTTGGAAATCTTTTCCAGGATGTGAATATTTCTGACCTTATGAAGAAATTAGATATCCTTGGCGATAACGGGGTAACTATGAGCAATCAGCTTCTGGTTTCGTGTTCTTGTTTTGACCCGGGTGTATTCTGTGTGATTTTTAAATTTTTTTTGTTTTGTTTTGTTTAAATTGTTTACTAATTTAAGAGACCTGATAAATACAATGTAAGGCTTTTGTATGGCTCTGTTTCTGAGTAGGGGGTTGGGTCTGCATTGGTCAGAAGTGGGGTTCCCAAGTGACTCGTCCTTAGAGCCAGTGAGTGACAAAGGGGGCAAGAAGCCTAAGAGCGAGTCCCCCAGAGGAATTCGGGGTCCCTGGAGGGTGCTGAAGTCAGAAAGTGAGGTTTCTGTCTTTTTAAAGGATTGGCTTACATGAGGCTCTGTTTTGCAAAGTGCCACTACACAAAGTGTCCCCCAGCAGAGGGGCAGGAGCCATCTGCCTTGAATCACCAGCTAGCTCCCCTCCCCCTTAGCAAGCCGGGTGGATTCTCTGGGTGCAGTTTAGAGAGGAGCCCATGCTGACTGTCTGGCTGCGGGCCAGGGATCCAGTGTAAAATGCCCTTGCCCGTTTTTTGTGTTTTAGAATTTGAGAAATGAAGAACAGGTTGCAATAATCCAGGCCGGAACTGTGCTTGCCCTATGTGAAAAGGTCAGAGCCTGGCCGCATTTCTGTGCGCACGCCCGTCCTGGCACCCCAGCTCCATACAAGAAACTGTACATTGGTGTCATGCTTGATTGGGGCGCATGCGAGGGGTCTGTCTGCGTCTGCATGTGCTCAGGCATGTCTCTTCCTGTGCTGGTGTGGAGCGGCAGGGCTGCAGGAGGAAACACACACCTCATCAGCAATGATTTGGCACACGGTGTGTTTCTTCCCGGCCTTTCCCACGCCCTTTTTTCTCTGCTTAGTAGAAATCATACTTGAATAGCCCATGGTTTTTTTTTTTTTTGAACATAATAATTTATTCTGAGCAAGTGTTAAGTATGGCCAGGAGAAACTAAAATTCTTGATCTGTCCGGCCCGGGCACTGGCAGTAACTGCAAGCCGGCATAGTGAGATCATGTGCCTGTAGTTGGAAACAGTTTCATGACCATTGTTTTTAGTGACTTGAATGAGACATACAATTATTCTGCAGATGAGCTTCCTTGGACATCAGTGCTCTTTTTATTTTCTATTTGGAACTAAAAAGAAAGATACTAAAATCATATAGCCGACTGTTTATCCTGTCCTATCAGCCATGTAGAACGGTTCCCCAACACCATCCCAGTGGCTCTGCATCAGTGATCCTGGGGTTATACACCAGCTCCCTAGTCAGCCTCGCCAGCGAGGTGTCTAGGGGCGAACCCACTCTTTTCCTATTTATGGCTCATGCACTCGTGAGCATCTTTGCACATAAGCTTCTGTCTCATTGGAGAAGCCCCACTCCGCCCCAGGAGAGGGTATGGAAGTGGAAGCCCTGGGCCAGATGGTGAGAACATCCCAAGGGCGTTGGTGGTGGCATCGGTGTCCTGGATAGTGGTTCTGGTTCCCTTCCCACCTGCAGCATTGGCCGCCACATGTCTGACCTCATCCTCCACACAGCGTCTCCCCACTCAGCAAGCTTGGTCCTGTGACAGGGAGAGAAATGTGGGATGTCACCATTTTCATTTTCACTTATTTGAGTGTCACTGAATGTTTTTGATGTATAGTATCTGTTTTATTCTTCTGTGTGGTTGAAATTGCATTTCTTTTGAGGATTTCCTATGGGGCTGGTCCATTTATTCATGCACCCCGTCTATCCATACATTCATCCATCCATCCATCCATCCATCCATCCATCCAACACACTGGTATTTGTGTAATTATTTTTGTGTGTGTGTGTGTGTTTGTGTGTGCTTTACATATTAAAGATGCGAACATTGACCTGTTTTGTAAAAACACCTTCCTCGTTTGTTTGTCTTATGAACCGTGTAGGATATGTTAGATATACGCAGTGGTTTTGTGGTCCTTCCAACATACCTTTTCCTTTCAAAACATTTATTTAAACTTTACAGTGCTACTTTTGAAAGGTTGAGGTCTTAATGATCTTAATCAAGAGCCCCTCCAGTGTCTTGGGGAGGACACTCAGAGTACAGGTTTACTTCCTGGGCATCTGTCCAGCCTCTCCCAATGGAGCTGAACAAAGGATCTAAATGTCCTTGCCAGACTATGGCCAGACTAAGGCCTGGCCCCAGGTCACATGGTTGGAAAGGGGGAGCCTGGAGTGGAGCTGAGCCCTTGCTGCTGTTCTGATCCCCTAACCTTCCCCAGGGGACAGAGGGTCCATGGTGGCCCACATGGGCTGTGCAGGGCAGGTCCCATGGGGTAGCACAGGGCACTTGCGGGACACACCTTTGCCATCTGCAGAGCCAAGCGGGGTCTGCCCTGGAGCAGGGCTCCATGCTGTGTTTTGTGAGTGCTGGTGACACGAGCATGGCTGTTTAGTCACCATGCATTGAGGCTTTGCTGAAAGAGAGCCTCCAGGAACTGAGTGTGGCCCACTGCCCTGGGGGACACAAGAGACACCGGGTCTGCAAGCTCCTGTCTCAGCGTCAAAGAGGCCTTCCCAGCTGGGTCCTTGTCACTGCTGCAGGTCAGCTGTGTGGCCACAGAATGCAGGATCCCCAGATCAGTGCTTGTGGGCTGCTTGACAGCAGGAAACTGCCCAGGACTCTGTGTGACTGGTTGGCGGTGGGCTGGGGGTGGTGGGTGTTGGAGTTCCCATTGTTCCAGCTCCTAGTTTCTGGAGGGCCAGGGCTACAGGCAAGGAGGCTCAGGACTTTACTGGCCTCTGCTGGGTGCTGGGTGTACCCCTAAGCCCTCCCGTCTGCCCCTGGCCATGCACCTGCATCCCCGGAGCCTCACCTCCTGTCTACTCCAGGTTAGCTCCTCTTCCTGCAGCTGGGGGAGAGGCACCTGTCTGGCATCTGGCCCCTGTCTGCTTTGACCCTTGCCACCCATGCCACCTCCTGGCTTGTACCCTGCCCGCTTCCACCAGCCCTCTGCTAGCTATTGCCCATCTACTGGACCCCACTGGCCAGCCTGGCACCATGCTTAGCGCCCTGAATGCCCAAGAGTAATGCGCTGACCTTAGCCTCTGCACAGGCCTGAGAATGGGAGGAAGGGGAGCCCCATGACTGACATTTATGGTGCCCCCAGAGGAGTCCAGTTCCCTTCTGGAACTGTCCTCAGGGATAGGACTGCAGTGTTCTCTCAGATTGGGTTCCTGAGACTGGGCCATGCTGCTAGTTAGTGAGTGAAGGTGACATTGGTCTGGGAGATGCTATGTATCACCTCCCTGCCTGGAGAGAAGACTTGAGAAGAAAAGGGGGCTGCTGGGCAGGGTGGGCCCTGGATTAGCAGCACCCTGACGTGCCAGTAGCATGGCTCTATGATAAGCAGTGTGTTTTGCCTGGGACAGAGGGGTCCTGGGATGTGGGAACTCCAGTGCTAAAACAGGGACAGTGGAAGGACAGCAGGAGCAAGCTGGTCCCCCTAGAACTGATGGGTATTGCAGAGGGAGGCAGAGGAAACGGGTCCCTGCAGTGTCGCTGCCACAGTGGGCTCCTCCTGGGTGGACTCCCACACTGTGCGTCTCATCTTACGAGCGGCTGGTCAGTGCAGTGTCCAGGCATGCAGAGGCCAGCTGTGCAGGGTCCTGGCAGAGGCAGCAGGCCCGAGCCTCAGAGCCTCACTGAAGCATTACACAACTGGTCTGGAGTGTCCCAGGCCGATCCTCCCGCAGTGGCATCTCCTGGGCGGTGCCTACCTCACCCACAGCTGCCCACTCAGGGCTAGGGAGCAGGCTAGCCATCCTGTCCAGGCCCAACTGGACGCCTTCCTGTTTAGCTGCCTGGAGGCCAGCAACTGTGACACGGACTTAGCATGAGACCCATGGAGGTGTGCAGCCGGGGCCAGGCTGCTGCTTTTCACACCCAGCTGAGCCCATCAGGAAGGAGGCACGGTGTGGTGTGTAGAAAGAGGGAACTGACCCATCCAGCTCTTGCTGTCATAGTGGACTGGAGGATGAGGCTGAGGCCAGGGCCACAGGTCTGCTTTCTGATAGTTTCTCCAGGTTGGGGCATCGTTCCCAAAGGGAGGAGAGACCAGTCCCCAGCTGTGGTGGATCCAGGCCAGCCCTTGGGGAGCCCCGGGAGTGTGGCGCAGAGACCCAGCTTTACAGCTGCATGCCCGCGGGCAGACTCCTGTCTCCCTGCTAAGCAAGGTCACACTGAGTGGCCCACAGGCATCCGGGGTCTCCGGGAGTGAGGGCACTGAGATTACCTGATAGGCTGGGACAGATCCCAGCCTCTAGAGCCCAGACCTGGGCCAGCTCTCTGTCCCGTCACGGTTCCTCATACGCATGAGTATTTATGCTTGCCAGCCATCCCCCGAGGCTCCACAGAAGCTGTCCCAAGAGCCACTGGTGGCAGAGTCAGACTGGGAAACTCCTGGTACAAGCTCCTTTTGTGACTGTTCGCCTTGGGATAGCAGGAGAGAGAAGCTTAATTTGTTCTTGCAAGGGGCCACACACCCTCTGCCCTGCTTCTGCTGCTGGGCTCAGCCTGCTGCCCTCGACACTGTTGGGGACCCTCTGTGGCCATGGCTCTGCCACCTCTCCCTCCCTGGGTGCAGTTGCCCTTCCCACACCAAGCCCCCAATGCCAGCGTCTATTAGATACCTGCCATGTGCCAGGCCCCAGGCTGGGCAGGGAGAGGCACCAGGAGTCAGATGTGTCCCCGCCTGGGGCTGCAGTGGGGAGCTAATCACAGCCTCTGAGTGTGGTGACAAGGAGTCACACGGTGACCTGGGGCTTAGGTAGCAGGGTGGGTATCCTGGAGGAGGTGACACTAACACAGGATCAGAAGCACCAGGCCAGAGCTTGGGCAGATGCTGGCTCCATCAGGGTCTGGCTGGGTGGGGTTGTTCCAGACAGCGGGAGTGGCAAGTGCAAAGGCCCTGAGCAGAGGGAGGCCAGCTGTTTGAGGAGCTGCAGCCTATCAGGCAGATGAGGGTTTGGGGACCCCAGGCTGGCAGGAGGCAGGACGGATTTGGGGTTTGGTTGCTGGGCAGAGGTTGGAGCCAGGGGGTGGCCTGAGAAACAGAAATGAGGAGCTGAGGGAATACTCCCCTGGGTCTTACAAAGGGAGGAGCAGAGGCGAGACTGCAGGGGGCAGCAGGTGCTAGGGTCAGGGGTGGGCTGGAGCAAGCAGAGGGCGGAGGAAGGAGGTCAGAGCAGGAAGCTGAGGCAGGAGAGGGCAGGGTGGCTGTGAAGGACTGTGGTCAGAGGAGGAAGCAGCAGGAAGCCCAGGGCAGCTATGGGGAGCACCTTGTTGGGTGAGGGGTGGGGTGTCCAGGCCAGAACTTGGGCTTTAGCAAGGAGAGCCAAAGGTGCTCACTGGGACCCATTGTCGCATCTGGATGCCCCGTGCCTGTGCCACCCTGTACCCTCTCTGCATGTCAGTCCACTGGGACTGGACTCCGGCTTTGGGTGGTTCCTGTGAGGACCCTGCAGCTCCCTCCTGTGCCTGCTCAGCCCTTCCCCGTCTGCACCTGCTTTCCTGTCACACCCTGCTGAAGGGGAGAGGGCGAGGCTTGGGGGTCCTGCAGGCTGGGCTCCAAATCCCTATCCCCACCATGTGACCTTGGGCAGGGCAGTGGTCAGTCTCCTCATCTCCCGCTGCCAGATGGGGAGGTTGTGAGGCTCAGGTGAGGTCACCCATATGATGCATTTGGTGACATTAGCTACATACATGCTAATAGCTCAGCTGTAAATCCCACATAGTCACACATCCCTCCTTACACACACACACACACACACACACACACACACACACACACACACGCCTATGCACCCATGAACCAGTCACCACACATCTCCCGCCTCCTTTTGCCAGGCCTGGCTGTAACACAGCCACACCATGCACACACACAGGCCCTGGACTCTCAGGACCCTGCCAGCCCGCGCAGACCTGGTGACCTGGTGATGCAAGCTCCCTGTAGGGATTGTGAACCTCAGGCCTGGGGCCTGGTGCTCACCTTGCTGTTTCCTCCTGTTCCTGCTGTTTTCTAGTGGTTGAAGCAAATAGAGGGGACTGAGGCGGCCCTGACCCAGAAGATGCTGGACCTTGAGAAGGAAAAGGTAGGACATGTAGGCCCATGGCTGGGGCAGGTGCCAGGGAGAGGCAGGGAGTCCTCCCCTGAGGGGGCGTGGCGTACTTTTCCACGTTGCTCCTCTGGACACCTTTCTAAGCTTTGCTGTTGCCTCACGGCTGTCCCAAAAGATTAGCATCCCCTTGTGTCCTCTGTCACACACAGTTATCAGTGAAAGCCCGTTTGCAGAGCCTCTGCTGTGTCCATGGGGCCCTGTGCTCCTGTGGCCACATGGGCACAGCTTGGGACATCAGAGACACAGTGTGATGCTGAGGTTTGGGCCAGGTTGCTCTGGAAACACTAGGACTGCTTGGATCTTTGTGGGCCAATGAGCGCATGGGAGCTGGGCTTGTGGGTGAACCTGGCTTCTCTGCACCCCCTCTGGGGAATGTGAGGGTGCCAATGCAGAGCCAGTGTCATGAGGGGCTCACCTGGGCACCTGGGCACCTGGGTTCCCAAGCAGTGGTAGCAGAGGGTCACTCACCGGGTGCCAAGGTGCACAGGAGAGCCATTTCACCTGGCCAGGATGCGCAGAGGTGGCTTCCCAGAAGGTCTCGAGTTCTCCAAACCCAAGTAACCATGAAGGGAAGGAGGGCGGGAGTGCCCGGGAGCAGATGTGAGGTGGGAAGAGCCGTGGACAGGTGTCATAGGCCTAGGTTTCTAGTCCATGCCTGCCACCAATGCACTGGGGCACTGAGGACGAGGCCCTGCACCTTTCTGGGCCTCTCGTTCCTCCATGGGGCGAGGCACACAGGAGGAAGGAGGCCAGGCGAGGCTGGATATCTTGGTCCCCACAGACCGGGTCGTGAGTTGCCAAGGTTCTATGCAGGAACAGGCCAAGAAGGCTACTGAGCTCCCCAGCCAGTGTCCATCCCAGCTCAGAGACAGGGCCCTTCTACTGCTGGGCTCTGGAGGCCTGGGCTGCCCTGGGCGCTCGATCTGGCCGCATCCTTGACCTGTCCCCCTGTCTTGCAGGACCTGTTCAGCAGGCAGAAGGGCTACCTGGAGGAGGAGCTGGACTACAGGAAGCAAGCGCTTGACCAGGCTTACCTGGTAGGACCTGAAGTGGGTGTGACACTTTGGCTTTTCAGACTGACCGTTAGAGGGCTGCTTTTCCCTCTGCAGGCTGGGAGGGCATTTGGGGTGCTCGCTGGGCTGTAAGGGGGTGCAGTAGTGTTCCGGCTCCACCAGTGTAGACAAAGACTGGCAGGTGGCTGGTTTTCCAAACCGATCATGATTTTCAAAAATATTCAAAGTTACCTTAATGCTTTTTCTCAATGTGCTTATGATATTCTAGACATCATTGGAGATGAACACGAACTATTTCTTATGTTTATTTGTGCTTAAATATTTATTTATCTTTAAAGCCCCAAAGTGAGTTTTTCTATAAATAGCAAGAAGAGATGCTCCCCCAAAATGCAGAACAGAAGCTGTTGAGGTCAGACAACATCAAAGCCAAAGCAACTGGTTGTAAAGTTCTGTATAATATTATATTTGGCCACAAAACTGGTTCTGAGCTTCCTGTGCTTAAAGTTTGGGCTCCTGTGTCTTCACCCTCGAAGCCACATGCTATGTCTTTGAGAGACTGTGTCCCATTGGGCTGCGGTGATGGGGGAGCTGATGGACATTTCCAGGGTGTGTCCATCCCAGAGAGAATTGCAGGTTCGGTGCCACTCCCACTGGGAGGCAGCTGTGTCAGACATGGCTGTCCTGGTTACCTCTCTCATTGCTGAGACAAAATCTGCGACACCCAGAGTTAAAGGACGAGAGGTTGATTTGGCTCACAGTTCTAGAGGTTTCAGTCTGTAGGTGGCTGGCTTCAGGACAGGGTGGCACATGGCAAAGGAGAAATGGTTCATGGCAGGAAAAGAGAGCAAAGCAAGCCAGGGACCTCGGCAGCTTCTTTTTGCCCCTTTTATATTTGTCTGGGCTCCCAGGATTAGGGCAGTGTCAAACCAGTCAGTGGGCTGATTTAGCAATCACCCACCCTTAATCCTAGCACCCTAGTATCAAAAATCAGAACAAAAATCCAAGCAGGTGAACCCCAAAGCCCTTTGCTCACACAGGAGGGGAGGCTGTGGTTATTTCTCCTGCTTGCCTTTGTCCCCCACATAAGCTGGAGGTTCGCCTGGCCATCCAGGGGGAAATGTTCCTGGTGATGTGTGCACAGGACAGAGGCTCCCCCAGTACCCCCAGATGGCTTGCTGCGCTATGGGCCCTGCACATCTCCTCTCTGCCCCAGAACTGTCCCGCCACAGCCTCCTGAGGGTGCCTGTCCACCCCTTTGCAACCTGTCCCTGTCTGTGTGATTTGGGCCTCACAGAAAATCCAGGACCTGGAGGCCACATTGTACAATGCACTGCAGCAGGAGCCAGGGCTGCGGGCCAGCGAGGCCCTGAGTGCGGGCCAGCGCGAGGACCTGCAGGCAGCGGTGGAGAAGGTCCGTAGGCAGATCCTGCGGCAAAGCCGTGAGTTCGACAGCCAGATCCTTCGAGAGCGCATGGAGATGCTGCAGCAGGCCCAGCAGGTGGGGCTCCCATGTCTCTACCTCACACCACACATCTGTGGGTCCCCGTGGGCATGGATGCCCCCATTCGTGGAGCGAATGGGAACCTCCAGGCCACACATTGGCCGCCTGGGCCTAGGAGCCCAATGAGTGATGCTAGCCACGGGTGCACACAGGTCGCTGGGGTACTGCCTTAGGGTGATGGCCTCCCCAGTGCACAGGGAAAACTAAATTGGGAAAGGTTGCATTGGCTGGGCACTGTGGTGGCACTGGAAGAATGCTTGGTGACCTGGAGAGGGCAGGGGCAGTGCCAAGTGTGACCAGCCATCCTGGTCTTCAGGGACTGAGGGATCCAGGGCTCAATGCTGAACTGAGAAAGGCCCAGAGGCCCCACATGGTGGGTGTGCTGTCACCTGCTGCTGTCCTGACCCCCTCCTGCAGCTCTTTGCAGAATGAATATGTGCAGAGACCTGATGTGGACTCGTGCCTGGTTTCTGTTCTCTACCAGTCTGCCCCGGGTGTCCCAGGGTCCAGGTTCAGTCTTGATGCTCATATACTAGAAAGATCTTCTTTTAAAAGCATATGCCATTAGTCCTATTTCCATGAATGTGAGGAAGAGACAGCATCCATCTGTCATTGTCTTTTTTGTTCTACTGGAGACTGAACCCGGGAATGCTCTACCAGTGAGCTACGTCCTCAGCCCTTGTTTATTTTTTAAAAATTTGCGAGATTTTGGTAAAGGTGCTCAGGTTGATCCTCCTGCCTCAGCCTCCCAAGTAGCTGGGATTACTGGGATTACTAATATGCCCAGCTAAAATCCACCCATCTTTAACAGAAACCACAATGCAGTTCCTTTGGGAGCACTGATTGGAGGGGAGTGGCACTGTCTTAGTTACTTTTCTTGTTGCTGAGACAAAATACCCAATGCCCACAGTTAAAGGATGAAAGGCTTATTTAGCTCACAGCTTGTAGAGGTTTTAGTTTATAGTTGGCTGGCTCCAAGGCAGGGTGGCGTGGCAGAGGAGCACTGAAGAGAACAATTCATGGCAGGCAGACGTCAACAAAGCAGTAAGGGGTGACTACAGCTCTTTCCACCCCTTACATCTTACCCAGACTACTCAGGACGGGCAGCACTGACACCCTTAATCCTAGCGCCATCGATCCTAGCATTGCACCAAGAATCAAGTCCTAGCGTCAGATCCAGCCTCCTCTGAAAATCCCCACCTATGACTCTATGAGGCTTTGGGGACATCTGGACCCAGCCTGGGGTGCTGGGATGTCACCCCGGTCAGTGTGGGTGATGGCGCCACTGGCATTGGTGCTGAGCCCGGCTCTTGAAGTTGCCTGCTGTTTGTCATCTTGCTCATGTCCTGGAGAGGCTGCTGTGTGATGCATGCCCTGTGTGTTTCAGAGGATCCGGGACTTGGAGGGCAAGCTGGAGCTCCAGAAGCGGCACCTGAAGGAGCTGGAGGAAAAGGTAGGGGCCAGCTGTGGCCCCAGATATGGGTGGGGAATTTGTCTTCCTGATGGTTTCCTAAAGTCCCACAAGGAGGCTCTGCCCTTCCCCATATCAGCACCCCCAGGAAATCTGAGCGTCCACCGGTGGGTGCTTACTGGTAGAGACTCCCCCTCCTTAGGGTTGTCTGGATGTCCACTGCCAGGCAGCATGCTTGCATGCATGCGTGTGTGTGTGTGTGCATATACCTGTGTGTTTTCCACCCACATCTGCTGCCACCTCACTAGGAAGCATGAGATGACTGGCTGTGACAAGGCCATCATGTCCCCTGCCATAGCCATGGTCCTTTCCTAAGGATTCATTCATCATAAATGACTTCCACACACCAGAACCAGTTGTATGTTCAAAGAAGATGCTGTCTCAGCCAGGCATGGTGGCACACTTCTGTAATCCTAGCACTAGAGAGGCTGAGGCAGGAGACTTGTAAGTTCGAGACCAGCATGGGCTACAAAGTGAGCCCAAGGCCAGCCTGAACTGCATAGCGAGACCCTGTTTCAAAAAGAAAAAAAAAAAAAAAAAAAAAAAAAAAAAAAAAAAACCACAGTCTCTCTCCTCCAGGAAGCAAACAAGGCTGGCCTCCCTGGGCCCCCTCGGTCTGATCAGGATTTTCCACTTAGCCCCATGTGCTGAGGACTGGGGCAGATTGGGATCCTGGCCCCTGGTCCCAGTGAGAAGGGGTGGCACACCCTGGGAGTGTGGCGCTCCCCTTGCCTGCTGGCACCATGCCACTCATCAGGGCAGGCACACACTTGTTGTTGAGGACCTCATGTGCAGAAGGACCCAGTGTGGCATTTATCACTTTCTGTGCGTGTACCTAGTGTCCCCGAGGTCCCCGAGGTTAACCATCTCTTGAAGTGGGGCACTTCTGGTCTCCCAACAGCTTGGTGACTTCGATGGCCAAATGGATCACACAGCCATTGATGACAGCCAAAAAAGGCTTAGGACATGGCCGATTGTCCTTGCGGATGAAAATTTAAAAGCTCAGGTGGAAAAGGCACACATGCAAAGTGATGGGCTCCTACTGGGTAGGAGAGGATACATGGGGCCTTAGTCACTTCCTTGTTGCTGGGACATAATACCCATAATTTAAGCAAGGATGTGTTTATTTTGGGTCATGGTTCCAGTACACAGTTGGCTGGCTCCAAGGCAAAACATGAGGGCACAGGGGCTTGGCAGAGGGGAGCTGCTCAAAGCACATGGCTCTGGAAGCAGAGAGAAAGGAGGAGCCAAGATGGAAAGGAGTCCTTCCAGGCCCTGCCCGCCGGGCCCCACCTTCAGAACCGCCTCTTCCCATCTGCCCCGCCCCCGGGCCCACCTCTTCTCACCAGGCTCTACCCTCGAGCCCGCCCCTTCTCACCACACCACACCCCAGGACTGCCTGTTTCCATTAGGCCCCGCCCCTGGGTCCCGCCTATTCTTGGCAGGCCCCGCCCTTGGACCCGCCTCTTCCCACCAGGCCCCGCCTCTTCACGGAAGTCAGTTGTGGCATCCTCACCATTTCTGATTTTCCAAAAGCCCCGCCTGTGAGCATGGGAGGCTCTGGGGACACTTTCAGTCTCAGCTACACTGAGAAGCGCTTGGATGGCTTGTTGGCCGTCTTCCGCTCTTCTGAAAGCAGATGTGCCTCACTCGATCCAGGGAACTGAGCCAGCAGGTGGCGGGGCAGGAGGAGAGGATATTGGGCCCCTGGTGAGGCCACAGGACCTGGAGCTTTCTGTGAGGCCCCATCACTTGTGTCTTACTGCGCACTCTGGCTGCCGTCGCTGGTGGCTCATCTGTCTCTCCTCAGAGGTCAGAGACTTGGCTATGCCCTGCTGGACGGCCTTGGCAAGTCCTTCCCCTTCCTGTGCCTCAGTTTCTCCACGTAGAACGTGAAGGCGGGGTGATTCCAGTGGCCCTGCCAGCTCTTACTTTCTGAGACTCTGAGAGAAGTTGGTGGCTGTTTGGAGTTTCTTTACCACCACTGAACAATATAGGGGCACTATTACTTTGTTTGGGGGACAAAAGAATAATTTTCAGGAGCTGGAAGTAATGTTGCAAATACGCTTCATCTAATTCCCAGCAATTCTGTGTAACGAAGCAAGTCATGAATAAGTACGGAAAAAAAGTCTGAGCCTGGTGTGGTGGCACAGACCTGGGGATTACAGCTGGGATTACTAGGGAGACTGAGGCAGGAGAATTGCTGAGTTTGAGGCCAGCCTTGGCTGCGTAGGCTAGTTCAAGGCCAGCTTGCACTACATAATGAGACTCTTGTCTCAAAAAAAAAGTCTTTTATGCTGATTTGTATAGTTTTTAATACCTTTAAGGCTACCCCCCCCATTTAAAAAATCAATGAATGGGGAAAAAAAGATTTGGAATAAAGAAAAATAATTTAAACAATGACTGTCTTAAAAGAAGAAGCCACAGAGACCGGGTGGGAGGGCTTGCTGTCTGTGAGCTGGAAGGCAATCTGGAGGGCTTCTCTCCTGGCCTTGGTGTACAGGGTCCTTGGAGCAGCCAGCTAGGACCGTGGAAGTGTCCTCACCTCTGTCCCAGGGGCATCTGAGCCCCAGCTCAAGGGCTCATGTGGCCCTGGACAGAAGCCCCACAAGATCATGACTTTAACATTATGTGACATTTTCCCTTTGAGATCATAGTATTTCAAGCAGCTACCCATGTGTGCACCTGTGCAGAAGGCTTTCGTGGGTATTAAGCAGCGGTGTGCACTTTTATATTCTTAAACTTGGGCTTGTGTTATTTCATAGAATAACAAGTGAAAGTGGTTTTTCAGTAGCTGTGATATAGGAAATACAAACGTATCAAGGAGGTTTCGCTCATGATAGTGTTACGATCACATACAGTGTCACTAATGCTAGAAAATAAGCGAATTGCTTATTAATTTTGGAAATGTATGAAGTTACAGTCAGACATTTGCCTCAAAAGAAAAATCCATGGTGTCTTGCTACGAGCTTTCTGTCACCCTTTCTTTTAAATGTTATAACGGACAATATAAAAAGCAGTTTTGCTGCTTATAAATGTTAACATATATATTTGTGGCCCAAAACAATCCCCCTTCTCTCAGTGTGGCCAAGGCCCACCAGAAGTTTGTGTACCAGGAATCGAACTCAAGGGCTTTGCACTTGCCAGGCATGTACTGTGCCACTGAACTATGTCCCTGGCCCCCGCCTAAGGTTTGGATGCCCACATTCTACCCTGCCCTGCCAAGTCAAGCATCACAGCAAAGTCCGGGTCTCTGGAATGGGTGGTACCAGGGCTGGTGGGGTGCTGGGGAGCATGGAGGGAAACTCACTCGGTGTGGGATGCTGGAGGCCGGTGCCCAGGTGCACGCCGCTCCTGAAGCCTGCCTCTCGCTCCTCCCTGCCTTGTGTCGTAGTTCTTATAAGATGCTGTCATTGGATTCATGCTACCTATCTTACATCTACTTTTCTTTTCTTTCTTTTCCTCATTTTCTTTTGGTCTTATGTTATAGTTTTTGTTCCTTTTTTTGTTTTTCTCACTAGCATTCATTCTGTGGCCTTGATGACCCCAGGGAGCTGAGCACTCAGGTTGGTACCTTTCCCCTCCCCCGGTAGAGCCCAGGCTTCCTAGCCCAATGGGGTTCCTCCCTGCTTTGGCTGGGCGTTCTGTAAGGGACCAGCACCCTGCAACATGGGTGGATCTGGGGTTCTCGCCCCTGGCTCCTGAGCTCTGGGGTTTGGGGTTTTTGCAGCCCCACCACAGGAGCAGGAGCCTCTGCTTATCCTGAAGACTCTTTCGAATTTGCTCAGCCTCTGGTCCTCTCTGTTGCCAAGGGGACGGGTACATTTTCTGCTGAGTGAGAGGGCTCCCTGGTAAGGGGTCTGCAGGAGCAGAAGGTTGGAAGGCGAGTGGCTCACGAGGCCAGACTCTCACTGCTGCCTCCCTCCTCTCCTGCTGCCCTCGCCCCAATGTGTTGTTCTGCCAGAATCAAGCCATGTGGCATCTCATCCCTCCCTGACCGGGGTCCCCAGCACCCAGCTGCCATCCTGAGTCCATGCCCCAACACCCAGGCCCTTCTGCATACTACCCATTACAGGGTGGGGTCCGTGAGGACCCTGAGATTCCAGAGCTCTGCTGCTGGACCAGCCTAGTCTGAGGTCCCCAGCTTCGGAGACCACCAGGACCCACTAGATGTCAGGACACCACATGCTGAGCTCTGATACCAGCCCCCCCTGACTCCCCAGCATCCCTGATGCAGACCCTGCCCGTAGCGCATGGGCTGGTACCTCTGTCCTGGAGCCGGGACAGGCTGGCTCTTCCTTGGTGGAGTAAACGAGGGAGTGACTTTGAGTCTGGGTACAATGCACAGGAAGCCTTGCTGATAGGGGTATGGGGTGTGAGGCTGGGATGGGGGCTGGAGGAGGGGTGCCCCAATGTGGGGAGGGTAGCAGGAGTGGACGATGCCATTGTGATCCTCCATTGTGGTGCCACTTCCGACTGTGTTTAACCTTACAGGCTAGAGAAAGAGCTTGCGGAATAAGCCGAACTCCCAGCCACTCCAACCCCACTCAAACCAAAACTCAATGGCAAAACACGCTGTTCGAAGTCCAAGACTGGAAAATGAATTCACATGTGTCTGACAGCAGCAGGCCTTCTGGGTGTACCCCTGGGTCCTGGCTAGCCCAAGCTGCACAGACTTGGCAGGGACAATGGGGCTGTCACCCTCTTAGCCAGGGCTGTCTCCCAGCCACAGCACCTTCCAGAACCTGAGGGGCAGAGACCCGAATGTCAGGAAACTAAGTGCAATTAACAGACTCCAAGGGGCAGGAGTGCTGCTGCACAGTGGGGAAGGGCTCGAGTCCTTGTCCTTACGCACGTGCCTCCCCTGGCTGTGGTGTGTGCACAGCTGGACACAGAAGCCCCCTCTGCCCTGTGTACATAAACCCTAGGAACTGTGCTGTGCGCATCTCGGAGTCTGTCTGCCTGAATCTGAGCCCTCAGCTGGGCCCTGTTGCTGGAACCCCCAGAACCAGATGTAGCAGCAGCTGGTGGCCGACAGGGTTGCAGCCTTGTGGAAGTGATGGGGTGGGCCTCAGGAGCCCCCAATTTCCACGGGAAGCCAAAGGATATGCCACTCTAGTGGGCATGACACAGCAAAAACCCAAGAACATGGTATCCTTAGGGCCAGGTAGCCCAAGGACTGAGGACAGACACCACCATCGAGGAGGTGATACTCACCTGCCTCAAGATTTGGTTAGTTTGAGGGGGACCACCAGGGAGGAGGGAACCACTAAAGCCCCTTGGGAAAAAGCCTTTCCTGGTCAGAGCAGGGTCATTGCCACATCATACAGGAAGGACCCTTACTCCTGAGTGGGGCAGGAGAGTTTTTTTGGGGGGAGGGGTGGATGCCCCTGACAGTGGGTGAAGGGCAGGCTGGGGTGGCTGGATACCAGCTGCCGGAAGCGGACCCCAGGAGGAAATTCCGGAGAAGAGACAAATGACCTTCGAATGCCATCCCTGCCATTGTGCTAGGGTGGGGCAGGGCCCCCACAAGTCACCTGCTCAGGTGGCCGTCTTCTCCTGAATGTGGGGTAGGGAGGATGTGCCATCACCATGGTATAGCTAAGGAGGGTGAGCGTGAAGACTGGGACCACAAGGCCACACAGAGGACAAATCACAGACCAGGACACAGCATCACGTCAGCAGCCGCCATCCATGCTCTGTGTTTGTTGGCTGTGGAGCCGCCATAGCCCCGTGACAAGATCTGCAGGAAACAGAAACAACTGAGATTCACGCTGTCAAGAGAAACCAATATCCCTAGAGGGCCGGATGCAAGGAC
This sequence comes from Cavia porcellus, assembly GCF_034190915.1. Classification (NCBI taxonomy): domain Eukaryota; kingdom Metazoa; phylum Chordata; class Mammalia; order Rodentia; family Caviidae; genus Cavia; species Cavia porcellus. The sequence continues at coordinate 70,136,391 of NW_026947501.1, read as the reverse complement.
AGAGAGGAAAGGATGTGAGCTCAGCACGGGAGGATCTGGGCTCGAAATGGACACAGCTAGGACAGCTGAGATGAGCCCATCTCTGCTGAAACCCAAACCTCAAACCATCCTCAAGTCCAGCCCGTGATGAATCAAGATTAGGTGGTCAGGTACCACGGAGGTGACCTCCTGTGTGAAAAAGTGGACCCGAGGGCAGTCAAGGCCCTGGCAGGGCATGGGGTCCCCTGCATGGGGCTCTGTGGGACTCGGGTCTTCATGCCCTTCTGTCCCTGCCTTTCAAGGACCAGGGCTCTCTCCCTGTCTACTTGGCCATCCCACCCAGACAGTACACGATGGAGTGGCCTGGGTTTGCAGTCAGATGTGCCTGGTCACTCCCAGCCCGGCCATGTCCCTGCTTTAGACCTGGGCTACCTTCTTCGCAGTAGCCCCATCTGGGCCCAGGCAACAGCTCAGGCCCGGGGAAGGAGGCGCACGTGATCGGATGCAGGCGCTGCTTGCCCCTGGAGGCCCAGCTTTTCTCATCCCCACCCAGGTCCCAGGTCCCTAAGGGCGGGCCTGGGTGTAGGTCATGGTGCCTGAGGTGCCACAGAGCCGAGGGCCATCAGGTATGGTCTTCCCCCACAATGCCTACATCTGGGGAGGCTCAGCCTCAGTACTGTGTTGCTTAGCAACACCTATGGGGTTCCCGGGGGGCGGAGCTACAAGGTCACTTTCTCATGCAGAAAGGAGGAAGGCGGTGGACCCTGTCCCACAACTCTCTGTCCTGTTCCTCCCCTCCCAGAGCAGCCTGCATACGCGTTTCTGCTTCCTGCTCCTCTGAGCAGTGACAGCCAGGGGACAAGGGAGCCAGGGATGAGGAAATGTCCCCACAACTGCGATGTTCTTCCCTCTGGGGCTCCCATACTCTCAGACAGGTTTTGGCCCCAGAGTGGGTGCTGTCACCCAGGACGCAGGGCGCAGGATCTATAAGCCAGGCTGAGTGGTTAGCGAGGGCCCAGCCAGAGGTTCACCAAGCACCTGCAGCTCAGAGTAGGGCGCTGGGCAAGGCTGTGTCCACTCTGGTTTCTCTCCCTTCCACAGGTCAGGGCTCAGTGGCTCCCACTTTCCCTGACTCCCATCACCAGCTGGTCTCCGGAGTGCCCCCCTGACACACCCAGGACAAACTCTGATGGCCGATTTCAGTTTATTTTGTACCTGTAACCAGAACCTGTTAGAAAAGGGTCTTAGGTCATTTTCATCATTGCTGGGACAGAAATATCACAGCCACAACTTACAGAGGTGAGGTTCGTCCTGGCTCACAGTTTACAGACGTTTCAGGCCTTGCCTGGTCGGCAGAGGCTCCCCGGTGGAAGGGCTTGCTCATGGCATGGGGGATAGGAAGCTGAGAGCAAGGGAGGAGCCAGGAGGGGGCGGAACCCTCACAAGCCACGCCCACCACGATGGCTCTTCCATAGGCCCCGCCTCCTCACAGCCGGCCATCACCTCCAAAGGTCTGGCCCATGATCATAGCACATGAGCCCCTTGGGGACTCTCGGGTGCTCGCGGGGACATCTAGATATAACCATAAAACGGTGCCACACAGTGCGGTGGAAAGGCCCCATAGCCAGCCAGCGAGGGGCCCCTCTTCCTCCCCAGCTTGCTGAAGCTCTCATGGGGGCTTCCGCAGATGCCAGCCCGAGCCCCAGAGGGTGCTCTGGGGCAGGTGGAGGTCAGTCGGGGGTGGGGGGGATCTCCCACCCCACTTGCCTCCGTGCCTCACCCGGTTCCAAGCCCTGCTCTGTCCTTCGTATGACCACCTTCAACGGTGGGGTGTCACCAAGGCCCCGGGAGGCACAGGCCCTGCCCTCACAGCTGCTCCCCATCCATCTGCTCTGTCCCTACTCAGGGCTCACCAGTCGGTCGGTGCAGCTAGCGGCTGCATGCGGCCTGGCCTCCACCTAGGCAATCCTGGGGGTGCGAGCCACCTCCTCCGGCTCTCCCTAGCAAGTCCTTCCTCAGGCAGAGGCCTGGTGCCAGCCGCCTCTCTGCTATGCTGGGTGGAGGGAGGATGCAGGGGAGGGCTAGAGGGGCCCCTGGTGAGGGTCCAGCTGGTCCCAGGCCTTCACTGGTTTGTGTCCTCCCCAGCAGGGTTTGTTTCCCAGCTCCTTGAGGAAGACTTTGCTAGGTCAGAACGCTGATGCCAGGTTGTTTAACCTTAAGAAAGATTCATACAGACCTCAGCCCCCGGCATCACAGTCCCTTGCTCTGGATCCAGCCGGCTGCAGGCAGGAAATATCTGAAGACACTGTGTCTCTCTTGAGCGTAGACAGACTTCTTGGGCCACTGTTCCCTAAGTGGGGCTGCGTGACAGCTGTGTGCAGCACTGCATTTACACTGGGCCTCGGGATCAGGGACCATGGTCACTGGGTGATTTATAGCGGTGGCGGATAGTGCAGTTTCTGTGAAAGTACTGCGCTATCTCACATAGGGCCTTGGGCCCTGTGGGTGGTGGCACTGTGGGTGTCCTGGGCTGCCAAAGTTCATCCAGAGCAGGCAGGGTCCCAGAAGAGTCACTAGTGAAGAGAGCCGTGGCAGTGGGCACAAAGAGGAAAGACTTTGTCCAGGTGGGTCCCCTGCAGACACCACAGGAGGGCGGTGTTTCTAAGAGACAAGAAAAGCTTTGGCAGGGCTTCTAAGGGAACTAAGGGAAAGGAGTGCGGGGGTGGGCAGTGGGGGGGTGGGGGGATAGGGAGGGTGTCCAGCATTTGCTTTCACAGCAGGAGTTCAGCCTCTGGAGTTGAATTTCCACTTCACTTCCCTCAACCTGGCCACCCCATCCCTGCTCCTGGGTCCTCCCTGCTTAGCCCTGCCAACCCCCGGGGCTCAGCCTGCAGTGATGCATTGGTCCTAAACCCCGGGTATGCTGGGACAGCCCCACCCGGCCACTCTGTCCCACATGGCTGTGGCCTGAGAGCTGCACCCGTAAGTCCTTGGCCACTTCTGTCAGCCCTCGGCTCCTGCACAATCTGTGGCCCTCAGACTCACGTGTTCCCCTGCGTAGGGGCCTGGTCTGCGCTGTCCCTGAGTTGTAGCTCTTGGCGGCGGGGGAAAAACAGCCTCTCAGTTTTGGAATTAGATCTGGGCTTGAACCCAATCCTGCCATGTTCCATCCCATTTGTGGGGCCGGAACAAACTCCCCAAGCTTTCAGAGCCTTCCTTTTGCCTTCTGTAAAACGGTCATGTTGATCCCCTGAAGAGTCACTGGGAGAACTGGACCGGGCAGGGCACGAAGGGAACCCTGGGGCAGTGCTGATTTCGGTTCCCTTCACCCAGCCAGCCTCTCAGGTTCTGCACAAACAGGTCCCAGCACGTATTTATGGCAGACCCTTCTTCATTAGGAGGTGGACACTTGAGCTCCACTGACCTCCAAGAATTTGTGACATCCTGATGGTCCTGCCTGGAGGTGTGATTTTTCCTTTGTGTGCAGTGTTAACATTTGATCCCAGCTGACTTTTCAGGGCTGTGGCCTCCCATTGGGTGAGTTGTGGCACACCCATGTGTAAGCTAAGAGCCTCATCCATATTGCATGAGGTTCGTGCCAGTGAAACCCGAGCCCCCACTCATGAATAATCCACCTGTCCTTGTGCTCCTCAGACGGTATTTTCCTGAGCAATCTGCTGGCCGCAGGGCCTCCTCAGAATCTCCAGAAACTCCATCATGAAACCTGGCTTAATTTTATAAATCTCCACCTGTGACATCTTTGCGGGATGGAGCCCACCTCCCAAGGACGGACTGAGAAGAGCTTCAGCTATGTCATCAGAGTCCCCGGCAGTGATGGGTCGGATGTCATGGACGTTGACCTGAAGATTGACACGTGCTGGATATTCCAGGATGCAGCGGACAGCGGTGGGGAACAGGGGCGACTTCCAGAGGAAGTGGCTGGCAGCCTGGATGTGGACACTGGTGGGCTCAGGAGGCAGCTAGAATCCTTGGAACAGAACCTGGTGGCCACAGCTGACAAGGGTGTCCCGCTGGAGTCCCCCGAGCTGAGGAGCAGGTACGTGTTCTGTGGTGGGCATCACAGCTGTGTGTGATGTCATGCAGTGCCATCTCTCCTGTGGAGGGACTGGCTGGCCAGATGTGCCCCTCGCCCTGGTCCCCTGCCCTTCCCAGCCTCCGTTTTCCACCTGCAGTGGTTCCCCAGCTCTGGCTCCCATGGGAGCTGCCCATTCGAGGCACCTGAAGGGAGGGATGGGGGACGAGGCCACGTGTCTCCTCCTCGTACCCTGGCTGAGCCTCCTCTGTGATCCCAGCCCTGGGGGTGGCCCAGCTCCAGAGTTGTTCTTCTGGGTGGCTGTGGTCTCTGCCTGCCTTCTGCCCCTTGTCTTCTTGTATCTGTGTTAGGAGCTCTGCCTTGTTTCTCTGCCCTGCTGTGGCTCTGCCCCCGTGACAGGATGACATCCCCAGGCAGTGTTTCATTCGGGCTTTTCTCCAAGGCCCAGGCTTTCCTCCTCCCCTCTGTCTCTTCCTCTTCTCTGTTTTCCCTCCCTCTTTTCCTGCTTTCCTTTTATCCATCTCCCTTCCTTCCCTTGTTCCTCCATCCCTCCTTCCCTCACCCTTCTCATCCTTCTTTCCTGTGCTGGGGTTGGAACCTAGGGCCCCAGCCTGCTAGGTGAGCGCCCCGCAGCTGAGCCACGCTTCCCGCCCGCAGAGACGTCTCCGCCCTTGGCCAGCAGGACAGAGCCCACAGTCCTCCCTGGCTGGGTCCACGATGGTGATTTACTAGTATCCCAGCAACCGAGCACCTCGGGTTTTTGTGGGGCGCCCCTGATTTCTGGTTTTTGTCTTTGCTTTCAAAGGGGGAGTCAAGAACTGAATTTACAGACAATGCTCTGCTTTCCACCTTGGTAAAGTGCTCACATGAAGAACTCCACGAAGCAGAGCAGTTCTTTTCTTCTCTTTTGCTGTGTGGTTGCCCTTCCCTCCCTCCCTCCCTCCTTCCCTCCCTCTCTCCCTCCCTCCTTCCTTCTTTCCTTCTATCTGCACCGTGGGTCACAGGGAAGCGGTGCCCTTTGCCCAGTTTCCACGAGTGTCTGGAGCCCAAGTCCAGGGAGGGTGCCCTGGAGGCCTTGCTGCTCAGCTGGCAGGTGTTTGTCCCTCTGTGTCCCCATCTCTTCTTATGAGGGCTCTGGGCACATGGGAAACGGGCTGCCCTGGTGACTCAGTCACCTCACCCAGCCCTGTCTCCCAGCACAGGGGCTTCTGAGGTCCTGGGGGCTGGGCACTGGAGGATGATAGGCAGTCAGCTCAGAGCAGCCCGGGGTAGACGGTGCTTCCTCCTGAGGAGGCAGAGGAAAGAGCAGAGGGCGAAGGGCGGACGGGAGACCCCTCCGGGGAGTGGGACAGAGGCCTGGGGACATCACGAGCACTGGGAGGAGAGATCCCACCTGGGAGCCAGGCTGGAGGGGGCTGTGATCTGTGCCCGCATCTTTTTGAAGATCAGTCACATCTTGTAGGAGATGGTGTGGGGTGAGGGGGTCAGATTCGTGGTGGGTGAAGGAGAACCCTGCCCCCAACTCCCTTGAGTTGTAAAGAGGCAAAAGTGCCTCATCCCTTTTATAGGTTGGGAAACTGAGGCAGGGAGGGTGAAGCCCATTGCTGAGTGTCCCCTCAAGCACAACCCTAAAGGCAGGCTGCAGGCTAATTTCAGCTCTGGCTTTGGCCTAGCTGGAGGGGAATAGAGGTGGTGCACAAGGGATTTACTTCAGAGAAAGAGCTAGAAAGCCGGGCGTGGTGCCGCATGTCTGTGATCCCAGCACTCAGGAGGTTGAGGCAGGAGGATCCTTGCAAGTTTGAGACCAGCCTGGGCTACAAAGTGAGGTCAAGGCCAGCATGAACTGCATAGAGAGACCCTGTCTCAAAAGACCAAAAAAAAAAAAAAAAAAAAAAAGAGTTAGAATTTAAAAGTACTTATTTTAAAGAGTGTATCAGCAGTGTTAAAACATTGGGACAGGGAAACTGCACTCCCAGCCCCACCCTGCACACTTGCTTCCTCTAAAGACAGCAGGTTCTGGATGGCATTCCTGTGCCTGACGAGAATCCCGTGGTGAGCGCTTAGCACAGAGCTGGACAGGGGGTGATGGAGTCCTCCTCATTCTGTCTATGGGGACCCTGGAGCCAGGAATGAAGTGGCTCTTTACTGCATGGTATTTAAACCTGTTTTGGTTGAACTGTGAGGACCTGGCGCCTCACTGCCTGTCCACACTGGTGGGCACGTGAGTCCCCTGCAGCGGCTGTAACAAGTGACCATGGTGCCCCAGGATTGTCTCACAGCCTGCTCTTGCTGAGGTGTCCTGGTCTGCACTGTCCCAGGGTTCATGGGCATCTGTCTATTCCCTTGTGGGTCCAGGACTCCTGGCTCCTTCTAGGCCTGGGCTCCCTGCTTATCCCGCTTCTCCCTCCCAGCCCTCCCAGTCCCACTGACCTGCGACCGCTTTGCCAAGGACCCCTGTCTTCTGGGTGCCCCCCACTCCTGGCCTGGACCTGACCACCTGGCAGCCCCTCTGCCCTCTGAAGGCTGCGTCCCTTGGTCTTGGGGCCCAGGTCAGCCTTCCAGTAACCATGGCAGTCTGCTCAGCCCGTGTGCAGCCACCGTGTCAGGTCGGAATCTCGGCCTACATTTTCTGTTGTTGGCTGCTCTGAAAAAGAGGAAAGCCTTTCTTTTTCCATTGGTTCTCAGCATGTCGTGTCAGGGACCAGATGGCCCGGCCTGACTCACAACTGGGACGGGGCTGCTCTTCTGCTCATTTTGAAAGGGCTTATCAGGTCATCACTGAGCCTCGGGGGTCACACGCATGCCCTTCGCCACCTCCAGACCCTCCCAGGCCTGAGCTCTGCGGTAGCACAGGGGACCCTGGGACTATTTATCAACAGCATGCTGCCTTCCATTTACTCCTTCCATTTAACCTGGGGGGCAGGGTGCAGGACCTCCGCTCCACAGATAAGATCCTGGGGTCCCCAGGCGCAGGAGACCAGTCAGAGCCCTGTGCTGGCCGAGTCTTTGCAGAGCTCACGTACATGTGTGTGCACACACACGTGTGTGGGGGTGTCTGTCCTGAGTGTGCAGGGCCCCAGGCCTGGATTCAGGGAAAGGACCCCAAAGGGCACCCTGGTTTCTTGTGACAGTGCCAAGGCTGGAACCCTCAGGGGACTGGGCAGTGTCCAGCCTCTGCCGGCCAGGACAGCACTGGGCCCCTGGGGCTCCAGCCTCCCACACTGCTGAATGGTCAGGCTCTGTTCCCTGCTCACTTGAAAGTGTGAGGATATAGCCTTTTCCTTAGAAGAGATTCTTGTGGATGTAGCTAAAGGGGAAGCAATATAGTAAAGGGTTAAAAACTCAGTGTAGAAATTGACTGGACTCCACAGTGCTGTGTGGGTTTGGGAAAACCGCCTGGCCTCTCTGATCTGCTCCCTGGGAAGTAGGGCTGGGGCAACCCCTCCCCCATGGCTGGTAATGTTGGTGGAATTAATTGAAGCCAGTGTAGACAAAGCTCTCAGCCTAAGCAGTGGGCTCAGCGGAAGTGGGGCTGCCACTCAGGAGTGAGAAGAGTGTGCGAGTCTGACCCCGGCCCCTTTATTACTCCAGGGATGGCTGTGAAGCCTGGGAGGTGAGGCAGGGGCGCTTTTAAAACTGCAGTGTCAGGACATCGAAGTGACTACAGGGTGAGGGGGGACGGCCCCGGTTCCACCTGCCTGTCCTGAGCACCCCATCCCCCATCTGGCCACAGGGTCCGGGAGCTGGAGCTGGCTGAGAGGAAGCTGCTGCGCAGGGTGGATGTGCTCAGCACCCGCTTGGTCCGGGAACGCAGCGCGTCGCTCAGGGCCCACGAGCAGCTTCGGGCGCTGCAGGCGGAGCTGGCCAGCCAGGTATGTGTGTCCTGTGTCCTTCCTGCTCCCACGGTTTGTTCTGTCCCAGATGTGCAGCCAGGCTGCCTTGGGAAATGGGATCCGGTCCTGCCCTGCTGGCCTTGAAAGCCCTGGGACAGGAGGGGCGGGCTCAGCGTACTGGCCTCTGGGCCCAAGGACAGGAGATGGTGACCTGATCGCCACCCTCAGCAATGACAGAGAAGTGGGGCTGGCAGGCAGGTGTGGTGGTCACATCTCCAATTCCAGTGGGAGGCTGGGGCAGGAGGGTCACCATGAGCTCAAGTCCAGCCTCAGAAAACCAAAACCGAAACCAAAACCAAAATGAAAACAGGCAAACAACCTCAGGCTGGGGACCAGGGTGGGGGACACACTGCTCAGTTTGTGTGGGGCAGAGTAGAAGGAAGCTGTGGAGAGCGTGCAGTCGGTAAGCGCGGTGTGTACGGAGGCCCAGGTGGTGGGGACAGGGGAAGTGTGCGGGCCAAGAGCAGAGGGTGTTGCAGGAGAGGGGCGTTGGCTGGGCGCCCTCCGAAGGCCGGGGGAGTGGGCTGTAGGGAGTCCGGGCACACTGAGTCTGTGGGTGCGAGGGACAGGTCCAGCCTGACGTCTCCGGGGCTTGGCCCTCAGTGTCAAGTCCAGCCTCTTCCTGCCTGGGCTCCCAGCACCTGTTCCCTCCGCTCTGAGGGGGTTTTATTGGGAAAGCGCCTGACAAGGGTTCAGAGCCATGCCCTCCTCCACCCATGGGGTTTCCCAGCAGTGGAGAGGTTTCTAGTGTGATGGAGAGGAGGGCAGTGGTGACAACCATGCAAGGGGGTGACCAGCCTGGGCAGGACCAGTGTTAAGCCTTCTTGCATGTGTGTGTCATCATCTCCTGGGAGGTGTGCACGGGGAACAGGCCCTTCACCAATCCCATTTCCAGAAAAGGGCCGGAAGTTCAGAGCAGGGCTCATATTTGACCGGGACCCTCTGCTGCTTTGCAGCCTGGCCCCCAGTCTCCAGCTGGAGGCATCTGTATTGTGCAGTACAGGGCATGGTCAGAAATGTAGGGACCTTTGCATTTTTAGAAAGTATCACAGTAGCAGACACATTGCCATCGGGGGCCCTCAGAGCCCATCCGCCTGGCTCGGACACACCTCATTGCTCCCACTGCTCACGCCACTTTCTGGAGCAGCTCTGGAGTCCTCCCTCATGAGTGTCCTTGGTTGTCCTAGTGTAGCTGCCTCAGTGTCCTGTATACCTGTCACGGTCATCGTGACCTTCGGGAAGAGCCACGAGTCAACGGTGCCAGGTCTGGTGCAGGAGGTGGACGAGGACTCAGTGTCACATGTTTTATTTGATTGAAATCGTTATGAGCAGTTTGAATCAATCCAGGACAGCAAGACAGCCACGAGGTGACACCTGGGAAAGAGAACATCCAAGAACCGCCCCAAAGGATGACTGATGGGGAAAGTGGTGTAGAGTAGCTGGGAGTGCTTTAATGGCAGTTTTTACTGTAATAAATTTTAGGAAATGTATTTAAGCCAGGGGTGGTGGCTCACGCCTGTAATCCCAGCACTTGGGAGACTGAGGCAGGAGGATCTTTGCAAGTTCGAGACCATCGTGGACTACAAAGTGAGCTTAGGATCAGCCTGAACTGCATAGCAAGACTCTGTTTCAAAAAGACAAAAAAAATGTATTTAAACTTTCACAATTCAATATTTTCTGCAACACCATCTTTAAAGTTATTTAAAAAATAGAGATTTACCATCATTTATATCCCAAATTCTAATACTTCCCATTTTTCTCTAATGTAATGACTCCTAGGATGAGCAGCCTCAGCCATAAACTTCCATCCACATACAACACTCTCACCACAGCATGTTCTGATCCTCATAAACTTAATGGGTGCACGTGGGTGCGCCTTCTGTGTCCTTTGCCCCTTGCTCTGTGGTCACCAGGGAGGCGTGTGCACATGGACACCCCACTTCCACCCTGGGCTGTGGTTATTATGCTGGCACGGGCTTGCACACCCCAAGGCCCCGGCACCCTGCAAGCTGGAAAACTGGGACAATTTTCCTTCCTGAGACTCTGCCTGGTCTTAATCAGTCTCTCCCCTCCTTTGAACAAAGCCAACCTGAGGTTTCCCCAGGGGTCTCCCTCCTGTTTGCTGACTGCTCCTGTGTGTCTCCTGCAAACTCTCTGGCAGAGGGTGAGGCAGCAGATGCCGGCGGCGGCTGGAGGACAGCTTCACAGAGGATCCTGCTGGGGCACACTTACAATCCCAGCTGCTCAGAAAGCTGAGGCGGGGAATCAAATGCTCACAGCCAGCTTAGTGAGACCTTGTCTCGAAAAAAAAATTCCATGCCAAGGACTGGAGAAGTTCTCAGTGGTAAAACTCTTGTGTAGCATGCATCAGGCCCTGGTTTCAGCTCCAGGAATGCAACAATAAATAAAAATGAGAGAAAGAGGGCGCTAAGTGGAGAGATCCTTTCACTTCTTTCCCACAATTAATTCTGAAAATCAGGCAGGGACTCCCAGTATTTGGGGTCATGGTGCACCACAGGCCAGCAACGCCTTGGGACAGGCAGGGATCAGACAGGGAAAGAAATGGCTTGAGTCCCATCCCGGGTTCCATGGTGGGCCCTATTCTGACGTGGTACACAGGCACCTCCATGAGGCTCACAGTGGCACAGAGGGACAGTGCCAGCCCGTCCCTCTGGGGAGCTGCGGCGGATGGTGGCCCCCGGCCCTCTGACCTGGCCGGGCAGGGCACTGTTTCTCTGGAGTGGAGTTTCCAAACCGGTGTGGGTGTGTCTGGTACTGGGGCTGTGCCTGGCCTCTGCGTCTCGGATCACCCGCACAGTTCCTTTCCTAGGACTGAGGAGCCCATAGGGGTGCAGGGCCAGGGTGGTCCTGGACAAAATGTTAGCGACAACCAAAGGCCTCTGCCACCGAAATACACACTGTGCTGCTGTGATGCGATATTTTAATGCAGTGAACCGCACTGTGTGCAGGTATGGGAATGTTAGGTTCAGCTGGGATCAGCGTGGCCGATCACGTGCCTCGGGGACTTCCTGACCTCCATCCCGCCAACTTGTAGGTCCGGGAAGAGGAGCTCAAGGCCCAGCGGCAGCGGGAGCAGCTGCGGCGGTGGCGGGAGCGGCTGCGGCTCAAGGACGAGGCGCTGGGGCTGCAGGCGGCCGCCCTGGAGCACTGCAGGCAGAGCCAGCGGCGCCAGCTGGGCCTGGTGCGAGGTCAGGAGCGCGTTCTGCGGGCGCAGGTGCAGCGGCTGGAGCGGGACGTGCGGCGCCTCTGCCGCGCCACGGGCCTCCTTCTGGCCCAAGTGGGCACCTCAGCAGGAGCTCTGGGCTCCCCCAAGGCATTGGCGGAGCCGCGCGCGCTGCAGGCCAAAGCTGAGAGCACGGAGCGCGAGGGTGCGCAGGCGGCGCGCAGGCTGCGGGAGCCACGCGCAGGGGAGCGCGGACCATGCGGGCAGCTGGAGCAGCTGGGCGGTCGCGTGTCCCGGCTGCGACTGTCGGAGATGGGCCTGCCAGGCCGCGAGAAGGAGCTCGCCGAGCACAAGCACGGCCTGCGCCTGCGGGAGCAGCTGGGAGCCAGGCACTTCAGCCTGGTAAGTGGCCGGAACCCGGGGCAGGAGTGACGGACGATGTGCTTCCCTGTTCTTGCTTTGGAGACAGACGCTCCCTATGCAGTTCATTCAGGCTGACCTTGAACTAGGAGCCAGCCAGGCCTCCAGCCCCAGGCAGTCCTCCTGCCTCACCCCGCAGTGCTGGGATTGCAGGTGTGGGCCGCCATGCCCGGCTAGGCTTTTCTTGGAATTTGTGGTCCAGCAACTTGGGGAAATCATTGACCTTTGAACTCCCTCATTCTCTGTCTACACCCATCCAAACCAGTCACTCCCAGCCCCTATGGATGCACCCACGCTGGCAACTCCACCCCCACCCATCGGCCTCGGCCCTGCTACCATCCTGAGGCAGGCCTCAGCATCTCGCTCCAGCGATGGGAAACTGAGGCTCAGAGCTCCCAAGGAGCAGAACTGGAGCGCCAGCCCAGTTCGCGTCGGTGCAGAGCCTGCGCTTCTGCCCCACAGCCGCCTCCCTGGAAAGGCCCCCTCCCTGGCTCCTCCACGGGGCATCCACTCGCTTCTCCGTGTTCGTTTGCAGTTTGGAACCCCAGCCCTACGAGGGTCACACATCCAACAGCAGGATCGACCCCGGAACCAGAAGTGCCCTGTGTTTTCCCATGATAATGATGTATATCTTGCCGAGAGCATTTGTTTATGTTTTTACTTACTCATTTGTTTGTTTATTGAGGCAGGGTTTCACTGGGTAGCCGCAGTCCTCCTGCCTTAGCTCCTGAGAGCTGGGTTACACCTCTGCCGGCTTTGCTGACGTCACTTTAATAATGGCTTCATTTTTGGTGGCAGTGTGCCTTTCCCCGCTTTTTCTCCCCCGTCACTCATGTGGTTCCTGTCCTTCCTTGCCTCTGTTTATCAGGTGGAAGGAAAACAGTGTGCATTTAACAGTGGCGCCTCCTTTCAATTTTGGAAAATAAATCCGGCCTCCATGGAAATAGTTACGCAGAATCTTTTCTGCAGTTTTTCCTAAATCTGGCTTTTGTGTAGGCAGTGGGTTGAGACCCTGGCTCTCTCCGCCTCTCCAACACCTGCGCCCTGCCGCTCCCAATCTTTTCCAGAGGCTCTTTGGGAGAGTTAGCGGGTGCTGCTCACACTCCGTGCTCTGAGTTCTCCCCTTTCACCCCGATGGGTCCAGGGGTGGGGGCCGTTGCCCCAACAAATAGGGAAGCCGCCTGGGAGGGAGGTGGTTTAGGACCAAGTGTCAGGTGGCAGGGAGGCCCAGCCAGGTTGGAGCTGTGACCCCTGCTGTCCCTCCCGTGGGATCCAGAGTGGGTGGCTATTGGGTGTGGACTGTCCCACTAGCCGTGTCAGCAGATTCTACGGCCTCAGCACATGAGTCCCTTGCCTGTGTGACCTCTGAGCATCCTGGCATCCTGGATGCTGCGTCTTATATGGGGCTCAAGCTCTCAAGGCTGCGTGAGGGGCTGGGGTGCATGGTCAGAGTCTTGGGAAAGGTCCCCAAGGTGCCCATAGAGTATGGTCTGCAGCCAGTGCCCCACCTGGCACTGGAAGACACCCGCCACTCATGGCTCAGCCAAGGGGACAGTAGGGCCCTGTTTAGGAACCTGGGGACTGGCTCCATAGTGAGCTAGCTCTCCCATCACCATGGAGACTCCCACTGCCAGTACCTCCTCTCTTGTGTGTGTGTGGGGTCACCTGTCCTGCCTGTCTGAGTTCCCTTTCTCAGTCTTCCCCAGGCCAACCCTCGGGGGCCATAGGCCGATGACTCACCTGCCCATGTGGACCTGTCGGAGCCCGGCAGACTTGCAGGCTGCCAGGTCCCTGGTCTCCGGCATCACAGCACCCTGGGGCCTGGCCGAGGGGAAGGGACCTGGGGTGACCTTCAGGGATGCACCAACCCCCCTCAGGAGGGCAGCCCCAGCTGGGGAGGAGGCCTTCATGGCAGGAGCTTCCTACCCCAGGTAGGTGTGCCCAGGCTTCATATCGGGCAGGGGCGTCACCTGCTGCCCACCTTCACGCACCCAGGAGTGAGAGTGCGGATTTGATCTGGGGATTTCCTGCTGGCAGCTTTGCCCTTTATGTCCTGGAGAGTGGCCCTCTGTGTGAGTGGGGATGGCATCTGCTCCTGTCCCCAGGCAGTAGCAGGGACTTCAGGGGCTGCCCTGGGGGAGGAAAAGACATGGAAATAGGAGGAGCCTCAGAGCATGACAGGAGAAGCTGGGCACCCCTGGCTGGCTCAGAGGGCCAGGTTGCTGGGTCCCCAGGGCACCGGTGAGGCCCAGTGAGGCACGGTCCTGCAGGCGGTGTCACAGAACAGTGCCAGCGGGGCAGCTGAATCCCCTCAGAGCAAGCTGAGCCTTGCTGTCCGGCCCAGGAGGAGGAGTCTGAATCCGAGGTGGGGCGGGGGCAGTGTGCGCCTTGCCTCCTCCCTGCTCCTTCTAGCAGTGCTCACACACGGGGTCCTCCCTCCACATGTCTGCTCGAGTCTCCATGCAAGGACACCAATCTCACTGCGTCAGTGCCCTTTTTGCCCCACAGTCTGTCCATGCCATACCTGCCCCTGGAAAGATGCCTGAGGAGGACATGAGGAGCAGGAGAAGCAGGGAGACCACTGCCCTGGTCACAAGGGCCCGGCCCGAGCCACCCCTGAGAAGCTTCAGAGCCCCATCCCTGGCTTCTGGGCTCTGCACGGGTGACAGGCGGCAGGGCTTGCTGTCTCCCCAGGGGCTTAGAGGAGAATGTGACCGCTGAAGGGGACAGCCCCTTACAGATGGACCTGGCGGGTGGAAGAGCGGCGGGTTGCAACGGCGTACGGCACCGAGGGACAGTGTGATTTGGTTTCTATGAGGTGACAGGATGAAAAGAAAATGAGAGACCCCGTTATGGGGTGGAGGCAGCCTGTGGGAGCCCTTACAGTCTCCTCTGGCTTCGTATCAGTCTTTTCTTTACCAAGAGCAGAGCGGATGTGGGAAGGGCAAAGCATGGATAAGTGAGACTTGATTAACTCCCCAGGGAGCAGCTCTGGCTGCACCAGGCCTTCACGCTGACTGGTCCTTCAGACCCTTCTGGGCCGAGCCCCCCGCTGAGCCCAGGGCCTGCATTCATTCCCTTAAATGCAGTGCTTGGGAGGGGCCCTCCAGCATTAGACCAGTGCAGGTTCATCTATGACCCACCATGACTCAGGGTCCAGTGACCTCCAGGGACAGCGGTGTGTGACTGGCCGGGCTGGGGTGCCGATGAGTGTGACCTCCAGGGACAGCAGTGTGTGACTGGCCGGGCTGGGGTGCCGATGAGTGTGGGCTGGGGGTGGTGGCATCTGCGTGGCTGCTCCTTGGGCTTTGTAGGAGGCCTGCACCTTGCTGTCACCCATAGGCTGTGGAACCGCCCTCAACTGCTTGCTGAGGCCACAGGGTAAGGGTTGTCCAGGTGGGGACCAGCAGGGACCTTGTGTCCCCAGGGCGGGGCTCCCTGCTCAGGCTGGGAGACCCGATTGGGCCCACAGCCCTGACCTTGACCTTTGGGTCCTATGGGCTTTGAAAGTCGTCTAACTTCTTCCGCCTCAATAGTTTACCTGTAAAACACGACCTGCACGGTCTATCAGCTGGCCAAGGCTGAGGTGATAAATATAAAATAAAGCATAAACGCAGTATAAGAATGGGGCCCCCACCAGCACCCTGTCTCGCTCCACTCTGACCTCATCCTAGCCCACGTGACCTCAGCTCTCTGGACTGTACCTATCCCCTCCCCCGAGACTGCATGTCCCCGTTCTGACCTCTTCTCACCCTTCGTGGCCTCCTGTTCCCCTCCCGTCCCACTCCACGGTGACCTTATCTCATCCTTCTGCGAGCTCCTTACCTCATCATGCTCGGTTCCTACCTCGTCCTGGCCCCACTGTGCTGTCTTCACACCCCATGTGACCTCAGGAGGACGTCGTACCCCATTATGATCTCGTGTACCCCATCACACACCCACTATATCCCAGTGTGACCTCATCCTGACTGTCATACCCACACGACCCATTTCCAAATGAGGTCATATCCTGGGTGCCAGGAGTCAGGATTTTGACATGAGTCATGGGGACCCAGTTCAACCCCTGAAGGAATCCTCTGCATGCACGAGGACCCATAAGATGTTGAACCCCAGGGCCCCGGTGTCTAGCTGTGCCTGGGGTGTGCACAGCCCCACACAGTACCGAGGGTGCTGTGTGCCAAGCATGGCTGCTGGCCTTTGTCCTGTTGGACAGACAAGGGGCAGGACACTGAGAGGTCCCTGACCTCCCTGGTCACACAGATACCAAGTGTCACTTCTTAGTCCCTTTGTACAAGTCGCCAAGACCTGGCAACTTTCTTGCACTTGGATGTTCAAGATCAAGGCACCTGCAGGATTTGAATCAGTGTCCCCATGGACCTGAGTGTCTCCAGCCGTGGTACTATGGAAGTGAGGAACCTCTGGGAGAAGGGATGGTCAGGTCACTGGGGTATGCCTCTGAAGGGCACCTGGGGACCTGGCTCCTCCCCTGCCTCGCTCCCTCTGCTTCCTGGGCACTGTAAGAGGAACACCTCCCTGTGCGTCTTGCTGCAACGGCTGCTCTGCCA
Source organism: Cavia porcellus (assembly GCF_034190915.1). Taxonomy (NCBI): domain Eukaryota; kingdom Metazoa; phylum Chordata; class Mammalia; order Rodentia; family Caviidae; genus Cavia; species Cavia porcellus. The sequence continues at coordinate 70,120,296 of NW_026947501.1, read as the reverse complement.
CAGGCCCCGAAGCAGCAGAGCCAAACACCATGGAGCCATGGACAGGACCCTCCAAAACCATGAGCCAAAATAAACCTCCCTTCTTTCCCAGTTGGTACCTTGGGTATTTGTGACAGGTGTGGGTGCCTCCTGCTTATGGTGGTGTCCAGGGCAGGGCATGCGTGAGGGCCCTCATTGCACTGGGGCTCCCTGCCCATGACTGGGTTACCCCAGAGACCCCACTCCTGTCATGCCATCACCCCGTAGATTTAGGTTGGATGTGTGTCAGCCTGGGGACACTGACACTGAGACCACAGCATGGTGTGGCCAGGCTTTGTACCTCGCCCAACACTGCCAGGTTGGTACTGACTGAGGTCCACATGGACAGGGTGAGGATTGAGACACATACACAGCATGACTAACCAGCCAGTGAAGGTGGCAGGGCGGGGAAAGGACTGGGCCCCGCTGGGCACCCTGGTGTTGCCCCGGGGCTGGACCCCAGTCTGCAGGTGCCAATGCTCTGCTCTCCTGGAGGGTGGTGACAGCCTGGCCTTGGGGCACAGTGAACGGCAGAGGGCCATGGGCCACCAGGGTTCAGGGGAGGTGGCCTGAGCCTCGCTCTCATGCAGGAGCTGCAGGTGAGGAAGTGCCCGGCCAGGCGCTGAGCGCCCTGTCTGCACGGGAGCAGTGCAGCCTCAGTGGCCCAGGCAGTGACTTCCAGTGAGTCCAGAGCCTGCCCTATCCTGTGTGACTTCCCCGAGCTGCTGGTGCATTGTCCATGGGGCTGTTCAGGTTCTTAGCAGCTTGCCCTGCTAAATCTCTCACAGCCCCTGGCTCCCCACTGGGGGTTCACCCTCCTAACCATGCCATTTGGGGAGGCCCCTGGTGACCCTGCCTAGGCCTCCTGCAGCTCAGTGGCTCCCCAGACTCTGCTCTGTGTCCAAGATGTGCACCCGCAGCTTCCCTGGATCCAAAGGCTCTTCCTGCATCTGCCAGTCACTTCCAGTCAAGGCCACTCCGTCAAGCCTGGTGCTGTGTCTGCGCAGTGAGAATGCAGGAGATGACCTGACCAGGACGGGGTCTCCCCAAACTTTGGGGGACACAGGTTCAAGTGTGGACAGTGGCGATTCTGGCCGCTAGGGGGCGGCAGAGGCATCTCCAGGAGGGCCCCCCCCCCCACCGCCACAACGGCGTGTGTAGCGCGACCCCTGGTGGCCGCTCCAAGAGTGGCTGCATTTCGGGGAGGCTCCAAAGCTGGGCTCCAAAGCTCAGGTGCGTTAGGGATCAGGGATTTGGAGAAAGGCATCCATCCTGCGATGCGCGAGGTCACAGCCACGGTGCAGTGTCAGAGCGAGCTGTATCAGCTTGTCTCTGCTCGCCTTTTAGTGTTTTGGATCTATTTTGCTCATCTTTTTGATTCTCGAGGTGGAAGCTTGCTAAAATAATACGGAATTGTTGGGAGACTTTTCTTTTTTCCAATCAAAGTTATTTTTGATTGTACTCATTTATGAGGTGAAAGTTTTTTTTTTTAAAAATAGATTGTTCAGCAGCTAATTATGGTGCCCAGCACTTGGGAGGCTGAGGCAGGAGGATCATTGTGAGTTCAATACCAACCTGGGCTACACAGTGAAACTTTGTCTGAAAAAAAAAAAAAACCTAAAAAAGATTGCTCAGAATTCCATTTTTGCTGCTATATTTGGCTATTTAAAGGCCTCCCTGCTTTGGAGGGTCTCAGCCATTGGAAGTATAAAACGGCACATTTTGGGGGATGAGGGGAAGATCTCTTACAATGCTGGTGCCTGGCCATCTGATGCCTACAAAGCTGTGTGAAGGAAGCAGGGTGCGTGCAGCTGGCAGTGGGCACGGTCTGGAAACCACCCCACTGTCCCGTCAGAAGGAGGCGGCTTGGTGACTCAGACCATGCATGGCAGGGGATGTCAGGATCGATCCTTCTGGAAAACGTGGTACACTTCGTACCCTTAGCGTTTGTATGGTGCCTGTGCGGGAGGAGAGGTCTACACCTGGGGAAAGCCAGGGCCGTGTCCTAGCGCATCAGTGTCTGTGTCTGGGCGCCTCCTGATTCCTCGTTCGCTGGCCTTCCCTTAGCTTTCAGGAAATGCTGATGGAGAGGGCTGCCCCGCAGCTGGTGTCACTGGCACAGCCTCTCCTAGGTGCACAGCAGTGTGTGTGTTTGTCCCTGGCTGTGTCCCCTACCCAGCTCGGGCCCCACTGACACTGGTGCTGTGTGCGCTGGATGCACTGCTTTGAAGCCAAGCTGGGTATTGCAACAAATCCAAGCAAGACCTGGGATCCGTGCGGGTGGCAGGTCCCCTTCTCGAGTGTGATGAGTGACCTTGAGCACTGCCTCCTGGCCTCTTCCTTTTGCCATCAGTCAGTCCCTGCCTTTTCCTGCCTACTTCTCTCTTGTTAGTTTTAAATTTCCACCTCTCCCTTTCTCCCCCCAGCTTGCTCTCTCCTTCCTTCCCTGCTCACCCTGCTGCCTGCCCCTCCTCCTCCTCCCTTGGTGCTTCTCCTCCACTCGCCTCTTGCCCTGGGGACAGCGCCTTCGGTTCCCATCAAGTGGGAGCTGCACGGTGGCAGGAGAGGCAGGGACATCTGCGAGCTTGGGGACAGTCCCAGATGCCCTAAGGACGCGAGGCTGCTGGTGCCGAGTCCTCCAGTTTGCACAGGTGTGGGTCAAGGGTTCTGCCTGGAGGTTCTGTGCTGTGGCCAGGATTGGGGTCCCTGGCTGATGAGCACAAACTGCCAGATAAAGAGGATGAGACCATGAGTGCAGGTGATGGGGACCAAACTTGGGGGAGTCAAGGAAGGCCAGGGAGTCCTGCTGTGGACCTGGCCAGCATTTCCACGGGCCTGGGCACTTGTCCTTGAGTCTCTTTGCTTATCACTGTGTTGTGACAAGTGTGCTCCTGTAGAGGCCCGTCACCAAGCCTCGTCTGCAGAGGAGAAGCCGAGGCCCAAAGAGCCAGCGTTTTGTCCAGAGTCCTTGGCTCCAGGTAGCCCTGGGCTCAGCCTGGATCTGAGTCTCCCACATGAGCAGAGCAGGTGGGGCCGAGCGGGGGCTTTCTCTGTGGGGAGGGGGTGGGGAGCCAGTGCAGAGGTGGGGACAGGGAGAGGGATTTGTCCGCAGATGGCAGCTGAGTTCCATCCCTGCCTCAGGAGCTGCTGGTCAGGGGCAGGATGGTGCTGGAGACCTGCCCCTCGCCCCACCCCGGCAGTGGTGGGGAGAAGCGGGTTGGAATTCAGGGTCCACATGGACCCCCCACTGGTGAGCTCCTGCCTGAGCACTCAGCTCACTGTCAGAGCAGGGAGAGGTGATGCCCAGGCACCCAGGCCTTGGTGGTGGCAGAAGGACAGAACAGGACAGTCAGGGCCCAAGCAGACAGCAGGAAGGTGGGGCTGGGAGACACTGCCCTTCCTGGAGCTCAGAGCCTGGGACAGACTCGGGACAGGAGTGCTGCCCCTTGTCATCTGTGAGAGGGCTGGGTGCCAATAGGAGCAGGGTCCTGGGTGGCCCCCGGGCCCAGGGCCCAGTGTGGGGCCTGGCTGTGCTCTCAGAGCCCTGGCTTCCTCACCTCGGAGGTGGGGAGAGATCTGTGGGGACAGGAGTGGCGTGGGCACAGAAGTCTCTCTTAAACTGCTTCCCCCAGGCCACCCTGGGCTGCCTACAGGACGACTCCCCACCCCTGTCCAGGCAGCAGGACCCCTGCACGAGCCAAGGCAGGCAGGAGGAGGCGCAAGAACCAGGGGCCTCAGCAGGTTTGTGGGGACCAGAGTGTGTGGAGGGTGGGCGCCCCCAGGACTAGGTCAGCCCAGTCCTCATGACGTCCTGGTGACACGGGGGAAACTGAGGCACAGAGAGGTAGTGTCACTTTTTTGGCAAAAGTGGGGTCAGGGTGTGAGGTACCCTTGAGGGCATATAAGACTCAGCTACACACACGGCCTTGGGGGTGCTGGCCTGGGAACCGCCCCACAGGATGATGGGGGATGACAACCTGGTGCACTCAGGCATGAGGGAATGAGACTTGTGCCCAGCATGTCTGGGAGCTGCTGGGGCTCAAAAGCCTCTCATTTCTAACAAGTCTGTGTTTCCTGATGTCTTACCCAAGGGCCTTTGCACTGACCCACACCTCTAGCCCATTTTCACTTTTTTTTAAAAAAAATTTTGAGACAGGGACTCCAAGTTACTAAGTTGTCCAGGCTGGGCTCAAACTTGCCAGCCTCCTGCCTCAGCTTCCCAGAGCACTGGCTGGGATGACAGGTGTGTACCACCATGGTTCTGGCACCACTGTCTCTCATAACAAACCTCACTCCCTGCTCCTGTCTCTGAGCACAGCCACGCTTGCAGCTGGCCCCGCACTGCCCATGCATGCTGTGTGTTATCTGTCCTGTGCAGCGCTGCCAGTGCGGCTGACCACCCATGTGCCCCTCAGCCTGTCTCTGGGGAGCAGAGGTACAGCCAGCTCAGGTCTCGTCTGAGTGAACTGCTTTTGTTCACCCATCCCCACGCCTCCTTGGTGGTGGTGCTGGTTGCCCACTATGGAGATGTGAGTCTGAAAGTTTCCTGGGCCCTGAGGTGGTGGCATGGTGGCCTGGGTCTTCTGCCAGGTAATCAATGGTTGTGCCACCTCTCTGAATCTCAGTTTCCTCACCTGATGAGGGTGGGGACCATCAGGCTGCCTTGGGAGCCACTGTGTGTCCAAGGTCGGGATGGGCCATTTATCCTCACACAGATGGGGTGGTCCCTGGTGGCCACTCCGGTGAGGTCCCAGGAGACGTTCTCTAACCTTGCATGTGAGTCAGTTCCCTGTTCCTGTGACAAAATACCTGAGGCAAACAACTGAGAGGAGAGGATTATTTTGGCCAGGGTTGCAGAGGGTTTAGTGCATGGTCAGCTGCTGCATTGCTTTAGGACTGTGGTAAAACTGAAACACCATGGTGGATGGGCAAGGTCAAAAGCTGCTCAACTGATGGCTGAGAAAAGAAAAAGGGGGGAAGAACCAGAGAAGAAGGGCCAGGGACCAGCACCGTCCCCAGCGTCACACCCCATGACCCATCCATTCACATGGGCCCACTTCCTGTTTCCGTCCTGCCCAACAAGGCCATAGTGAGTTCATTGGTGGATAAATCCTCCATGAAGTCAGAGCCTTTCGGTCCAGTCACCATCCTGGGCATGTGAGCCGCAGGGGCCTCTGGGTCTAACCCTCAGCACCTCTGTGTCACATTGCTCCCAGGCCAGTTGTCTGAGGGACTCTGCACCTGTGGCTGCGTTGGAGATGGACAGGGTCCCTGTGTCATGGTGCCAGACCCAGAGACCACAAGCGAGTTCCCGGAAGAATGTGCGGGGTCTGAGTGTGAACAGGTGAGGAAAAAAGCCGTGGTGCGTGCCCTGCTGGTGCTACAGTGCAGAGGCAGAAGTGGCTGGAGGGGGTTTGGGGCCATAGAAAGTGGCATCTTGAGTCTTGGCGAGACAGGGGGAGGAAGGAGCCCAACAGGGCTGCCATGTGGCATGGGGACTTCATGCCGCCCTGGAGGGGAGGGTGAGACCCTGATGGCAGCTGGGTCTCCCATCCCTGGGTCACCCAGAGTGCCAGGCTCCATCCTCACGCTGCCCCTCACTGGCCGCTCTGGGTCTCCTCTTGCTTGGCCCGGTCACTCCCTTTCTCCACGTCTGTCTGCCTTTGCTGAAGAACAGAGCTGAGCTGTTTGCTGCAGCCCTAGTGCCAGCGTAGTTCTGTGGTTCTGAGCAGGACAGGGCACGGATCTGTCTTACAGCTGACCAGGCCTGCTGTGTGAGCAGAGTGTAGTCATCAGCTTTTCTCTTGCTGAGACTGAACACCTGACACCAGCGACTTAAAGGGAGATGGCTGTTTGGCTCACGGTTTCAGAGGGCAGCCCATGGTTGCTGGCCCTGGGGCAGGGACATCGTGTTAGCAGGGTTAGGGAAGGACAGGAAGACAGGGCATGGTGGGGAGGCATAGGCTGGGGAGATGGGTTGGTGGCAGATGGAGCCGCAGTGACTGGGGCCATGTAGAAGAAGCGGCCTTTGAGCTGGGCTGGGAATGAATCAAGGGTGGGCACGTGACAGGAAGGAGGTGCTGTGCAGAGGAAAGAGCTGGCACAAAGGTCTGGGGGCAGCTGCAGGTTCGTCCTGTGTGGGGAAGAGCTGGAGGCACTGCCTCGGGGTGAGGCACTCAGGGCACCCCCAGACGTGAGACCAGAGCGGGGCGGCCAGCTGTGGGGGGCTGCTTCACACTGCTCTGCCCTTCCGCCCACAGCTTTCTCTGGCAGAGCCCAGCCCAGATGGACAGGTGCTCCTCCTGGTGTGTGGCTGCCCCCCAGGACCATCCCCAGAAGCCTCGCTGTGCCCCTTGGATCCTGCCTGGATTTCTGAGAGTCTCACAGCCATCCAGGAGCCCCGTGTGCTGGCGCAAGCATCCGTGCTGCCTCTCTGGGGGCCATCCAGGGACGCAGGGTCCGTGCTGCCACTGCTGCTGCAGGAGCCCCCAGAAGGGCTCCAAGCCCAGGAAGAGCTGGACACCAGGCCCGTGCCAGCCCCCAGACCCACTGTACACCCTGGCTGGGACTGTCACCAGGCAAGAAGCCACCTCTGCCAGGAGTCAGCACGTACTTCCAACCACACGTTTCTGAGGGCGGGGCCCATGGGTGGCCTAGACACTTGGAACAAAGGAGGAGGGACCTCAGCAGGAACAGTGGAGGAAGGAGAGGTCAGGAGGGCTTCAGCTAGGGTAGAGGGAGGGCCTGGGGCCAAATGGAAGCTGGGGCATGGAGACCGCAAGGACCTGAGCCTGGGGACTGTGGCCCGAGCCTCTGAGGGTGGACAGGATGACCATGAGGCTCCAGAGACCCCAGCCCCTGCCTGCAGCCTGTGGCTCCGGCAGGAGTGTCCAGTCCTGCTTCTCCGAGGAGGGGCGCTGGAGGGTCCCCAGCCTCTGAGCAGGAGCAGGAGGGGGGAAGGGTGTGGCTCAGGCTTCCTGGAAGGGCTGTCATCTGCCAGAGAGAACACAGCACCCCCAGCCACAGGCTCCAGGACTCATGGGATTGGAGCATTACAGTTCCCTGTGGGGCGAGACAGAGACCCCTGGATACTGCAGGATGGGAAGGACCGGAAGTGGCACCTTGGGAGCACCCTGGCCCTGCAGGAGGAAGGGGAACAGGAGGGAGCAGAGGAAGAGGGGAAGCTTCCACCTGGAGATGCGTCCAGTCTGGGCAACAGCCCTGTCCCTGGGCAGCCAGACTCCCAGGCACTCATGGGCCAGGAAATGCTCTCCTGTGCAGGAGAGCGCAGTCTGCTGCAGCCTGCTAGCCTGGCTGTGCTGGCCGCCAGGTGTGAAGCCCCCAGTTCTCCTTTAGGCAAAAGGCGAGATGGCTGCGTTCTCCAAATAGATGAGTTTGAGAGGGAGGTGGAGGCTTGCTTCCAGCAGCTGCATGCCCTGCAGCTTGGCAGCGGCTGTCACTGGCTGGGTCACAGCCAGGGCTGGGAAGCAGAGCCCAAGGTGGGCAGTGGACGCATCAGACTGCAGGAGACTGAGCCCTTGTGTCCCGGCACAGCGGTTCCAGTGACCGCGCCTGACTGCAGTGCAGCCAGCCCAGACCCTGCAGGGCAGTGGAGGACCCTGGAGAGGGTGAGAGACAGCTTTTATCAGCTCCTTTCCACATTTAAAAAAGAAAGGAGGCAGGTCTTAAGTGACAACGCCATACTTCAGAGTGACCGGGACAGGTGCCATCGTCAAGTGTGTGACCTCGAGGAAGCCAGGGCAAGAGACGCCCGCGAGATCCGCAGGCTGGAGCAGGCCAACCGTGAGCTGGCGGCAGACTTGGCGCACCTACGGGGTGAGCGGGGCTCCTATCTGCAGGCCATCTCCGACCTGGAGCGCTGCAACCGTGAGAGTTACCACAAGATCGTGCAGCTTGAGGATGAGAATGAGAGACTGGAGGGGGACCTGGGGCAGCTGCGGGAAGCCAGGTCTGCACGCAGGAGGAAGCCCCGAGGCGTGATAGACTGCATCAGCCTGGAGAACAAGGAGCTCAAGGCTCTGATACCGCAGCTTGGGCTCAGGTATCAGGAGTTGATAAGGGACGTGGAGCTGGCCGTAAGGGACATGCTCCAGGCCTTGAAGGGAGAGAACGAGTATCTTCTATGCAGGGTCCGAGGGCTGGAACAGATGAGCAGCGACATGGGGGTCTTGGTGCACAACGGGCAGCACCCCCAGGGAAACGCCACGAGGATGGGGGACAAGGTGCACGCTTTAGACAAAGAAGTTCAGGTGATTGGAGCCTCGGGGAGACTGATGACAAGAGTCCCAGGCCCACCCTTGGAGGAGGAGGAGGGTGTGTGCGGAGTGGGGACAGGGCACGACTCTGCATGTGGTGCTGGGTCTCCCAGTCCATCGTCACCCTGGGAACATGCAGAAGGACCCAGCACCCAGCAAGGAAGCACGGGTAGAGCAGCAGCAGGAGAGGCACATTTGGGAAGAGAGGAGAAAGGACGCTGGTGTTCCGTGGACTGGGCACAAGCTCTGAGGCCCCCCGGCAGTGGCCTCCAGGTGAGTCACTCACTACTTCCTGCAGGGTGAGGTCTGTCCCAGGGTCCACTCCGCAGCCCTGGGGAGCCAGGAGAGAGGTGCCTTCTGCACCCCCAGGTACGGGAGGAAACACGGCACAGAGAGGCAAAGGGGGTCCCTGGGGTCACACAGTAGGGAGAGGTGAGTGGGGCCTCACCAGGCAGCCTGGCTGAGATCTGCCTCCAGGTGGGTCCCGAGCAGTGTGCAGGGGGTCACTTCTGCTTCAGGGTCGGACCCAGGATTTCCCGATCTGGGAGTGTCCCAAGAGTGCGGGTCCTCACTTTGCATACTGGTCCTGAAGGTGCAGTAGACAGAGCAGCGGGCCCAGACACAATCAAATCTCAGAGTCACTTTTCTGGCTGTAACAGTGCGCATCCAGTAGCCCCAGGGCCATGTGCACGAGGTGTTCTTGTGGGCCCACTGGTCCTGGGGTCAGTCAGCCGCTCTCAGTCTCTGACTGTGTCTCTCCCTCTCTCTCCACCTCCTCTGCCTCCCCATTGGTCTCTCAGTCTCTTCTCTTCCTCTCCCCCTTTATCATCCCTTTGACAAGCAGCGGCTTTTGGTTCTATTGATTTTCTTATTTGTCTGTATTTCATTTCAGTGGGCTTCTTTTTATAGCTCCATTGTTTTTTCTCTTCTCTCTCTTTTTTTCTTTTCTTCTTGTGTTGAAAGCTTAGGTCATTGGTTTCCAACTTCTTCTTTTGAAATCTGTGCATTTAAAGCTCTGATTTCCTCCAGGCACCCCACACACGAGAGGCTCTGCATTTGGGGCAAACTGCCATGGCTTCTCATTCCACTTCTTTGTGATTTCCCCTTCAACCTCTGGGTGATTTAAGAATGTTTCTTAATTTTGAAGCCTCTGGGGGATTTGTATGATTTTTACTATTGAGTTTTAGTTTGACCTCATTGTCAGAAAATGCAAGAGTTATTTTATTGACCAGGTAATGGTTTATCTTGATGAATAACCCACAGCATCTTCGTAAACAATGGCCTTCTGTGACTAGTGGGTGTTAGAACACCCCGATGGCCAGGGGTGCTGACCTGATCTTCATATTCTCACTGCTGTGTTGTCTGTTTGTCTGTACTGAGGTGCATTGTGAAATCACCAGCTCTGAGTGTGCATTTGTGGACATTTCTTCTTTCAGGTGTATTATTTTACACACCTGTGTTAGAATATTACTTATTTGCTATTTTAAGTTGTTTTATCTATTCTACTTTCTTTTATTCTTCCTTTCCTATTCTTGTTTTTGGTATTAGTCATATATAGTTTTTTAATAACTATTTTCTTTTTCAGTAATACACTGTGTTATATATTTTAGTTCCATTCTTTCAGTGACTACCCTAGAAATCCCAAAATTTATCCATTTAGTTATCTTGAATTAGTGTTTTTTCATGTCCCAAACCATGCAGAAGTCTTTTAATGGTTTAACTCTACTTATTTGCTCTCTCTCTTTTTTTTATGTTTGCCTTGTGGATTGTACCTGTGTGTGCTCAGTCTTACAAAACATGGTTACTGCCTTACTACTGTAGCTCTTGGGCTGGGTTCTTTTTCTTTCTGCTGTAAGATCACTGGTGTGTGTTATACTGAGACTCACTGCTGATTGGCTGCTTCATGTTACTTTTCATGAAAGCAGCTGTCTGTCATCCTATTACAAGTCTCTTCCCCTGATTCAGAATTTGGATAAGCAGGTGTTTCCCTGTCTCTGTACACTTGTTCCATCGCCTTCTGCCTCCCATAGTTTTGGCTTAGGAATCAGTCATAACTGTCTTTCTCCCTGAGAGAAATGTCTTGCACTGAAGAACTCCCTTTTCTCTGGGTTTTGATAGCTTGAATCTGATGTGCCTTTGGGATGGTTTTATTTGTGTTTATCCTTCTTGGATTTTCTGAGCTGCTTGAAGTCATATATTTATGTCTTGTCAGACTTGAAAAACTCTTGGTTATTTCTTCAGATATTTTATCCTGCCTCATTTTGCTGTCTTTCCTCCAAGAAATCCAGATTTTTTGACTGAATCCCACATCTTTTGAAAACCACATTGTCCTTTTTTCTCTTTATTTCAGTTTGTATTTTCTACTGACCTTTCTTTTATCCACTAAGCATGTCTTCCACTGCACCTGCCTTTTGTTAAATCCATTCAATGAGTTCCTAATTTTAGTAATTATATTTTGTGGGTCTAGAATATGCATTTTACTCTTTTCTTAGAAAATAAATTTCAGTTTTCTGTTGACATACTTCATCTTCTCCATTTACTTGTCTTTTCATGTGTATAAACATACACAAGAAAGTTCTTTTGCAGACCTTACCTGTTATTGGTGATGCCTAGATCATCTCCTTGCCTGCTTCTCTTTGTGGTTTTCTTTTTGATGACACCCACATTTTCTTGCTCCATCACATGTCCAGGAATTAAAAGAATTTTTGACACAGGACTTACATACGCTGTGGAGACCCCTGATTTCCATCTACCTCCAGGGAATGCTGACTGGGTTTCATTCTGGTGGGTGGTTGAATGATTGACAGGTAGTTGAATGATTGGCAGGTGGTTGAATGATTGACAGGTAGTTGAATGGTTAGCAGTTCATCTCATTCATATGCAAGACCATTTCAGCCTTTGGGCTTGCTGTGGCTCCCACAGTATGGCCCTCACCCCTGGGCATCGGCTTTTGAAGATATTGACTGAATTCCCAGCATATTCACCAAGGCCACTTCATCTTGGTTCAGCCAGACCGATGCCACCTTCTCAGAGCCATGTGACCTCAGGGATCTTGCGTAATGAGCGTCCAGCTGCTGTGCTGTGCACAGTGTGGAGTTCTCCACCATGCCACGCAGCTTATGATCCTGCTGAGGATCCCAGGAACATTTGCAAGACAGCATTTTGGGTGTTTCCTCAGCAGCTGTCTCCTCTCAGTCCCACAAACCCCAGCTTCTTTTCGTCCCTGGGCTCCCTCTCTCCCCTCCACCCAGCTGCAACACCCCTCCCATGGAGAATTTTACTGAACCATGGGTTGTAAAATATTTCAGAGAGAAATCCAGGGAACTTGCCTTTTTGTGCTCCCTCTTGCTTGAGGATGTAGCTCTGCCTTGGTTGCCTTCCAGTGCTCCCAGAATTACATTTGTGTGTTCTCCCCAGAGTGTAGAGTTTTCCAATGCTGGCTCTTTTGGCCTAGCAGGAACTGGAGCTCGGAGGACTGTGGGGCTCGGACTTTCAAGCCTGGAAAGAAACATTGAGGAAGAGCATTTCAGGGCAAATGACCAGACTCTGAAGGGCTGGACTTGCTGGAAGACCGAAGGTGGCTGGTGTCCTGTGACTCAGGAGGCCGGAGCAGCTGGCAGGAGATGAAGCTGAAGCTGTGATGACTGGGGTCACAGCAGGCTCTGTGGCCTCCTTTGACCCCTTCTATAGTCCCCATGATCTGGAGCAGGAAAACAACACAGCCCAATGCTTGCTGTTAACAGACCACTGCCCGCTGTAAGGAGGAGGAGCTAGGTGGACTGAAGGGAGGGGGAGGATCAGGCTGGGTCTCACAGCCCAGAGTGTCCTGGAGCTGGGAACTTGGAGTCAGTGGCAGGAGGTAGAATCCCTGCTCTTGAAACATTCTGCAGCTCTCTGCTGCGTTGGGTGTAAAACCCAGATTCTCAAGATTGGTGATAGCCCAGGCCCAGAGTCCACAAACCTCAGCTACCCACCACACCCGGTCTTCCAGACTCCAGGTTGCCGCTTCTCAGCACCTTCCCTGCCCCTCTTTGTGATCCAGTTTCTTCTGGGAATCACTGCCCATCCTCAGGTCTCATGTTGGGGGCTCAGGATAGGGGCATTGGGGTTGACTCACACGCGTCTCCTCCCAGAGCTGGGTCCACTGGTGTCATTTAGATGGTTTGCAGTTGGTTGTGGTGGGGCTTTTACACCACGAGAATGGGCAAGTGCCACACAGTGGCGTGGCCCCCAGGCAGGAACCGCAGCATTTGCCCCTTGGCACGGATGGGGCCGTGGCTCAGCCCCTCCTCCCCACACCTCGCCGTGCAGTCTCCTGAGTCTCTGTCGCTCTCCCCACCTGCCGGAGCTTCTCGGTGGCAGCGTGTGGACAGTCCCAGATGACAGCAGGCCCTGCCCCACTGCTGTCCTCTCCAGATGACCCTGTGGATGCCTCCTAGGACCCCTGGGAGAAGCCTGGTCTAAGGCACTGCCAGAGGAGGGAGGCGGCTGCTCGGCACCAAATTTCCTGAAAGGCCAAGTTGTTTTGAAGCATTGGAGCTGAACCCGATGGAGGCGCTGGGAGTGGGCGCCCATCTGCTCCTGACGGGCTCCGCCTGTGCAGCAGGCCCGCACAGAGTGGATTTCGAGTCGTTATGAAGAATACATCACGCCCAGCTGTCACCGTCCCTGTTAGCAGGGGATGATGAAGGCAGATCTCTGACCCTACTGTCTCCTCTGTCTTTCCCAGCAGAGGGGTGGGGGTCCTCCTCTGACCACGCCCACAGGTCAGGTTAGCAGGGGACCTGAGCTAACATGCCCTAAAATGCCCAGTGGCTGCTTTGAATGCAGGTGGAAGACTGCACGCCAGGGAAGGGCGTTTGTGAGTTTCTAGGCTCCCCATCCTTGCCCAGACGGAAACTTAGAGTGGCAGCGGAACCCTCCTTCTGGATGCCACCCTCCTGGTGGCTCCCCTCGCTTGTCCCAGGAGAGAGTGCAGAGGTGAGGTCAGTGTCATGGACAAGGATGTCCCTCATCCCCCACTGTCAGAATGGCAGCCATGGGCTGCGGCATTCAGAGAGAAAGTCGAGGATGAGTGTCACGTGTTAGATTCAATAAAGAAAAAAAATAAGTGTGTACACGTGCGCACATGTCTGTGTCAGTCCTGAGCAGGTTAGTAAACTTGAGGATTTACACTGCAGGGCTGCTAGGGCAGTCGTGGCCCTGCCGCTCAGGTGATGCTGTGTTTTAGTGTATGGTGCCTTGTCGTGGATCGGGCCCCAGGGTTCCGTTGGGGTTGCAGCATCCTCCATTGTGCGGAGGGCAGCTCTCCTACGGGCCCTGCCATGTCTGACTCCGTCTTGCATGTTTCGAAGAGTAACATTTAGGGTATTATTCTGAGACTTCCCAGGCCCTGGGGACCCCTCAGACATCAGAGCTGAGCCCCAAACCATGTGCGTGCCCATGGGTACAGCAGACAGGCTGTGTAGAACACACAGGGGCCGTGACACGGCTGTGCTGGACGGTAGCCTTTAGGGTGAGTTTTATCCCCTTTCTTTTGTTTTCTTAGGACAGGGTCTCAATATGTGTCCCAGGCTGGCCTTGAACTCACTATGTAGCCCAGCCTGGCTTTGAATTTGTGGCAGTCCCCTCCTGCCTCAGCCTCCTGAGATGACAGGTGTGCACCATCACCTCTGTCTGTCCCCTTATATTCCCTATTTTTTTCGGCACTAAGATTCGAACTCATGAGCTTGCACTTGCCAGGCAGGCACTTGTGCTGCTGAGCTATACCCGGCTCCTGGCCCCTTATTTTCTAAATTCTTTTCACTGTGAGGAAAATGTACTCGGTCGAGAAAGAGGAAGGAGGAGGTGCACAGTGCTGGCTGTCTGCTAAACAAGTTCAGGGATGCTGACCTGGGCATTCCCCACCCCTTCTCTGTGCTGCTTGCACCCCCAGGACGCCGAGGCCCAGGTGGCGGAGGAAGAGCCCCGGCTGTGTATTCAGCGGCTCTGTCACCAGGTGCAGACTCTGCAGTGCCAGCTCAGGGACCAGGGCTGGGCAAACCGGGAGCTGCAGGCCGCGAGGGACCAGGCTGTCCACCTCCAGGATGCGCTCAGGGGTGAGGTAGGCGGGTGCTTCCTTCCCCTCTGGCGGGGGTGGCATGCGGGGTTCCCCTCTCCTTCCCTCCATGGCACAGGAGGCCCAGCAGGGAGTAAGACTTGTTTCCCACCAGGTTCCTGTGCCCTGCGCGTGGGACGGTTTATCAGATGCTTAAGACACAGAACAGTTCGGGGCAGAAAACGGTGTGGATCTGCCGTCCACCCCACTCTGAACTGAAATTTAGGAAAACTCACAGACAGGCTGTTGCAGAGAAAGCCGCACATCCTTCCTCTGCACGGGAAGACCGAGTGGCTGTAAAGGGCAGTGGGAGGGACCTGGGGCCAAGGACACTCAGGATCTTGACCTTGGGCGAGCCTGCCCCCACGTGCTGTGGAGACCGAGGAGGGCACCTGGCTGCCACAGCCGCATCCCTCCGACCCCAGGCTGGAGCCTCTCCACACCTCTTCTGACAGCTGCATGCGAGCGCGGTGACCTCACTCACCACAGAGGAATTGGAACGAAGCCCTAAACTGGCAGGCGGCACCGTGCCGCCCGAGGGTGTCCTCCAGCGCCTTTCAAATCCAAGTCTGCTTGAGGTGGACCTGGCCTCTGACTCTGTTCAGAATTCCGGCCAAAATAGCTTCCAGAATGGTCCACAGAAGCCTCGTTCCTACAACAAAGAAAAAAATACAGTTATGAGTCAGGCTCACGATGAAAGAGTACTGAGTGCTGCCTGCATGCCGGCCCTGCTCTGTGCTCTTCACCTCCCTGAATCGTCACTGGGGAGCCTCCAGGCTGCACTGGGTCCACCCCCACTTTCCAGATGGAAACACCAAGGCGGGGGAAACCGTGACCTGCCCCAGCTGGGGGGCTGCAGGCCACTGGCCTGGGAGCACTGAGTGTCTCTCCTGAGCCTGGCAGCTATGCCAAGGAATCAGGGTCGGGGTCTTTCCTAAGGCAGAGCCCTCAGAACCGACCTAGGAGGGGCCGGTGGCCCACGGAGCTCAGTCTTTAAAACGCTGGCGCTGTGTATCTGCATACGTTTGCTGTGCACAGCCTGGTCCTTCTGCCTTCCTCTCCTCTCCCCTCCCCCTCACCTCTCCTCACCTCTTTACCAAGTCCACCTTGCCGTCTCCTATCGGCTGGTGTTTATTCTACCTTTTGATTTATCTATACTTTGGGCTTCTTGTGTGAGAGGAGCCATGAGATATTTAAGCCATGTCTCTCATTTATTTCACGTAGCATTATGATCTCAGGAGCCCCCATTTTCCTCTGGGAGACACATGTGTGTCCTTTTCATGGCACAGTAGTACCCCACACCGTGTGATGCATTTGCTTTATCTGTTCCCCCACTCCGGGGGGCACACAGGCCGCGTCCAGGGCAGCTCTGCCGACTCATGCTGCTGGCACCCTGGGCAGGTGTGGGTCACTCAGCTCAGCTTTGGTGGTCCTGCCCAGGGGCCTGGAGAGGACCCTGCATGGGTATGGAGCCCAAATGCAGGCTGGGGAGAGCCAGCCCCAGGCCCAGGGACAGGCTGTTGGTGCTTCCCTTTCAGCTTGAAGAGCTTCGGAGGGAGCAGCGGGAAGCGCGCCTGGCCGTGAGTCCCCTGAAGGTAAGGGGTCCCTGGAGCCGGGCCTGGCCCCTGGAGCAGGGGCCCACCACCTGTCTCTGTCATCCCAGGAATCCGGAGAGGCCTGGTGACACCAAACATGCTGTGGATGGGAGCTCCAGGCAGAGGCCTTCAGCTCAGTGCCCAGCTCTGAAAAAAGCATGTCTCTATGGTGACTAACCTGGAGCCTGTCACCAGGAGACTCTTAGTCACATGGGGCCAGAGAGCCTGCGGCCTCAGTCCCTGGAACCACTCCTGGTGGTTTCGGTGTCTGAGCACAGGCTTGCATCCGTCTGTCTGTGTCTGTGTCCCTGATGCATGCCACTCCACACAGACACTGTGCTGTGTGTTTTCCTTAGAGGAGCGCCCCTGTCTGGAATGTGTGCCTGGCGTAGAACCCCCAAAAGGACCCTCTGGCCTGAGGGGCTCACATGTCCTTTGCTACCTGGGCCAGAATTTGCTAACCTGGCGCATTTCCTTCAGCCAGATCGGGCCCAGGCCGGGGATCTGTCCTGCCTCTCTGCTCTAGGGGCGGTGGGCAGGGCAGGGTCGTGGGCTGGGTGTCAGCAGGACCATGGACACCTGGGTTTGCTGGTCCTCCAGGGCCTCAGTGTCTTTGGCTCTTAGATCAGAACTTGGATCCCCACGGTCTCCACTGCCAGTTCCCCTCCCCGGGGGCTGCGTCCTCAGCTGGAGTTTGTGTCTGCAAACTGGAGATTGAGGCTGGGGGAAGGTGCTAGCCCCTGCCTTATGTGCCTTATTCAATGCACCCCGAGTTACATGGGGACCTCAGTGGTTCCTGTGCTTACCACCGGGAGTGAGAAATGACATCTCAGGGCTCCCTGGGGTTTGGCTTGTGACAGCACCTGCTGTCCTCCACAGCCCTGCTATGCAGAAGGACAAGTGTGGACAGAGCTGGGCAGTGACAGAGCCTGCACCCATGTCCTGCTCCTGTCCCTGCCTCCTAGCCTGAACCCTAGAGGAGGGCAGTGGGGAGCCAGGGCCAGGTTTCTGGGAGGGGGAGGAGGAGGCCACACTGGGCTAAAGTCTAGCTAAGAACAAGGTGTCCGGGGCTGGGGATTTAGCTCAGCGGCATAAGCGCCTGCCTTGCAAGCAGGCAGTTGTGAGTTCGATCCCTGGTACCGATAAAAACAAAAAAGACAAAAAAAAAAAAAAAAAAAAAAAAAAAAAAGAACAAGGTGTCCCCAGATCAGCTGGGCACCCCAGGGCCCCCATACCCTCTGTCTCCCCTTTGCAGGCCAAGCTGGCGTCCCTGGTCCAGAAGTGCCTGCAGAGGAACCGCCTGATCATGCGCCTGTTGCAGGAGCTGAGCAGACATGGCCTGGCCAGCTCGTCACTCACAGAGCTGGTGCAGGGCATGGTCCACGACGAGGCATTGATGGAGTACACGGCCACCTTCCTGATCCCTGGAGTCACTGAGGTGCGTCCCACAGATGGCCCAGTCCCAGAAAACCTGGGGGAAGGGGATAGTCCATCCCCGTCCACCTGCCTGGCCCACTGTCTTCCTCCCCTCTGTAGACTGATCCCACCTGCAGCATCACTGCCGCCGCCTCTGGGCAGCATTTATGCTCTGGGCTGAGGTGGGGATTCTGCCTGGCATCCCTTTAAAGAGCTCGGGACATGGTGACACAGGGGATGACACGGTGACTGGAATTCACCGACCCACAAGCATCACCGTGTAGGTCAGTGTTCTGCTGCTGGGACCGAATGCCCCAGGACTTCAGCTCTAAGTAGAAAGGTCCAGTGCTGGCTTTCAGAGGGTGTAGTCCATGGGCCCTTGGTGCTGCTGTTTCTGCAACATCATAGAGGAAGAGTGTGGCAGGAGAGAGAGAGAGAGAGAGGCAGTGGCAGAGAGAGACCAGAGGCTGTGCTGTCACCTGTAGTCCCCGATGAGGGGAGCACCCCATGACCCAGTCCCTTCCCTGACCCCACCTCTGAGCAGTGCCCCGTGGTGAGCAGGCTTCAACCCATGAGTCATTTTAGAGGGGACACTTCGTGTGTCAGCATCGTGCTGTGTCTCCATCCTGCTGGCACTGTCGCATGGGCCTCCAACCTTTGCCCTGGTGGTTCCCTTGGCACCTGGTGTGGCCCTCCCTCTTATCCTTCTGCTCCATGTCCAGAGTGCCATTATGCATGGACACGCATGACATGGCCCACATTGGGGGCCGAGCAGCCCCCAGTGCCCCCTCTGGCTCCCCAGTGCCTGGCCCAGTGGAGAAGTTCGCTAAGCAGTGAGATAACCACTTTGTGAGCAAGGAGGCTGCCCTGTCCAGTCCTGTCCTGCCCTGTCCAGTCCTGTCCTGCCCTGTCCAGTCCTGTCCTGCCCTGTCCAGTCCTGTGGGAAGACAAGAGCAGACACGGGCTGCCTGGCAGCAGAGTCCCTGAGCATCCCCTGGCCATGAAGGGTACCCGGTCTCCAGGCCCAGGGCGCCTACCGATCCTGGGCTTTGTCTGGCTCTGAGCAGCAGTGCGCTGGGCACTGTGAGCACTTAGCCAGGGCTGCCCACACACCCGAGCCACTCTGTTCCTGGGGACTAGCCAGCCACGCCCCACAGACGAGCCAGGCTCCTGATGGTGCGCGGGCGGACGCAGCTCCTGTGTAAATACCGCCAGGGCTGCATGCCCACTGCCTCAGGGCTGTGCCGGGTGGCTCCAAGTGGGCTAAGTCCCCTTCTCACCCTCCCTGCCTGTGGGAGGGGACCTCAGGCCACAAGGTCTGCCTGGTGGCCCAGCTCAGCAGCTCAGTCAGAGCTTGGGTCCACAGCGCAGACCCCAAGGCTTGCTCCAGGGGACCAAGGTCTTCAGGGCTGGCGGAGGGGGTGACGAAGGAACCCCGAGTCCTGCTGAAGTTCCCAGCTGATAACTGCTGAGTGAGGCAGGACTGAAGCAAAGGTCCAAGAAGTGTCGTATGCAGCAGGCGTCTGACCAACAGGCCTCGCAGCAGTGAGGCTCCCCAGTCTTGCTGGGCCCAGAAGCGACAGCCCAGGTGTCCATGGGGTTGGCCCAAGTCACAGAAGCGGATTGCTCTGAATGGGAACATTCACTTGTCACCTGTGAAAGCTGGACAGGCCGCAGGGCTTTGCAGGCAGGATGCGTGGATAAGGCAGCAACCGACTGTCCTCTCAGAGCCTGGGGCATCAAGCTCATTAATTCATTCGTTCCTTAGGACGGGTCATGAGAGGGGGCCTGGGTGTCTGGGTCCAAAGCACTGCTGTTTTCTGAAAGGATGTTCTGCGGCCCAGACACCTCCTCTTGACTTCAGGTGTGACCTTCTGAGGCCACACAGCCAGCTGTGTCCTCGATAGCCCGTCCCAGACGCCCATCTGTGTGCTCCTTACATGCAGCTGCTTCCAGCTCAGGCTCCGTCTGAGCTCCGTGCATGCCCCAGCCCAGCAGTCACTTTGGGCTGCTGGGTCCCTGTCCTGCCATGGGACACCTCGGCTCCTTTCCCCGGTTCTGCTGCCTCCTGCCAATCTAGCCAGTGATCTCCTGCTGACCAGAGCCGGAGCCGGGCCTGGGGCTGAGGTGTGGGGCAGGGAGGGGCTATGTGAGGTCACATTGGCTCCTTGTACTATGGGTCATGAAGGAGACACCAGGGGCCCACACGGGGGTGACTTGCATGTGTGTGTCCTGGGCGAGACCCTGGTTTCTGGAGCCCCGGGTTCTCATCTGTACGGTGGGGGTGGTCCGAGCTGCCAGGCAGAGGTGTGGCACCTTCTGCAGGCGGAGAGACAACCTGGCCAGCCCCTGAGCTCCGGGCCGTGAGTGGGCCTGTACCTGGCCATGCAGAAAATGGCAGCAGGGGTCCCGGGTGGAGCTGGGGGAAGGCAGGCGGCCAGCCCTGCCAGGCCCTGCTAGGCAGTGTGTGAAATACAGAAGGAGCAAGATGGGTAGGGACCCAAGAGCCCAAGGCCGCTGAGGGCGAGGCCTGGGGGGCGGAGGCTGCACCCACAGCCACTGCAGGCACCTCCCTCCCACTGCCTTAGTCACCTGGCTGCTGGTGCGGTTATGGGGAGATGGGGTGCTAGAGGTCCTGGATCGGGCTGTCCCCTCTGCTTGGACAGCCCAGCGGATGCTGGGTGTGGGACAATGCTCCCCACACCAGCAGCAATGAGATGGAGAGCAGGTCCAGAGCACTCCCATTGTGGGCAGAAGCTGCCACCTCAGGGACTGCAGGTGGCCATCCTGACAGCCACCCTGGGCGCTGGCTGAGAGCAGAGGGGAAGCTGGCAGCTGGGGAGATGCTTCGGGGTGCAGAACAGACAGGGGCCATCATGGGCCCCAAGCCCCGACTGGAGAGGGCAGAGCCCCCCTGGGGGGTGTACACCCCAGGTGCCCACATTGTCCCAGCCCCACCTTGGGTGGCCTGGGCCCCGTGGGGACAGGCTGTCTCCCCTAACCCACCTCAGCTGGGCCCAAGCCTAGACTGCTGGGGGTCGGATCTTGGTTTTCTCATCAGCTCCTGCTGTGTGTGACGTTTGGAATGCGTCCCCCGGGTTCACGCTGGGTACACACCAGCAGCAGGGGGAGCAGAGAGAAGCAGGGTTCAGACCCAGTCATGGAACCGGAAGCAGCAGAATGCTTGGCCTGCAGATGCTTGGCCACCAGCCTCCCGGGTGACAGGATCGATGCAGACCAGGGCGGAGACTGGGATCCCTGTGTCTACTGAGGACAGAGCTGCCCTGAAGTCAGTAGTGCTTTGAGGCTTCTCCGTGGATGTGAAGCCCAGGGAGGCTTTAACATCTTTCCAAAGAATCTCCTGCTGGGAGGGCCTGCCGTCAGCCCAGGGGCCATCGGAGAGTGGAGCAGATTGGAGCAGGTACCTCCTGGTGCAGCAGATGCACCTCATCGGCCTGGAGGACCAAAGGGGCCTTTGGGGTGGAAGGCGGAAGCAAAGGCCCTGAAGGCTGAGACCAGCATGTGCAAAGGCCGGAGGGTGTGCAAGATCCTAGTCCTGAAACCCACTGCTCGTGGGAGCAGGTGTCAGCAGAGAAGCCGCAGCGGGTCTCCCCTGGTGCCCGCTACCAGGGGCAAGGGCCCTCTGCTGCAAAGTGCTCCACACGCCTTCCCTGCCAGTCCTGGCCATCGGCCTCACAGGGCTCTCTTTGTCGTTTTCCCTTGAGGCACAGTGACTGGGGCACATGGTGGCATCAGGCCTCAGGAGCCAGCATCTCTCACCTGTGGCCAGGCGGGTTACACTCACACGGGGTCCTATTGAATTCACACTGCTGTCCAACCATTGTTACCTGGACAGCCACAAACCAAACTACTGTGAGCCAGGGCTATCAGCACTGAGAGCACAGCAAAGAGCAGGCCCCAGGCAGGTGCCCAGGACTCATGGAAGCAGCTTTGCAGCTGGGCTCCTATCAGAGGGCACTGAACCTAATCCACACCCCAGGTGTCAGCCGCTGCCTGAGTCAGTCTGTTTTAGAGACCCCAGAGCAACAGAACCCTGTGACAGAGCAGCATGGAGGAGCCGTGTGGGAGGCAGGTGGCTGAACTCTGCCAGGAATAGCTGGTGAAGACTTCATAGGAAGTGGGCCATTTTGGATTAGGTCTTGGCATTTGCATAGAAGTTCTCTGAGAAAGTGAGCAAGCAGGGGCTTCTTGGCACAGGGAATGGGTGCCCAACACCATGAGGGCACCCATGAAAGTGCAGAGAGAAGATCAGGAGATGTCACAGGGCCAGGGGCAGAGGACTCACCCTACCACAAATGCCCAAGAGGTTGCAGGATCCATGCTGTGGCTGGAATCCACCCAACCTGCCTTGAGGGGCTGGCAGGGACTCTGGTGGCTTTGGGGCTGGGTGGGAATCCTCAGAGTGTCTGTGGCAGTCTGTCTGCTGCTGCAGGTCTGTGAGGAGACTCAAGATCATGTCCCGGCATCCCCAGGCAGTGAACCAGCCGTTGGGTGGCACAGGGACACTGCGTGCCCTCATTTTATTTTTTAAATTTCTTTTTATTGTTGAATTTGCATGGTGATTGCTTCCTGCTTGCAGCACAACAGCTCCTAAAACACACTGGCTCCAGGCTCGGGCTGGAGATTGGATCTGAGTAACGGACATGGAATTGTTTCCTGGCTGCCCTGTCCCGAGGCCGAAGCTGGCTGAGTCCAGCCTCTTGGAACATGGTGGCCGGGGCGGCCGAAGCTTCCCTTGCAGGCAGAGCTCATTGGCCTGGGGGACAGGGGGTGCAGGGTGGTGTCCAGGCCTCGCTTTGGCCCAGCTTCGCCCCTTGGGGGGTCCCAGGCACACAGAGTGACTGCTGGTGTCTTTTCTTCCAGACCAGCTGCTGCCTGGACGTGGACTTCGAGGATGCGGCCACAGGAAGAGGTCAGTGCTGTTTTCCATGAGCAGAGCATGCGTTCAGCAAAGCCTGGACCACAGGACAGTGGACTGGGCAGGCCGGTGGACCCGCCCTCCACCAGGGTGGGACAGACGAAGGCAACCAGGCCCACTTCTCCCTCGCCCTGTTATCTTGTCGGGCAGCATCAGGGCACCCCTGGGAAAGATGGAGAGGCCCACGCGCCGCAGTCCTGGGGTTCCCTTGTGAATACTGGGCTTTTTCTTCCCCATAAATATTTCTATATACAGGAAAGCTCTGTGGAGGCTGCTGTGCACCCCACCACCAGAGATTGTGGGGGTACAAGGATACAGCAGGGGCAGAGGTGGTGGCTCGGGCACCGAGGGAGTTGCAGGGGAAGCTGAGGCAAGCAGTGTTCTAGAAAGCTCCGGACCATGGCGGGTTCACCGTGGGGCGTGGCCCTTGAAGAGCTCAAAGGCACGCGAAGGCCGTCATAGGCTGGGGATAGCTGGGGATAGCTGGGGCAGCAAGAGAAGGAAAAGGCTACTAAAGGCTTGAGATTCTTTGATTTTAAAAGTAGAGACCTGGGTAGAAGCATCATTAGGAATATCCTAGTCCAGCTCAGGAATATCCACCAGATTGCAGAACGGACACTGTCCTCCAGAGCCCATGGCCCCAGGGTCCTGGCCTATCCCTGAAGCTGAGTGGCCGGCACTGATGGCCCAACCGGAGTCTCTCAAGGTGAGAGGGTCCCTGTCAACTAATGTCCTACCTTTCTTTTCTATTGGAAGCACAGCATGTGTGCAAAGAGTGTAATTCATCCAATTATCCAAGTGTCACAACCCCAAGAAAACTACCACCGGGTCAAGAAGTAGACCCTGACCACCACTCCGTGCCCGCCCGGCTTCTCATGCCTGCCTTCTGTTAGTTAGTTGTTTTGTTTTTGGTCACGTTGTGTGCCGTGTGTCTTGCTACTTTCCCTTGAGTGCCAGACATCACGAATGGAAACCTGGAGGCCTGATCTGGGGTTTGCCTACAGTCACTCCCTGCAGAGTGGACTTCCTTTTGCTGTGGCAGCCGGCTGGAAGTTGTCTCTCACAGTAGGGCTGGAGCAAAGATGGGTCCTGGCCCTGAGGAGCTCTGCCCCACACCCGCCTCCTCCTGCTCCCGAGGAGGAGAGCCCAGGAGTTCCCGAGTCCTCTTCCCCCTCACGAAGGCTCCCCACTCCCTCAGTGAGGACCGTGTCCACATGCTCTGCTGTCTTCCTGTGGCTTCTCTCTTGCTTTCTGCTTTGGACTCACAGCTTGTGTGGTGGCTCTCTATTTTTCTTAGATTTTATTTTTGTGCTTACTGCGGGCTGAGTCCCTAATTAGGCAGCAGCAAGCACTGCACTGGCTCCCAGACACAACGTCCCTAACTGAGGGGCTTTGGGCGAGCAGACCCGAGTTCCAGCCCCTGCCCTGCGCCTTATTAACCACCCTCTCTGTCTGCGTGTAACTCTCCGTCCCTGTCTATTTGGGGCCAACAGCGCCTGCTGCCATTACGAAAATAAAAATCTGAGCTCTGTGTGCTGGGAGGAGAAGCAGCCATTGCTCTGGGGAGACTGATCACTGATTTAGTTCAATGTTCCGTTACCTTTTCCATCTCTTATTCCAGTGGCTTCTTTCTCATCTCCATGATTACATTAATTTTTAATCTAAAACGTGAAGACAGTGCCTCTTGGGGTTGTTGGGACCTTGAGTAAACTTGTGCTTATAAAGTGTTGGTTATGGTGCTGGCACAGGTAGCGGATTAAAAAAAAACAAAAAACAGAAAACCTTAAAAAGCCAGAGCTATGGTGACCGCGCCGAACTCTTTTGCCCTGCCTGGCAGACTTGGTGCTGAATTCTTGCCAACATGCTCAGTATTGGAAACTTTGCAGTCCCCTCCTGGGACTTTGACTTTCGCCTCTGTGAGCTCAAGCAGGCAGCAGGGACCGTGGGCAAAGCTGGTCTGGAATGTGCACTCACGGGGTACCAGGGACATTGGCAGGAGGATGGAGTAGAGGGGATAGAATTGTGTCCCGGGTCACATGGTTCTGCATGACAGAGCTGGGGCCCCGACCTGGCTGGTGGTCTCAGCACTGGTGCTCTGCCCATTATGCAGGCCCAGTCCTTCCTTTCTCCCCAAGTTCCAACCTGCAGCCCTGTGCTGGAACAGGGACCGCAGATGCCTGCTTTCACTGACCTGGGAAGAAATCTATGGCAGAACTTTGGGGACGGGGAGCAGGGGGCAGTGAGCAGTGACATTGAGGTACAGCTCAGTGCCCGATCCCAGGGTCCTTCAGCATCAACTCCACAATGTCAACAGCCCCTGGGGGAGCCTCTGAGGGTTGGAGGTCACCTCTGGTCTACAGAAGTTTGTGTGTCTTGGGGCAGGAGGCTGAAATGTTTGGTCCCTGTGTTTGCCCAGCTCACGGCCCTTCAGAGGCCTCTGAGTCCGTGTCGGGTGAATAACTAGGGCAGGGAGGCTGGGCTGTTTCTCTGCAAGGCCACAGGCACCTTGTCTGGTTGTATGTGTGGCTTCAGGCTTGGTCTTGTCCAGTGTCTCAGGCCCCTGGGAGTGGAAGCAGATTCGGGGTGAGTGCCTGTGGGGCTGGCTTTGGGAAGGGCCTCCTGGGGAACTGCATTTGGGAACCAGGCCAGGGCACCAGAGACCAGAGACAGAGGAGGTCACGGGGTCTGGAAGGGCACACAAGTCAGTCATGGCCTTGTGTGGTTGAACTGAGAGAAGAAAGAAGCAGGACGGGCCAGGAAGACGCCCAGTGTCCTGACCAGGTGGGGAAGCCACCAGCCAGTGGAGACTGCTTAGCCCTCTTTAATATACCAGGGCTGAGCCAGAAATTTGGTGTGCATTTCAGTCTTAAAGCTACGACAGCGAGGGCTCCCTGCCACTGCCCCCTCAGCGTCCCCTCCTTGGCTTTGAACATGCTGATCCCAGCGTCCTCACCCTTCCCAGAGCAGCTCTGGGATCCTCTCTCCTGTCTTCATGGTGTGATTGTGTGTGCTGCTGCCCGGAGCCGTCCGAGGAAAGGCAGCTCACAGCGTCACGCGGTGTCCTCTTCCAAGGCTTCTGTCCCTTCCCCAAGGTCAAGGTGACCGTGCAAAGCAAATGTGAACCAGTTCAGGAAACCAAGGCAGCCACCACAGCCCAGCTAGATACTCACAAAAGAGGACCCCAGAGCTGCTGTGGAAAGTGGCCAGAGGCTGGGAGAAGTGTGTTTCTATGCGGGGTGGCTTTTGAAGGGGACTCATGACTATATATATATATATATATATATATAAAATTTAAACATTCTCTCTAGTTTTTGAAACCCCACTTTGTAAGCCTGATCCACTTAATCCTGTGGCCCCATCCCTGGATCCAGCGGCAGACTTGGAGGGGTGGGGTGCAGACGACAGTGAGAACTCAGGAGCTACCCAGGCTGGTTCCCATCTTGCCTCAGCGTCCTGAGACCTGTGGCCTGGCCAAGTCATGAAGCCTGTCTGGGACTCAACACTTACCTCTGTGGGTCATTCTGGGAAGGATTAAATGATGCCACATGGTAGGGTGCTGTCACAGACACTGATACATCAGATAAACTCAGTTATGGTCACCGTCCGTATGAGCTAGACCATATGAGGTCACACTATTGTTCCCCCTGCAGAAACGGTCCTGTCATATGGTTTAAGTGTGATTTTTACCAATGCACAGAAAAGCTCCTGGTGTGAAGCTGGTGTTCGCACTCCACCTGCAATTGCTCCGCCCGGAGAAGCCCTCAGTTTCTGACATGCAGTGGTGTCCTGCTCCTCCCTGGAAGTCCAGCTTGCACCCTTCCTGTCATGGTTTAGACCTAAAGCGCCGTCCTGACTCTCATGTGCAGAAGGTGATGGGCCTTTGGGGGGGCTGTGCTTATCTGTGGCTTCATCCAGGGCTGCATTCAGAGCTGGTAGGAGGCAGGCCCGGTGGGAAGAGGCTAACCCTGGGGTAACCTGTAGGAGTGGTCCCTGTTTCTGGCTCTTCCTTTCTATCTCTGCTTCCTGTCTCCCATGCCATGAGCAGTTGTCTGCTGCCGTGCCCTTGCACCATGCAGCTTCTGCCTCGGGCCTGGCCAGCCATGGACTAAATTCCCCGAACTGTGAGCCAAATTACAGCTCCCCTCCTTGAAGTCCTTTGTGTCAGATATTTTGTCCCAGTGATGTGGCCAGTCACACTGTACTCCTGGGGGGTCTCCTCCCCTGAGCTCTGCAGCACAGTTGGCGTAATGTGTGGGCTGCCTACAGGGGCAGCACACTCTGAGGGCGGGGCTGGCTATACCTGGAACCACTGTCCCTCTCCTCTGCTCCCTGCCCGTCCCTTGATTTCCTGCTCTAATGAGAGAGGAGGAAGAGGCAGGAGGATGCATAGGCTGCTGAGCCAGGCTTCACCTCCTGCATGTCTGGGAAGGGGGGTGTCGGTGAGCATGGGACACGGATGATGAAGGCTGGCTGTGTGCAGAAGTGGCTGGCAGGGACAGATAGACAGAGGGTGCCTGGAATCAGACAGCCCGGTGAGGCCCGGCTCGAGGTACTCTGCAGCTGCTCCTTTGGACTGAGTGTGTGCAGTCCCGGAAGCCACATCCTGCTTCCCGGGGAGTGGAGGGGTTGAGCACAGTGGAGCTCTAAGAGAGGCCTGGGCCTGCTGGCTGTGATGGTGACACCCAGGACAGGAGCCTGGCCTTCTGTGCAAGGTCCCCACTGGGGACGAGAACCTTCAGAGAAAACCACGTCTGTGAGGACAGCCACCGGCGGTACAGGGGGAGTTCCTGCTGCTTGGGTGAACTGCAATTTGCCACCCTCTAGCCTATGGGAATATATTCACCAGCTAAAACAGAACATGAAAATGACCTAGAGAGAAAACGGAGATTTTTAAAAACAATTATTTATCTATTAAATAAAAATAAAGTACTTTACAATGCTACTTAAAGTAGAAAATTAAAATGACCTACAGAGAAAAAGTAAGGTGATTTTTGCATAGATTTAGGCATGATGTTAAATATATAGTTTGCTATAATTACCCCACAAAATTTCTGCAATATCTCACAGTCAGGAAAATGGAACCAGTGTACAAGTGTGGTCTCTATCTGGGGGCATCTCACTGGTCAGTGCATCAATCCTCTCTACCGCCTGACTGTGCACCCATGAATTGTACCCAAGCAGGCACAACAGAGGGGACCCGTATGAAAACCACGCAGTACAGTTGTGGGCACATAGTCTGGTGGCTAGAGACAGTGCTGGAAGCCTTTGCTAACATAATAATGATCCACAGTTAGTCATGATAATGGTCAGCAGATGTGAATAAAGAAAATATAACAATATTAGCAATGATACTTCGAAAAGAATACTTTAAACATTACAAAGGCTACAAAGGGTGCATACAGTAAACAGATACCATTTTAAGAGCATGACAAACTGCAGATGCAACATTCGGATTTGTTTTTCTGTGCATTTAAATTTGGCCGGGTTAAAATGGAATACTTTGTTACAGCAGCCTTTTCCTGTTGGCCAATAATGGGCTCTAAAAATGTGCCACCCAGCACAGACCACCCCCTTTGCTGCCCCAGTTACGCCTCTGTGCCCGTGAGCCTTGGCCTTGGCAGGCACCTGCCGGTGGCCTGGTGTGGCAGCCCTGCCCTGGCACGTCAGGCAGGACCCGGTGCCACTGGAGCCCTGGAGCTGTCACAGCAGGATGGGCACTGGGCCGGGAGCATCTGGTGCCGGGTACAGAAAGTGCTCCCCAGGTGCCCATCCTTGGTGCCAGGGGGCGTTGTGAACATGTGGATGCAGACACCAGTGCCGTGCCCTGGCCTTCAGCTGCCCCGCTGTGTCGGTCGCCATGAGCCTGGCCCCTGCACTAGGTCTTCAAGAAAGCAGCGCTGTGCTCCACCCTGCCCTCCACACCCACAGCCCGGCTGCGCCTGAGTTCCTGAGCCTCGTGAAGCTCCCCTCTTCCCACCCAAGCTCAGACAAAGCCTTCAAAGCAATTCCCGGGTCAATAAATCACCGCCCGAGTTATAAATCTCACAGGACTGCTCCTTCTCCGGGGCCATGTCACAGACTCCATAAATATTTGAAGCACAACCTTCAGAGAGCGCTTTAAGAAATTGGTAGCAATCAAAGCCCTTATTTAGTGGCAAGTGGTCTTGCCTGGCTCGGGGAGTTGTGTCCGCCACTGGGGACAAGAATTCAGGCTGTGCCACATGGGTTCCGAGGAGCCGGCTTTGGGAAAGGCCAGGGAGGTGGCACAGTGGTCTCCTGCACCCAAGCCTCTTGCATGGTGGTCCCGTTCTCAGCCAGGTGGGCATTTGCCCCTTGTGCCTGGAGACATTTGGTGATGACAGCTGGGAGGCGGCTGGCCCTGGTGGGCACTGGGCAGGGACAGCGTGAGATGTGTTTTGTGCACCAAGCAGCCTCCAGAACAAAGGGCCACCCACTGCTGAGGAGGAGGAGGGGGAGGAGGGGGAGGAGGGGGAGGAGGAAGAAGAGGAAGAGGAGAGGGCCAGGACTGGCTTAGTAGCGCCTAATTGTCAGTGACAGAGAATAGTTTTATTTTAGAATTTCCTAATTGGCCCATTCACTCCAAAATCATTTGTTGCAACTGACTGGATGTCAGGCACAGTGTGATGTGGCTTGAAAGTCACAGGCTGATGCCGGGCTCTTCCTGGGCCCTCACCAGCAACGGTGGAGATGCATGTGTACATCGATCGCTCTGCAGTCAGGGGACACATGTGCCCCAAGAGATGGAGAACAGGAGGTTCGGTGGCCCTGATTTAGGGGCCTGGGAAGTCAGGTTTAGGACCCACCTCTTGGGGAAGGGGCCTGAGGGCTCGTACTACCTCCTTTCCCCAAAGTGGCTTCCTGTAAAGACAAGGATGGGACCAAAGGTCCTGAAGTGAGCAGGGCTCGTGAACTTTGGTTGACCTGTGTTAGCTTTTATTTTGAAAGAAAAAGTGAGCGCTCCCTCATGCATTTCCTGTCTCCAGCCTCTCATGTGCTGGCCACTGGACGATTCTAGAAATCAGCTTTGTTTGCAGGGCAGCCGAGGAGCCACTGAGATGGAAGCAAAGTGCCCTGAACTGCTGTCACTTCAGTGAGCTTCGAGGGAAGATGGGGGCCACCACACCTGTGCGTGCAGCCTGGGCTGATTTGCCAGGGACCTGTCCTTCTGTTATTCATGAGGATGCATGGTTGCTGCTGCCTGCATGCCGGGTCCTGGTGTAGATGCTGGGGGAGGAGAAGGAAAGTAGGTGTCTCTGTCTCCGACCTCAGAGGCCCCTGGGGAACCCCATGGCCGCGACACTACCTGATGGAGCCTCCTGGTTGCAAAGCACTGGTGTGATCATTTTTAAAGCTTTTTTCTGAAGCTCATACCTACACATAATCAACCATCATTTGCAATGGTTAGGCATCTGCAGAGGTGGTTAATATGTTGGCCTTGTGATCCCTTTTCCTGCCTCTTTATTTTGGGACAATTTTATGAGCTGATGATATCGGAAACATGGCAGAGAGAGAGGATAGTAACCAGGTTCAGTCGCAGGCAGGGTGGCCAGTGAGGTATATGCAGAGCCATCGAGGTGCAGCTCAGTCACTGCTGGAGCCCACACTCCTGGGAGGATCAGAAGTAAGGCGTCACACTTCTGTTCCTCCCGCCTCTGGGCCTTGCAGAGAGACATTAGGGAAATCCATGAACGGAAGCCAGGCAATCTATAGAGCTTGGCCCTGAGATCCTGTAATAAATCATATGCCAGGCCAGAAATGCCATTGCTGGCTGTGAATTCCCCCCCGGGGCTGGCACTTTGAGGTCCCTCAAACCGTGTCCTAATTTGCACTCTGACTCCCCTGGGCACTTTTGCAGCATGGGTGGCAGACTCTGACCTCCCCTGCTGACTCTAAGCTGCAGCCCTTGGCAAGGCACACAGTGGCCTCTGCCACCCCCTCGCAGGCCGGATATTATCAGACACCTGGGGCCAGATACTACCTTGAGTGACAGAGGGGCAGGCAGGATGTTGGTCTGTGGGCACCACCAGTGCGTGACCTGGGGGCTTCTGGAGATGGGCCAGAAGGAGCAGCCCTGTGGCTGCAATGAGAAGCCACTTGTCATCTGCTGTCAGCAGGCAACAAGAGCCAGGGGGACTGACCACTGGGGGGGTGTGTGGCCTGCAGTGTCTCTGCCTGCGCTGGGCTGGTCTCCTGCCTCTGGGGAGGTGTAGCTGGAGGCAGAGGCTGAGGCCTTCTGCTGCCCTCAGGTCCCCATGCACCTGCTGGGAAGGTCACAGGGCTCTTGCTCCAGGTCTCTGCCCTCCTGACTTCTGGGGACCCAGCAGTGCTGCCAAAAAAAGAATGAGTGGGGAGGCTGCGGGGGCCAGGGCCAGTTGAGCAGTGAGAAGGGACAGGGTTTCCTGGAGGAAGGGTCCTGGGCTCCGGTAGCACAGTGGTGGAAGGAGATGGAGGGCTGGGCCATCTCGGGATGAAAGCGTTGGCTCCCATGCACACCTGGCTGCTGTGGGGGCTGAGAAAGTGCTGGGAGTCTGAGGGCTGTGGGCAGCAGAGAGGTGGCCTTTGGTTCTTGCTGAGAGGGGTGATACGGTGATGGCACAGCGGTGCAATCCTGGAGGGCAGGTACACAGACCCTGGCTTTATGCTGGGCATGGTGCTCCCATAGGGAAACCTCCAGGGACAGGAAGCCTGGTAGTTGCAGAGGAAGCCAGACATGGGGGTGGCTGGGGCACAGCTGAGGACACGTGGACAGATGGTCCCACAAGACATGGCTGGGGTGTGAGCCCAAGCCTGTCCACCACTCACCCAAGGCCAGCTTCCTCCTGGAAAAGGGGACATCACACAGTAAGGAATGAGAGGCAAGGCAGAGACCGCTGGACAGGCTTTTGGAATAAAACCTGCAGGCAGCCGGAGGTCAGAGGCCGTTTGTGGGGAATGCGGAGAAGCAGGCCTTTTTATAGGGACTGAGAGGGCGAGGGGCACTAGGCGGGAGACGCTCATACACATCTCTGCTCACGATCCTCTGCACCTCAGGGGGCAGAGTCCTTGAGGCGTCCAGTGGAAAATTTGGGGGTCTCCAGATTCTGGGGACCTGTGAGATTGCTTGTCCTCTCTAATCTCTTTTATGACATGCTGTGTTTGCCGAGCACAGCCTTGGTACTGAGCTGAGTCCCTGCGAGAGCCTTGCCTCTGCGGGCAAGCAG
This sequence comes from Cavia porcellus, assembly GCF_034190915.1. Taxonomy (NCBI): domain Eukaryota; kingdom Metazoa; phylum Chordata; class Mammalia; order Rodentia; family Caviidae; genus Cavia; species Cavia porcellus. The sequence continues at coordinate 70,088,734 of NW_026947501.1, read as the reverse complement.
ACTGGGTGCTGGGGGAGTCGGGTCCAACTCCGACCCCACATTCTGTCTTTTTTGTTACTATAAACATAAAGGGAAAAGAAGGAAAAGAGAAAAATGGGTGCCAGTGGCAGCCTCCTGCGTGACACGTGGGCTGGGTGGGCGGCCTCATGAGAAGGAGGCCTTGGTGAGTTGCTTTACATCGGGGAGAAGGGCAGCCACTGCTGATGGGTGACTTTGGCTATGCTCTTGTGAGAACTGGGACAGGAGTCTGAAAAGTCGGGGCCAAACAGGAGAAGGAGCGGGTGACACAGACCTGGGCCCTGCTGAGGGGAGGAGCCCTGACCCGTTCTCGGGCATCGTCCAGCAGTCAGACACATGCGGTCCAGGGTCTGAGGCCCTTTCAGCAAGCCTACTTGCTGCATCTTGCACCGCGCCCTGTGGGTTTGTGTAAAACCAACTCTTGTCCTAGGAAGGGGCATCGGCCACCTATCACGGCTGTTAGGAGCTGTAAGCCTCATCGGTTACTGCTGCTGAAGAGTCGGTTTAGGATTGTAAAGTGACAGTGGCCTCCTCTCTCTAAGGTTTTGAGTGAGATAAGGAGAGGTAGTGGTGGGGTGCTCTCTGCCGCAGGAACAAGGAGAGGCCCTGAGCTGTTGAACCTGGGCCTTTACCAGCCAGGCTCCGACTTCCCAGGGCTGTGTCTATGTTTGGGGTAAGTATTCCAGGGTGCAGGTCCAGTCCAGTTGGGAGAAGGTGTGGGCAGGTGGAAGGTCCGCAGAGGAAGAAAGCAGCTTGACTTGGTGAATACGATTAGTCATGAACGTCAGAAAGCTATTTAAATTCCCATCCTCTTAATCCTGAATGTTTACAGTGCCTGACGGAATGGTACCCATTAGCGGTGGAAAAGGCTCCAGTTTGAGGACTGAGGAGTGGCTGCGGTTCGGTTTTTCCAGCAAAGGAAAAGCCTCTGGTGGCTACTCCCAGCTGCTCAGAGGGTGACGGAGAGTGGGCGCCAGGCGGTGGTCAGCATGGGCCTGAGTGTGCGATTCCACGTGTGCGAATCAGAGCCTGGGAGCTGCCAGTCAACGTGGAGATGGGTGTGTGTGTTAAGCAATGGAGCAGTGACAATCTGGAGAGGGGGTGAGAGGTGACTGGGTCCCCCCAGTGGGGACCTTGGGGTTACTCAGTGATTAACATGACCAGTGGAGGCTAACGGGATCAATGCGCAATTACCCTGAAGAGCCTGGGAATGGTGAGGGGGCTGGGATAGCACCTCTGAGGGGGGCCAGGGCGGGGGGGGGGGAATGACTGGAAAGGAATGGAGAAAATCATTGTCCTGACTGACACCAAAGTAGAGTGTCAGCCTCCAAACGGGTGCACAGTGAAGGCTCAAAGGAATGAGACGCACGGCATGGTCTTTAGGGCTGCAGGAGGACTCATATCATTGGCAGAGCTGGTAACTCTGCTAGCCGGCCTGACCAGCTGACCCTGGGCAGCCTGTGTTTAATCAGAACAGGCAAGGAGCTGAGTGGACAATGGAGAAAATCTGAGCAGAACCTTGGGTGGGGTTCAAGGACCCCTCAGAGCAACCAACGATGCTAATTAAGGAGAACTAGCCACAAAGCCTCCAGGTGTCCTCAGCTGTGGCCTCTCTTGCCCGCTGAGGCGCCTCCTCATTCTGAGTTCAGCCATTCCCTGGGCCACATGACAGCTCTGTACATTTGCTCAGCCTCAATGCTCTCCAGTAGGAGAGGAGTTTTGAAAGCAAGGCCTGGAGACTTCACCAACCATGGATGTTGGCAGAAAGGAAATGCTCTTGGGAAAGGGATGGTGGAAAGAGTTGTCCCGATTCTGTCACAAAAGATACAGACTTCCCCTCCCACAGAGGTGACCTGGAGCTCAGTGTCCAACATGGCCCAGGAGGCCTAAAGAGTTTCTGAACAGTGTCGGTCATCTGTCACCAGTCTGAGGAATCTGGAGAGAGCCGGCCGGGGGACCCTGAGAGCAGACTCCAGGGCTGGAACCCAACTCAGGGCAGTGTGACCTCCAGTGAAGGGTCGCAAAGTGGGAGCACTGGCATGGAGGAGCCCGGGCTGTGGCACTCCTTAGCCCAGGCTGTCAGCATTGGAATCCTGACCCTGGAGGAGTGGGGAGTCCTCAGTGGCTGGGACTTTAGTCTGGCTTTCAGCTGTGGCTTTCTTGTGGCTGAGACAGAGAGCTGAACGTCAGAAAGGTGCTGTTTGTGTCAGCTTCGTCCCTGTCATTAGAAGCTTTGAATGCCAAATTATTTCCTACTGGGGGGTTCGAGGCCTGTCTCCTGTTTCTGGATCTTTCTGAATACCTAGGGTATACTGGGGATAAAATGCATCTGTCAAATCGGTTTGCTTTCTGGGCCTCCTGGGTCCAGGGCCATGTAACACCCCAGGGCGGTAGCCGGGCGGGACATAAACCGAGCCAGAGTTTCACCATTTGTCTGGGTGGCCTCCTTCAGCCTGGCAAAACTGACTTCCCTCGTGTGCTGCCTTGCAGAGCCCTCAGCCAAGCAAGTGACATGTAGTTACAGCTCCTCCAAGAAGCCCAGCGGGTTAAAGTCCTGGTTTGGGTTGGCCCCAGGGACAGCTGCAGCTCCTTCCTCAAGATTTGGTTCAAGGCCCCTGTGGCCCAGCAGTGGCCTGAGCTAAAGCCCAAACAGGGAGCATAAGTGTGCAAAAGGTGCTGACATTTCTGGTTGTGTTTGCTGGGGTGGGTATGAAAGGGGCCTGGATGCAGATTAATGAGACAAATCGGGCAGGGAGAAGGGAGCTTGAATCCGAGTGATTCCGTGGCTCCCGCTCCCCTGAAGTAGAGCCTGGGGACCTGGGTGATGAAGCAGAGGGAGGACGGGGTGGAGGGGATGTACGGAGGAGGTCTGGATTGCAGGGAAGAGCCGGGCGGGACAGGTAACATGAGATGGACCACGGTCACCATCGCAGTGTTCACAGTGTGCCCAGCCTCCGTCGCCTTCCATCTCTGGATCGCTCCATTTTTCCACACTGGACCCTGTCCCCAGCCTGGCACCCTCTGTCCACCTTCATCCATGCACGGCCTGCCAGGGGCCCCCTAAGAGCGGGGTCACCGGCATGCTCCTCCTGTGGCCAGCTTATCTCGTTCAACATGAGTCCTGGGGGCTGTGCCGAGCGCACGCAGATGTCCAGTCTTCTGAGGCTGAATCCTCTGCCCACTGCAGAGGCCCCCAAGCTTTGCCCTCAGCTTCAGTGACCCCTGTGGCAGTCTTTTCACTCTTTTGATCTCTAAGTTCCTCCTCCTCTTTTTTTCTGTTTTCTTGCAATATTCTGTGGAAGAAGTCAGGCCACTGACCTTGCCCTTGTACCCTCTAGGTAGCTGCTGGACCTCCATGTGGTCCAGCGTCAATGGTATGTTTTAAGACTTTTTAAAACTCTGGTATTGGGAGTCCAATCCAGAGCCTCTGCACTGACCTGCATCCCTCAGCCAGTTTTAAATTTTTAAAAAATTTGTACTAGGATCCAAGTCATTACATTGCCTAGGTTAACCATGCTTGTGATCCTCCTGCCTCAGCCTCCCGGCATCAGAGTGCATGAGCCTCCACAGCCTCATCCTGTGCATTGAGTTCTTCCGCCAGGGCCCACATGTCTGGCTGTGTCTTCATGATGTCAGCCTCCAGGCAGGAGCCTGGGTTCCTGAACCCGCTCGTGGGTGCAAACCAGAGCACCCTCACTGCACACCCCTCCCTTGGCTGTGGGGTCACCCTGCAGCTTCCATGTGTGTGTTCTTTGTGACTCAGCTCATTTAATTCTCAGCGGCCTCCAGGGGATGTGCACATGGGCCTGCGCACATACACAGAGCCTTTCACGGTCACTGGACCCCGCTGTGCACTGCTGGGGGGGGTCACAGAACTACCTTCCCCCAGTTGTCACAGAGCCAGGAGAGCAGGGACCTCTGTGCAAGGGGACAGTGACCCTGGGGTGTAGACAGCAGCCCATGGATCACAGAAGGAGCACCCCTCTAAGAGAGCCAGAGGGGCTGGGACGCTGTGTTATGGTGACATCTGGGTGTGTCTGCCCCAGGCTGAGTGTGACAGTGAAGGTCAGCAGTGGATCTGACTGGATCCCTGGTGACGGCTGCCTGCTTTCCCAATTGGGTTTCCACAGCGGGTCCCAGAGGACAGGCCCAGCTTGTGTCCCTGGGTTGGTCTCATGACTGTGACTTAGGGAAGGTCAGGTGGCACTGCCTTCCTGTGCTTCCAGAAGGTTCTGGAAACTTCTAAGTCCTGATGAAGGATGTGACCAGAAAGCTCAGGTCACGTTCTTGGTGCTTACCCTACACCTGGCATGTGCAAATCACTTGTCCCACAGTGCTTGCTTTGTGTTGTGGGGTAGCAGGGAGCAGAGGGAGGGGAGCTCCCAGAGGGGATGAGGGGGGGGAGAAGGGGAAGAGGGAGCAAGGGGGAGAAAATCTGGACAGGCCATTCCTTGCCAAGCATGGTGGTACATATCAGCAACTCCAGCACCTGGGAAGGCTGAGGCAGGAAGATAACAAGTTCAAGCCCAGCCTGAGCAATCTGGGGAGACCCTGTCTCAAAAATAAAAAGCAGTGGCTGGGGATGTGCTCAGGTCAAAGGTCCTGGGTTCTATCCCCAGTGCTGTAAACAGAGCCCATTCCCACCAAGGGCAGAGGGGCGAAGGGGGTCTCCGACTCCAGTGTGGGGCTCAGGGAGGAGCTAGCAGGCCCAGGAGATGCTGAGAGCCCAGTCTGCCTGAGACTTGGGTGGGGACAAGGGAGAGTATGGGACCCTTTGACAGCTAGATGACCGGAGTGTGGGTCTGACTTCCTGTCCAGGCTTTGTCCTATTGGCTGTGACACAGTTTGTCAAGAGAGAGGGGACTCAGGATGACATCTCCGTATGTGTGCTCATAATACCCTTGTGAGGATGAGGGGCAGGAGGAGGGTTCCCGTTTAACACACTGGGAAACTAAGGCACAGTGAGGCTAATGAATCTTTGCATGATTGCTCAGCTGGATGGAGGGCAGAGGCTGGCTTACTCTGATTGCCAGCTCCAGTAGAACCTTCTAGAAAGCACACCTGGAGTCCCTTCCTGGGACTCGACACCCCACCACTGTGCAGCCCTGGTGACATCCATCCATTGCATGTGAGGCTCCAAGATGTCACCCTGGAGAGTGGCAGAGGCTTCTCCCCAAAGTGAAGGCAGAGGTGCAGCTCATGAGGGTGCCGCTTGGTTCTGTGGTGTTCAGAGTGGTTTGGGAACAGATGTGACCCGGCTAGGAAGCTGCTGGCGTCTGCCCCTCAACTGGGACCCCCACTGTCACAGCAGGAGCTGTGGCGTATGGCTCCAGAGCCTCTGCATACCCCATGATTGCCTGGGGAGCTACAATAAATGTGCCCAGCGTCAACCAAGCCTGGCACAGCAGGCAGTAAGAAACATGCTTCACAGAACACCGTACTGCTTCTAGAAACTACTGTGTGTTTATCTTGAATACACTTGGTATTGTGCTCAGGGGCTGTGCAGAGAACAATTAGAATCAGGACATGGAGTTTATAATATTATTTATGATGGTCACCCAGAGTTAATATAAGAAAATGCAGGAAATCTATCCACAACACTAAAGATACAGAATATTTAGTCAAGGCCTGAGTCCCACAGCAATGTCCCACATGAGTCCAGATGAAAACCCAGAGCTCATGACAGTGCCTCTCACGAGTCCAACTGGAGGTCCAGAGCCCACAAGAAGGACTCACGCTAGTCTCTTTTATGGATCCGTGCCGGGAAGGCCCAAGAGTCAGTGGTGGAAGCCAAAAAGTCTATGCCAGCAGGGTGAAGGAGCTGTGCTAGTGGGATGAGGGTTCTACACTGGAGCTGAAAAGTCACACTCACAACAAATACCAAGGCTGCCCTGAAAAGCACCACAGCGACATGGAGGCCCTGAGCTCCTCCGACAATAAGCACAGTGGAGTACATGCCAGAAAGCCAGCATGACCAGTTCATCCTAGAGACCAAGCGGCACACGTCTTTCCCTCCAGAGCCAGGAAGCAATGCTTGATGTGAGGACCAGAGCTTCTCCAAGAGAACCAACGGCTCAAACAGCAACTCATAGGAGAACCCACAATGCCTCAACGCCTCAACACATAGCTTTTCCTTCTCCATCTCTCTATTTATGCTGGCAACTTTCCTCAGGTGGGACATCTACGCTCAGTGCCTGCTGATGTAATCCAGCTGGCATTAAGTTGACCACCAGTTCTTAATCCACAACACTTGGAAAACATAGGAAGTCCAGTCATAGAAACGCACAGAATTCCCCAAGTGAGAGATGTTTGCTTTCTGTGCCTTGACACCTGTCCTTTTCACAGATACCGAGGTGGAGCTGGGCACCGTGACAGTTCACGGCCCTGTCTGTCTCTGGTGAGCGTCACCAGTGCACTGTTCTGCAGGGTGGCATTTGCTTAGGATGGTGGTGCCCTGCTTGGGCATCTCCTCCCCCCTCCTCCTCCCTCTTCCCCTTTTCCTTGTCCCCCACCTCCTCCTGGCTGTGTGGAGGTTTACATCCTTTGTGTTTCTGTTTCCTCATCTGTAAGATGGGGTGGGGGGACGGCCCCTCTCTGCATGCTCATGGGAGACACAGAGTCAGTGGATAAAGGCTGGAACGGGGCCTGGCACACTGGGTTTCCATGGAATGTGTGACAGAACTCTTATTTCATTATTACCAGGTTATCATTTGTAAGCCCCACCCACCATCTACTCTGAGCTGGGCATTTTCCACACAGGCTGGCCTATTTACCTTTTGAATGACAGTTGCCCAGTGTGCAGCCGTTGAAGCTGATGAGACTCAGGCCAACACTGCCAGCCCTGGACCCCTCCCTGTCCTGGGCCCAGCAGCCTGCTCCCTCCCACCTGTCTGGTGTTTATTGCTGCTGCTCCCCGGGGCTGAGTCTGCAGAGCAGAGGCCTTGGCAGTCCATTTGCAGCCCAACCCCTGCCCCCAATTATTTCCAGCCAGCTGCCACTTCTCCCTGAGGCTCCCTTCCACAGCTGGGACCTGGAGTCCCCAGAGCCCCCTCTTCCCCAGGGACTGGCAGACGCCTGGCATTCCATGAATGTGCACCAGCAGGCTGAAAACCGCTCTTACATATGGCCGGACAGTTGGGGAGGTGCTTGGAGTGGGATCTGGGACCCCACGGGGTAAAGACAGGAAGCAGAGTCTTTAGTCTGGAGAGGACTTGGGGCTTGCAAACCCCAGGAGCATGGTAAATTGGGGAGAGTTTCAGGATGACATCCCCTGGTTCCATCTCCATGTGGCCTTGGACACATTTATTTATTTCCTCTATCCACAAGGGCGATGCTACCTCTCCGGCCCCACTGGGCAAGGGCAGCAGAGAGTGTGTTCCACGCTTCCTGTGCATGCTGGGCGCCAGCTCAGGCTCTGAGGCTTCTGTGGAAATTAGCACCATCCTGTTGGACCCCCACAATTCGGTCTGAGACAGGTGTGAGCATTAGGATGAGTGGCTTCCTCCTGACTGGACCATCCCTGTCTCGGTTTCAACTAATAGCAAAGAGTCAGGCACAGTTCTGGAGCTGGGGTCCTCTTACCCCTTTAATGGTTTTGTCATCTAGGCTGGGCAATCATTTAGGGAGAACTGGCCAAGGTTACTCAGGGGCAGTCATGGTGGACAGGACTCAAGATGGCTGTGGTCAGGTCACTCACCCTAACCCTGACCTGTCTCCCTTTCTGTTGGTGTGGATAAGTGACAGTGCTAGCCTGAGGCATGGGGCCAGGGGAGTTGCATGAATGTGCACATGGGGGGAGGGGACTTGCAGGCAGTTTGCAAGGGTCCCCCTGCAGGGAGGGCTCAGCTGAGGCCCCAGTGGCTCTCCGGGCCCTTTGTCAGGCACACACATCACCCACACAAGCAAACCTGGCCAGCAGAGTGAGGCCAGGACTTTTCGGCGTCGCTAGGAATGTCCAGGGCAGGTCTGCAGAATTGTGACATGGTGAGAGGTGGGGTTCCAGCTCCACCATAGGCCCAGGGGCAGTGGGCTCCCAGGGACATGGAAGGTGAGGCACATGGTATTCTGGTGAGGGTGGATAGGCCGTATGGGCAGGCCGGGCTTTACAGACCCCTGCAGCTCACAGGCACAGGACTCAGGTTCTGGAGGCCCTTGGGTCTGGGGAGGTCGAATGACCTGGCTCCTGTCGATCTTGCGGCCATGTTAAATGTCCTTGTCCCAGGGCTGTCCATGCACGCACTCAGTGCTCCACCCTTTGAACTTGGAAAGCCTGTAAGATGCAGAGCCAAGCATGGGGGTACATACCTGCAGCCCCAGCACTCTGGGAACCCCAAGGCAGGAGGGTCACAAGTTCAAGCCCAGCCTGGGCAACTTAGAATAAAAATTGTTTTAAAAGCTGGAGATGTACAGTAGCTCACTTGGTTTCAACTCCTAGTACAAAAAAAAAAAAAAAAAAAAAAAAGAGAGAGAGAAAAAAGAAGGATGCCATTCTGAGTTGATGGAGTGGGTAGCAGCAGAAAGTTTCTCCACCAAGAGCAATGAAAAAGGCCGTTTCATATGAAATATAAAAATTATCCAACTAGATCCTCAGAGGGCAGCTGAAGCGGTTAGGAGTAAAGGAACCACATTCTGGAAAGGAGAGTCTGTCGCTGGGCTCCTTTGCCTTGTAGGAACAGGGTACAAGCTGACAGTGCAGCCTGGTGCTAGGCTTACATCTAAGTGTTCTCCAAAGACCTGTGGGTTGAAGACTTGGTCCCAGCCTGTGATGCTATTGGGAGGTGGTGGAACCTTTAAGAGGAGGGGCCATGTGGGAGGAAGTGAGGTCATGCAGGAGGAAGTGAGGTCACTGGGGGCGTGGCCATGACAGGATATTGAGCTCCTACCCCTTCCCCCCTCTCTCTATGCACCTGACTCCCAGGAGGTGAGCAAGTTTGCTATCGTGCTCCTACCACGATGTCCTATGTCACCACAGCCCTCAAAGCCACAGGGCCAAGAAACCATGAAATGGGACTCCAAAACTGTGATCCAAAATAAGCTTTTCTTGTTTTTAAGTTGATTATCTCAGGTTATAGTAACAAAAGCTGACAGTCATCTCTGGTCCAGGGGGACCACACAGCAGAGGTGGGAGGACTTCACAAACTGGCTGGATTCTTGCCCACATGTGTGCCAGGTCCTGCAGCTGGGCAGGGCCAATGGGAGAAGGAAAATGGAAGAGAGGTCACCGTTGCCTTCATAGTGAGGCTCTGCCAGGGAACGGCCCACTGGTGGAGGCTGTGGACTTCGAGCTCCTGGCCCTGAGAGCCAAGTGGTAGCTGCAGGCAATGTGACGACCACGTGGAGCTCGGAAACCATTTTGGACCCAGTAGTGAGAGGACTGGAGAAAAGGAGAGAGCAGGAGGAGGGGACGGTGAGACTCGCCTGGCTGTGGACCATGATGGGGGCCGGGTAGTGATTGATTTGTCCCATTCCTTCATAAATCAAAGAAGCAGATACGCAGGAGCAGACAGAAGCAGGCTGGAGACTCGACGGAGGTGCCATCTGTCTCGGCTGCAAACTGGGAAGGCGCGGGTGAAGCCAGGCGGGCGAGGACTGTCGTTCGTCCTCAGTGAGAACGAGAAACGAAAGCTGACGTTATATTATGAAAGGGGCTGGGCAGGTTTTTGCAGTGAGAGAAAAATTTATCTTGATCAGTGGGATATTAAGCAGAACTGAAATGAGAGATAGAGTCAAATTAAGTTGGAAAAAATATAAAACAGTTACCTAAGACTTGGGGACAGATCAGTTTGGCTCTGTCTTTACTGAAAACTGAGTCCCAGGGAGAAGAAAGCGGCTCGTTCAAGGATCCAGCAACCGGATTGCAAAACAATCCTGTTTTCTTTTCTTTCTTCTTTGTTTTTGAGACAGAGTCTCACTACATAGCCCAGGCTGGCCTCAAACTCATGGCGATCCTCCTGTCTCAGCCTCCTGAGTGCTGGGGTTACAGGTGTGCACCGTCACGCCTGTCTTTTCTTGCCCAGTGCTGGGAAGTCTTGTCTTTTCCCATCTCAGCCGCCCCTTGGCTCAGGTGGTCCCTCTCTTTGCACTTAGCCTGTTGTCATACATCCCTTGTGGGAGTGTCCCTGGCTGAGCCCCTAGGTGGTGGAAGTTGTGTGAGCCCACCAGTTTGTATTACTGTACAGTTCATCTTTGATCCGTGAGTTATTTAAGAAGGCATTTTCAAATTCATAGTGTTTGGGTTTTTCCTTGTTTTTGTTGTTTGGATTTTAATCAGAGTAGATGGTCTACAAGACATCTCTCTTTTTACTTGTGCGGACTTTGCTTGCTTCCCGATCATTAACACATTTTGCAAATGTTGTAGGTGTGCTTGAGAATAGCAAGTGTTTGGTTACTGCTGGCTTCAGCCTTCTCCTTATGCCTATTGCATTATAAATTTGTTAATTGCAGCCTTCACAATTCTCAGTGCTTATTAGTGTATTTCTTGTGTACATAATCTGTCAAATTCTGAGGAAGACGTGTTTCAACATCTAACCATGATGATAGATTTCATAATTTCTAAATTTTCTTAGTTGCTTTGTATATGTTCAGGCTGTGTTATTCAGTGAAAAGGCATCTATAACTTTTTAATAATTTTGGGAATCTTTGTTTTGCAGTTAGGTGGTGACTGTGATGTTTTAACCACACTCTTGTGCTTTGAGCCTGTTTGAGTATTAATGTACCGATACTGAGGTCCCTTGACTAGCGTTTGTTGGTAGAACTTTTAGTCTTTTACAGCTAACATTTTTCATTTTACTTTAGATATGTCTCTGGTAAGAGCAGTTAGCTACATTTTAAATTTTCAAAATTTAGAATAACCCCTGCATTTTATTTTATTTATTTTACAGAAAAAATGAAATTTCAAAAACAAAATAATGAGACTAAAGATAGTTAATATGTTGTATATTGTTATCTTCAAAGTAGTTATTCAGAGTATAAGATGTGGGCATAAAAATTCTCTAGATGATGTTAGCATGAACTTTTCTTTTCTGTGAACCAGAGAAACCAGCAGCATAACTGCCTTGCATTATTTTTTCCTTCTCTAGGGTAGGGAAGGAAGGGAAGGCAAAGCGCTGCTGTATTCCGTGGTGTAGTCCACTGATGGTTATTATCGTTGCTGTTTCTTGTTTCTCTCTTTTCCTGCTTCCTGTAAAACCAATTACATTTTCTTCACCCCACGTCTCACCCTGGGTGTACATTATATTTCTATTTGTTTACTGATTGCTCTTTCTAATTTCAGTGTGCACTCTTGGCCTGTGTTGTAGTCAGGGGTTGTATACAGAGAACAGCTAGGATTAGGACATGGAGTTTATAGTATTTTTTTAATGGCCATCGGAAGTTAACACAGGAAATCTATCCACAACACTAAAGATACAGAATATTTAGTCAAGGGCCTGAATCCCACAGCAATGTCCCAAAGGAGTCCAGATGAAAACCCAGAGCTCATGACATTACCTCCCACAAGTCCAACTGGAGGTCCAGAGCCCATAAGAAGGACTCACGCCAGTCTCTTTTACGGATCTGTGCTGGGAAGGCCCAAGGGTCAGCGGTGGAAGCCAGAAAGTCTATGCCAGCAGGATGAAGGAGCTGTGCTAGTGGGATGAGGGTTCTACACTGGAGCCAAGAAGTCACACTCACAACAAAGACCGGGGCTATCCTGAAAGGCATCACAGCCATCCTCAGCGACATGGAGGCCCCGAGCTCCTCTGACGACAAGCATAGTCGGGTACATGCCAGGAAGCAGCATGACGAGCTCATCCTGGAGACCAAGCAGCACATGTCTTCCCCTCCGGAGCCAGGAAGCAATGCTCGATGTGAGGACCAAAGCTTCTCCAGGAGAACCAACAGCTCAGACAGCACCTCGTAGGAGAACCCACAATGCCTCCTTAACGCCTCAACCCTCCACACCTCCCTTCTTCTCCACCTATTTATCCTGGCAACCCTTCTCAGGTGGAGCATCTTCACTCAGTGCATGCTGATGTAATCCAGCTGGCGTTAAGTTAAGTTGACCACCAGTCTGATACGCAGCCACACTGATTCTTGGCGCTGGACTCCTCCAGGGCCCCGGTGCTTTAATTTCAGCCCCTGCTTTTGTATCTGTTGAGCGGCCTGGTGCTACGTTTCCTCCCTGCTCTCACACTGCTGCTTCCTCATGACCGTTTCTGCATCGCCACACCTGTTTAGATTTGCCTATTGCTTTGCTTCCTGTCTTTCTTGGACTTTAATTTCCCCTTTTGGACTCAACTCAGTTCTCTCTGAAACGCATTCGTTATTGGTATGTATTTTGTAGCAAGACCTTTCAGTAAAATGCCTCATCTTTGCATGAAAATATTTTGTTTTTGCTATTAGGCGACCATTCCTTTTCACAATATGATGGTGCTTTACCCTGTCTTCTGGTGGCTTTTGTCAAATGCCTGTGACTGGTGTAATGGCCGTTTTACCCTGTCTCTCTCTCTCTGTCTGTCACTTTGTGTGTCTCTGTGTCTGTCTCCTTTAGCATCTTCTCTTAGTCTTTAGGATTCTATGTCTCTGTAACAAGAGATATATATTGACTTTTAATTGTATTTCTTGGGGCTTGTGATACTGAATCGAAGCATTTGTGTGTTTCAGTGTCCCTGGACCGGTCTGGGCCCTTAGGGTGGGGACCCCCTCCACCGGCTCTGCCTGCCGGACCCCACAGTAACCCCGTGGGCTGCCTTGTTTTCCCTTCAGCAGTGGCACAGCCTCTCTTCTGTGTCTCCAACTGCCTCTCTGACCGTAAGCTGAGTAATTTCTTCAGATGGGTCCCAAGTTCCCCGTCTTCTGTGTCAGGAAGACTGTGCCAGAGTGTTGGGGCTCAGATCCAGGCCCTGAGATCTGTGCCTCAGTTCCCTCGTCCTTAGTGGGAATTTCCACAACGCTCTGAGGCTCGATGCGGGTAAATGAAGTGATCAGGATAAAGCAGACTGAGGGCTGCGTGAGCACTGGACCTGATTTTAATGTTTCGAGAGTCTACTTTAGGGTCTCCTCAGTCATTCTGTTACTTGCTTTCTTAAAGGAACTTGGCCTGTTCATTAACACGTCTTACGTCTGCACGAATGCAGCGCTGTGCCAAGCACCGGGTAAATCGGCCCATGGGCTGTATCCGTAGGACTCCTGTATCTCAGGATTAGTCCCAGGGCATCTGGGCTCAGGACATCAGAGGACTTTTGTTCTGGGGCATCAGGAACGGCATGGTCATATGCTGATCGGGGGTTTGGGCCATGTGGGAGGCATGAGGTCACCCCCAATCCTAGGAGGTGGAGGCCTGCGCTTCCTTACCCTCAAGGGAGGCTTGTCCCCACATGGACTTGGGCTGAGCGAGCTTCTCTCTCGTTATGTTTGGATTGTGACTGTCCCCCTCCAGGCCTCTGTGGTAAAGGTTTGGTCCCCAGCCTGTGGTCACTACTGGGACTTTGGTCTTAGTGGGACAGAGTTTGGTCAGTGGGGCTTTATAGTTCTGAAGGGGATATGGGACAGCAGCTTCTTTGCCTCTTCCATCCCAGCCCACAGGAGGTAAGTCGGCCTCCTGTGCCACCAATGCTATCATGATGTCTTGTGCCACCATCTGCCCAAAGCAACAGGCCAAGCTACCATGGACAGAACCCCTGAAACCAAGAGCACAGTGAACCTTCCTCCTTGGAAGCTGACCCTCTCAGGCTCTTTGTCGCCATGATGGAAATCTGGCTGACATGCTTGTCACCTCCTAGCAGTCCTCCAAGGGTCCTGGCCCAGATGTCTCTGGCTCCCTGCAGCAGAGTCATCGTTTCTCATGAAGGTGTCTCTTAACTGGCTTGAGGCCCCATGGCTTCCTGTAGAGGATGCTTTCTGTGCTTTGCCATATGAGAGTGCACCAGTCACCATGACACAGAAGAGAGAAGCCCCTTGGTTGTTACATACGTGCACACCCACCCACATATACACCTTGCACAGGTCCAGCTCAGTCTGGGGCTCCAGGGACACTTGTAGAAAGCACAGGCCAGCTGGGGAACTACTCAGCTGAGGCCTTCTGTGGGGTGCTGTGAGCACCATGTGGGCCTCCTGCCAGGAGCCTGGTTGTGACCACGGTCCACCCTGCCTAGAAGGGGAACGTGAATACTTCCCATGCATCCTGCCGGCCAGATTGCCTGATCCAAGATCCGCAGGGAGCGAGGCTGCCAGGCCTGCCCTCCTGGAGCTCATGGGCAGTGCTTTCTTCAGGCCAGGGTGATACCAGTTGCCCAGAGAGCCTGTCAGCTGCTGGCACAGCAGCAGGAGGAGGCCGAGCTCGTGTGGTTGCGGTGACCTCGAGATCACAGGTGATTCCGAGGGAAACGCTCATCAGGAGTTCAACCCACTAGGCACTGTGGTGCACAGCTATAATCCCAGCATTCTGGGAGGCTGAGGCAAGGGGGTCACAAGTTTCAGCCTCAGCTGGGTGACGTAGTGACTTAGGCTTGTCTCCTAAGCCTACAGGGTGTGGCCTCGTGAGTGCACCAGGGACCGGGGTAGCTGGGAGGGAAACTTGTGGAGGAACAGCAAAGCCCAGAGGAGGCAGGTGAGCGGGGACTCTGCCCTTCAAGGGGATGATAACAGGCGCCTTCTGTGCGAGAGGTACAAAATGGCATCTCGAACCTGTGCCGAGGGTCCCCATGAGAAGGAATTTGCAGTCAGTGCTCTTTGCACAGGAAGAGAGCAAGGCGGTGGTGATGCAGATGGGCACACAGCTCCAACTCTGGCAGTACTGTGCTGACCCGAGCTTTCTTGTCACGGCCTGGCACTTAGGGCCAGCGCTACCCAGGGACAGTGCCCTCCATGTGGGGCCAGCACATGGGGCACGGGGCTGCTCCCCAGCCAGTGTCCCAAGGTGACTGAGCCCTGCTTGAGGAAGCTGATAGCAAACGCCTAGGGAGTCTGGACCACCACATGCTGATTGGGGACACAGGGAGTTGTGGGCTCAGCCCTTGGGGTGTCCTGTGTGAGAGCCCAGGGGAACCCAGCATGGAGCAGCTGGAGACATGCAGTGGGGAGGAGGAGAGAGGAAGCCCCTGCCCAGAGCTCCACAATCTCGGGGTCTGGCCTCAGCCTCCAGGTGCCCTTGAAACACCAGGCGCAGGAGGGGCATCTGGCCCAGGAGCCCTGCGAGCAGAGGAGACTGGAGAGCCAGAGCCTCGAGCAAGGTTGTCATCATGCCTGGAAGTGTCCCCTGAGTGAAATTCAGACCAGAGTGAAATTCAGAGGCTGAAACATTCGCAAGTGGATCAAGTTGTCATGTAAGGCTGTCCCATGCTTCCTCTCTCTGGGAGAGCCCCATTCGTTTTGCATGCTGTGGTGTGGCCCCTGTCCAAGTGGTCTGTTGTCACAACAGCTGTTCCTGGTGTGGCATCTGCAACCCTAAGCTGCTGTTTATGGGGTGACAGTAGAAGCAACCGGCAGGATCAGACTCACACTTCCAGTTCACTCCAGTGTCCCGTAGCTCTCCTTCCCTGGGGAGGTTCTGGCAGCGTCCTGTGGGCTGCACATGCATCAAGATGTGACTCACTGTGGAGCCATCCTTCTGGGGCTTGTCCAAAGGATCTGTTTCTCATGGGTACAAAAGTCAAGAAAACGCAGTGCTGTTCTGAGTGGCACATGCTCGCTTTTAAAACAATGGGAATTCTGCCTGCCTCCATTGCTGGGTTTGGGATACAGGAGACTGAGCTCGAGTACCACCTTCAGAAGGATGCCATACGGTGCTGGCTTTAAAAAATGTCTGCTGGGAGGCACGTCAGAAGCCTGAGAAGTGTTTACACTTTGGAGTAGGTACTGGTTGGTCACAGAGACACAGAGGTAACTAATTGCACAATTTATCATGGTTTGACTGATATAGCAACATGTTAGGAATAGAAATGTCTCCTTTGGCATTAAGCAAATGATATGTCCATGTGACAAAACACTGGCCCCTTACCTTGCATCCAGCACACATTTATTGAGTGCCTGCTGTATACCCAGGCCAGCACTGGGGCTGGGCATTCGGCATTCAGTGGGCGGGCATGCAGCTGTAGCAATGCCTGCTGGGAGTGTGGGGCTGGGGGTGTTGTGCAGTGCGGAGCCGAAACTCCCGGGAAATTGTGTGATCCTGGCTGTTGCACACACGACCTGGTGAGGCTGACTTGCTTTGTTTTTATCTCTTTCCCCGATGTCTTTAAGGGGCCCGTGAAACTTGCACAGTGGGGAAAACGAGGATGATTTTGGGAAGCATTTGCCACGTTTAGGTAGAAGCGAGGCTCTGTGCCCCGGGCAGTGACCTGAGGTGTCCCCAGGCAGGGACTGATCCCAACAGGCCTCAGTGCGGGCACATGCAGGGTGCAGCATGGCTGAGCCTACCTCTGGGCTTTGCAGTCCGCTTCGCCCTGTGCATAGCCAGCTCGTGCCGTCTCTGTTCCAGGACCTGCCCACGGGAGTCACCCGGTGAGCATAAAATCAGCACTGTTTCAGGGAATTTCACGAAAGGATTTTATTTTTATTTTCACCATAATGAACTCTACCTGGATTAAATCGCCATGTGTATTATGAACATTTTACGGTTTATAGAAGATTGTAAACGTTATGGTTCTTAATATTGCAAGTTTCCCATATTAATATCAGCTGCGTATTTGTAGAGGCCTTGGAGGAGCTGTAACTGGGGTTCAGAAAGGGGGAGGCCAGGCTCCTGTCCTGGTGGGGCTTAGGGTCCACACTTGTGGACACAAAGCTGGAGCCCCAGGGAGGGGTTTGGCACAACTTTCCTGGAGGGCTTCTCAGGAGGAGGCTGCACCCAGCTGAGCTATGAAGGCTGGCAGGGGGCATGGATGGAGAGCTGGAGGAGCTGGGTGTTGGGCCAGGGAGTGGGCAGTGGGCAGTGAAGAGGGGCTGGGTTGGAGGACCCTGCCCCTGAGTAGTAGTAGGGGTCCCTTTGGTGGCCTGGCTCCCAGGTGACCATCAGATCTGTCACCTAGGGATCTGCTTTCGAGTCCCTGGTTATGTAGTCCCCTGCTGATGACCAGAGCTATGGCAGGGACCTGTACAGCCATGCAGGGGACTGCTTCTGGGGAGACCTGGGAAGTAGGGACCCCTGCAGCAATCTGGTCCCTGCATTCATAGAGCATTTCCTGGGTGGGTGAATATGGTTGGGTGGGTGTATGGATTAACATGCACATGGGTGACAGGACCCCTCCAAGGCCTGAGACTGTTCCAGGGGTGTGGGAGATAGGAAGCCCTAGGCAGTAAGGGGAGAAGGGGACAGTGGCTTTGGTGTTTATAACCTGGCTTCACCCAGTTTATTTAGCTTCCCATCTGGCTCAGAGAGGCAGTCTTACAGGCTGGGTCACCACTGTAAGGTGCACAGGCCAGCGGCATCTGCATGGTGGCAGTGTGGGCACTTGGCAGCATTGTCTGATTCTGGAACATTTGCATTGTCTTGAAAAGAGAGTCTCGGTTCCCTTTGGGAAATCTCCCTCCATTCCTGGCAGCCGCTGCTGCTTGACTTTGCCTCTTCTAGGGTATTCATATTGATAGAATCACACTGCATATGTGGCCTTTGTGCCTAGCTTCTTTCAAAGCTTCACACGGTGCTTTCACACTGTAGCAGACAGAGCATGGCATACTTTTTAGTGGGTGAATAATATTCTGCCATATGGGCATACCACAGTTCCTTTTCCCATCCCTCAGTTGGTAATGTTTGGATTATTTCCATTGCTCATCAGTTAGGCATATTTAAATTACCAAGTTAATACATGTTAATTGTAAAAATCTAAATCTTACAGAAACACACACAGAGTAAAAGAAACTTCCCCTTGGGCCTACCTCCCAGCGATCATCACCACCACCCTCCATGGCTCTGCCTCCTCTCTGACCAGTGAGCTCCTCTGGGACCCCTTTATGTAGCATCACAACCTTCCCTGAGGTCTTCTGTGACTGCCGATCTTTTCCCTGGCAGTGTCCTCCCTGCGCAGCCCTGCAGCTCCTGTAACTGTAGCTCACCCTGGGCCACCCTGCTGCTGCCCCAGCCCTAATCCCACCCTGCACCTGGGCAGTGTCTGCCTCCCTGACTGAGCAGACCACAGGCCGGGACCCCACATGCACCCCCTGGAAAGTGCCCTGTGCAGCTGAGGTTTGTGGGGTAGACAGGTTGCTACAGACACCCCGTTCTATGAGCTTTTCAGAGGTGGGGTGCAGCCATCCTTTCAGTGGCTCCCACTGACTGGCCCTGGGGACCACCGTCTCTGTGGGTGACTGTTCTCCATCAGGTCCTCCAGGGGCCTGTGGTGTTGACCCCGCCCCCAAGCTTGGGCTGTCCCCAGCCAGTCTGCACCCACAGGATCTCCTGGAATGGCTGTGCTCTGCTCTGTGTCACCTCCACCCTCGCCCTCCCATCCCCTCACTGCTGGGCCAGGCCTCCTCGCCACCTGCACACTGTGGGGTCCGCAGCCCCCTCTCCCAGGCCTCCCTGTGACTTCCAGACCCCACAGTCTCCCAGGAGTCCTGTGCTGAACAGTAAGCTGGATATGGAGGCACATGTCTATAATTTCAGCATTCTGAGAGGCTGAGGCAGGAGGATCACAAGCCCAGCCCAGCCTGGGCAGCTTAGTAACTTGGTGAGACCTGTTCCAAAAGTTAAAAAGGGTAGAGGAGCTGGGGACATAGCTCAGTGCAAAGGCCCTGGGTTCAGTCTCCAGAACCACAAAACAATGCCAAGGACCTGGCCCTGAGCTTGGCTCCAAGCTAGCATCAGGCAGTAGTCCTCGTGGTCATCACTCTTGTCACGGTCAGCCTGGCTTGGGTCCCAGCCCCATACTGTCCAGCTGCACCCTCAGAGTGGTGCCCAGCTTGTCCGCACACCCTGTGTGTCCCCCAGAAGCCAGGAGGCCCAGCACCCCCTGGTGGTGTTGCTGAGACAAACCAGACCCGTGTGCAGAAGCAGCCACTGCACCAGGACCAGCCTGGGTGGGGCCCCTGTGGCGGGAAGAGCCAGCACCTGCTCACAGTGGTGGGCTCCTGGGGAGATAATCAGAGGAAGGTGGCTTGTAAGTGCTGAAGTGCTATAAAACCGTTTATGATGATTATTACTAATTAAAATTTAGGGCAGCTGGGGGAGCAGCATGGTGTGCGCTGATCATCTCTCCTTCCGAGAGGCTTTCTGAGACACAGAGCAAGAAATCATAAGGCAGGACAAGCCCTGAGCTGTGGTACCTGGTGACAGGTGGCTGCAGCACAGTATCCTCTGCCCCTTCCGGCAGCCCAGGATGGGCAGCTGCCCTGTGCCTGGCACCACTGCGGGTGGTGGGCAGGCAGGGCAGGGGTCAGCTGAGCTTCTGCCCTTGAGCTGCCCTAATGTGTGGGTGGGGCATTAGTGAGCCGCTCTGTCGTGGGTGCTATGTAGATGTCCTTCAAAGATTCCTGCACTCAGAAGGGGCCTTTGGGGGGTGATGGATCCCGGTGCTCACAACTGACCGCTGCTAGAAGGCGGGGCCTGGTGAAAGGGATAGGACAGGGGCGTGGTCACAAAGGGTCCCTCCCCCTCCGGCCTTCTCCCTTCTCAGCTTACTGCGCCCCTGCACTCCTTCCACACCTGTTGGCACCCTGGGCTCTCAACCTGCTCCCCGATGTCCCCTTCTTTCCTGCAGCAGTGTTGAGATCTGAGCTGGGCTGCACCTGCCACCCCCCAGGCCTGGGCTGTCTCTGTGTCACCATTATCCTGCTGCAGTCCATGTGCTGGGGCAGAGCGTGGCTATGGTCACTTTCTGCTGTGTTCTCATGGGACTTCCCCGGTGGGATCAGAGGGCCCATGGTGCCTTTCTTGTCTGATTGGGAGAGCTGGGCCTCCTCTGCTGAGCCTACAGAGCTGCTTTTCTGCCTGTTCTCCACGTCTCCCAGCTCCAGCTGTGAGCCTGTGCTTTCTTTAGAAGGGTAGCACTTTTTATGTCACTTCTGTGTGCAAAAATGCTTCTTCCACTCGTCTCACTGGTGTCTACAAGGTGAAGCCCACACGCTTTCCCTGCCTTGCAGGGGGCCCGGCAGCTGGGAGCCAGGTCCAGCTCTGGCTTCATCCCCTGCTCTGCCCTGTCCATGCCTCTAACCCTTCTCTGTCCACATCTGGGTGGGTGCCACCATCTACAGACACAGATGTCCCCTTCTGCCTTTGACAATCCTCTCGCTGGAAGCACCCAGCCAGGATGGGAAGCTGGAACCACGCCTGGCATGTGGGGGTGTGGCCTGGCTCTTCCCACCCATCTCTAGCTGCTGGGTCTGGGTCTCAAGGTCACAGGTCACTCACCTCATAAAGAGCAGATTCTTGGGGTTCAGCTTCCCTGTCCTGCCTGAGGCACCAAACTGACATGTCTGCAGTCAGCAGTCACTGATGGGCCCCACTTTATGGTAGCCATGATTGAAAAGCAAAGGCAGCACTGGTCCATCCCCTGTCATCCAGGCTGAAGTGACATTCACAGTGCATAGTAAGTGCCTGTGACGCTCTAGGCCCTGCCACGAGGCCTTTGTGTGCAGCACTTCCCTTGAGCATGACGGCTGGCTCTGCTGGAGCGGTTTCCACACCGTCTTTGCCATGTGAAGACAGGCTGACTCGCTTGCCCAAGGTTACCCAGCCAATTGGAACCTGGCAGAGCCGGAGCTCCTCACTGCAATGCCACGATCTAATGAATACGATCTCTTCCTACTTCACCGTGGGCTCCTAGAAAGCACTGTCCACTGTGCTCCTTGTGGAAGCTTAGTGAGAGCACATTTCTACTCCTGCCTCTTTTGTGACCTTTCAGGTGGTGAGGTCCTTCCAGAGCCCTGTGGAAGTGGCTGTGGGGTTTGCTGACCCGGGTTACCGAGATGGCTGGGTTGGGTCAGGACAGACGCAGGGACCGTGGAGCCAAAGCTGCCATCCTGGGAGCCAACCCCACCCCACCACCCACAGGGGCTTGGTGAGGAGGTTGTGACCCACACCTGCCTCAGTCCCTTCACCCGAGGAATGAGTACAGGATGAGCTGTGTTGCCAGGGCCCTGAAACCTCCTCCAGGCAAGCCCATGCAGACTTCTAGAACCTTTCGGAGCTATGGTACCCATGGAAACCAGAGAAAGGCTCTGGCTCCTCTCAGTGGAAATGGCCCTTAGTCGGGGCAGCACTCTCTGCTCCAGAAACACAGCATAGCAGCAGGGCAGAGGAAGAACCACCTGGACCCAATTCCAGCCCCAGAGGCACTCAGCACTGTCTTCCTTGAGAGAGAGCCAAGTCTGCCAGAGAATTGGCCAGCGCTCTGTGAGAAGCACCGAGCCCTGGGCACCCCAGTCTGTTTCCCCACCTGTGCAGAGGGGAAGATGACTGGGAGTCTCGGCCCTGGCGACACATCTGAACCCCTGGGGAGTGAAGGACAGCAGGGCCCAGTCTCTGCCCTGAGACGTCAGGTGTGCATGGAGGGCCCAGGGGCTGACAGCCTGGAAAGCCCATGGGGCTGTGCTGCGGGCACAAGCAGGTGACCCCTGAGGTGGGAGCCCACCCGCACCCCAGGAGTGCCGGGAGCCACTTGCAGAGAGGGAATTAAATGCAGCAGGACCAGAGTGGCTACTAGACTCTGAGTGTCCCTTTGGGACACGGAGGCGGGGAAAAGTCAATTTACAAGCCCAGCTGACAGCTTTGCTCTCTTCCCTCCCTCATAAAGCTGCTTTCTGAAAACTGCAATGGCCAGCCTGCAGCCTGCACAGCCCAGCCCCCTTCACACAGCACAGGTAGCCTTGTGAGGGACCTCTCCTCTCCTCGCTGTGGCTCAGCTGGAGGTGCTCCTGTTTCTGGGGTCTTCTTCCTGACGACAGAGTGACAACATGGTTTCTTTTCCGGGGGCTGCCCTCCCCTTGGTGCCTGGCCCAGGCGTTTGCCTCGGTCCTGCTGGCACGCTGATGGATGACCCTCTGCGTCTCATCCCATGGTGCACTGATTGGGTGGCCCCATCCCGTCCCGCCCAGGCCTCTGCTGGGCTGCAATGATTTATGAGAGTCTGAGGCAGGCTGACTGACTCAACCTGTGCAAATCAAGGCTTGGGGTGGGCGCAGCTGAAAGGCCGGAGTGCTGGATGATTAAAACCCTTCTGGGACTGGATGAGGGCTGCCAGACTCCGAATGAAAGCACCATGGCTTCCACTGAGACCAGGGGCTGACGCCCTTTGCCGCTCCTGAATCTAGGTGCCGGGTCACTACCCTTTCTGAAGGGCCGCTTCCATTTCCCTTATACTTGCTGCACATCGCAGTTCACAAATGCATTTCCTTGTAAGCAGTGAGAAGCCAGCTTTGTTCACCCAGGCTGGATGTGCAGGCCTGAGTAAGGCAGCCTCTTCGGGGGCCGTGGGGACCAGATCTCCTTCAGCATTTGTTGTGGCTGAAAATCTCTGGGACAGCGTGTGCCTCTCAGGGCCTGGGCATGGACCAAGGCAGATCTGTTTGCCTCATCTGTAATGCAGGGATAAAGATGCAGGCCTTGAAGGATTAGAGAACTACTCTGAAAAGATGTGGTGGCATGGGCAGGGTGGGCAGGGTGTGGGTGGCCGAAAATGCCGGGGCCACTTCTGCTAGGGCAGGGTCTCAGGCTAGTAGTTTCCATCTTCTCAGAGAGCCGGGCCTGGCCCCACAGCTGCTTGCCTGTGCAGCAGATGCTTTGGGGCCCATAGCCCTAGCTCCTGAGCCTGCTTCTCCCCTCAGCTTGCAGCTGCTGAACTCAACCTCCAGGGCCTGCCTCCAGCACGGGCTTCCAGCCTCCCCGTGGAAATCTATGAGGTCTCTGCAGTCAGGATCCCGAGGCTGCAGGAGCGACCTCAATACCCAAACTGGATGTCACTTCTTGCCTTCCCTGCCTCCCTTGGTTCCTCCCTTCTTCCTGAGCCCATTTGCCCCCATATCCTGGTCTCAGGCTCTGAATTTGGGGGAGCCCCCACCAAACCCACCCGGGGTACCGTATGCCGAGAGGGCGTGCAGAGGGTGCTCTGAGCTCTACACTAGCACCGCCTCTGTAATGCGTAGACCCCAGCGCTCCGTGTCATGTGACATGGCCCTGACCTCCCCATGTTGATTGGCTGAAAGTATGCCACCTGACCTGCTCCAGACCAATCAGAACTCGTGAAGGAATTTTCATGCTGAAACAGACTCTTCTGAGCTTCCATAACAACCGCAGCCAGTTCTCTGTGGGCATCTGGCAGGAAGCCGGAAGGTGGTGACAGTCTGTCCTCTCGGCCTCCTGGGGGCAGTCCTGGGCCTGCCAGAAACCCTCCCGTGTGCCTGGCCGACTTCACAGGTGGCACAGTGGCACATGGAGACTCATGGACTCGTGTCACTGAGTAGCTTCCTGGTGGTGACAGCCTCAGGGTCATAAGGCACAGCTGTTGCTACAGCTTCAAGCTGTGCAGGAACAAAGGAGGAGGCCAGTCTCCTACATGGCTCCAGGGGACATTGTTTGGTGTCTCCTTGGCCAGATCTGCCCATCAGTGTGAGAGCCATCGCCACCTTTTCAGAGAGACTGGGAATAGTGCGGCCCAGCCCGCGGCTTGTGTCTTTCCCCGGTAGCCCTCTAAGTACGCCGGATGACATGAAGAGCAGCCTGCGCCTGGCAGTGATCCCGCCTTGCCTGTGTGGTGGGACAGGAACCAGGAGCCAACAGGAGGAGGCAGGAGGACCTAAAGGAGCCGGAGGGAGCTGTTTCTAATCTTCCTACTGTGTGTTTGCGGCACATAATGTTTACCTGCACCTCCAGGAGGCCGTGCATATACTTAACGCACTTTAATTCCTTTTTAATTCCCCGTTTAATGCCCTCCCCACGACTCTGGTTCCCTTTCTCATTTGCAAGAGCCTCATCTCCGTTTCCTATTATCTGTCGTTTATTTTTAAAAATTGTTTATACTTTGGATTATTCATATAGGAGAAGTTGTGGGATGCTTAATCTTGAGTGTCTGATTTATTTCACTTAATATTAAGATTTCAAGGTGCATCCATTTTCCGACATGATTCAGGTTTATACTTTTTATGACAGGGCAGTGCTCCATTGTGTGAGACTCAACTTTTGTCCCATCCATTTACTTTTGATGGGCATATAGATGGCTGCCAAGCTCTGACGATTATGCATTGTGCTCCTGTAAACACGCCGCGGGGATCACTGTACTACAATGTAACTCTTTGCGGACAATTCCTCCAATGAGAGTAGCGGTGTTGAGTGGGATTTCTAGTTTTCATTTTGTGAGGAATCTCCGGGCTGATCTCCACATTAGTCGTCGTAGTTTATATTCCCACCAACAAGGCAGAAGGGGTCACTTTCTCCATTTCTTAAGCCAGGTGGTGGAAGGGGGTGCTTCGGGACTGGACCCCCTGGACAGCTCTCTCTGGCTGACACCTGGAGGAGCGGGCTGGGAAGGTATTTGGCCTGGGAGAAGAGCAGAAGTATTTGCTGTTTCCCCGGTATAGAATTTAGAGTGCCGCCTTCATGGGTGGCTGAGTGGACCTGGGAAGTGATGGGAGGGACAGCTGAGCCTAAGGCTCATGAGGAAGGTGGCAGAATCGGTCCTGGTGCGGAAATGGACCGAGATGGCACCTGAATCTGACTTTTAGTTGAAGGACGTGGTTTCATTTGCATTTTTGTGCGCACGAGCAAATTCTAGGCTGCACACAGTTACTCAGCCGTGTAAACAAGCTGCGGTGAGAGGGAGGGAGGGCGGGGGCAGAGGAAGTAAACAGAGTGAAGACATGTTGAGTACATGTGTCGGGGTCTGTGCCAACCCCCCAGACCTCCAGATGGGTGCACGGTAAAGGCCCACAGGGATGAGACACGTGGCATGGTCTTTAGGGTTGAGGAGGACTCACGTCCTTGGCAGAGCTCGTAACTCTGCTAGCCAGCCTGACCAGCTGACACTGGGCAGCCTGTGTTTAATCAGAACATCAAGGAACTGAGTGGCCAATGGAGGAAACCTGAGCAGGATCTTGGGAAGGTCCAAGGACCCCTCCGAGCAACCAACAATGCTAATTAAGGAGAACTACCCAGATAGCCTCCTGGTGGCCTCAGCTGTGGCCTGTCTTGCCCACTGAGGCACCTCCTCATTCTGAATTCAGCCATGCCTAGGCCACCCCACAGCCCTGCATATGTATTTAGCCTCAATGGCTCCAACATACATGGGCCAGCTTTCTGTGTTGAGTGTGACCACTGTGAACTGCAAACATATACTGAATAAAAATGTAAAAAAACACACCAGGGACTAGGACGTGGGCCTCTAGGCATTTCTAGCAAGGGAAGAGGCAGATGTACTAATGTGCATGTTCTTTCCACCACATCTGCTGGCTTTGTAAAAAGGCCATAGTTTACTAAGCAGCTATTAAAAAATTTAAATTATTCAACTTAATTTTAGGCGATGTGGGTTTATTTTTAGAAAAAAATATAAGAGAAAAATACTTACGAAGAAAACATCAAAATCCACATAGAATCACTGTTAGCCTTTGGCCCTTGTTTTGTCTTCTCATGGAGAGAGTTCCTTTAGTGTTTATGATCCTAATCGATATGCAATTTATACACTGCATTTCAATGTGGCCTCATCTTGCAGGCAGTCCCTCCAGGGTAATGCTGGCTCCCTCAACTTCACTTTTCTAACACAGAACTTTCCTGATACGTGTTACTGAGTGTTCAGGCGGCTTCCTTTCTTCTATAGTAAATATTGTGCTGATTATCATAGTATGAATATATGTGTGTGTGTGTGTGTGTGTGTGTGTGTGTGTATCTTTGTCTTCATAAAAAGGCTGTTTCTGGGAGACTGATTTGCAGGAATCAGATTATTACCTGAGAGAGAAGAAACATTTTCAAAGTCATTGATACCTATTGCTGGCTCAGAAATTGAACTCATGATGAAAGCTGAATTAAAAGCAGACAATACCGTATAGGGGGCTTCCCTGCTTTCCGCTCCCTCCCGGCAGCCTGTGGGACAATTTATTGCTGTATTTCCACACAGGATCAATACGCCCAAGAGCCCCAGCATAATGAGATTCAGAGGCCCGACTCCTGAACAAATCCATCAATTAGAGCAGAATGTTGAGAACAGGAAAGCGGAAATGGCCTTGATGAATCTCAGTATCGAAACAGATTAGTACATGCTGAGAAAAGAGCATTTTATCTTGAGGGTTCCAGCGCCGCCTACACACACACCACACACAGCACCCCCACACTCACACCCGCACCCACAGCCCAGGCCAGGGGAATGGGTTGCTGCTGCCACGCAGGGCTGCGGCTGTGTGGGAAGGCTCGGTGGCTGGTGTCTGCTGACCCAGCTTTGCTGGGACTCTGAGGGAGGGAATTATTGTCCTCATTGTGAACCTGAGGAGGAGGAGAGCAGCCCTGTCAGACGCCCAAGGTAGCCTGAGTAGTAAGTTCCAAAGCTGTGTGTATGAATCCGTTTGGTTTTTGTTTTCTGTATTTTATGATGCCTTGCACAGACTCTTTGGGTCAGGCTGGCTTACACTCAGAAAGGCAGCCTGGCACTGCTCATGGCCCAAACCTGCACCCTGCTGCCTCTGTGTCTGACCTCAGCAGGGCAAACAAAGCCCACGGCCCCATGTCACCCTGGGGTCGACCCTTCTCTGGACTGAAGCTGCCAGCGTCCCCCAGACGGTCTAATCTGGAGCTTGCTCAGCTGTCACTGTGCCTCACTTATTCCTAAGAGACTTTCTGGAGCCTGCTTTCCTCTATCCCTTGGCCTCCAGCTGCCTAGGGCTTGCGGGGGTGTCCTATCTGGGCTCGTCCTCCTCCATGGACAGTGAGTGGTAAACTGTTCTCTCCAGGCACTGACATCTCCATTAGCTGCTTACAACCAACTCCCAGGTAGCTGTTAGGTCACAGCTCCCTTTGCCATCATGCGTCTAATGTGGGGACATATTTCCTTGAAGGTGATATGGAGACCCTGCTAAAAATGCTTTTGACATTGGTCCCAGTTGGCTTTCTTCCCAAAGTTTTATTGAAGCTCTGCAGTTTGCCTTTTCTAGTTCCCGCTTCTTACTTTGCAAAATTAAGGTCCCCTTCTCATCTTGTCCATACCTGCATTCATTCATTTTCTTACATGGATTTCGTGGATACACCCCCAGGCTCGTGCTCGCTCTCTCTCTGTCTCTCTCTCTCTCTGTCTCTGTCTCTCTCTCTCTGTCTCTGTCTCTCTCTCTCTCTCTCTCTCTCTCTCTCTCTCTCTCTCTCTCTCACATACACACACAGAGCTGGAGCCAGCTTCTCCTGACTTTGAGACCCACTGGTGTGCATATGTTACCAGTCCCTCCATTCAAGTCATTGTGTCAGTGACTTGATTTCATTTATACCACAGAAATGGGCAGATGCTGGAAATGGGGTCTGCATTCACTGGGGAGTCAGTTCTTAGGCATTTGTCAGCTCCCACTGGGTCCTCTTCTTCTGTGCCCAGGGCCTGAGAGCAGCAAGGCTCCTTCCTGTCCTCAGCTTGGTGGAGGTCAGAGGGATCATGCAGCTCTGAGCAGAAGGAGGCACAGCTGGCCTTCAGTGTGTTCTCTGTCTATCTAAGGAGCCACAGGGTGGCCAGGGAGTCACCTGGGGCCAGGTCTGTGTGTCAGGAGAGAGGCCCCTCTCTGTAAGTGGACCCTGGATGACATGTGAAACATTCCTCCACACACATCCTAGCAAGTCTCATTATAACAGTGCTCACAGATGGTTTTCCCAGTGTGTAGAGCTGCCCAACGGAACAGGCTTCCTAGGCACAGGTAGTAAGCTCCCCATTGGAGAATGGATCCAAGTAGAGTTTTATAGCCATCTTTCACAGATACCCTAGCAGGGTTGGGGATCTGGCTCCGAGAAGGTTGTGACAATCCCACAAGATGTGTAGGCGTAGAGCAGAAAGAACCCCATCATCCCTGTTGAAATCTGTTGGAGAAAGAAACATGCTAAGACCATGTCCAAGTGCAACAGGGAAGCATCCCCCTAACAGTATGGCTCAAGGAGGGAGACTTCTGATTTCTCCGTGGGCCCCAGACAGGTGCTTGCCCAAGGCTGGAGACCCAGAAGCTCTGCAGTGAGTGCACCCCGAGGTGAGTAGACCAGGCATTGGTCGGAGAACCCAGAAGCTGTCCCATGCTTTGCCGTGATTAAGCAGGGCTGTTACCAGGAGCACTTTTTCCTCTTTGGGCTCTATTTTCTTGGCTAATTTATAGGGTGTATTCTAGATGACTCCGTAGGCATTACTAATGTGTTAATCAAAACCCCAAGATTCACGCCAATCCTGTTTACAGTGTAGTGGGACTCATAGACAGACGTCACTGGAACTATGAGAATTAGTGGCCAGATGGAGCAGACTGTTTGCTGCTTAGCTTTTGAGGGCTTTTGTTTGGAAAAAGCATGAATTTTACATCTGATTCCCTTTACCTGCCACAGAAGTGCTGGGTAAAACTTGGGGAAACGATTTTGTTCTTCAGTAAGTGTCGCTTTTTTTTTTCGCATCAAGGATTGAACTCGGGACCTTGCACTTGACAGGCAGCCACTTATGCCACTGAGCTAAACTCCTGGCCTAAGAGTTGCATTTGTGGCATTGGGTTCGATCTGTCCTCATGTGTTCCTGAGAACTTTTCCCATCTGCTAGAGGCTGTGTCCTGTGTGCTGCTCTGTGGCCTTCATAAGGGAGATTTTCTTAAAATCCAGCACCGTCATTTGCAACAAGGATCTCTGGGGATGTCTCTGTCAGCGCCAGTGTCATCTGCACCTGAGGGAGTGACACACACATCAAAGGGAGCTGTGAGGACTTGGTGTAGTGGCCACTGAACAGCGGGTCTCATGCAGGCAGCTGTCCTGTGACCATGGATAACATGCTTTGCCTGCTCCTCCTCCTACCAGAGCACCAGGTTGACTTCTCCATGCTGGGCCCCTGGGACAGGTGCCCCCTTGCTGCTCCCAAATTACCTTCTTCACTTGCACCCTACAGACATCCTCCTCATGGTTCCTGTGCCCTTCGAGGCTTCCATCCCTCTGTTCTGGAAGCTATGTACTCCTGGAAGCACAAACCCTGCTTTGCCACCTGCCCCAAGCTCTGGGCAGTGTCCAGAACACACCTGGAGCACAGTTTTGCCTGATGGACCAAGCTGGCCTTCACAGACAGGAGCACTTGGAAAGCGAAGCTATTTCTGGCCCAGGAGTAACCCGTGAAGGAGCAGCAGAGGAAATGGGAGACCCTGAGTCTCAAATGGCAAGAAGAGAAGGAAGCTGAAGAGAGAAGGCACCAGCCTGCATCATCCCCGGAACGCTCGCCACCCACCCCGCTGGGCACCTGGCCCCACGCATGGTGTCTTGGTCTGCAGGGAGTCTGTGTGGCACTGCACGGCTGTGAGGGTCTTAATTTCCAGAGAGCATTTGGATGGGTGGGCAGATCTAGACTTGCAGAACATTCTGTACCAGTGCCTCTCCCTAGGGGCTTGGGAATATCTCAGAGCAGAGACAGATGTGGGCCAGGGAGGGACATGATCGCTTTCTAGAAGCTCTGGCTTCTGTGTGAATGGGGCAGGACCTGGCTGCAGCAGGGACCTGTGAGGAGGCTGTTGTGGGGTCCAGGTACGACAGTGGGTGGCTGGAGGTGACAGCACAAGGAAGGAAGGACAGCAGGGGGGACTCCAGTTCTTCCCGGTACGCTTCATCTGCAAAAAGGGTCAGGTCAACTCTGCTTTGAGTGACAGGTCAGGGTGGGACAAAGGACAGTGACCCAGCAGTCCCCAGCCTGGTCTTGCCATCCTACTGTGCATCCCTGCAGAGCTGAGACCTTGGGGTTGGCGTCAAGGGCAGTCACGTCTGTACTGCTCTCCTGGTCGCCTGCGCCCTGCCATCGAGGAACGCTCCTCTTCACGGGAGTCTGGAGCTAAGTAGGGCAAGGACTGGTGTCCCCGTTTTTGGCCTCATTTTCTGATACCCCAAGGCCTCTTCCTGCCTGCCATGTGGCCGCCGCCCTTCCTAGGATCCCCGCCACCACCTGCTCCATACTCCTGTCTCCTCTCTGAGGGCCACGCTCACCTCCCTGTCCTGTGGGTGCCACCACCACTGTATAAGCTCGCTCAGCACAGGCTTGGGAGGTCCTGGTTAAATGCTCCCCAAGCATAGGAGTCTCTCTGGTGCCCACTTGACGGTGCTACGAGCTCCCTGCCCCCTGCCTGACGTGTCTGTTCTGTGGTCTCACCCTTGCTCCCCACAGCTGTGCACTCCAGCAACACTGAAGTCTGTGTGCTGGTCCATTTGCAAGGATGGAGGGCCTGCATGCCCCCTGGCCTTCAACAGGGTGCCTGGTTCAGCGTAGGTACTTGGTGATGGGCAGACAAATGAGTGAGTTAATGGGCAGTCAGGTCAGTGAGTGAGTGGCTGTGTGGTCAGCTCTCACCATTAGAAAGTCCTACACCTGTAATTCCTGTTCTCTGGAGGCGAAGGCAGGAAGATAGAAGCGAGTTCAAGTCCAGCCTGAACTACATAGCAAGGCTGTGCTTCAAAAAATGAAAAAACAAAGCAAAACAAAAAGTCCTCCTTCGCCTCCGGCCAGAACATGCCTCACGTCACCAGCAGGTCTGAGCTGGGCCTTCCCTGCCTCCCACACTGGCGCTGCAGGTCTGCTTCCTGTTCTCCACAGGCACCAGCCCGCTCCTGCCCAGTACACCTGTGGTGCTGTGCGCTCTGCCCCTGATGCCCAGGACCCTTTTCCCTGTTTCTCTACATGGCTCAGTTTCCTTGTCATTGGGGCCTCGACTCAAATGTCACCTCTGCAGTGAGACCACTTAATCTGCAGCAGCCCTTTCCTGAGAATGTCTTACTTCTCCATGCTGAATCCTGCTGATTTCCTCTGATCTGTCTTTCAGTCGCCTCAGTCTTTCTCCACCTGTGTCTAGACTATCATCTAACCTGCCTGTAGGTGTCTTATGACAGTGACTCAGTTTTTAATCCTACAAGACATAAGTCAAAGCTGTGCTCATTCATATGCTAAAGTCCTCTCTGGAATCTGAATACCCTCAAAGTGATTCCTCCTATTTTCTACATTGGCTGACGATCTCTCAGGATGTATCTTTGTAACTGTGTGTGTGTGTGTGTGTGTGTGTGTATTTTAATGTATCTGGGGTAGTGGGTTTAGCTTAGCAGTGTAAGTTGCTTGGCAAATGTGAAGTCGTGAGCTCGATCCCCAGCACCAAAAAAAAAAAAAAAAAAAGATAAATAAATAAAAGTATCTTTATCAGGAATTATCATATGCGAGTGTCCCCCTTGGGTTCTGGCAGTGACCATGGAATTGATTAATTCTGGGACAGTTGTTACGTTACTTTCTCGGCGAGTGCAAGATGAATGAGCAGCCTTCCTTGGAATGCAGGCGAGAAACCGACGACATCTTGTGTCTGACGTCCCTCAGCTGCTTCTAGTGACTTTGCTTTTCTGCCCGTCCTCAGGTTCGGACGTGGCTCAGTGCAGTGACACTTGGATGTCAGGTGCTCAAGGAGAAGCTCAGGTTCCACAGTGAATAATCCCCCCACGTAATGCAGGGGTACAGGACTCACTGCACCCAGACTTCCGAGCTCTGCCTCACAGACGCTGGGTGCTGGAATCTGGGATGGAGCCTGGGGATCTGAATTCTTATAAATCTAAGCAATTCTGATGTGTCGTGAAGTGTGGGTACCAGCGCTCGGTCCTCTGAAGAAGGAAGATTTGAATTATGTTTATTTTTGTCTTGCTAATTCCCTCCCCCACAAAGAAGCCTGCAATGCTGTGTGCACAGAGATAAAAATACACTTGAGGAAAAGCAGACTGAGACACCTACACACAGGCTAAGTGAGCAAGATCTGACTTTGTGCCAAGATGGGGCCACGCGGGTGGCCGGGATGGTCTCCTCACTGCCATCCCCGTGACAGGTGCAGTGTGGGCTGTGTGTGCACTGTCACTGTACAGCCCTGTAGGCCCTCTGGGCCCCAGGGACCCTGCAACACAGTGCAGCCTGCCTCTACTCAGAACTACCCATGGACATTGAGCTCCGAAGGGTTTTGATTTTCCTGGGTTCCCCTCTGCAAGCTGCAGTATCTCCCGGATGTGCTTAGGAATCTGGCAGTGCCCCCACGGGCTCCTCTTTCTCTTGGGAAACTGAGTTCCCTGCGTCCCTTCCGGCTTGCACTGTCTCACACCTCGAGGCTCCCACCCAAGCTGTGTTTCCTGCCCAGAAGATTCTGCTATTCTCCAGCACTCTGTCCAAGTATCACCACATCCTGGGTCCCTTTCTTACCTCCCTTCCATCCTTCAGACTTATGATGGAGCCCTCACTAGATCTCAGCACTGCCTAAGAGCACCCCAGCACCCCCCAGGCCTCCTGCCATGCAGCCTCTCTCATCTCTGCACACTGGTTTCTCACACTCCCTCCCACTGCCCTCCGCCATGCTCCTGCTGTCCTGGCCTCCACTCGGTGCCCTGAGCTCATTTCACTCTGCTCTCCCTCTTTACGGTGGCAGCTGGTCTGTGCGCTCATCCCATGACACCTACACTACCCTCTGCCTCTTTGTTTGAGCCTATAACCCTGGAGCCTGGCACTGGGGCTTGCATGTAGCAGGTGGACGGAGGAATGAACACATCCCTGAACCTCAGTTTCCCTCTTCTTTTGGCCCAGGGGCTCTTGACCTCTTGTTGGCCACTGGGCTCTGGGACAGGCTTGGAGGTTTAGAAACCCTTTATGCACAATGTACATGGATGTGGAGTCATATAAAACCTCCAGGTTACACTCAGGATTCTAAACACCCCAAATAGAGGCTTCTCTCTGTGAATTCCAAGAAGTAGATTCATTTCTAGGGAGCAGCTGAAGATTGTAGCACAGACACCCCCAGCAGACCCAGCACCAGAGGGAGGAAGCTGCTACATAGGACAGCTGCATGCAGGAGTCCTGTGGGCTGCTAGCTTCCTTTCAGGACTAATCTTGCTTTTGTTGTTGCAGGAAAGACCACAGAGAGGCAAACACATCCCTCTGGAACATGCAGGACCCCTGGAGTGGAGGTGGCTCCATGATTTACGACCACTTCCTTGGAGCTGCGTAGAAGCCAAACCACCACAGCCTGCCCAGCCATCTACAGAAACCTTTCCACCTTGCATGGAGCCAGCGGGGAGCCCCAGCGGTGCCTGCCAACTGTTAGATGCTGATTTTGTTGGCCCAGGAGGGAGGCAGGAAACAGGTCTGGAGCTCCAAGATCCTGGCTGGCTCTATCTCTTCCACGCCATGTCACCTTGCCCTGATCTCTCACCATCTCCATCCATCCTGCTCTTCACCTGCGTGGGGTCCTCCTGCCCGTGTGATGACTGCGGTCTCCTGACTGGGACGGTACCCTGGGTGTGCATGGTAGCTCCCGTGCAGCTGCCAGCCTGTGCAGGAGGTTGTCTAGGGAGAGAGAGGAATCGGGGGTCCTGCCAGTTCCTCAGAAGGCCCTGGGACCCTCTATGGTCAGGCGCCACTGCTCTGGGGGAGAGAAGGCCACCGAGGTATCCAGATGTCCAACTCTGAGTCTGCCTTGCTGGCCACTTTCAAACCGACCCTTGGCTTCTCTGTTGCTCACTTGCCCAATGGAGATGACCATGTGCCCTTTTGTCCCCCTCTGATACCTGATGAGTTCAAAACCTATCCCTGTCATACCATGGTTCTGCAGACATTGCCACCACCCAGCTTCAGAGCATCCTCATCTTCCAGGCTGGACTGTGTCCTCCTAAAACCCCAACTCCTCCCTTCCCCTCTTCCACCCCTGCCAGCTCCTTCTGCTCTCTTCCTCTGTGACAGTGACTGCTCCAGGCCTCATGTGATAGAATCACGCATCCTAGGACTTCCTGTGACCGACTTAATTCACACAGTGTGATGCCTCCAAGGTTTATGGGTTGGGATTCCCTTCCTTTTTTCTGGCTGAATAGTATTCTACCATAGAGCCAGGTCACATTTTGCTTCTCCACTCATCAATCAGGGTCGCTTCTACCTTTTGGCTGTCGTGAACGAAGCCACCGTGAACATCAGTGTACATGCACCTCTGCTGTGTTTCTTAATACTGGAATTAACAAGTTCACCTTTCACAAGCAAAGATTTCTTATAAAGTCTGATTGTCAGAAAATCAGTGGGCTTGAGAGCTTCGGACGCCTGTCGTTCTGGCTGAGGTGGGAGCTGCACGAGATTGGCCCTCCCTGACCTCTGCAGGGCAGCCGCCCCGGGGGCTCTTCTTGCTCACCACACAAGTTGCCTGACCCCACTGGCTGGGCCCTGGTGACGCTACCTCATGGGACGGTGATGATGTAGAGGCCTGCGGAGGGACACCAATCTCGCCCCAAACTCCCCGGATGACACTGACCCCAGCAATGTCCCCCAGGAAGGGGGTCTGGACTGGCTCCATTTCTGGTTCTGCTGCCTGCCTGTTGCAGGGATCTGGGGCGGAGCCCCTAACTGTTCTGAGACTCAGTTTCCCCTTTTAGAAGGAAGAGAGTGAAGGCGAAGACACAGAGCAGGGAACCCATTTACGTTCAGGAAACTGAAGCACAAACAGCACCCAGAGCAGGTTCGCACCCTGGCGTGTGGGTCTGATCCCTGAGCTGCATGCGGAAGGGGACCGCCCCCCCCCCGTCCTCCCCAGGACCCCTGAGGCCCAGCATGTGGAGCACCATGAGCGGGACTATGCTTGGGGGCTTCACACCTTCCCTGTGAGGGGCAGGACATCGTGGGGGACAGTCCTGCTTTGTTACTCAGCGTCCTGATTCCAAAGCCACCGGTCTGATGCGCAAAGTGCTCTGTGGGTAGCTGGGGCCACGGCGCCGCACTCCTCACACCAGGAGGAACAAGAGCCCTGGGCGGTGGCCCGCAGCAGCATGGGCTCAGCGTCGTCTGATTCTGTCTTCCCTTCCCAGGCAAGAATCTGCCTGCCGAGCTGATGCATTGGTGTGTTTTCCAAGTATTCACAGACTGGTAGGGGCAGGGACCTTCCCAGGCCCGCCACAGGCGCACAGGCTCTGAGGTAATGGCCGGCCACTCACCGGTGTCACTGCTCATTCACTCAACAACAGAACCTGATGATGAGCATGGGGTCCCCGGCTCTGCAGTAGGCCCTGTGGCTATGGGAGAAAGCAGAACCCCAACCTCTGCCCTCCAGCAGCAGGCGCCCCCTTCCCACAGGGCCCCTCGGCTTTGAGTGAGGTGAGAATGCGGATGGAAAGGCACTTGGCAGACTCCTGCATTCTGCAGAACTACATGGACTTCAGTGCTAGAGAGATGACAGAGGCCACTGGTGTCAGAGGAAAAGATTCGGGTTCAAATCAGAGTAGTGAGGCTGCCATCAGAATTGTGCAGCTTGTTAGCTCTGAGAACAGTGAGAGCGACTTCCCTGCCTCAGTTTCCTCACCTGGCGAATGGGGTAGCGAACGTCTGCCTTGGCGGTACAGCAGTGTGGAGGATCTGTGGGAAAGCGCTCTGCGGGCCTCAGCATCATGCAGATTCGGGTCGTTAATGCGGTGCCATTCATTAGGCACCTGCTGTGTGCCATTTAAGACCAGACCGTGCATCTACAGACAATGCGGAAGAGTCCTCGGGCTAAGGGAGGATGGACTCGCCCGTCAGATGGCTGCACGGCACATTCATAGATCACGATTAGCAACAGCCCGCGGGTTGGCATGGCAACGTTTCCCTGTGAACTGCCAGGCAGCGTGGCTTAAAATAGGTTCATTGGAGGTGTGGTGGGGCTGAGCCCAAGGAGGCAGTGTGGCTCGGTGGCTGTGCCACCCAGAAGGGCCCTGTGCTCAGGGTGCAGCATGCCCTTGCCCTCCGTGCAGGGGCTGTGAACACTGGTGAGGAACACCCACTATTGGGGCTGGGGAGGGCCTTAGACTTCAGCATAGATGCCCATCCTTCCCTGTCCTGCAAGTGAGGACGCTGAACCCCAAGCAGGTCACCAGGCAATCCACAGTCACGTGATCCCACCCCTGGCTCCAGACAGATGGAGCCTGGTTCTGTGGCTTTCTCAAAGGAGTCCCCAGCAATGGCCCAGTGCAGTGCTTTCTGGTCTTAGTCCTAGGAAGCAAACCTAGGAAGTCCTGGGTTTCCGGTGGGCTGCAGTCTGCCCTACTTAGTCAAGCAGTGGGGCGGGGCAGAGTGAGGGTGTCATTCCTTTCCATGGAAGCCATTCGTGTAAGGGGAGCCCTGACTTCTTGGCTAGGTTCATATGGCTGATTGTTTTCTGGAATTGAGGGTGGGGTCTGTGGCCTCTGTGCTGAGCTACATGCCCAGGCTCTTGCTAAGTTGCCCTGGCTGGACTCGAGCCTGCATCCTCTTGCCTCAGCCTCCTGAGGAGCTGAGGCTGCAGATCAGTGCCACTGCTTCTGGCTCAGGATTGAGGTTTTCACCCACCCCTCAGTGGCCTTCCCTGCATCCTTCTTCAGTGTGTGACATCAAGCAGCCAAACTGATCCCAGACATACGAACCGCTGGGAGTGGTTACCATGGGAGTCCAGTGACCTGTCACCATGAGGGTGGGAGCCCAGTTCTGCCCCAGGACCCAGCTGTATTCCTACTTGGCCTTTTTGTTTTATTGAAAAAACAGTAAACTTGAGGAGGAACTGCTCACCCCCATGCTGCTGAGCTGCTTTTGAGAGATCCCCAGCTCTGGCTGGATTTCAGAGTGAAATCCCAGGTCTAGATCCTGAAACTTCTCCAGGACTCGCCCAGCTTCTGAGAGGGCAGTGCTGGATGCGTTCAGCATCTTTCAGACACGCGACCGTTTCTTCTGTTGAGCTGTTGTTGCCCCAGAGGGAATGGGCAGGGAGGCCAGTGGTGGGTGCGGGGGTCCCCAGCACTCTGCACCCGTGGCCCACCACAGAGGCTAGGGTGTTTAGGACCTGAGGGTTGGATCCTATGGTGGCCACTCTCACCTCACTCGCTGGCTGGATGCTCTGCAGCTAGAAGGTGGAAGGGCACCCAGCCCCTCCCGAGCCCCTGGGGTCACTGTCCCAGCAGGGCCCCTCTGCAGACTACAGTGCCAGTCTCGTCCAGTGCCCCTGTATGCAGTGCTAATTAAATCCCACCATCCTTGGTGTGTTTCCTCTGGCTTAAGCTTCTTAACCGAGGGTACTTCCGGCCCTGAGTCTCCTTTGGAGTGTATCCGGTGGAAGCCTTTGAAGTGACAATTTTTAAGGGAGTGGCATATGTGACACATGCTGACCCTTGGTGGCTGGTCACTACCCTACACCTGAAAGTCCACAGAATGTGTGACTGACCCACAGCCACGCTGAATAAATCTCTTGGGTTCTGTTGTGGCCAGCACCCCAAACTCTTGTAGAAAGAGAAATTCTGGGAGAAGCAAACAGGAGTAGATTTTTATTCGACGATTGCTTGCTGTATTCCTACTTGGCCTCGAAATGAAATCCCTGGGGCCTTAAGGAAGCAGAGAAAGAAACCCCCTGGGGTTTGTTGGCATATTAGACATTCTCCCTGTGTCATAAGAATTTCTAGAAGATAATTCACACATTGCACCTAAACTGTCTTCAGTAAGTCGGGTGGACGTGGGATTGAAGGATTGGGTTTTCTTTATCCCATGTGATCCCTTCTGAACCCCGTCCTAGTTTCAGCAGCGCAGCTTCCGTCCGAATCCAGTCCCCGTGTGCCTGGCGTAAACATGATTTGCAGAGTTGTGGGGAGACCACGGGAGCGCTGATCCCGGGAATGTAAGCTTCTCTTCAACATTTTTTCTCCTCTTTCTCTGAAAACAACAGGCTCTGGCACTTTGTTGTTATGGTAGAAGAAAAGGAAGAGGAAGACCATCTTGCTGTTATAAATCAGACTGTTCAACATGGCTCAAAACTAGATTTTGACTCTGTCAATATATTTTAAAGTAGACTGACATAACACAGCTTTGGTCTTCCTGCAAGGATGACTGACAGAAACGCAGAGATAAAGGGCCTTGCAGTGATCTTGGAAGTGCTAACCTGGACTTTTCACCAGGACAAGGACAGAGCCCTAGCAGACAGGTGGGTGGGGGTGGAGCACACCCCCTGGCTTTGCACTCAGCTGTGCACACTTGCACAGTGTACACCCCTCCGCCTCTCCGTAGCAAAAGCAGGGAAGGCATGAGCTCGGGCCTGTGTGGAGGCTCAGAGGGCCGAAGTGTGCGCTGCCGCCCCAAGCCGGAGCCTGACACAGCTCAGGTTCCACTGGTCAGGCAGGGAAGGATGCGAGTGTCACGGGCCATAGCCATGAGTAATCTTTGCTGTTTCTCTTGGCAGAACCTTCCTGGTCTCCTTCCTCCCAGGTTGAATCCTGGGCAGAAACCACAAGAGACTGTGATACACACATCCGTTTGAAAAGCATGCGCCTCCCCTTTGGGTACTGTAGGGACAATGATGCCACCCCCATAGCTGCGCACACCCATGAGAAGGCGTCCTGTAGGTCAGTGTTAGCCACCCCAGGATGGATGTGGACAGTGCAGCCTAGGCGTGGTCCTGCGATGCACACAGACCCCTCCGGAGGTCACCAAACCCTGGCTGTCCCCAGCCCTTGCCCACAGTCAGCAGAGCACTCAGTCCTCAGAGGCGGCATCAGATTCTCCAGCCTGCCGTGTGCACGCTCAGCCTCCCTGCAGGGTTTTGAGTTTTGTACCACTTGATGGTTCTGTCTGTGTACAGGAGGCTGGGTTTTCTCTTGTTACTGAGATGTATTTTTCTACATCAGTTAAATGTATACTTTGTGTAATTTTGTACATTAAAATGTATGCTTTTTCATACACAGAGGGTTCTGTGCCTTTGGATTGTCCTCAGTTATTGGTTCCCGCCACAAAGTGGTGGGAGCCCTGATGTGACACACAATGACTCCGAAAGCAGTGATGTGACATACAGCCAATGACTCTTTGTTTCAGTGTTGAATACATCACTTCCTCAGCAGTCAAACCATGGTATGCCCATCCAGCAGCTCCTGTAGAACCCATTGAATTGCTGCATGGATGGATGGTACTGAGCCCGAGGCTGAAGTACCACAAGGCGACAATGTGCATTGTCTCAGTTCTGGGAACCAGAAGCCTGGCGCGGGTCAGATCTCGATTCTGCAGCAGGCCGGGCTGGGGCTTGGTGTCCTGGCTTCTAGAGGTCACTGGCCTTACTTTGACTGTGTCC
The DNA here is from genome assembly GCF_034190915.1 of Cavia porcellus. NCBI lineage: Eukaryota > Metazoa > Chordata > Mammalia > Rodentia > Caviidae > Cavia > Cavia porcellus. The sequence continues at coordinate 70,049,539 of NW_026947501.1, read as the reverse complement.
CTTCCCACTATCTCCCAAGCCCTTAGTGTGGCATCTTCAAGGCTCAGCCCCAGACCTCTGTTCCCAATGTCATGTGTCACTCTGGTGTCCCTGTCACATTGAGGGGCCCTTCCCCTACATTGGATCTAGCAGAAACCCAGGGAGAGTCCTTTTAGTGTGTAGGCACGCACAGCACCTTGTCTGTCCCATGGATTGCACAGGTACTGGGTACACGTGGACACCTCTGTGGGACATTATCATCTTGCCTGTCCTGATCTCCGGTGTTCTGAAGCAGAGTTGGAGAAAGGCACATTTTAGAATCAAATCAGTCTAAATCTTTGTCGCTTGCCGGCCACATGAGACGGGACAGCTTGCTCGATCCCTTGAGCCTCTGCCCTGTTGGTTGTTTATGACTCATTTGCAGCCTCGCTGAGAAGCATGTTCCTGACGGTGCATGGGACTCCCTCTTCCTCAAAATATTTTCACATCTTACTTAAAAAACACTTTAATCTTTGCCTGAACTAAATACAACTGGAGCTGAGCTGGACTCTCGTCTGCTCCCTGCAGCCAGCTGACCTGTCCCGCTCTGTTCTCTGCTGTCACCAGAGAGGATTCACGCCCTGGGAGGCTGGGCTCCAGGCTGCGCCCCATCAAGGGTCACGGTGTAACCCATTTATGGTAGCGCCTTTCTGGGGAATAGAGAGGATGGGGCAGAGGAGGTCACTGCTGTCAGTGTACTGGAGTTGCTTGGGCATCCTGGTATCCGCCGTGGCCTCTGCTGGATATGGCTCCCCTTGTCCTGTGGCAGGCAGATGGGCACATTCCCCAACTTGTCTCCTGGCTTTGCTCTCTGCCACTGGTGGGTTGCCGGTGTGAAGCAGAGGAGACGTGTGGGGAGGATTCTAGGATGCCTGTGCGGGAACTCCAGAGTGTTCCACCCCGGAGGTTAACCGTAGCAGTGGTTTAAGGTCTGCCACCCTCAGAAAACCAGCCTGGAGGAGGAGGTGAAGGAGCCGAAAGCCTGTGAAGCAGGGCTGGAAGCGTTGTGATCAGGCACGCAGACATGGTAGGCACCCATGAATGTCAGACCTGCCCCCAGAGGGGAGGGCAGAGAAACGGGGATGACATGAGGGTCCTTGAACTGTATTGACTGAATGTGAGTGATTCAGTGCCAAGGCAGCACAGAGGGCACAGTTCTAACCCCAGACCCAGACCCTCGGAACACACCACATCCATTGCTCTCTCCTCTCTCAGCGGGGCTCCCTTAGTCTGGTGTCTTGGAAAGATGAAGTGGGAGGTGTTCAAATCCCAGCAGTCCCCTTTCCTGGTGTGACTACAGATTTGCCTCTCCAAGTGGCCGTGTCCTCTAAAGGCTGCTGCAGGTGTGGAGGGTGCTTGGTATGAGGCGCCTGCAGGGGTCCCCAATGTGTAGTCCGCTGTGTAAGTGGGGATGGTCCCTGTCTTTCTGGCTTTGACATAAAGACCCTCTTGCCTGACTCTTCTCTTGTTCCCCCTCCCCACCAACTGCCTGGCCCTTTCTCACAATGGAAGGGCTCTCCCTAAACATGAGCCAGAGCTCCACTACCAGGACAAAGCCAAGAGCACACTGCAGCCCCAAGATGCTGGTAGAGCCTGGACGAGAGGTGCTGACCCCGAATTTCCATCTAACTCAGACTCTGGGGTTCCCTGGCACTCAGCAGATCAGGTGGATGAGGTGGATGATGGCACACGGTGATGTTTTTACGAGCATGCCTTTCAGCTGGGTGTGGTGGCGCATGCCTCTAATCTCAGCACTTGGAAGGCTGAGGTAGGAGGATCACTGTGAGTTCAAGGCCAGCCTGCACTACACAGAGAGATTCTGTGTAGTGATTCAAAAAAGAAAAAAAAGTGCCTTCCCATTGGGTGGTCCTGGAAGCCACAGTCATGATATTTATCACACTTCAAAAAGACACGAAAGTGGACTTCCAGAGCTGCTTCAGAAAGTGGCAAGAAGGGTGGGGTGAGTGTGTGTAGAAGTTGGATGGGAAGGAGTGGGGGGTTAATGGCAAAGTGTCCTTTACTGCAGGTTAAAATCCTGAGCACCACTACATATCTTGTTTTACAATTTTCCATTTTTATTAGTACATGTTTGCCAGTACAGAGATGAACCATATATCTTGTTCAAAAAATCTTCATGGGATGCAAAGACCAGAGGAAGAGGAGCCAGGGTGTGGATGGCATGGGTTGGAGACAGCTGGTCCAGGGGTCCAGCATGGTATTCAGCACTCTCTTGCATACTAGAATTTTACTCCTTGGAGGCAGGAACTTTATAATGCATATGTGTGTCCCCAGTACTGGTCTTCGGCCCAGAAAAAGGACTTGTTAGAGGCCCATGGAGTGGATGGGCTGGGCTCTAAGCTTGTGGGGAGCCATGGAAAGGAGGGGTATGTAGCTGACCCACACCCTCTGTCTCTCTCCTCAAGCCTCAGTAAAAGGATTCCTGCTTGCCACACCAACTGGCTTGTTCCAAATTGAAAGATGATGCACTGAGAAGCTTTTCTGCTCCTGGGACAACATACCCAGTGCTCTCCACTTGGCTCAGGGTTCAAGAGACTCAGGGCATGGTGAGCTGACTCCAGGGTTGGAATGTCATGGTGGCAGAACAAAGCTACTCACTTAGCGAGGACCAGAAAGCAGAACAGAGAGGGAAGAGTACCAGGCAGGAGGAAGTCAGGGACAAGATATAGTCCCCAGGGCCACACCCTCCTGACACACCCAGACACACCCCAAAGTGGGCTTTACACATCTCCTAGGTGTCTTTCAAACCAGTCAAGTTGACAGTCAGGTTTAACTGCCATAGACAGTACATGGAAGAGGGTGTTAGCAAAGGCTACAATCCAGCGTCCCCAGAGTCCTCAGTCTATGAATCTCAGCAGTCACAGAAATAGGAACTCCCATCAGGCTCACCGAGTATCCCCGAGTATGCACTGCAGCAATCTGACCAGCCCGCCTGGGTGCTGAAGGGACAGCTCCCAGCCCTGGAGGAGCAGGCAGAGGGGTGGGACAGCGAGGCTGGGTCCCCACTGCGGTCCTGCCAGGCCCACTGCGTCTCCGGACTCATCTATGGGGGCGGCTCCTCCAGCTGATTATTCTTCAGTCTAGAAGGTGCACCTGGGATTTCTGAGTCCCCCAAAGACTCTCCAGACCCTATGCTTGAAGATCCTGAAACTAGAGACCCGGTCTAGAGGAGACAGCACACTGATGCCTGGACTTCAAGTACAGCAGAGCAACCTCAGGCCTTCAGGCCCTCCCCAGCCCTTGTCAGAGGAGCCCTGGGTATGGGGAGACCCATGCTGCAAGTTCCAGGCCAGCAAGGAGGGGCTGCTCCAGGGTGGGGGCAGTGTCCCTAGATGGGCTATACACCAGCCTGGGTGAGTGTCAGGTGTGTGTGTGCTCTTTGTTTGTCAGCTCCTGACCGCATTTATTCTAGTGTGGATGTGTGGGTGGGCACCCTGTTGGGGTCTGAGAGCTCACAAGTGTTGAGCTGACTTGTGAGTTTGCCTTGGACACTGGTGTGGAAATTCCTTTGTTGGTGGTGTCACTGGCATGTGCTTTGAGTACAAGGTGGGTCACTAGCTTGGGGTCAAGAGTGGCTTTGTCTCGTGCATCCCTGGGAGTGCGCTACAAGCATGGCCTTCTTTTCCTGCGGGCTCTCCCTGGGCCCTTCTTACTGCAGGGTGCGTCTTACCTGAGCTGCAGTCTCCCCTCCCTACAACATCTCCTCCAGGAAGGCAGGGACCTTGTTCTGGTCATGACCCTGTCCCTAGCACTTGCGCATTGCCAAGAGGAGCAGGCGGGCTGTAAGGCACGTGCATGAATAAGTAGCGTCTCTAAAGTGCAGTCTTTCCGGGGACAGTTAATTTCCGCGTGACGCTATGGATGCACCAAGAGCTGCGGACATGTGTCATTGACTAGAAACGTGTGCATACGCCGATATGTCTGTGTGTGCAACATTGCCCACGCTGGTGCATAAACCAGCCTGTGTGTGTAACTGCGTGTGCCTAAATCTCTCTCTGCGTTTCTAAATCTCTCACGTGTTTGGTGTCATTGCTGTGCGGTGTGAACCTTGTGTGCTTGTAGTGTGTGTGTGTGTGTGTGTGTGTGTGTGTGTGTGTGTGTGTGGTGTGTATGTGCGCGCATGTACACGCACGCGGCTCACAGCCCTGGCTCCGATCGCTCTCTGTGCTCCGCCTGCGGGCGGGAGTGGAGGGTGAGCGGAGGGCACTGCGGTTCGGCCACCCACCCTCCGTGCTGCGGCTCCAGCGCGTCACCTCCCTCCCGCCCCAGCAGCAGTCCCCGCCCCCCGGCTCTTTGTAGCCCGCGCGTCGCTGGCCCGCAGCCGCGCCGAGGCCCCGCCCCGGCCTGCCCCGGCCCCGCCCCGCGCGCCGGTTCCGCCCCGCGCCCCCTCCCCGCCTCCCGGCTGCAGTCGCGCCTGGGCCGCCGCGGGCCCACACCAAGGCGCGGAGCGCGGTGCGCGGCGGAGGCGAGGACGGCGGGCGGGCTGGCGCGCGGGCCCGGCTGGCTGGGGCGGGGATGGCGGACCGAAGGCGCGCATGGAACACGGAGGACGACCTGCCTGTGTACCTGGCGCGGCCGGGCAGCGCGGCGCAGACCCCGCGGCAGAAGTACGGCGGCATGTTCGCCGCGGTGGAGGGCGCCTACGAGAACAAGACCATCGACTTTGACGCCTACAGCGTGGGCCGCCGCGGCTCGGCGCGCACGCCGCGCAGCGCTGGTCGGTTGGACGCCGTGGGGATACCCGGGCCTGGCGGCAGCGAGGACACAGCCAGCGACGTGAGCGAGCTCTCGGGCTCGGCCGTCAGCTCCCCCGGCGAGCGCGACGAGCGGCCGCCCGCGCTGCGCATCCGCTGCCCTGCGCCCCGCGACCTGCCGCTCGGCCGGGACAATGGCCAGGTACCCTCGGGGCGCGGGTGGGCCAGGCGCGGGGGCGGGCCTGCGGGGCCCTGGGCTTGGGCACCGTCGGGTCTCCGAGGTTCGGGAAGGCAAAGGACAGACCCTCCCCCACGCCCCGAGTGAGCGGCTCAGGGAGGCTCTGCCACTCAGCAGGGCTGGCCAGTGTCGTCCGCAGGAGCCCAAAGGGGCCCTCGAGGTCCGTGGTGGCTGCTGATCCGCAGCAAGAGAGACAGACGGCCTGAGAGGGGAAGTTGTGTAAAGCAGCCGCAGGGGCCCTTCAAGGGCCCTCTGGAATCTCGGCAAAGAAGGGCAGGGTTGTCCTGCGTTTGGCCGCCTATCTGTCCACCCACTTAGTCGCTGTGGACACGGCTCTGGGAGAGGGTCCGTGACTTGCCGTGGTCATACAGCTTCCAGCTGGAAAGAGCCGTTCTCGAGGGCACCTCTCGTGCTTTCCGGGGGAGGGTTTGGAGAAGGATGTGGGTCACCGGGCAGCTGGAAGCCCCACCTGCAAGTGCTGCCGTCCTCAAGGTATGTCCCCTACTCGCAGAGCACAACGCCACCGCGCCCACCTGGCAGTAGGAGTTGGAGTAGGGCTGGGATTTGAACCCCCAGCCTCGTGCCCGTATCCCCTTTCAAGGTGGGGTGGGGTCGGGGCAGCAGGGAGGGAGCCCTGAGGTCTCCCCCGCCCCAAGCTGGGGCTTCCCGGGGAGCTGGACGGATGGATGGTCGAGCCCTGGGGTGGAAGGGTGAGGTGCCTGGAAAATGGAAGTTGGAGCACCAGAGCGTGGCCCAGCTTTGGGCTTGGTCTAGCACTCAGGGTTCCAGTGAGGCTGGGTCCCCGGCTAAGTCACCCGGCCCCACCCTCCAGAAGTTCCCAGGCTGATGTTAGCGACAGATCCCTTGCAAAATTAAATTACTTAATGCCGAAAGGCAGTGAGCACTCAATAAATGTTTTGCCATTGAGTTTTATTGTTACCATTTTAATTAACCATTCTCCCCTTAAATGCTATCAGAGGCATAACGTGAACCTAGAGGGAGGAACGCTCCTTTTGGAAATCAGGGAGGGCTTCCTGGAGGCGCAGGAGGCAGGAGCCGGGCCGGCGCATGGCTGGAGCTCTCCGCTAGGTCTGCGTGATGGGCAGCAGGCGCGGGTTCCCGGGAGCTCTCCGCGGTCCTGAACTCGAGGTCCTGGGTTGGTGGTGGTGGGGCGGGTCTAAGAGTGTGGAGTCCAGTCTCCTCCTGCCACCCCTCTGGTGATTCGACCACCTTGAGGTCCTGGCTCCTAACTCACTCGGAGGCCTCAGGGCCTCGGGCGGAAGTGCTGGGGAGCCAGCCAGGCGTTTCGCCCTGCTAACCCTTGGCATCTCCACCTGCGCGTGTGGGCCGTCCACTCTCTTCCTCCCTTGAGGCGTGGTGAAGCCGCTCCGAGGCGAGAGCGCTTTGTGCGGGCCGAGGGCTGTCCCCACGGCGCGTCTCTGCCTGGGCTGTGGCCAGGGTCGCCAGCGCCACCGTGGCCCCTGGGCTCTACCCTGTATTCCTCAGGCTAGGTGGGTCGCTTCGCCTCTCCTGATGCCTCCCGCCCCTGCTCCTTCCTGTCCCCGCTCCAGTCTCCTCTGTTTTCTGTGTGGTCTCTTAGGGACCGGACAAAGGTGGCGTCTCGGGCGCGCAAGGGGCTTGGAAAGCACTCTGGGTTCAGGACTAGGACGCGGAGGGGTCTCCGGGCCCCAAGAGGATACGTTTTACTTTTTGCAGACCCAGCGGCCGCAGGTTTAGGTTTCCAGGGGTTGGGGGGGGGGGGAGGCTCTGTAGTCCAGCGCTTTGCTGCGGGTGCCCCGGCGCCTCCCCCGCCTGCCAGGCTCAGCCCCGGGAGGAGGGAGGAGGGATTACTGGGGCGCAGGCGCGCCTTTGGCGACTCTGGAGGCCAAGCGGCTGCGGCGCTTTGTACCGGCAAAGTCTGCTTGGGAGCAGCGATCTGTTTGGCCAGCCTGGAGCAGATGCTCCTCCCCTTAACTCGCACGTGGCCCTGTCCCCAGCTCGGGCTTTTCTTCCCAGTTCGCCAGACTGACCCCGAGCAATGTGCGGGCTCTAGCACCAGAGCAGGTGGAAGAGTCACGGAGGGACCCTGTTCCCACCTGGGTTTCTGCTCATTCCGGAGAACCTAGGGTCCAGCTCCACGCCGGCTTGGTGACCTAGGCGGTGGGCGGGGCCATGGCTTGCAGATTGGGCTCTGCCTCTGCTTTTGGCTCCCGGGCAGTTTCACCCCCCGCAAGCCTCTTTTCCATCTGTACCTGAGAACTTAACGCCCGGTGCTCCTGGCGGGGCTGTATGAACCTAGAACTCCAGTCCATTTCAGACTGAATCTCTGGTTCTGTGTGGCCTGCAGATCTGGCCCAGGGAATTGACCACACTAATGGAGTCCAGATTCCAGCCCAGAAGCAGAGCGCGGAGGCGCTTTACCAGGCCGGCCCAGCCTCCCTCGGGGTGGTGACTTGAAAGCAGAGCCTATGGGTCACCTCACCGGGTCCCTCGCTTTGGATTTGAGCAGAGAAGTGGCAGGGAGGAGTGGTGCTTTACTCCACTTGGTGTTTTTTGGGGGGGCTCTGTCCCGTGCTCTCAGGGGTTCCTGGGGCTCTCTCCCTCTTTCAGCGTCTTTGCTCTCGGGAAATCCATCAGGCGGTGTCCCGGCTTCCTGTCCACCCTTCCCGGGGCACCATCAGGATCACGGGTCCCTGGGGCTGGCCAGCAGTCTGCCCAGTGGCAGGGGCATCCTGTTCCTCAGGGCCTCGCCTCCCAGTACTCACTATGTGATGGGCAGGTCTGTGGGCGCCTGGTGGCCCCATGCCGGGTTGCTGGCGGCCACGACCCGATTGGGGTCTTGCCTCGACTCTGCTCATCCCCTCTGCCTGGAGGCCCTCCGGAAGGCTCGTTAGGACCGGGTGAGGAGCTGGCGGGAGAAGCCTCAGAAGAAGCGCCCGAGGGCCTGGGATGACAACCTTTTGTCTAGGGTAGAATATTCAGGGAGCAGGGCCAGCGTGAAGAAAGCTGGCGAGGGACAGGCTTGGTCCATTCGGGGAGTGGCGCAGGGGACCGAGCAGGCGGCGGAAGGAGTGGACGCAGGGGGGCGGTCGCTGCGCGCGGTCCCCGCGGGCCAGGAGTGCTCCTGGCAGCTTGGGCGGGTCCCGGCACAGGTCCACGCCGCGTCCCCACGCACAGGTGCCGGCGAGACCCTGGGCACAGGGTCGCACTCCTGTGGCGCTGCCCGCGTACCCGAAAGCTGGTTCCTGCGTTTATAAAGCGCACCCCGAAAAGCACCCCTCCCTTTCTGGGGAGCGCGGCCTGGGCCCGGCGAGGGCGCGCGCGCCGGCGGGCGGGGCGGTGAGCGGGTGTTGGAAGGGAAGCGCTTCCTGGTTCGAGCCGAGAGGGGCGAATCGGGCTCCGCGGCCGCCGGGAGGAGCTGTCTCTCCGCAGCCCCCTCCTCCCGCCCTGCCTCCTCCTCTTCTCCCGCCCTGCGCCGAGTCGCGCGGTGCTGGCAGCGGAGCGCGGGCCACAACCGGGCATCCGCGCGTGGGCATCTGGCGCCCAGCTTCGTGCACCTCCCTCCGTAGCCTACGGGCCTTTGTCACCGCGCGCGCGGGGCCGAGCGACAGCGCGATCCAGCGAGGCCGGCGCCGGGCGCAGTGCCGGAGGGACCATGTCCTATCAGGGCAAGAAGAGCATCCCGCACATCACGGTAAGCGGCCTCCGCCCGCCGCCGCGCCTGGTGGCGAGGGTGGGGGTGGTCGCCGCCGTCTGGGTCCAGATGCGCGGGTGGGGTGCGGCAGGGGCGCCTGGGAGGCTTCCTGCGTCGCCGCGGGCGGGGCGGGGCCGGTCTGGGCTTGGCTGCCCCCTCCCCCAGCCTCTGGGGACAAGGGGGGGGGAGGACGCGTGGCGGGGCGGGGCTGGAGCCTCGGGTCCCTCTCCACGGGCGTGCGGTCCCCCTCCCCCACGGGAGGTGCCGGAGGATGGCGTGGCTGAGGAGGATGCCGAGCTGAACAAAAGACGGAGGGGCACGGGGTCCGAACCCCCTCCCTCGGGCCCCGAGCGGGCTGCGGTGGGTGCGGGCCAGCTCACGGCCCTTGCATCCCCGCCCCTTGCTGAGGAAGGGGAGAGGTGAACCTCGGCTCCCGCCCCCGCCTCTGCCGGTGTTAGGAGTCCAGACCCGGCAGCGCCATGATGGAAGCTCGTCCCCACCCCTTGCCGAGGCTCTCAGCGGCCTCCTGGGCGACCCTCGTGGCAGCGACCCTGGAAGGGTTAACGGGCTGAAGCTGGACCGCCAGGCGCGGGGACCGCGGTCCGGGCAGAGCAGTTGCGCTGTGTCCCTGGGTGTGGCCGGAAACAAAGGAACTCTAATCTTCAGGCTTTGTCTGGGAGGGGAGCTGAGGGCGAAGCGGTCAGGGCCGGAGGCCCCTACGCGGTTCCCTTGCGGGCATCAGAGTCCAGCTCAGGGATGGCCTGCATCTGCACAGGCGGTGCCCCTGAGGCTACTGCGGGAGTGGTGTAATTCCCAGGGGTGACTCCTGCGGTGTGGGGTGGGAGACCCAGCCTGCTCTGGGGGCACAGTTGTGGCTGACCTGGGGACAGCCCCCTGGGCCGCTGTGACAGGGCAACCTGGGGTTCGGGAGGGACCTGGCGTTTTCCACGTGCCTGCCAGGGCAGTGCAACACTTGTTCTTTGAGGGAGATTTTGCCAGCTTGAAGCGCCGGGAGGCTGGATCCGGGAGGGGGTGCAGGTAAGGGAAAGGCTATGCGGGACTTGGGCCATTGCTTCACCTTCACTGCCTCGTGTTGGTCCCAGCTGGGCTCAGTATTGAGCTCCCAACTCCCTACTGATCACGAACAACTTCAGCTCTTGGCCTCTGTTGAGTTCCTGCCCAACGTGTGGCCCCTGGTACCAGGGACCCCACCGGTCTATCTATCTCTATGCTCAGCTATTGTAATCCTAAATATTATGTACAGTCATCCAAGTATTCTAATCCTTTTCCAGTTTTCCTCACCATCCAAAAGGTTATATTTGTAATCCCACTGAGACGTTATTGGAATCCCAGCAAGTTAATTCCAATCTACCACCTCCAATGCAACCCACAGCTTGAGTAAAGACACCAAGACAGATTTCAAGTTGAGGGCAGCCAAGGGGTCCTAAATCCAATCCCAGTGAGGGTGCGTGGACAAAGGCCCTGATCCTAGGCCTCTCCCAGCATTTATTATCTTGTGAAGAAGGGGGGTGGCTCAGGGATGGGTGACAGTGAGGATCCAATTAAGGTAGCTGAATTGTTTTGGGGGGCTGTTGCTTTGGTTATTGATATGTAAACTCTTGTGTCCTGGAGAGTCCTAGCCTCTTTATCTTGGGGCTCCTACCCAGTTGACATTCCCGGAGCTATTAGCTCTAACATCCCACTGTGTTTATATGGAGAAGACTATGGGAGGACACAGGACTGTCTGTCTGTCTGTCAGCTTTAGAGATTACATACCAGCACCTTGGCGAGCCTTATTTGTAATGCTTAGAGCCAGTTGAAGAGAGAAGGGAGTACCATAGCCAGCTCTCTACATATCAGTATAATTAAATAAGTCTCCAAGTAATCAGAGGTACAGTAATTGCTTTGCAGTCAAGCGAGACTTGGGAGTTGTCTCCCACACTCAGTCCTCTGAGACACAGGGTGATTTGTAAACAGTTGGCAAATAATCCACGGAAGGAATGTGGGGATCCCAGGTCAGGCCACACAGGAAGAAAGTGTCCCTCTCTTGGGACACTGACCTCTGGGAGAGCTAAGGCTTGTGATGGATTTGCGGGTGATACATGGACTGCTGAGGCTGGAGCCTTGAGCTCCTCAAGCGGTGTGCCTGAGGCAGGTCTGCGCCCTCAGGATGCCAGATGGAGATTTGACAGATGGTCTCGAGGCAGTCTGTGGGAATGCTGCCCTTGAGGGGTACAGCTCTCCGCCTACCCGGCCTCGGTGCCCTCCCTGTTGGGAGCCTCTGCCGTGGAGAGGAGCTGCCCAGCCTTTCACACTGGATAGCTCAGGGTGTGCAGGGCTCTGGCATCTCTCAGTACCTTGGTGCTGTCACTGTCATAGAGGGTCCCTGGTGGTACTGCCGAGCATCCTCGGCTGCCCCGACAGCTTTGGGTGTGTTAGGTTCCCTGGCCTAGAAAGGCTACCTTCTGGTCCTTTGAAGGAAGCAAGAGGCTACTCTGTGGGTGAGGGAACCCCAGGGATGGCTCATAAGCCCGGTGGGAGCACAAGGAGTATGTGTAACCCGGAAAGGGGCTCCGGTTCACATCACCTATCCCAGCCAGAAAGGTCTGTGAGTTTTAAGGAGAAATTAGAAATCCAGATGGGATGGACTCAGATGGGGCTTTGCATGGATCCTACAGCTGCCTGAGGGCCTTTTGCTAATAACACACATGTGACAGGGGCCAGATTCCCTCCATAAATGCCATTACGGCCTTCCAGATACTGCCTCCCTGCCTGGCCTGGCCTGCAGCAGTCCTGGGTGAGTGAGCAGTAATAATCAGCACCAGGTCTGTGCAGGGCACGGAGCTGGGCCCTGGGAATGGGTGACCTCGGCCTCAGCCATGCAGACTTAGCAGTGACTGACATCTAAGCCTGAAATGGCCTTGGAAGGTGGTGAGGTGCAGAGTGTGGAGGAGACCCCAGCAAGGACACTCAGCTTAGTCCTGAGAGGTGGAGGGGACAGGGAGCAAGGTGTGGAGAGCCAGGCTTCCGGGGGCAGTGGGGGGAGTGGACCCTACCCTCAGCTCTGTGTGTCGCTCTGCATTGAGATCGAGCTGTGCACCCTGTGGAGAGAGCTGGGGTGTTAGGGTTAAGATGAGGTTCCTGTGAGTAAATAGAGGGAGAAGGCGCAGCTCTCACCTGTAGCAGCGGGTCCCATTCCAGATCAGTCACTGTCCGCCCTCTGAGTCTCTCTGCTGACCCACTTAAATATGGGGAAGAAGATCCCAGCCTCACCAGATCCCCGGAACACCCAGATGGGTACCTGCATTGGGAAAAGAATGGGTTCAAGATGGAGTCCGGTATGGGTAAAGACTCGGAGGCGGGTTGATAGAATTAGGAGTTCTCCTGCTCAGGTTGGGGTGGCAGCTGTGCTACCTTCTGCTCTTTTCCTGTTTCTGCCAGTTTCTGAGGATGTGGACCGGCCTGGCAGAGAAGGAGGAAGGGAAGAGTGCAGACATTTAGCTTCTGCCCCCAAGGACTGTTTAAAATATTGAAGAAGCTCTCTTCCTTTGTAGCTTTTTTATTTCTTTTAATGAATGGTCCCACTGGGGATTAGCCTCCCGGTGTCTAGGTGCCCACTGCGCATAAGCAAGCAGAGCATCCTGGGTGTGGCTCTGGGCAAACAAAGGCGTGTGGTTTTTATGGCCCTGCAGAAACACCTGGCTCCAAACTGAGCCACCAAGGGGGAGGCTTACTCTGTGTGTGTGTGGGTGGGGGGGGCAGTTCCCACATCACTGTGGTCACAGCTAGTACTGCTACATATAGAACCTTGCAGGCGCTGCTCACGCCTGCCCTTGCACCTCTGTAAATGCCTTGAGACCCACCTTCAGAATGACCTCCTGGCTCACTGACCTGTTTCTCAGGCCTTGCTATAAGGAAGGCAGCTGCGGCGACTCATCCTGGTTTCCCAGATGTGGCCTGGAGTTCGAAGACGGCCAGTGGCTAATCAGAGTCTTGCCCGGGGCAATGGGGAAGGCTCCATATTCAAGTTCACTTTCAGGAGGGTGAGTGAAGGGTGGCTCCACCTGCTGAGCAAAGTGCTGGGTTCCCTGTGTGTGTTTGTAGCTGGGCATGTGTCTGGTGTGTGATGGGTGTTTATGTTCTCAGATGCTAGTGGGTGTTCAGCAGACAGGGAAGAAGGCTCCTGCAGTGGGACTTGCATCTGGCTGAATCCGTTTCTCTAAGGTGCAGAAGAGTGGGAAACCCTGCGGGCCCAGGCGCGTTCTGTGTGGCGTGGGTTTCCTCCCTGCTCCCTGCGCCAAGGAGCTTGAGTGCCTGCAGACACTGTGAAGTCAGACGCAGGCTGAAGAGTGGAATTGAGCCTCCCAGCAGAGTGCAGAGCAAACCTGCCAGGGACCAGAACACTGAAGGGGTCACAACTGGACGGACACTGACTCAGACCTTCTGTCATCCAGCCAGAGTGGAAAATTCCCAGAGCAGTGAGGAAGAAGTGGGTTGTATTCTAAGGAAGATTTTTGTTGAAAGCAGATTCTTAAAAAGTGTCTCAGAGGGAACATAACAGTGGTAACGAGTTATAACATCTCTCCGGTACAATTGTGCCACTGTCACCCCAAATGCTTGTTTCTTGTAATTAACTTGGTCAAGCCTTCACTCGAGGGACCACATCCCTAAATGTGCCAGGTGTATTGTCAGTGACAGGTGAGAGTTTCTTGTCCCAAACTCTTTCTTCCAATCTTTGAGGAAATGAAAGTTCAGAGTCCAGCTCACCAAGTGCTGGCCACGTATCTTTTTGGTTCTTTGACATGGGCAAGGCCCCTTGGGAGCTTGAAGTTGTGCACACAGGGAGTAAGCAAAGGCTGGCTAAAGGACCAGTCGCATCAGAGCACAGGTGCTAGAGGGCTCGGAAGAGAGGATCCCGCATGGGCAGAAGCGTGGAGGTGGCTCTGCTGGGTACAGCTCGGTGCTCAGTGCTGGGTAGGCGGGGACATCAGGGATGGGACCTGGGGTCGGGAGGAGGATGACCCAAGGAGAGGGAAGGTTTCCCACACAGCTAGTTCAGGAGGCGAAGCACCTGGGGGAAAGGTGGGCAGATTTTGTAGGGCTTTGGAAGTCAGGCAAGATGTACCCACGCTGATGGAAGAAACCTGCGTTCTCATCTTGGCTGTGTGATTCCATGAGCTACTTTTTCTCTCTGTGTCCATTTCATCCTCACAAATGTTTTTACTTATTTATTTTTTTGGATATCAAGGGTCAAACTCATGACCACACATTTGCAAGGCAGGCTCTTGTGCCACTGAGCCAAATCGCCAGCCCCCTGTCCTCACAAATTTATGTTTGTAAAATGAGAAGAATTATCATAGTTTATAGGATTTTTCCCCTGTAAGGGACAACATATGTAAAATTCTTATAATATTGCGCGAGGTAAGTGCAATGTGAGACAGTGTTATTCTTACTCTGGGGCAGTGTGTTCATTTGGTTCTGTGGCACACAACCACAAGATCTCAACAGCGTCTGTTTGTTTCTTGTTCATGCTGTGTGAGGCTTTAGGTAGCTGTACCTTTGCCCTACTGCTGGCTGATGATGGCTCAGTTGAAGTGTCACCTCATCTTGAGACCCAGGTGAAAGGAACAGAAGAACACGAGGCCCTGGCAGCAACCTGACCTGTGCTCAGGAATTTCTGCTCACATACGGCCTGTTTCATATCTGATCTTGGTCCTCTGGGCAAAGTGCATCCTGTGTCCCAGTCTTGGATCAATGCAGAGGAGCCCTGATTGAGTCTTTCTAGAGGAGTCATGAGCATTGTGTGCAAAAGTTCTGCTATGACAGGGATGCTAAGAAGCACCTGCTGACACCGATGCTGAGGTGGTCAGGAAGCGAAGGCCTGACCAGGGAAAAGAGGGCCAGATTTGATTATTAGAGTAACTGAAAGCCAGAAAAATGCAAGACATTTCAGTAACAGCCTCTGAGCCCACGCAGGGGTATGCGGACAAAAATCTCCAGATGTGCTGCTAAAAGCTGTGTTTGCAGCATGGTTTTAGCATATCTGTCATGTGTGGCCTGGCACACCCACAACAGGGAGGTGCTGAATTCTATTCTGATTTGCGGTGAGTGAAAAGGAGTGGTGCCCTGGAAAGGGGACTTCAGATGACTTTGCCCCTGAGCTTTTAAGAGGAGGGCAGGGCAGTGGACAGCGCTATGGTGCTGAAGAGTGAACCAGGGCAGCCAGGGCTGTTTGTTACCATTGAAAGCTCTGAAAGGAGGGGCTGGGGATTTAGCTCAGTGGCATAAGCGCCTGCCTTGCAAGCAGGCAGTCGTGAGTTCGATCCCTGGTACCGATAAAAACGAAAAAGACAAAAAAAAAAAAAAAAGAAAAAAGAAAAGAAAGCTCTTGAAAGGTTCGCCATCACCAGGCTAGCAGCTGCTCAGGGTTCCAGGAGAGACAGAGACATTATGGGAAGGAGAGTACGATCATGGTGTGGACTTTATCAGTGTCCTTTGGTCTTTAAACCTCCAAGAGTCTTGCAAAGAAAATATTCTTTGTCCCCAAGAGATGTAATAACCAAATCACAGCTTTGCTTTGAATTAATGAGCCTGGTTTGAATGGATGTGGATGAGTTGGGTGCTGGGGTGCTTTGTGGCAAAGATGAAGTGGAAACGAGCAGGCAGGTAGAAGGAGAAAATGGTAGATTTGGAGATAGGGGCTGCAACCCTGCTGTGCCATGGACTTGCAGAGCTTTCTCCTGGACCAGGCTCACCTTTGTTGGTCTTCAGCCTCTATGGAGCATCCTTCCTCCCTCCTGGGGCTGGGATTGTGAGCACTCCCACCTTGGCATCTGTGGTTCAACTCCTGTCCATCTGCTCTACTTGACTCTAAACACATGGAGTATTGTGACTGTGTCTGTCCTGAGTTCCGCCCCTGGGGTGCCCTTACACATGTGCATGCCAGGGATTCACAGCAGGGACTCACACAGCGGGTCTGGAAGAATGGAGCTGAGATTGCAAACTGTGGATGAGGCCGTGGCTGCACCTGCATTTGGTCTTCCTCAGCACGCCTGGCTGTGTAGGGTTAGTGTCTAGGTAGTTACCAGCCAGAGGAGAGGGAGTGGCAGGAAGGCTTGGAGCTCAGAGAAGCGAGGAGCAGGACAGCAGACCTAGCGGCCCATGAAAGTGTTTCTTCCTTACCAGGGGACTCTGTTTTCCAAAACTGACCCAGGTTTTTATCCCTCATCAAGCATGATTTACAGGCAGTGTTTGGATTTTCCTTTCCTTCTCTTTGTGTGACTTTTTTATCCGTATTTTATTTATCTGTATTTTACATCTTACTGCTCTCCACTGAGACACAATACCTGACACCCACAACTTAAAACATGACAATTTATTTTGGCTCTCAGTTTGTAGAGGTTTTAGTCCATAGGTGTCCAGATCCAAGGCAGGGTGGCATGGACAGAGTAGCATCACAGTCGAGAAATCAAGGGAGGAGAAAGAGAACAGATCTTTCCAGGCTGCACCCCTAGTGGCTCACCTCCTTCAACCAGGCTTCCCTTCCTAACATCATACCAAGCTGTAAATTGTAGCCCCATGAATGTCCAAGTGTCTCTCAAAAGCCCCACCTCCAAGCACAAGAGGCTTTGGGGGGGGGCATCTAGATATAAACTGGAACACTTTGTTTCTGCATATGGAGCACAACAACAACAACAACAACAACAATAATAACAATAATAAAAATCTTTAATCATTGGGTGCCAGTTTTTAACATGGTTTAAAACTTCCTAGCATCATCATCTTTTTTGAGAAACTGAAGGAAAGCAATTTTTCTTGTGCTTTCTTGAGTGTCTGAACACTGATGATGGGGTACAGAGCATTTGATCTCATAGGTCACCCACACTGTTCAGTGGGCGCAGTGCCTTTCCTTTATCCCACACAGTCCTCTGAAGTTGGCTCCTTGACTGGCTCCGTTTGCGGCTGGTGAAACTACTGCCTACCACGATATGACCCTCGCCCAAGGCCTCGTGGGTGGGAGCTGTAGGAGTCAGCTGGCCTCCGGGTGCTGAGTGGAGGGTCTCACGGTCTCCTGGGATGTGCGATGTAAAATGAGCTGCAAGATGAACACCAGGAGTGAGTGCTGGAGTCAGGACATTGGCTGTGTCGGGCGAGGCGGAAGTCACTGGGCACAGTGCATCCGGCAGGCTATCAGGCCACAGCAAGGCTGTGGCTGATGGCACAGCTCTGCGAAGTGCAGTTTCAGGAGCTGAAGGACAGTGAGAGGACATATGGGAGTCCTGGCTGAAGGGCAAGGTAAGGTGTGGAGGAGTCTAAGAAGGGCACATTGCCCTACAATTGAGCAGAGGTGGAGCAGGGTTGCTTTTGTGTTTCAGAAAGGTCACTCTGGCTGTCAGGTGCAGGCACAAGATGGACCACAGGGAACCAGGTGGTGAGGGCCGCCCTGGGGAGGTGCAGGAGAAGGTGGGAGTCCGCTGATGGCTGCAGAACAGGTGCAGCCACACCGGGCAGAGCTCTGAGTTTGAAGTGTGCTCTGTGCAGTGTGCACGTTGGCAGCTCAGTCCCCATCCAGCGGTGCTGGGAAGCAGAGATCCTGAGTTCGGGGGCTCACCCTCATGAGTGGATGAATGTGGTCACTGTGGGGCTGGGCTCATTAATGCAAGAGCAAACTCTTTCAGCAGTGACATCCACCCCTCTGCCTCTCTTGACAGTGTGCTGTCATGCTCTTCTGGCCTGAGGACATGGTGCAAAGTTCACAGATGCAACATGCTTTTGGATGCGTGAACTGAATAGATGTGTATTGTTTGTAAAGTCTCCAGGCTCGGGTGCTCTGTTAGAGCAATCAAAATGGACCCAAGAAGTTAGAGAAAAGGGGAAGAGAAGCAGCATTTTAATAAGATTTAGCAAGGATTTTTAAAAAACATCTCGTTTTTTTTTAAAGTGCTGTTTAAATCATTGGGTTTCTAGAATCCCTTGAAATCATAGATGGGGAACTGAAACATGGAGGTGAAGCTGTCCGCGTTGCCGGGCCAGGAGGTGGGGCCGGTGTGGAGCCCAGCACTCTGGCCCTGCACGGTGTTCTCAGTGCCCCGGTACATGAGTGTTCAGTAAGAGGGAAAGCAGGAAGAGTGCTGGCTTGCAGGAGACGTTGCCTGTGTCAGGTCGGTTAGGTTAACGGTATTCACTGCTGTACCCTGAGAGTCTGTCCAGGATTTCAGAGCCCTTTTGGTGGTCCCTGAATATCCCAGGTCCAGCCAGCTTCCAGGCCTGGCTCTACCATCTCTCAGCTCTGTGTTCTTGAGAAAATCCCTCCACCTTTCTGAGTTTCCTGATTTGTACCAGTTGTGCATGTGGCCCGAGGAAGTAGATTTTAGGATGAAAAGTGAGAAACCCATTGAATGCAGAGCTGAAGTTCAGTCTGAGTAGAATTTTCTTGAAGGCAAAGTCGTCCTGTTTAGGTTTCTCCCTGTGAGCCGAGAAGCAGAGATGAGATTGCAGAGATGGCTGGGGATGTGGATGGCCATCCTGCTGGCAAATTGAGGGCCCCCCAGTCCTGAGGTCCTGAGAGAAGTGTGTTATTTTTTTTTGAGAAGTGTGTTATTTTAAAAGTCAGGTCATCCATGGGGACTTTTTCCTCAGCACTTACAGGTGTGAGGGGCCCAGACCTGATGTGATAACAACCTGCAGTTGTTATGGAAATCGGCCCACATTCCTGGGGGTCACCTGATTTCTAATTCATCACCACTCTGCTGCCCACCCAGCAAGGAGGGAGTCCTGTGTTAAATCAGCCTCGCACCTGTGCTACTTCCAGGGCTGCTTCCGTAGATGGTGTGGCAGAGAGGTCCAGACTGGCAGGCTGTCCCCTGGGGCATGGTCAGAGGCACATGGGACACTTCTGTGAACAGGTGAGTGTGCAGCTGGGCCGTGTGGCTGGGCTTGCCCTTGCAGGGAGGATGAGTAGGCAATCAGTGGGGGTCCCAGGGTGTGGTATGGAGGTACTCTGCTTGGCAGTGTTAGGATCCAAACCACTTAAAGTCATAGAACCTCTCAGGCGATTCTTGTGGCCTCCATAGTGTACCAGTTCACTCTGATGCAGTTGTGCTGCATAATAAACATCCGCCTCTTAATTCCTGGCTGACAGCAATAGATAATTTGCAACCTCAGAGTCTGTGGGTGACGGAGGCTTAGTGGAGCTCAACCACAGTTGTCTGTAGGCTTCTATTTGAGTTCACTGTGTGCCTGGAACTGTTACTCTTGATGTGACATCTTCATTAGCCTAAGGAACACCAAGCAGATAGAGCACAAGTTCTGGCTGTGTGTGGGTGGATCATGGGAGTGTGACCTTGTTTGGAGTCTACCTGGTCCTTCCTTTCTAGCTCCAGTCCCCCACTGCCCAGCCACCATGAACTAAGCAGCTTTGCTCCGCCTACCATTTTCCCATCATGCTTCATGATGAGCTAGCTTAGCATGGACTGAGCCCCCTGGAACCATGAGCCACATAAATCTCCTCATTAAGTTGTTGCAGAGACAGGAAAGCTGACGGGTACAGCTCATTATGTCTTTGGAGTGTCACTCCTTGGCAATATAGTTTCCATGGGGTGGGGCACAGACTTCCAAGAAGGAAAGCTGAAACCCACTTGCCTCTTAAAGCTTGTGCTGGAACCGGTGCCCTCATGGCCCCTTCTCCTGTGGGTCAGGACAATTTACACGGCGCATATAGTGTTACCAGGGCAGGCAGCTGCACTGTGCCCACGTTGGGGCTTGGCACAGTCACTGTACAGTGTACATGAATGACCCCTTCTGCCACAGAGAGCCCACACCAACCCTGCCTGAGTGTGTTTGTCACTGTACAAACACTCCTAGCTCTAGCATCAATCTGGTAAACAAAAATGTGGATAAAGACACCTGATGTGGGGTTAATACTAGACAACCTGGAGTGCTCATTGTGAGGACACGCTAGGCCATGGTGCCATGCTGTGGGTTGTGCATGTGGGGGGGATACCCGTCTACCCCACTGAGTTTCTGAGCTGCACTTGGGAGCTTTGGTATCACTGGCTTTCAGGGATTTAAGCAACAAATAACAGAATTCACTTTCTTTCTCTCAGAATTCATTTTTCTTTCTCTTAAGAGAAAGTGGTTTGGATTCACTCACATTTAGTGCTTAGGTAAGACATGTCTCCACCAAGATGTGGCTTCCCCAGTCTTTTTTTTAATATTGCCAGGATCAGCTGGCCACTTAGTCACCCTGGGCTGTCCTCCACATTCCAGCCTCGTTAGAGTCTGTGACCTTTTGTTAACCCTCATTCAGTGGCCTCAGATTCCAGGCTCTGCATTAGTGGGCATCGTGGGGAAGGGGACTGAGGGGCATGCCCCACTGCAACATCCTGGGGAGGGGAAATTTAAGTAATGGGAGGCGACGATGAAACGTGAAAGCATTGGATGCCAACTGCACCAGGGGTGGCAGCATCATTATCAAGTAGGCTCACTGGGTCGCCATAGCAGCGCCTGCCTGTGTTTCAGGACCACAGACAGCGCCTGTCGGGTCCTCTCCTAAAAGCACACCTGGGGCTTTCCAAAGGCTGAGTCCATCCTGTGAGTGTTTAATTAAGTTTATCGTGGGAGAAGACACATTGCTGTTACTCCACTCAGAGTGCTTCTTGCTGGGAACACACTTGTCTCGTGGTTCTCCCTACGCTTCCAGGGGGCCTGGCAGGCTCTTCTTGTCTTCGGTTGTGCTGTCCTGGCCATCTTGAGGTACCGAACCCATTCAGAGCAGTTCCCTTTCATGGTCATTTGGCTTTGGGGAAGAGCGGGAAGTCGCAGGGTGCCAGATGCAAGGAGGTATGTCGTGGATGAGGACACAGTGTCAGGGTTGTGCGGCTGCCTTTCTGTGGGATGGCACCCGGCAACAGCTGGTCACACCCCATAAAGACAGAAAAGAGGGCTTCCTAACTGCATTGGAAAGTGGCAGAAATGATGGGAGAACTGTGTTCAAAGTGAAGGACGCACTTTGAGGGGCTCAATCGTAAAACTTTTTTTTTCTGTCTTTTTGAGTTCACTATGTAGTTCAGGTTGGCTTTGAACTCACTTTGCAGCCCAGTCTGGCCTCAAACTCATAGCGATCCTCCTGCCTCAGCCTCCTGAATGCTGGTATTAAAACATCTTTTCCTGCAATAACATTTTAAAATTTAAGCACTCACCACACTCTTTGGCCATCCCTCGTATGCATGAGCATCCCTCGTATTTTGCTGGAGCATTTCTCTTCTCCCTGTTTTTCCAGTTTCATGAATTCGTACTCATGTCCCGGCCCTCAGCCTACATAGTCCCTCCCCTGTGACCCAGCCACTGTCCGTCTGCCTCTGTAATCACAGGTTTGTCTCTGCTATTTTCCAGACTGCCAGAGCTGCTAAGTCGGTGATTTCTGTAAGTGTTGGTTTGCTGAGAACAGCTCCTCTCCTGTTCTCCTGAGGACTCTCAGGCCTTCCTGGGTTTCACGCACCTCTCAGGCAGCCTCTGCACTGTGCGGGAGGGTGGGGACCGGGGGCCTCTTCTGCTGCAGGAAGACAGTGACATGCAGAGGCTTCTGGTTCTCCCGCCCCAGCCCAGCCAAGGCTGAGTGTTGTTTATTCTGCTGCTGTGGGCTGAGAATCCTTGGTCCTTTAGAGGCTTAGTGTTTGTGAAAAGGATGAGACAGCTTAGCGGCATCTGCCCTCCTCAAGTAGGTCTGGTGGGAGGTGGTGGTGGCTTTGGAGACGCTGCCCTTGGCCTTGCCTGCCCTTCCCCTCTGACTCCCAAGGCCCAGTAGACGAGCCTAGGCGAACCCCTGTCACCCGTGTCACCAGGCTTTGCCTTTGATGTTCTTTTGTCCCCAGCTAATGGGGTGAGGCTTCTAGGAGTCTTACAAGCAGAGAAGGTGCTTGATTTTGGTCCATCTAATTGTGTGTGTAGGATAAGGGACTGCACCCAGGACCTTGCACTGAGTTTACACCGCGCCCCTGCCTTTTTGAGACTGAGTCCCACTAAGTTGCCAAGAAGTTCAGGCTGGGCTCGGACTTGTAGTCCTCCTGCCTCAGCTCCCGTTGTGCTAGGATTATAGACCCGCACCACTATTCCTGATTTTCTTCCATTTGTGTCATTCTTTATCTCACCTCTTGTCTCTCTTCTTTTTCCCTTGTTTCCTGTCTGTCACCCACCTCCCCACTGGCTCAGCCATGCCATGGAGACTGTGGCCGGCTCCTGGGGGTGGAGAGATCGCAGGCTGCAGGCCCTGGGTGTGCCCAGCTGAGCAGAGATGGACAGTGCTCAGAGGCCATGAGGAGCCCTGGGCCTGGGTGTTGCAGGGCACCTGTACACCTCTGCAGGGGGAGTTGGTTACCGGGAGAAAGATTCACCTCCCTGGAGAGTTCCCTGGTCCCTGTGCCCCCTAACATTTTTATCTTTTATTTGTCTTTCAAGCTTCCTTGGAAATGTTTGGTAAGGGAATGTCCCACCCTTGGGAGTGTGGCTATCTGCTCTGTGGTTGATCATGTCACAGCCTAGTGTGTGAATCTCTGGGCCCATTTTGGGCTGTTTTCCTAAGGCGGGATTGTAGCGGTCAGTGCTGGGTCGCAGGACAGGAAATCAGGGTCTCGGTGCACCTTGCCACTCTGTCCCTAGGGGCTGAGAAGCCCCAGTTTTGAAGAGGCTGAAGATGATAGGTCCAGAGATGGTTCTGTGTTCGAGTTCTTCCTGGAGAAGGGAAGTGCTTCTCTTCCACCCTCGGAGCTGAGAGTCCCCAGGCCTGACCCCTGAGGCCTCCACAGATTCCCCACTCGGAGGCCATTTAGATGTCATTTGTGTTGTGGGTTCAACATCTGCAGATTCACCATAGGTTTAAAATGTTAGGAAAAAAATTGCCCCTGAAATGAGCAGAGTTTTTCCTTGCTATCCATCCCCTAAGCAGAATGGCGAGAGGGCTGGGTGCATAGTGTTTACCCCCTAGTGGGTGTCATAAGGGTTTAAAGTCCCAGTCAGGTGCTTGCAGGTCAGATGAAAATACTACACCAGTCGCTCTCAGGGGCCTGAGCATCCAAGGACTTTGGTGTCTGTGGGTGGCTCTGGAGCCGGTACCCGCAGGGGCTGGGGACTCTGATGCTCTCCGCAGCTACTGTGCGTGCCCCCTCCTCCTTCCCTGTCTCTGGAGTCCTGTTCACCTTGGCCGTGTTGCTGATCATAGCATAAGCCCATGAGTTTGGAGGGAGACCCTCTCCCTGTCCCTCCACCTCCTCTCACCCGAGTTGTGAAGGCCTGGGCACCCCTGCTAGGTGTGCACAGCCCTGCCTGAAGCACTTGTTTGTTTATGAAGTGCTCCAGCTACAGGGAATGGTGGGAGTCAGCAGGTAAACTGCTGCTGAGATGCACACCCGCTAGGTGTGTAAAACACTTTACACACATGTGTACAACCCAGGGCCTTTGCACTGAGGTATGTCCTAGGCCTTTTTATTGTTTACTCTGAGATAAAGTTTTGCTAAATTGTTAAATTGCCCAAGCTGTGCTCAAAATTGCATTTTTCCTGCCTCAGCCTCCTAGAGTGCTGGGATGACAGACCTGTGCTGCCTCTACTAGATCATTCTGGTTTACAACTGGGGAAACTGAGGCCTGGGGCAATTAAGTCACGTGAGTTCTGAGCAGGATAGAAATTGTAGCCTCCATCTGTCTGAAGGAACATCTGCTCCTACCCCTTCCTGACCCCAGGACGCAAGCCAAGCCTGGCGTGATTCAGTTGGGTCCCCGCCGTCATGTGGGAGAGGCTGGCGGTCTCTGGCACGCGATCAGATTCAGCTGCTAGATTTTTGTTGAATTTTTCATGAGAGATTTTATTTTCCTCGTAGCCTATAAATAGTGGCTTCTGCACTAAGCTTTGCCTTTGTTCACATCTGCTGTTTACTGTGCACTGCAGACAGTGATGTCATTGTTCTAAATGTACCAGTTTTGTTTTAAAATTTAAAAATGTATGTACATACAGAGCACATATTTTAAATGTATATAGTGAAATTCACTCCCCTGCTGTGCAGTTCTGTGAGGTTTTGCTCAGGAAGTAGGGAGCCTTACATGTGAAGTGTTTGCGGCCAGGCCTCAGGGTGTCCCTACCCTCCATCTGTTGTGGGCATCATGGATTCTAGAGCATAAAAATATTTTCAAATGCCTCGGCGTGTGGTTGGGTGGCCCATCTGGGCAGGGAGCTAGGAAACCTGGAGTCTGACCTGCGTCCTGGTTGCTTTCATGAAGTTGGAGGCCACACCTGTTCCCCAGCACCATTTCTATCCAAGGTCAGGCCAAGTCCGGTGCAGACAGGCGGTTGCCAAGGACTGGAAGACACCTTTCCTCTGGTGTCTGCTGTGGAAAGGACCCAGGCCGTGGAGGGAGCTGAGCTTTGGGGAGCAGGGACTCGGGTCTTCTGCTGGTTCTTTGCTGCATGTTGCACATGGTGGAGGGAAGGCTCTGGAAGCCTGGCCACAGACCAGCATTACTTTCTGTTGAAGGCAGCATCTTCTTAACGCTGCACCTGGGGATCCCGTTCTGAGACCAACAGCCCCTGAGCTTGGGCGCTGCAGGACACGCTTTGAAAATTCTGATTAAAAGGCAAAGGGACAGTTAATTTCAAGAAAGAAAGTGAGGCAGTCACATCAGCTTTTGCTTGATTATGAGTTTATTTTATTTTAATTTTTGGAACTATATTGGCCCCCAAGATGCTCCAAGAGTCGAACTGAGCCCCACCATCGAGGAAGTGCAGAGTGGCTGAGGCAGCTTTCCTGGGGTGTGGTGCACCGCCTGCCCCTTGTCAGGCTGGGCCAGGAAAGCTTAGTGACATGATGAGGCCACACTGCCACTAGGGGAGCCAGGCTCTGGAAGCCCATGCCAGCTGCTGTTGATAGAATGTTTTCCTGCTTTCTGCTCCAGCCTCTTTGTGCTTCCTGGACAGGCAGAGGCCAGGCCTCCTCTTTTCCTGGGTCCTGGAATATCTTCCAGAGCCTGGTGGCCTCCCTACTGGGCAAGCACACCCTATGGCTGGCTTCTATCTTAGTAAAATGGGCAAGTTTTGGACCATGAAAGGATGGATGGATGGATGATGGATGGGTACCAAGAATATATGTATGCATGTCTGATGTATGGTAAATGAAGGATAGACCGGCTGGCTGGCTGGCTGGCTAGGTGCCATGGACAGATGGATGGGTGGATGAATGGGGTTGTGGGTTGGTAACTAGTGGTCAACTTAAATGCCAGTGTGGTGCTGAGCATGGACGGTCCATCTGAGAACCATTTTCAGCATGAAAAGGAGACTTGGAGAGGCAGAGTAGTGTTGTGGGTTCTCCTAAGTGTTGTTGCCATTTGGAGCTGTTGGCTCTCCTGGAGAAATCTCTCATGGTCAGTTTCCCTGATACAAATTTGGCCATTATTATCAGAGGAGCTCAGGACCTTGTCACTGAGAGTGGGTCACATTAGGGCAGCCCTGGTCCTTATTTTGAGCATTGCTTCCTGGCTCCAGTGTAGAACCCTCAACCTACTGGCACAGCTCCTTCATCCCACTGAATAGACTTTCTAAGTGTCCACTACTGACTTTGGACCTTCCCAGCACAGATCCACAAAACAGACTTTCGTGAATCTATCAGCTTACTGTGTTGAGAGCTAGGACATGGGCCAGGGGTGTAGGATCTGCCAGTGGGCACAGTGTGTGGGGTTTGAAATGGGGCAGTATCCTCCAGTGAGTGACACCGGGCAGAGCTGTGCCAGGAGAGCTTGTCAGACTCAGCTTCACCCCAGGGAGACAGCGCAGATGTGAGAAGTTGCTGAGGGCCTGTGCTTCTGCTCAGAGCATCCGCTGATTCTTTAGTTGGGCTTAAACTGTCTTCTGGGCTTGCAGAGGGTCCCTGCCTGCTTCTCATGCAGAGGCCTCAGGCCCAGGGGACCCTCTTGGGCTGCTTTCTCCGAACTCCTCAGGGTCCTGGTGGGGAGGAGCCCAGCTGCCCGCAGTGGAGCCGGGTCCACACAGTCCCCTGTCTCTGCACCCTCACTCCAGTTCTTCGACCACAAGCACCTGTGGGAAGTTCTCAGCCTCCAGAGGTGCATTAGTAAAGATTAATGGCAAGCAGGGTGCGTAGTGTTCCAGTGCCCGGCCAGTGGGGGCGATCCTTTTGGAAAGTAGCTTGGTCGTGTTTACCCAGGGCCATAAGTAAGGCTGGTGCTTTTGAGCCACTTCTGTAGGTGGCTGCTGAGAAGTTGGCTAACGAGTCCTCTAGACTGAGGAGGAGTTTTGTGCATGAGGATGTTCACTTGAAGCAGGTACATCACTGCGGAAAAATAAAGGCGAATCTGAGTGTGTGGCACTGGGGGAGTAAACAGCTTACACGTTCATGGGCTGGAGCATTTTGTAGCCATTTAATTATGGCTGCAAAGAGTGTGGCTGGGGCCATGCTTATGGGAAACGAGAAGAAGGACTAAGCTGAGTTCTCAGTGTTCTGGGATTCCCTGTCTCCGGGCCTCACGCACCCTTCTGCCTGCCCAGGGCACTGGTAACCACCCTCCTGGCCCTCCCTTTGCAGCCCCTGGTCTGGTCCAACTTCTTCACTTCCTTTCTGGGTTTGAGCTGGCCCTGTGTGACCCAGAAGATAAGGCTGGTAGCCCTATCTCTTTGCCCCCACCTTCCCCTCTATAGTCCTGCACCCCCAACCTGGACCTTCTTAAACGTGGGCCTCTCATCTCTCAGCCTGATGGATGGAAGGAGCCAAGGCTGCCCTTCTGGCTTCACTGGAGGCCTGAGATGATCAGGGGTGGATGGATGGATGGCTAGACGGGTGGATGGGTGGGTGGATGGATGCATGGATGGATGGGTGGGTGGGTGGATAGGTGGATGAATGGGTAGGTGGATGGGTGGGTGGGTAGATGGATTGGTGGGTGGATGCATGGATGGATGGATGAGTGGGTGGGTGAGTGGATGGATGGGTGGGTGGATGGATGAGTGGATGAATTGGTAGGTGGATGGGTGGGTGGGTAGATGGCTGGCTGGTTGGGTGGGTAGATGGATGAATAGGTGGGTGGATGGATGTATGGATGATGGATGGATGGATGAGTGGATGGATGGGTAGGTAAGTAGATGGGTGGATGGATGGATGGATGGATGAGTGGATGGATAGGTGGATGTATGGATGGATGGATGAGTGGATGGATGGATAGATGGATAGATGGATGGGTGGATGGATGGATGGATAGATGGGTGGGTGGATGGATGGATGGATGTCCTAGAATCAAAGTGACAGAAAGAGGGAAGACACTGGAAACCAAAGTGTTACCGGAGCCTGTGAGCGAGGAGCATCATTTTTAGCCTTTCCATGACCTCTTTTATTAAAAGCTCTGCATTGTTCATGATTGTGCTTTAAAATGCCTTGAGAAATTCCTGCTGTGCAAATGACCCAGTTTCTTGATTCAGCAGGGAGCAGCCCTGTGGCTCTGAGAGATGGGGGTAGGGTGGGACAGGGCCTGAGCATGCAACCTGCCTGACAGCAGATGGCTGTACAGAGCCACTCTGGGACCAATCAGGGAAAACTGAATGGGTCTGATTACGGGCCAAGACAAAGCAATTAATGTTCCTTTTGTTCTTTGGAGTAACGGATTGTGGTTTTGCTTATCCGAAAAGTTCTTGGGGGTTAGAACTAAATACAGAAGCATCTGGGGGAGGGTGTTTGGGTTTGAGGGGTGAGCAAATCCCCCTGAGCTTGGGATGGACCTACTGGGTACTTGCCGGTCCCCTTTCAGTACTGTTGAAGATGTCTGAGAATCTTTATATTAAAAGCTGACAGAAAAACAAAGTCCTCTTGGCTTCTCCCTAGTGACCCTGAATACTTTGCTTTGCTTTGCAGAGTGACCGGCTCCTCATCAAAGGGGGACGGATCATCAACGATGACCAGTCCTTTTATGCCGACGTCTACTTGGAGGACGGACTTATCAAGTGGGTTCCCAGAGAAGACCTCGCTCTAGGGCAGCACTTTCTCTCCAGGCTGCCCGGCTTGTGCCAAGTGGAAGGCCGGTGCCCTGCCCAGCTGTGCACCTGTGTTTGGGACACAAATTGGGGTCACACTCAGTGGAGCGGTCCCCCAAGGCCTTCCAGCTCTCTGCCGCACCGTGGGTGTGCCTGTCACGTTGAATCCCTCCACCATGGCCTTTGGGGTGCAGATGCCACCCCTGCTTTATTATGGAAGTGACCGTCAGTGTATCCTACTGAGATTGTGCTCTGTTTTCTTCCTGCCCAACATGCCTGGAGTTGGGTTGAGGGAAGCAGAAAAATGGGGGGTCACTTGACTTCCCCACAGAGCCTTTGCTGCCCTTGTAGAAAAACCTGTGTCTCCTGGGGCTCACCCTTGGGTCTGGGTTTGTGCAGGCTGGGTGGCGTAGACAGCAGCAACTCGCTTCTTGTGCTTCTGGAGGCCAGAAGTCTGGGTCAGGGTGCCGGGAGGGTTGCCCTTCATGATGCCTCTCTGCCTGGCTAGTGGTGGCCACCTCTCACTGGGTCCTCAGATGGCTTTTCTCAGTGACACACAGGCTTCTCTTTCTTCTTACAAGGACACTGATCATGTTGGATTAGGGACCCAGCCTGGTGACCTCGTTTAGCCTGAACTACTTCCTTGAAAGCCCTGTCTCCAAATACAGTCGTGGGGGGAGTTAGGGCTTCAGTAAGGGGTTTCGGGGACTCGATTCAGACCATTGCCAGCCCTTGGCATCTGGAGGAGTTGAGGAGGGGACCTTCCCAGGAGCCTGCAGGCAGTGGAGGAAGGAAAGCAAAGGGGAAGTTGGGTGAGGAGAGGGCCGGTGAGAAGACCAGCTGGGGCCATGTGTGCTTGGAGGAGGAGGAAGAAGAAAGGAAGAGGAGAGAGAGAAAGGAGAGAGAAGGAAGATGGGGAAGACAAGGAGGGAGAGAAGGAGAAGGTGGGCAGCAGCCGGAGGAGCCTATGGGTCGCTGGGTGCGTTAAAGGCCTGTCCCGAACACCCTAGGAGGAGCTGGACTGAGTAGTCATCACTGCCTCCATCTACCACCAGCTCCAGCCCCAAACCTCCAGGGCCTCCCCTTCCCAGCCTCCTTCCCGTGCTTCTCCCTGGCTCCTGCCACCATGCTGAATGCCAGGCTGCCTCCTGCCTGGGCCCCTTGCACCCTGAAGCCTCCCCGAAGCACCTGCCCTGCCCTGCCCTTCCCACACTGCATTTTGCGCTCCTGGGCCCATGCAACTCCTCCTCCAGGAAGCTGGCCCTACCCAGAGTGCAGAGAGCACCAGGTGCGCCCTGTCCCTCTGTCCCTTGTCTCCCTCCTTCAGCATGGCATCTCCTCCTTACTCCTTGGCCCTCCGTATAGCTAGGATGTGGTGCAGAGCGGCAGGAATACAGACAAAGGGAAAGCTACAGCGGGTGGTTCTTGACCCGCAGGTCCAGAGGGCATCACTACCATGCCTGGCTCGCTGCTCCTGTGAGAAGGGTTGGGCATCTTCCCAGGCCCCTCCCTCAGCTCTGGGAGAGACCCAGGTGTTGGGCACAGTTGGGGTGATGGTGACGTGTGCTGGCACTTTCCTGTATGTCACTGACCCCAGTCTACCTTGCTGTCTGCTCAATGGTGTTCTGGTTGGGGACAGCCAGGCTGTGATATCCCATTTCTGCAGGGGCCCCCAGCAGGAGCTGTCGCCATGCCCCCAGCTTGCCTGGAGCCCTGACCAGGAGCTCTGGAGCTGGGGCTCCTGTGTTTGTCCCCTGGGCTGGGATCTTTTTGGGGCCTGACTTTTGGTTATGAAAGCAATATTTTCTGAAGTCTTTATTGCTAGGATTTTAGGTGAGTTAGGGAGATCAAGATGTGGCCTAATCCCCAAGAGTTCAGAAAATCTGGATTTCCCTTTTTCATATAAAAATGTCTCACACTCCCATGCCGTGGTCTTCGCCAGCTGGTGACATTGGGAGGTCCCTGGTCATCCTCAAAAAGTCCCCTGTAAACAACAACAACAACAGAACAAACTCCCCTGCACAGACTGTGGGGCCAGGCTGCTCAGGAAGGATTCTCCTCTATTTGGGGCTGCTCGGCTTCCCCTGCCCTGAGAGAGGTCTGCAGACACCATGGCAGCAGGGAAGCCCAAGTCTGGAAGCCTCTGCCTCCCTGCTGAGTCTCCGGTGTGGTTTGTGGTGTTGGTGGCTTTGCCATACAGAGCTCTCCTGAGACCAGAGCCCGGGGTGCTCGGTGGGAATGAGGATCCGAGGTCTGCCCGGCTCAACCTGCTCATGCTGCTGTAATGATGGCCCTGGGCTCTACAGCAGAAATGTGTTTCACACTGTGGAGGTGGGGACTTGGGGTGCGGGTGCTGTGGGTCCTCTGAGGCCTCTCCTTGATGAGCAGGCGGCTTCTTCTGTCCTCCCACATCGGGCTTTTCCCCCATGTCTGCATCCTGACCTCCTCCTTCCTAGCAATCAGTCAGATTGGCTTAGGGCCACTCTAGGGGCCCCTTTTTTCCTTTGTAGGTACTGTGGTGATCTTGTCTCCAAACACAGTTACTTTCTGAGTTTCTGGGGGCTCAGGCTTCAACGTTCAAATTTTGAGTGCAGGCAGTTAAGCCCATAGCAGTGTCTCCGTGTGTTTGTCACTTTCTTATCATTGGGACAAAACACTTGACACCTGGAATTTAAGGGAGAGGTGTATTTGGCTCATGGTTGCAGAGGGGTTAGGCCCTGGCCAGCTGGTCCCAGAGCAGAAGCAGTGTGGGGGGAGGGTGTGGTGGAGGGGAGCTGCTGGGAGGCAGAGAGAGGAGAAAGAGCCGGGGATAAGGACCCTCCCTTCAGGTCACTCCACAGTGGCCACTGCCAGTGACCCCGCCTCCTATGGCATGGCAGCCGAGAACCCACCCACGAATGAGTCACTGATGAGTTTAGCACCTCCATAATCCACTCAGTTTCCAGAGCCCCATCTCTGGAGGCAGTATAGATCTAAATCCTAAGCCTCTGAATGCCCAAGGAGCAGAGGGACCATCCATTGCCGTGTTCAGTGACTGTGGCCAGGCTGGGTGAAGGAGACTCTGCGCCCCCTGAGCTCCCAGGGAGGCCCTGCCTGGGTCCTCTTCGTCCATGCAGCGCCCTGTGTTGGGCCGGGCTCAGAGGTTTCTTCAGTGGACCTGAGGTTGTGCGGCTTGTGCCAGTTTCACTTGTGTTTTAAGAACCAAAGGCCTCTCTGTTGTTTACCTGCAGACAAATAGGAGAGAACTTGATCGTTCCCGGTGGAGTGAAGACCGTGGAGGCCAATGGGCGCATGGTCATCCCTGGGGGAATTGACGTCAACACGTACCTGCAGAAGCCCTGCCAGGGGATGACTGCGGCCGATGACTTCTTCCAGGGCACCAAGGCGGCGCTAGCCGGTGGGACCACGATGATCAGTGAGTCGTGGGTCCCTTCTCTCCAGTAGTGTGGTCTGCAGGGCACCTGCTCACACCTTCCAGGCACCTTAGGGTTACCTGTGCTGGTGGTACTCAGGGGATTTCATAGGCACATGGATGCTAAGATCTAAAACCCTTTCAATGTGTACTGAAGTAAAGTAACTAGCACGTTATACATATCACCATTGCTTAGGGTGAGATTATAGTTTGTGTTCTTACACACTTAATAACCAGCTGTGGTGGTGTTTGTAATCCCAGCACTTGGGAGGATGAGGCAGGAGGACTGCTGTGAGTTTATGGCCCTCCTGGGCTACATAGTACATTCAAGGCAAGCCTACACTACTGTCTCCAAAAAGAAAAAAAGGAGGAAAAAAGTAACTAAATAAGTTTAAAAGTATTAAGTAAAGAATGATCTGGGTTATGGGGAATTAACCTATAAAGCAAGAAGAAAATCTTGAAGTGTGAAGGTGGCTAAAGTTGTCAAAGCAGTGACATAGATATGATGACAAAAGAGGGAACAGAGGCTCAGAAGGTTAAAGTAACTTGTCCAAGACTGCAGAGCTAGGCGGTTGTATTAGTCAGCATGCTGTGATAATGCTGTATAACAAATAGCCTCTTTTAGTCTGGTTACTAATGGTATGGCAAAACGCCTGCAGTTTGGTAATTTTACCTATCTAAGGGAAGGAGATTTAGCTCACAGTTTTGGAGGCTGACAGTTCAAGACCAGGTGCCTGTTCATTCAGTCTATGGTGAGGACCCTGTTGGCTGAGTGACAGTGTGGCTGCTGGCGCCTAAATGGGAGTGTGCAGGACAGGAAGAGATCACAAGTGGGCAGGGGCCCATCTTGTTCTCTCAGCACCCTCACTCGAGGGCCAGCATGAGTCCCCTCCGAGGGCAGAGTGCCCAGCGATCTAATGACCTCCACAGGACTTCTCTTCTTGAAGGTCCCCCCGCAATGCTGAGGACTCTGCCTCTGCCACATGACCCCTTCAGGACATATGCAAATCACATCCCAACCATGGCAGGGGGCCCTCCCAGATCTCAAGCAGCACTTGTTTATCTTGGTCATGTGAGTGGGGAGAGGGGGTTGCCGGAGGCTCGGGGTACTCTGCCCGCTTCCCCACCCCTGCCCCCGGCAGCCTGGATGCTGCTGTTATGGTTTGGATGCGGAAGGTGCCCTAATGGAAAGGCAGCTGGGTCATGGGGATGCTGCATGCGTCCCCGGGCTGTGACCTGGACTGGTGTATTCCCGTCCCTGGGTTCTCCCGTCTCTGCTTCCTGTCTTCCGGCGGCGAGCCGCTGTCCACCATACCGTCCACCTTGGATGCGGCCACCGTGGAGAAGTCCCCAGGTTGTGGGCTCAGCGAGCCCCTCCTGCCCCTGTGTCATGGGCGTCTGTGTTGTGCACGCACAGTGGGAGTGAGAGACGCAGTTTGAATGGCTGCTTCTGCTTGGTCTCCCCTCTACCATGTGACCTAATGAAAGCAGGCGTCATGATTGTAAATGTTCTTTCAGCTGTGAGGCTTTGTGAGTCCCAGCGGCCGGGCTCCCCACTGTCTGACTCTGCATGTCTCTGTCCCCCAAGCATCCCTTAGAGGGGGTCACCCCGGGCAGAGCCAGGTGCCCAAGCTGCTCCCGGCCTGCAAAGCTGCCGGTTGGGAGACCAAGAAAACCGGACTTTAGGCCAGACTGGCTTGGACTCAGACTCTGCCGCCACATTTTCCCCAGAGCCAATCCCTCTCCCATCCAAGATTTTGGGCTTTGGGATCCCAGATCCTCGATTCCCTGGTTGCTGCCCAGTGTGGGTGCCGAGAGAGGTAGAGATGGGTGAGCTGGGGTTGAGATGAGGATAGGAGGGGGCTCCAACCCCCAGCCCTCCCTCCTCAGCGGGAGCTGGGCCCTCTGGGATCAATTTCACATTTTAGATTTTACTAGAAAAGGAGGATGAAGTTGTTTGCTCAGTATCTGGGCTCCTTTCCACCTTGGCATTCTGTGCCCAGCGTGGCCATGTGGAGTGGCTTAAGGATCAGAGCGTCCCATAGGTCTTGGGTGGGATCTGCCTCCCACCGCTTGCTCACTAGGAGACCTCAGATGGGTCCCTGACTCCCTCTGAGCCCATCTCTGCCTTTGCAGAATGGGGTTGTTGCTATTTCTGCCATGGGTGGTCCTGAGGGTCAGCGGAGAAAACCCCTGACACCTGGCAGCACTCTGGGAGTTATCGTGACAAGAGGGTGGTCCTGGGGGTCACGGCTGTGCTGATGAAGCCTGAAGTGCTGGCATCTGTGCCATTGCTGGTGATGGTGCTGGCAGTGAAGAGGATGCTGGGGGTGGCGAAGATGGGGTGACAGTGGGCATGGGGTGCTGTTAATGGGGTGGGGACAATGATGGGGATGACAGTGGAGATGATGGTGATGGTGACGGTGACTGTTGTAGTTAGAGGTTACAAGGAGAAGAATTATTACAGGACAGATGATTTATAGTGTTATTTATAATGGTCACCCAAGGGGTCAGGACAAAGAAAATGCAGGAAATCTGTCCACACTCTGAAGACCTCAGGAGTCCAGCCAAGGATCCAGATCTCTAGGCAATAATGTGCATGAGTTCAGCTGAAGACCTGGTGCCCACGACAATGACGCATGTAACTATTTCATTGATCTGCACTGGGAAAGCCACAAGGTCAGTGGTGGAAGCCAGAAAATCTGTGCCAGCAGGAGGAAGCATTTGTGCCAGCAGGCTGAGGAATCTGCACCAGAGCTAGGAAGCAACGCTTAAAGTAAGGATCAGAGTTGCCCCGAAAAGTACCACAGCCATCCTCAGCGACAATGAGGTCCCGAGCCCTCCGATGATGAGAACAGCCACGTTCATATCAAGAAGCCTGCATGACAACTTCTCCTGGAGACTGGACAGCGCACATCTTCCCCTTAAGAGCCAGGAAGCAATGCTCAACATAAAGGCCAGCGCTCCCCCAATTGCACTGTAGCCATTCTCAGTGCCAAGGTCCCCGGCTCCTCTGATAATGACAGCTTAGTTCGTATCAGAGGAGTGGCATGACAAGCTCCTCCAGGAGAACCAATGGCTCCAAACAGCACCACTCACTAAGAACCCGAACCACTACTCTTCCTGTCCAGGTCTTCTGTTTATGCTGGCCGCAGTCCTGGGACCATCCATGCTCAGCACCATGCTGATCAGTTCAGCTGGTGTCCAAGTTGACCATCCGTTCTTAATCCACCACAGTGACAGTGGTGGTGACGGTGACGATGCGGGTGGGGTGGAGCTGTCGGGGGAATTGTACTGTGGTGGTGATGGCAGGATGATGGTGATACTGATGTTGACCGAGGCAGTACTGACGGTGGTGGTGGTGACATCAGTGGGGGTAATGATGGCACACCTTGGGTCCTTTGTAAGCATGTGACACAGGTTTCTCTCTCAGTCGACCATGTGGTTCCTGAACCTGGCTCCAGCTTGCTGACCTCCTTCGAGAAGTGGCACGAAGCAGCTGACACCAAATCCTGCTGTGACTACTCCCTCCACGTGGACATCACCAGCTGGTACGACGGCGTCCGGGAGGAGCTGGAGGTGCTGGTGCAGGACAAGGGTGAGTGGACACTGCCAAATGGGGCCTGGGGCCTGGTTCCTGGTGGGCCCGGAGGCTGGGGGGTGGGAAAACCCTTTTGTGCCGTGCTGCCCACTGCCACATAAACAGCAAGAAGACAGGTGGACGCCCTGGGACATCTGTCCTGCTGCTCTCGAGAGTCCCTCAGCCACGGAAGCAGGCCCAGGGCCCGTAGCTTGGTGTCCAGGCCTCTGCTGGTCTGAGCTCACTTTTCTTTCTCTGCCATAACCTGTCCCAGGCACTCATTGCCTGGCTGCTGTCCCCTGCCACCTGTGACTCTGCTCCAGGCGTCCCCCTGCCAGAGCATCCTGGTCTCTGCTCTCCAAGTGCTGCCCGCCCTCGAGACCCAGCTTGGTGACCCCCTCCCTCATCGCCCATGGAATTTATTGTCCTTCATTATCCAGAGCCAGTCACTGGGCCCTCTTTGGGGCCACCTTTGTCATTGTTCTCGGCTGGGGGGACATCTGTGGTTCCTCTGGCTCTTCCTTTAAACCCTGTGCTCTAGGAGGAACATACACACCTGCACCCCTGCATCCCCCATGACTGTCCTGAGTGGCTTTAACCTGGGGCCCCTGCCCAGTGTAGATGCGCCTCATTTCAAGGAACAGGCCCCGGTCAGCAGGGAGGAGGGACGGTGGGACCTGGGCAGGGCTCCGAGGAGAGCCAGGCCACGTGCTCATCTTTCTCTTTTCCTGTACTCCCCACCCTCAGCCATTTTTATTAATTTTACTTTTACTTGAGAAGAGGCTCTGCTGAATCACTAAGTTGCCGAGGAAGATCTCAAATTAATGACCCTCCTGGCTCAGCCTCCAAAAGTGATGGGATTATGGGCGTGCACCTGGCCTGTGCTTTCAGTTTTTAAGTTACATGAGCTGTGTTTATTCATTGTAAAAATGTCACCATTTCTAATATGCGAAGAGTCAGAAAATCAAGAGAGGAGAGCGTCCTTCTGCTGGTTTGAGCGGCAAGCCGCCTCTGTGCTGTGAAGGTTTCGTCTTTGTTCCCTGCGGGTCTTGCCGGTGCTTTCCTTGTGTAGTCGGTGGTAGCTTCTTTTTGAGCCTTCTCTTTCACTCACCATTTCATGCGTACGGTTCATCAGTAACTTTTTAATGCTCATCACATAAAACATAAAGGTGAATTTGCTTAGCTGTTTTGTTGGGCACTTAGGTCTCCTGCTTATTTTATAATGAATTGTATCACAGCAAACATCTTCCTATGCAAGCATCTGTTGGCATTCTAATTATTTTCTTAGATTTCTAGATATGAAATTTTGGAGTCCAAGGTTAGGGTTCTCTGGGGTCATGATACGAATGCTAGAATCAGTTCCCTGCAAGGTGCCTCCCGCCCAGCCCATGCAGCAGCCCTGGCCCTGTGCGATTGCACCTGTGAGGGGCTCGGTGGCGCCCTTGCTGGTGGCACAGGCGAAGGCCACCTGTCCACTGTCACTGTCTTTGCAGCTGTTTAATTACTAACCGTGTGAGTGTCCCGGGTGTGTCTCTCCTTGGGTTTCTATGCACTTGTCCCTCTGTCCCTGTGCCAGGTGATGTACTGTCTGTCTGTCTAGAAGCCTCGACCCTCCCCTCTGGTTACCATGACTCCTGCTGTGACCTCACCTCACAGATCCATCTGCAAGGGGACTTGCAATTTTATATCGTGCCTTTCCCGCCTGACCTCCTGTATCCCGCACACTGCAGCTTGTTAGTTTAGCAGGCCAGTGACCCCGTGGAGAGGAGCAGTGGGGGACGAAGAGAGGGTGAGGGAGGGTACCCTGGGGCTCGTCATGGTCAGACAGAGGGGCTGCCAGGCTCTGCTGGTCACTTATTGGGGTCTTGATGGTTACAGTGTCGTCCGGGCAGCAGCTGATGTATTGCCTGGCTGGGGCTGGTCAGGCGCTGGGTGGCACATTGTGTCCAGCAGCACTGTGGGCTGCCTGTGCTGACCCAGTTTCAGAGCTCTCACCTGCTTATCGGGAGAACACAGAAGCGTCTGCACTAGGAAGCAGTAATTTGGATCTGATGTTCTAGTTTTTATCTACTTATGAGGTACGATCAAAATACACATCAAATGTTTAAAGTAAAATGCTTTTATGGAAGAAGACGCAGTACCATTAGACACCCCTTGGATGCCCCCCTCACTTGAGAATCCAGCCAGTGCTGCTGCCTAGGGCCATCTAGCAGAAAGGCAGCTGGTAAGGCAGGATGCTGCATCCCCATCCACCGTGTTCGCCGGATCTGGCCCTGTGTGACTTTTGGCTTCTCCCCGGAGTCAAAATGACCACGAAAGGGAAATGTTTTGAGTCGGTCCAGGCTATGGAGGCAGCATGATGGGGAATATTTTGAAGGGTATTCATGGCAGTCTGTCTTTTACTGTGATAAAGTTTTACAGATGTATACATCCCTTGTATTTGTAGACCACTGCCCACATATACACAAAGGCATTGCGTGTAGGCGCATACCCGCTGTGTGTGCACAGACGCTCATGGAGATGTGGTGTTTCCATACATGGAGCCCCACAAGCCTGTCTCATTTTCTGCACCACGTTGATGAAGTAACATCTGGTGGGTGACCAGGCCCCTCCGATTAGGAGCTGACTCTCCCTGGGGCCGACGCTAGGTCTCTCTGTGCCTGCGTGTCCGGGGTCTGGGGAGCCAGCGGGAGGGTTGCCCTGAGGTCAGGCAGGAGGCTGCAAGGCTAGTGCCCGAAGCAGCGCTGGTTCCTGGTCAGCCTCCCGTGTTGCCGGCTGTTCCCTGTACTGTGCCTCTGTGTCGGCCTGTGGCTCATTTTCCACGAGACCCCAGTTTTCCACCTGAAGAGGTATTGTGTCCATCTCTTGCCTCTTGGCGAATTTTCAAAAATTCAGTATCAGTATCAGTCTTCATTTGCCGCTCTAACAACCAGCTCCCCCACCCAACACTTTTATGGCCTTGTAGTTTCGTGGTCAGACTCCCAGGAGGGGTCTTCCAAGGCTCGGAGCGAGGTGCTGGCAGGGCTGTGCTCCATCCTAAAGTGACAGACAGGAGGGTTTGGGGGACACGGTTGCCTTTTCCCCTCCTTTCCTGCTGCCTCACCTTCTTTCTGTTTTTGTGGGGCGGACATTTAAATGTGCTGTCCTGACAGTTTCCAGGTGCAACAAACACGGGGTCTCCAGAGTTCATTCCTCCTGTTGAACTGAAAACCTGTGTCCTTTGGTCAGCATCTCTGTGTGTCCCCAGCTGCCCCTGGCCCCTGATAACCAGCCATTCTGTTCTGTCTCTGCAGCTGTGAGTTCAGTGTTTCAGTGCTCACCATCAGTGAGCTCCTGTGGCATTCTTCTGTCTGTCTGTCCCTAGTTTACTTCACTTAGGCTGGTGTCCTCAGGTTCACTCATGTGACCAGGTCCCTTGTTTGTGACTGCATAGTATTTCCTGGTGCATCCCTGAGGCAGTTCCTTTATCCAGTCATCTGTGAGTAGATGCTTCTTAGCTGCTGTGAGCTGGGCTGCCGTGAGTGGGGCACAGAGGTCTCTTTGATGGGTCGGTCTAACTTCCTTTGGATACGCATGCAGGAGGGGGATTGCCGGATGGATCGTATGTGGTTCTGTTCATTTATAATTTTGGGGGGACGTCCACCCTGATTTCTGTACTGCTTTCCCCGTTTGCGCCCCTATCAGCAGTGCACACGTTTCCTTTCTTTTCACGAATTTGACTGAAAGGCTTCCAGGAGCTCCACTTTAGCCTGCGTGAGTCCACGTTCTTCACCCTGCTTTCCAGAGCTTTCCCAAGGAGAGGAACAGGAAGCCTTTCCAGCCGTCTATCTCCTTGGGCTCTAATTCTAAGCTGCCTAGTTTTCCCCGTGCCACCTGGCCATCCATGTGAGAAGCGCAAGTTGTGGGGACAGAGCTTTGCTCCGGGCGTGGCTGGTCCCGGCTCAGTGGGCGTCTGCAGACGTTGGGGAGCTGTTTCCTCAAAAGGACTTTCATCTATTTCTGCACCCCACGAGAGCCTGGCCTGTGCAGAGTAAACTCTGTAGATATTTGCTGTCAGCGCGTGGTGGTCAGTGGTTTATTGGAAGCCATTGGTTTTTGTCTTAAACACGTTTCTCCTCTCCTTTGAATCTCCGTACAGGTGTCAACTCATTCCAAGTCTACATGGCCTATAAGGACCTCTACCAAATGTCTGACAGCCAGGTAGGTGTCCCTGAGTCCTTCCTCTCCACCTGGCAGGGCTGTGACCAGGGCGGAGGACACTGGAGCTAGCAGGGAGGGCCTAGGCCCACTTCTGGAGTGTGCCCTGGTGTCAGCTGTCCCCCTCCCCCCTGGGGCTGGAGCGGGCTCCTCTCGGGGACTCCTCAGTGTCCCCACGAAGATCACTATCACACAGCTCCTGCAGAGCATGGTGGGTGCATGGGTGCGGGCTTGGGAGGTTCCTGAGGGCTTTGCTCTGGATTCCGGGGCTTGGATGAAGCTCGGGACCATGATTTTGGTTGTGACAGAGGTGGGAGCAAGACATTGGGCGAGTCCCTTCATTCTTAAGTTTCCCATCCAAGGGAGTCATAAAATCTCCAGCCCTACTAGCTTCCGGCAGTCATGATGGGGTGCAGGGATCGGGGAAGACATGGTTGGGAGTGTGTGGCCATTGACTGGGCACCTGGTCTTCTTGAGCCACTGGGTCTCCTGCGTGGGTCCTTCATCCATGTCCACTTGTTAGTGGGATGGGAGCTGTGGATGCTCCTGCCAGCCTGCTGGAGTGCCCACTGCTTGCTGTGCAGCCTGGGGCTGCTTTCCCAACCTCTCTGGGCCTTTGGCTCATCATAGTGCCTATCTTAGGGATTTGCAGAGGACCAAATGCAGGGGCCAAGGGTAAGGTGGCCATGCTTGGGCATTACCACGGGACCAGCACGGCATCCTGGGGATGCTGATATGCTCACGTGGACTGCATGGTTACCATTCAGGGGTTGCAGGAGGAGCTAGGAGCTCACCAGGGTGAATGAGTGGCTGGTGGGAGCAGGTGGACCACCTTATGACACAAATCCTGTGTTGCACCTGTCATCCGAGGGATGGGGTCATGGGAACCGTTCCCTGTACAGCCTCAGAGTTCTGGAGGTGACCTGGGTCCCTGTTGTCATAACCATGTGTGCTTT
The DNA here is from genome assembly GCF_034190915.1 of Cavia porcellus. NCBI lineage: Eukaryota > Metazoa > Chordata > Mammalia > Rodentia > Caviidae > Cavia > Cavia porcellus. The sequence continues at coordinate 70,009,720 of NW_026947501.1, read as the reverse complement.
CCAGGTCCCCTGAGTGGCTGTGACACAGGCAGAGCAAACTCGGTTATTCCAGTTGTTGCTGCCAATGTCCTGAGGGTACCCCTGGGAGCCACCCCAAAAAGCCACAGGGACTGAGAATGGCCCTGCCCCGTGGAGGGAGGGCTCTGATCAGATCTGTGTGCCCCACCCCAACGTCCTGGTGGGGGTCTGGAAGCAGCCAGGCTGAGGCCAGTCTCCTCCTGGGGCTCATGGTCAGCGGGTGGTGTCCATGTGGTGAAACAGCCTTGCCAGGTGTGCAGAGGCCAGCAGAGACCAGGTGGGGACACAAGTGCAGTCCCTGTGAATCCTGCGCTTGCCGTTGGGCTCCAGGCTCACACGCAACCTCTCTGTCCTTAGCTGTACGAAGCCTTCACCTTCCTCAAGGGGCTGGGAGCCGTGATCTTGGTCCATGCGGAAAATGGAGACTTGATAGCTCAGGTGAGTGGTGCGAACAAGAATCCCACAGCCAGGGCTGGGGATTTAGCTCAGCGGCATAAGCGCCTGCCTTGCAAGCAGGCAGTCGTGAGTTTGATCCCGGGTACCGATAAAAACGAAAAAGACAAAAAAAAAAAAAAAAAAAAAAAAAAAAAAAAAAAGAATCCCACAGCCTGGTCTGCTGCCCTTGGAGCTGGAAGTGGGTGTCATGGGCTGGGTCAGGAGGGGGTTGGGGGGTGAGGGCCAAGCTGGGGTGTAGAGGTTGCAGGTGTGCCTCTGGGTCTGCCTGTGGTGCAGCGTCTGTGGGCCACCTTGTTTCTTGCATCTGCTTTCTAGCCTGTGCAGTGGGACTGGGGTGGCACTGTGGAAACCTGGCAGGGCGGAGTGCAGCCTCCTAGGACAGGTGACCTGGGCCAAGGGACTTCAGCCTGAGGAGCTCAAGTCTTGCAGAACCCCCCCCCCCAAAGCTGGAGTCGGGGTGAAGTGACAGTGTGTGTCCTTGCTGCTCCCAACATGGGACAGGCAGCAGAGGCTGTGGGTGAAAGGGGGAGGAGACCCCAGCCAGTCTGCCCAGGGGAGGAGAGGACAGCCAGCTGGGGGACAGTTGGGCCCTGCCCTAGTGACCTTCGAGTCCCAGGGCAGGAGGGGTGGCCGAGGGGGGAGATGGAAGAGATGGGGTGTGGTAGGAAGGCCTCCGTCTATAGGATTCCGACCTGGAAGGGCTTGAGGAGGAAGTCCTGAGGGAGGCATGAGGAATGTGACCCTCTGGGGCTCTTGGCCATCTTCCTGGCTGTGTCCTCTGGGTCCTGCACCCTTTTCGTGTAAATGCACATTGTTGCAGTCAGTTGTGGTCTCCGCCTGCTTTCTGCCTGGTAGGGTTTTGGGGGCCGACAGACTTCTTTCATCTTTGCCTTTGGGTCATTCAGCCCAAGCTGCCTGCGTGTTGCTAATGTAACTCTCTCACTTCCTGAGCCTCCAGAGATCTCTTCGGCGTTCATTCCATGAAGGGAAAGACACCCAGAGTCCTCCCAGATGAGCCTTCTCTGCCCCAGGTGGTGGGGGGACTGAGGACCGTAGCAAGGGTCTCCTGAGAGCCCTGGTTCTCCATTGCGACCTCTTCTGTGGTGGACCATAAAAGGTCTTGCTGCCCTGCACTCTGCTGAGCCCTTATCAGAAGCCGGTGGCACCCTTGGCTTATCACAAGACCTGGTCCCCTGCTAGTGTGCTGGATCTCAGGTCAGCTCCTGTCCTACCCTTTTGCTCTCGGTGAGGCTGAGAATTTCCAAAGCCATCAGACCCCGCTTGCTTTTTGTCTCACAGTCTTTCCCTCAACTCCTCTCTCCACTCCAGCTTTTTCTTCCTTCCAGTGGGAAGGACCCAGATGGTACAGGACCTCCCGCCACACCCACCAGTTCCTTCGCTGTCTCTTATTTTCCAGCCTGGAGCCTTGCTCTCTGCAGAGTCTCCTGGGCAGAGCCACTGGGTTTTACGCTGCAAGCACCCTCTTCCTCCCGTCGTCACCTTCCCATCAGGTCACCTTATTTTTCCTCGCTTTCCGTCTCTCCTTCCTTCAGTGCAGAAATAGAAACCAGCATTTAACCGGTTCAACCCAGATTTTTCCTTGTCACAAAATCTTGTAGATAGGATCCAAGGCGCTTTTGCAAACACTGTCATCAGAGACGCTGCCATGGTTCACATGAACCGGCCTCAGGTCTTGGCCCTCAGCATCTCTCACTTCTGGGCTCACAGGAAACGCAAGCTTCCCCCGCATGCGTGCGCAGTTGGAATTGTGATGTTTTCCAGGCTGGTGGGGGCTGGAGCTCCTGGTGTCCGAGAAGCGGGAGTTAAGCAGAAATGGGAGTCGGAAGTTAAAATTAGCAACAGCACAGCTGGCATCTGGGCGATGTATTATAAAAAGAGAGGAATGAATTCCTGGGGTGAGGAGGAAGCCTCGTAGGAGCAGGTTTGAATCTGGGTCAGCAGCCCAGGGGACAGTTTCAAGGTGACAGGAGAAATCTGAGTGGTGGTTTCAAGGCACCAAGAAGAGGAGAGTGAGGGGGAGGTGCCGAGCAGGTGGCAGGCCCCTGGATGCTCATCCTGTCCCAGGAAGCAAGCTGAGCTGTCCATTTATTCAACATGGTAACTTGGTGATACAAACACTGGTGACCCCAATGCACAGAAGAGAAACTGAGGCCCAGAGAGCCTGCCCACACAGCCTGAAGTCACAGAGATGGGCAGGTCTGGAGCTGGACTCTACCGATGACTCAGGTTTCAGTGTCCATGTGATAATCTCAGGCAGGAGACTCAGAAGTTGAAAGGGTGGTTGCTGATTTTAAAGCTCATTTCTTACAGCCCTGTGTCTTCACTTTTCTGTGACTGTGACAAAATACCCAGGACTGAATAATTTGTTAAGAAAAGAGGTTCTTTTGGCTCACAGTTCTGGAGGTCCAAGAGCTTCTTGCTGGTATCTGTTCAGCTTCTGATGCAGGCCACGGACTCTCTATGTATGACAGAAAACTGGGAGAGAGGCCACACATGGCCACATATGGCGTGTATTTCCTGTAATCCCTGCCCTCTGAGAAGCAGGGGATTCCAAATTTGAGTACCTGGGCCTCAGGGCAAACTCCTTCCAGCCATGAGCCTGTGGAATTGGAAACAAGTTCTGAGCCTCTAAGACAGGGATGGTGGACCAAGGCTGGGGTAAACACCCCACTTTTGAGAGATGTGAGGTGTATGCTCCCCAAGAAAGTGGCTACTGGCCCAAAGCAAGCTCGAAGCTCTGCAGTGAAAGCTTAACTTTTGATGCTGAAATCAGACCTTTAACCATGTGTGTCACCTCTCGGACACCCTGGGGCAGAGCTGGATCCATGCTGTGGTCACCCCGGCCCCAGGTTTCGCGGGGTTCAGTCCCTGGGTCCCCAGTCTGGGATCAGAGTCAGCTGCCGCTGCTTTCCCAGGCACGCGCTGCACACAGCCACTGGCACCGCTGAACTGGGGTTCCAGTGGTGGGGGTCCCCTTCTGAGGTGCACTAGGCAATGCCCTTGCAGGGATGCTCTGGGATACCCCTAGTCTGCAGCAGGACTCTGCCTAGACCTGCAGGCTCTTGGTGATAGCTTTGAAATCAAGGTGGGAGCCGCTGAGCCCCCGTGGCTCTTCTATTCCTGGCACCTGCGGAGTTAGCCCCACATGGCCCCGCCTGGCCTTGTCACCCTGGGGGGCCGTGGCCCATGGGAACCCGGGGTGGTGCAGGGAGCCGAGACCTGGTATGACCTGGAAGGGCCCCTTTTCGCCATGAGGTCTCAGGTCGGCCTTCGGGGACTTTTCCTGTGGTCCTGGGCGGCTCCGGCTCCGTGTTACTGGTTCCAATCTCCTTGGGATCCCAGCCCGGGGCCACACTGTCACAGTATTCATTTTGCTTTGCTTTGTCTTGTCTTGTTTTGTTTTTGTAGTCAGGTGTTTTTAAGAGACATTGTGAATGTTTTTTCTTCTTACGGTTCAACCGTGTCATAGGCAAAACAGGAGAAAAAACGGAAAACAGGAAGTGGAGAAGCAGGCCATAGTGCCAGGACCTCAGGCTGACAAGCCCAGCCTTTGCCTGCCCGACAGGCGTCCCGGCTGCCCATGGCCGACCGCGCTCCTCACTGGAGAGGAGCCGGGGGTCTCTGTGTTTTCTGGGCCAGGCAGGTCGGTCCCTTCCCAGCCACTGGTTTGCCTGGGTGGGGCACCGCTTGGAGCAGCAACCTCTGGAGATGAGCTGTAGCTCGGTCACTGTGAGCCCCACAGCGGCTGTTTTCCCCTGAGTGTGGCCAGCCATGGGGTGACAGTGGGGTGACAGCAGGGTGACAGGGAGAAACCCCCAAGCCACCCACACTGAGGGCTCCTGGGTCTCATTCAGAATCCCAGCAGGGAGCAAACCCCAGACTGGTCCTGCAGGGCTGTCGCAAGCCTGCAGTTTTCTTTGGGGTTGGGGAGGCACACAGCCAGACGCCGTGTGCCTTTGCCCCCATCTTGTGCCTTTGCCCCTCATTCAGTCATTCAGTTGACGCCTGTGCCCTGCCCGCACCAGACTCTAGGGATCCTCTGCCCCCAGGCTACCTTCCGTGTGGGATCTGGCTGCGCCTCTGCAACTTTCATCCTCTCCTTCCTTCTGAACTTACAAATTCTGTGCTGAGAATCCCCTTTTCCTTAACCTCAGCAGACGCAGTCAAGAGTAACCGTGCGGCCACTTCTGTCTTTGCTTACTGATCTTCTTAACCAGCCATTTGAGCTCATCGCTTTTAAATTGTGTCCTTCCTGAAGTCTGAGGACCTGAATGCAGTGGGGTGGAGATCTTTGTGGCTTCTTACCCGACTGCTAATGAGATGGTCTCCTGGCCACCAGAGCCATCACGGAGTGACCTTTCCTGCCATGTTTCCACCGGCGTGCTGGTCACCAAAGCCCAGTCTGTTTCCAAGGAATTCTAGGTTTGCCCAGCCTTCTCCCCAGCATCACCTTCTGAGCACACTGAAGGCACCCCAGGCTTTTCCCTGGCTGCTCCTCTCAGTCCCTGCCCATCACCAGCTCCAGGCCACACCCACATTTTCAGACATCCTGAGAGCCTCAACTCTTGCTTTTCAACCCCAGCTTTGTGTCTCAGTCTGTTTTCTGTTGCTGTAACAGAACACCTGAGGGTGGGTATAAGTTAAGGAAGTTTGTTTTTTGATCCTGGTTCTGGAGAGCTGCACAGTGCTCCCTGCATGATGGTCAAGGGGAGCAGGGGAGAGGGAGGCAGAAGTGCAAGAGCCTTGGGGAGCCGCCAGGCTGGCTTCCTAAACAGTGCTGCAGGAACTGACCCACTGCTGAGCGAAACCCACTTGCAAGAAAAGGATTAATACCTCAGCATTTGTCAGCTCTGTTAGATGGGTGTTGAGCCTCCACAGTTATGCTGGGACAAAGCTGTATCCAACATCAGCCCCCTGCTCTGCGGGATGGAGGTAAAGCAGGAGTGGGTGGGTGTGGGCACCCAGCTGTGCAGGGGAGGAGGCTGGAAGGAGCTGGAAGGTGCCACTGAAGGACCCTGGCTCACACCACCCTCTGCCCTTAGACCTCGAGCAGCTCCTGCGCCGGCCTTAGCTACCCCTTCTCCATGCTGGGCTGGAGGACAGACTTCTTCTAGCTCTGCTGCTCTGTAACCCCTGCCGTTCATCACTGTCTTGTAGGAACAAAAGCGGATCTTGGAGATGGGCATCACAGGTCCGGAGGGCCATGCTCTAAGCAGACCGGAAGAGGTAAAGGCTCCCCAGCTGGGTGCCACTGTGGCACTGCAGAGTGATCTCCCTCATTCCTTTCCAGCTGGAGCAGCGCAGTCCGGACCCAGCTCTTCCCCGGGGACTCCCTCCTGGGAGTCAGTCGTGGAGGCCAGCAAAAGGCTCTGCCTCTCCCAGGACCGGGGACTTTACCCGAGACCCTGTGCGTGCTCCAGTGTCCAAATGGGATGGGAGTCTGTGCTGGGGACTTGGTGTGTTGATGGGCGAATAGAGCCACTGTCCCCCAGCTGGTCCCGGGTGGTGTCGCAGAACTGAAAACGAACTCATTCCCCTGGGGTGGCAGTGTGTTTGAGTACGGGTGTGTGCACGGGTGCCAGGGAGGGGACTGAAGAAAGGCGGTGGGCCTGGCACTGAACCTCTCCATGCTGCCTGAGGCCCAGCAGCCCTGCCTGAGTGGAGGATGCTTTCCATCCTTGTCTGATGATTTGCAAGGCTCTTGGACTGTGCTGGACCCCCGAAAGGACTGGGGGAGTGGCCCTCGGATGCTGCTGTCACACCATAGCATGTGACCCATGGCTTCACCCCAGAGAGCAGGCTTTTGAAATAATGTAGTAGAGCCACAGCAGATTGGAAATTAAATACAACTCTCCCCCAAATAGCCAGGCATGCTGGTACACCTTGTAATTCTAGTACGAGAGGCTGAGACAGGGGGCTGTCAAGTTCGAGCCCAGCCTGAGACAGCTTAGTGAGTTATCTAGGTCCTGGCTCCAAAGTGAAAATAGCAAACCAGTGAATGGCTGGGGATATAGCTCAGGGCGAAGGTCCTGTGTGCAGGGCTCAGTTCTGCACAGCAGAGCGCAGCAGACTGAATCTAAGTGGTCCTTTTGTCGCCTGGTCCTCTGAACACAGCCCGTTATCAAGACCATTTCTGGGCCTCTGCACTGTGTTCTACCTAAGCCTCTCCCCTGGGCATTGAAGGAGGAGAGTCCAATAAGCCCAAGATCATGGAATACTGTCCCCCAGCCCCTGGAGCAAAGTCACTTTGGCTACTTTCTTTTTTTCAATTTACAACATATCCCTCTTTGGTGTGGTTGATTTCCTTTCTGACTGCATTTATTTAAGGCATGTTTAAAGATCCTGACTGAGAGAAAGTCCTGGGAATTTGGGGTGGGTGGTGCCTGTCCCCCTAACCTTCTGTGACTGCTGTACCTGGTGTGTTCCCAGCTGGAGGCTGAGGCTGTGTTCCGGGCCATCACCATCGCTGGTCGGATCAACTGCCCTGTGTACATCACCAAGGTCATGAGCAAGAGTGCGGCGGACATCATCACGCTGGCCAGGAAGAAGGGTACACACCGGTCCTGGTCTCCCAGGGTAGCAGGGCTCCGGGGCAGTCAGCTGTCCTGTTTCTCAGGCACAGTACCGGCAGCCACAGCTTACAGAGGGGAGATTTATTTGGCTTGTGGTTTCAGAGACTCAGTTCATGGTCAGCTGCTCCAAGGTAGGGCACCATGACAGAAGGGCACAAGGGACCCAAGGTGTTCAGTTCACGGCAGCCAGAAAGCAGAGCTGGGGAACAGAGGTGGAGAGGAAGCGATCACGTTTGATGGTGAAGTGTGATTGTCCTCATACAAGGTGGGCAGTGCACTCTCAGGGGCGCTCTGAAGGAAGTACAGCACAGCGCGCAGGCAGGTTAAGTTTGATTCTTGGTGTGTCCGTGGGCCAGCCATGTGGCCTTGGGCTGTTTGGAGGCTCGGCTTTCCCCATGTGGCTGGGATAATGGTCTCTGGCCTGGTGGGGTCAGCTGAGACCCTGTGCGTGCAGAGCTTTGCCAGCTCTGAAGCCCCTCTGTGGTGAGCTGGGCCAGCCTGGGGGCCTTTGATCCTGCTTCCTCCTGGCCCACCCCAGGGTGCTTCATCCTGGCCTGGTACTGCCCCTGAGGGACAGCTGGCTGCTCGGCCTCTAGGCTTCTCCTGTGCCTGTGACGTTTCCTTGTCACCCTGTGTGTGATCTGCTTGTTTGTGTCTGCCCCCCACAGGGCCCCTCGTGTTTGGCGAGCCCATTGCTGCCAGCCTGGGCACAGATGGCACCCACTACTGGAGCAAGAACTGGGCCAAGGCGGCAGCGTTTGTGACCTCCCCTCCCCTGAGCCCGGATCCCACCACACCTGACTACTTGACCTCGCTGCTGGCCTGGTGAGAGCCCTGGGGTTGCGGGTGGGGGAGGGGCCGGGGCCTGTGGGGGTACAGCGTGGAAAGCTGGGCCTCTGGGCTGAGTTAGACACGTGGGGAGGAGGCCTGGGGCTGCCAGGTTTGCACTCTGTGCAGGAAGGCTGAGGCAGGAGATCCCAAGTTCAAGCTCAGCCTGGACAATTCAGTAATTTGACACTCTGTCTCAACATAAGAAAGAAAAAGGGAACGGGACATATGCAGCTCAGTGCAGAGGCCCTGGGCTTAGTGCCCAGTGCTGTAAAACAAAACAAACAGCCCTGTCGTTTAGTATTCAAGGGCGGGCCGTTGAGCTGCTGTGGGCTGAGTGCGCAGGAGGACCATAGCTACTTCTGCCCTGCCCATCTGTGCTGTGAGGTCACCGAGCATCCAGGCATTGTTGACCTTGTCTGGAACAGCTGACCCAGGCTTCCTGCCCTGTCCATCTTCTCCCCATCCCTAGCACTTGCTCTCAATAGTGACACCATCCCTGGCTTTGTCCTCACAAGTGGGGATCTCGTCTTTCTCCCTTACAAGCCCTGTTACCTCCTGGGACTTGGGGTTGCACATCCTGCTCTGATACCTGAGACCAGGCTTTGACCTTCAGGGTGAGCTCGGGCTGAACCTAACTGTGTCTTCTGCTGCCAGTGGGGACCTGCAGGTGACGGGCAGCGGCCACTGTCCCTACAGCACTGCCCAGAAGGCGGTGGGCAAGGACAACTTTACCCTGATCCCTGAGGGCGTCAACGGCATTGAGGAGCGGATGACAGTGGTGTGGGATAAGGCCGTGGTAAGGGACATGGCTGTGGCGAGCAGGGTGAGATGGGTTGGTTTGAGCCTCCAGGTGCAACTGCTGCGGTGCAGGGTGCGCCCCAGTATGCACCTGTGCGTTGCGGGTCGGGGCGCCCTGAGCCTGGAGAACGCTGCTGCAGTGGATCCCACTTGCTCTGGGGTTCCGACCTCAGTCTGGAGGTTCGCGTGTGCTGTCACACTCGGGGTGCTGGCCTCATGGGTGCTTCTCGCCTCCAGGCCACGGGCAAGATGGACGAGAACCAGTTCGTGGCGGTGACCAGCACCAACGCGGCCAAGATCTTCAACCTGTACCCGAGGAAAGGGCGGATTGCTGTGGGCTCCGATGCCGACGTCGTCATCTGGGACCCTGACAAGGTGAAGACCATCACGGCCAAGAGCCACAAGTCGGTGAGTGCGGGCGTGGCCCGGCCCTGCCAGGGTGGACGGCGTGGGGCTCCTCGGCAGGCCTCTGAGAAGCTTCTGGATCTGAGTTGCTGAGAGACTTCCCTGGTCTGCTATCCAGCCTGGCAGCTGGGGAGGCCTGGAGGGCATTGCCACCCCACTCCTGGGGTCTTTGTTTGTTAGGCTCGTTTGCAGTAGGTGGTCAGCTTATCCCTTTCCTCTAGGGGAATTAAACCCCCGACCTACCAGGTGTCCAGTACGAGTTCCTGTTCTCTAAAATCGAAGAATGAATTTTAGGAACAATGGAGGTTAAGAGCAGACTTTATTGAGAGAAAGAAAGCTTCTGTCTGAGAGAGACAGAAGGGGTCCTGAGTGGGTTGCCAAGGACTCTGTCTTTTCTAAGGACTTTCATAGAGTAAAACCTCAAGGTGAGATGTGTCCAAGGTAGGGAGAACTGGGAACTCACAAGGTGGGCTTAAGGTGGGACAGAGCTGTTGTTAAGCAATAAGATTGATTAATTGCTCAGGTCAAATTTGTTAAACCAGGGACAAATGGGCAGTGAGTCAAGTAGCCAGCAGTCATGCTTAAACAGCAGGGACTCTTCCTATAGGGGGTTGGATGGTGACTCCTGGCTTCCTCAAGGTGATCCATACCCATGTAGGACATCAATCCCTGACGCTTACACTTAGGGATACTTGTTTTGCCTTTTGTCCTGAGATCTGGCCCTCAGCAGAGGTGTCTGTCTCCCCCACGGTCGCCAAGTGTCTGGGCGTCTGCACTGGCTCCTCCCAGGGCCCAGCCCTATCTGGGACTGCCTAGAACATTTCCAGTTCACTCAGCTGTAACACCTTGTGGGCAGTGGGGGCCTGCATATCGCACAGCTCAGCCCACTTGTGCCCAAGATTGAAATTTTTAAAAGTTGTGCATGGCATTCTTACATGTTAGCTAGGAGCACTCAAAGACCAAGAATGTGTTTGGAGAGAACATGTCATTGTGTTCCGCTGCTGTGGGTGTCCCAAGCACGTGCCAGTAGACACTGAAAGGTTAATTCTTCTTTGCCTCCTCCATCTCCTCTCACCCCTCCCTCTGGGTCTTGATGCCTTTACCATTTGCGAAAGGTCCACCTCCCTGTTTGCTTTATTTCACTCTTTTATTTGTACTTTGGATTTCTCACATACGAGGAGCTTTGCAGTATGTAAGCTCGTGTCGGATTATTTAACATTATGGTCTCGACGTGTGTCCATTTTCCCACAGACCCCCCCAGTCCATCCTTCTGTGGGCCACAGTACCCCACTGTGTGTAAATACTGTGCTTTCCTTGCCCGTCTGTCTGTGGGTGGACATGCAGGCCACTTCTAAGATGAAGCCGGTATAAGCAGCGCTGCTGAGATCACGGGTGTGTACAGGTCACTGTAATACGATGTCTTTAACGCTTTCGAGAAGATTCCAACAAGGGCAGTAGCTGGCTGGGATGAATTTCTAGTTCTGGTTGCCTGGAGGCTCTCTGTGTGTGGAGTGATTGTTGCTGGGATTTTATGCGCATCCTCGCCTGTGCGTTCTCACCTCGAGGCTCCTACTGCATAAGCCACTGGCTCAGAGCAGGGAAGTGTTGGGCCCAGGACTCTTTCTCACAGCTCCTTCAAGCTGCAAGCCTCCGGTCTGGTCATCAGAAATACCCCTTGCTAGTGTGACTGCCTGCAGCCAGCAGGAAAGGGTGTAAGTGCGCTAAGCCAGGGCACAGCCCAGGGGTGCTGTCTTGTCACTTTCCTATCACTGAGACACAGTACCCCACTCCCACACCTTGAGGAAGGACAGGTGCAGTTTGGCTCCCGTTTTGGCCCATAGTTCACTGGACACAGGACAGAGGGGCCTGGTGGAGGGGAGCTGCTCACAGCATGGTGATAGGAAGCAGTGCGAGAAGGGAGGGGCCAGCAGGGGATGAACCCTTCCAGGCCACGCCCTGGGACCGCCTCTTCCCACAGACCACGCCCCTGGACCGCCCCTTCCCACCACATCCTAGCAGCCCTCAGCTGTGTCAGCTGTGAGCCCGGGTCGGAAACCACAGCGGATGCACTGCTCTGTAGTCCGCGGGCACCCAGGCCTGTGACAGGGTGACCTCTGCTTTGAGTCTCACTTGCCCTTGGTTTCTGCGCATCCAGCGAGCCCATAGAGAACGCAGAGATGGCGTAAGGCACCTTCGAGTCCATCCAGAGCTCCCTGCAGTTCCTCCTCTCCGGGACCAAAGGCCACTGTCTAGTCTCTGCTTCCCCGAGTCTGTTCAAGAGCCCAGGCCGGAAGCAGGACATGCTCACAGCGCGGGGTCTCAGTGCCCTCCTGGTGGGGAGGGGTGCAACTGTGTGGGTGGGGCCAGGACCTCAGGAACAGGGATCCTCATGGGGAACCATTTGTGGCTCATAAGCATGACCCGAGTCCCCACTTGGTGCCAAGAAACTTTTCATGGGGCTGTGTAGGGCTCTTGGCAGCCGCATGGTCCGTGGCCAGGCCCATTTGAATGCAGAGGCTCCCTGGTGACACCTCCGGCTTTCTGCATCCTACATCTCTGGGAGACAGGATCTTAGCCCCAGTCTAGAGCAGAGTCCACCGGTCCCTGTCAGCTTCCCAGGGCACAGGCGAGGACCCAAGGGAAGCAGGAGAGCCAGCACACAGGGCTGAGGTCGGGCCGCAGGCCGACTCTCTGCAGATCCGTATGTCACTGTAATCCAGTGCTGTGTGGCAGAAGCTCACTGCTCAGCACTCCCTGAGTGCGAGTCATCGCAGTGCATCCCCACCTCTCACTGAAGCCTTACTTTAATCCAGCTGTGTGGTCATTAATAAATAGCAAAGTGGACCCAGAGAGGAGGAGTGTGTTGGTCCCCTGAGGCTGCTGTAAGGAAGTGGCACAAACTGAACAGCTTGAACAGCAGCAGTGTCCTCTGTCACGGCTCTGAGGATGGGATCCAGTCTCAAGGAGGTGGCCGGGCTGTGGTCCCTCCCAGGTTCTGGGGGGCCCAGGCCCCATGCTTTCCTTGGCTTTTGGTGTCACCACAGCCCTCCACGTTCCTGGGCTTGAGGATGTGTCACTGCAGCATCTGTCTCTGTCCCCACAGGGCTCTCCTTGTGCCTTGTCATCCACTTATAAGAACTGCCTTCATTAGATCCAGGGCCTGCCCTAAGGTGGCCTCTCCTTACGAGTCACGTCTGTAGGGATGTTGTTTGCAAACAAGGTCACATGATGCCTTGACCCCTAGCTCTGTTCCACACCTGTGGGTGCCACCTGGGAAGTCATTGTCTTCCAGTCAGGTCGTCCTGGGGATGTGGCCCCTCCTGCTCTGTGCCAGGCCAGGTCTGAATTCCTTCCACACTGAAGAGGGCAATGCAGGAGCCAGAGGATTCTGTCTGTCTCGTTCTTTGCCCCAGGCAGGGTCACTTACACACTGCCAGAGAATAATGCTTTCTAGAAATGGAGGGAGAATGCTGAGCCAGAGGTGAATCAAGAAATACAGAGCATGTTTAAATGTTAAATATTCTACTGCAGTAAAGCACTTAGTGCCATAAATCCCCTTCAAAATACCTCCCTCTGCTCTGGACACACCGTCCCATGGTCCTCTCCACTTTCTGCAGCAGCTCTGGAGTCCTCCTTCCTCAGTGTCTTTCATGGTGCTACCATGGCTACCTTGATGTCCTGAATGGTTTTAAAATATTTCCCTTTCGTGGTCATGTTGACTCTGGGAAAGAGCTGGAAGTCAGGTGTCAGGTCCGGTGAATAAGCTGGACCAGGACACAGCGTTGTTTCTACGAGCCTGCCTTTCTGTTGGATGGCACGGGGAGTGGGGTGGGCGGGCAACATTTACTATCTTTTTGATCACATCCTCGAGAAAGAGGACTTCAGAACTGCTTCAGAGGATGGCGAGAAGGATAAGTGTGTTGGTAGTGAGGGGCAGGATTTTGAGAGAGCTTCATGGCAAGATGTCTTTTATGGTAATAATGTTGTCAGCTTAAATACCCACTGTACTTTTTTAAATCAGCCATGGGATTTGAGTTAAAAAATCTCTTTGTAGCCACTGAACAGTGATTGGCATTAAACTCTGGTGTGACAAGGTCACAGCTTCTTTTGTAGCTTAGTGGAAAACCTAATGGCTTCAGAGCGCCACATCACAGGAATACAAACGTGTTTTATCATAAGCTGGTTTTTAACTTTTAAAACTGAGGTATAATTCACATACCGTTGGTTCAGTTGTTGAAGCTGTGGTGGTCTTGGTGTATTCTAAAGGTTGTACAGTCACTAATTCCAACAGGTTTTCCCTGCCCCCTAAGAAATCTGCACCCCAGCCGTCAGTCCATCCCTCCTCCCAGCCCCCGATGGCCTCTGTCTGTCTGTCTTTCTTTCTTTCTTTCTTTCTTTCTTTCTTTCTTTCTTTCCTTTCTTCCTTCCTTCCTTCCTTCCTTCCTTCCTTCCTTCCTTCCTTCCTTCTTTTGGGAAAGACCTTGTATTTTTACAGCCGAGTTAACTTTTATAAGGTGAACATTCTTGCAGCCACCACCATCCTGGCCAAATAGAATGTGGTAAAGAAACCTTGACTTTTATGGTAATTGCATGTTTATTTTATAATCTTGTCATATAAGTATAAATGCCGCAACTCTTGACTCTTAACTGTTTTGATAGTTTGTGCAGGCTCTGTCCCTCCCTCCCCCTCTGTTTTAGATAACGATAGCGATCCCTCTCATCACGCCTATACGTGACTTAGCTCAGCTCCTCTCCCCCTTTCTCCTGGCCTCTCCTCACTTCCTCTTGGCCTCTTCATTTACGAAAGCTCTGTTTCTAATTCTCCCTCTTCTCTTCTTTTCCTTCCCTTCCTTCCCCTCCCCCTCCTTTCCTTTCCCAGGTGAATGTTCTTCCCATTTCATAACCTCTGGCACACATTCTGGTTCTTATTTACACTTTCAGTTTCTCACACCAGAGAAACAACATGGTTTTCACACACGTGTGCCCCATTTATTTCCCGTAAGAGCTTGGTCTCTGAGGGCATCCATTACCTATGAGTGTCTCTAGTTTACCCTTCTTTATGGGTTAGTAGTTCACCCCACAGTTTAAAAAACCCGCAGTTTGATTCATTCATCGTTGATGGGCATTTGGGCTATTTCCAAGACTTGGCTATGACCAACTGTGTGACTATAAGCATGGTTACGCATGTGTCACTGTGGTGTGATTTTAATTCTTTTGGGAAGATACCAAGAAGGGAACTAGCTGGGTCAGAGGGTACCTCTAGTTTTAGTGTTTTGAGGAATCTCCACAAGATTTCCATGGTGGTTGCACCAGTCTACACTCCCACGAGTACTGAAGGATTCCTTTTTCCCCACAGCCCTGCCAGCATTTGTTACCGATTTCTTGATAATAGCTATTCTTTCTGGAATGAGACAGAATCTCAGCTTTTTTAAAATTAGCATCGCTGGAATGACCAGTGATGTTGAGCATTTTTCCATATATTTATTTGCCATTTGTACTTTTTCATTCATCTCAGATGCCCATTTTTTAATTGGGTCTTTAAATTTGGGGATCTGACTTTGTTAAATTCTCTGTGTACACTAGATATTACTTCTTTGTCTAAGGAACAGCTGGCATTTTTTTCCCCACTCTGTGGGTTGTTTCTTTATTTTGCTGATTTTTCTTTTGAAGAAAAAGAAAACTAAGGTGAGATCCAGTTTGTTGATTCTTTGTAGTATTTCCCTCATGGTCTGGGTTTTGTTCATAAGATCTTTGCCTACTCCTACATCTTCACGAGTTCTACGGTTCTGTCTTCCAGCAGGTCCAGTGTTTCTCTTGTGATATTTAGAGCTTCGGTCCACTTGGAGTTTGGTTTAGTGTGTGACGGGAGACATGGCTCTCTGATTCTTGTCTTCGCCATGCAGAGAGGCTGTCTGTCTGCCAGCAGGGCTTTGTGTTGAAGGTCAGGGGCTGCCTGTGCTTGGAGCATTTTTGCATCTTCTGAGTTGTTCCACTGTGGGGATCTGCGGATTTGCTGTTCCTGGGTGTTTCCCCGCCTGTCTCTTACCCTGTGTGACCTTTTATGACTGGCCGCTTCCCTCTAATGTCATGGTTTAGCCTGCCACCCAGGCTGCATCGGGGACTGGCGCTTCATTCCTGCCTGGTGGAACCATTCTCCACTGCCTGGCTGGGATGTTCTGCTTTCTGTTTATGCAACCACTGCCAGGCAGGTGACTTTAAAGGACAGAAAAGAATCCCTCGTGGTGATCGCCCATGGGAGAGAACTAGGCTGCGGGCTTGTGGGTGGAGCAGGTGAGAGAGTTTGGTCAGGTACTACCTTTAAAGGAGGAAGTCATTAAGCTGTAAAATCCATGCAGTTGTGAAATGGAGTGTTTGTTTATGAGTGCTATAAAGGTCCCAGCCTCCCGAGAGCCCCCAGTTTAGAGATGCAGGTCAGTGCCCTCTTGGAACCGGAGCTGTGGGTCTGCTCTGAGCCGCAGGAGGGGTGGGAGCATGGGAAGCCACGAGTCACCTTTGTTGGTGGGCACGTGACTTCCTCTGGCAGGTGCGGCCCACTCAGCACCAACCCAGCGTTACACAGTGCTGCTCGACAGGACCACTCAGGGCTCGGGGGGACCTGCTTAGCGAAGTCTCAGGATGCAGACGCCCCTGAGCCTGCTTCCTGGGGCCGCTGCCATGGCGGCGTGGGGTGCAGTGTCAGCAGCTGTCTACAGAGGTGGGTGTTGCCTGAAAATCCAGTGTTCGCACCGAAGAGTCATCAGAAACCGTAAGAGAATCTCTTGGCTGATTGTAAATGAGTACAGGGAGCCAAAGGCACTTCTTTGCAATTAGAGACCACCTTCGGGGACGCAATGGAACCAAGCCCCTGTTTCTAACTGATAAAAACCAAAACTTACATAAATGCAAGGCCTTCAACGCTAAAAAGGTTACTGCAGTGAACACTGCTTTCTCATTTCATCTGGACATTCGAAGTCATCTGAGAGCCAGCACATCGCTGTTTTTTAACTAGAAAGAGAGTTCTCGATAGCAAATGGGGGAATAATCAAAGGATTTCTGAACAAGGAGGAGAGTGGTAAAGGGGGAGTGTTAGTCACCCGAGTCAGTAGGACGTGTTACAGAGCCACGGTAAACCAAGCTGTGTGGTACGGCCACGGGAGCGGAGAGCCGGGAAGTAGACCGACTGCAAGCAGATCGGGGCTCCTTTCAGCAGGGGGTTAAGAGGAAGGAAACAGAACTAACAACCAGTCGTGTTAGAGCACATGGCTCAGATGGACAGGCTTCGCCCCTGTTCTGTCATAAAAAGAACCAAAGGGGATCAAAAAGTAAGTACAGAAACAAGAAGCAAGTATCCCTTTTAAAAATGACAATTTTAGCTGGGCATGGTGATGCACTTCTGTAATCCTGGCACTTGGGAGGCTGGGGCAGGAGGATTGTTGTGAGTCTGAGACCAGCCTGGGCTACAAAGTGAGCCCAAGGCCAGCCTGAACCACACAGTGAGACCCTGATTCCAAAAGACAAAAGAAGACAACTTTGAAGGGAAGCAGGGCACAGAACTTGGAAGTCCTAAGAGCAAAGCCTGGTCTGTTTGCCTGTGTAGTCAGAGCTGCCATGCTGCTTGTCCCTGGGGAGCACCATTTGCATTCTTGGTGCCCCAGAACAATATTTGATCCTGTAAAGCCACCAGCAATCTAAGTGTTCAGTTGGGGCAGAGCAGTTAGAAATACTATGCAGCCCTGAAGAAGGTGCTTTAGGAGAGGGATAATCACCTTGGGAAACGCTGGTTTTGCCAGATGGCATGTGTGAATGACACAGTTCCTGCAGAGAAAAAGCTTTGGGAGTCATGGTGAGTGACGCTTTCTCGTGCTTGGATGCAGGCGGTGGAGTACAACATCTTCGAGGGCATGGAGTGCCACGGCTCCCCGCTGGTGGTCATCAGCCAGGGCAAGATTGTCTTCGAGGATGGCAACATCAGTGTGAACAAGGGCATGGGCCGCTTCATCCCACGGAAGCCCTTCCCCGAGCACCTCTACCAGCGCGTCAAAATCCGCAACAAGGTATGTGGCTGGTGGCTCAGAGCCTTGTCCTGTGTTCAGGGTCTGTCCTGTGCAGTGGTGACAAGTGTCACGGTCATGTGTATCCCCTTTCTATATCTGTCCAGCGGGCTCCATCCCAGCCCTGCTCTCAGGAGGTCCCTGTGGGGGCAATGAGAAGGCTCTGACCCCTCTGCAGCAGCTCTGAGGTGGGGAGTCCTCCCATCACCATGGCGACCAGCTGCCCACTGGGGCCAGCCCTGTGATATGTCAGAAAGGCCAGCTGTGTGCATGTGTTTTGTTCACATGTTGGGGGATCCCTGTGTGCATCTGTGCTCTTCCCAGTGTAGACAGGAAGGGGCAGGCACTGCACCCCGGCCCCAGCCCCATGGATGGCTGTTGTGCCCCTCTGTGTCACCCACCAGGGGTGGCCCGGCCCAGAAATACCACATCACCCACGTGCTGTGCGTCAGGAGGGAAGAGCGAGTCAGGCCAAGGTGGGAAGGGTGGCGACGATGGGGACTCAGGACGCAGTCGGCAGACAGTGGCTTCAGAAGGACAGGTCCTTAGCCGGGTCCTCTGCATGCAGGAGCAGGATGGCGGCAGAGCAGAGGCCAGGCCAGTGGGGCAGAGCCTCCACAGCGCCTGGCTCTGGCTGCCCAGAGCTGGGGTGCTGCCTGGGGCTGTTGGCCCAGAAGTGGGGGGAACTGAGCCTGCGGGCCTGCCTGCTGCCGAGGGGAGAGGGGCAGTCAGGGCAGGGTCACGGTCCCCTGCTGTCACTGGCCCTTGGTGGGCTCTGAACAGGCCCCAGACAGTGTTCTCAGAGGCTGGGCACAGACGCCGCCCTATGGCTCTGTCCAAGGTAGCTGGCCACGCATGGGGTGCCCGCTTGCAGTGGCACCAGTCGCACCCCTGCAGACCGGTCTCCATGCAAGGATTGGGCTCCACGCAGTCGCTGTGCATGGGCCCTGCCCACTCGCCCTCCATCGTCCTCCCCACTCCCTCCCCTTTCTGGAATCATCTGTGCATCAAACTATGCCCCATCCTAGGGCGCCGGGGTGTCTGGGGAGGAGGATGCCCCGAGGGGTGAGGGAGAGTGACCTCTTCTTGTAGGTGGATTTGGGGTCCTCTTGCGTGGAACACTGTGTGTCCATGTATGTATAATATGTGCATGTACTTAGGAGTGTACCGATGTGTGTGCATTTATCACAAGTGTGGTATGAATGAGAGGTGTGGGGTGCAGAGTAGGAGTGCGTGAGATGTGGGTTGCATGTGTGGGTGTGTGCAGCTGTGTGTGAGGGCGCATTGGGTGTGTCTGTGTGCGTGTGTTTCTCCGCGCCCACCGGCTGCGTGTACAGAAAGCACATGTGCACATGCACCACCTCTCAGCCTCCCCTTCCTCCTGCGTCCTCTGCAGGTCGCGGGGCTGCATGGGGTCTCCCGGGGCATGTACGATGGTCCTGTGTACGAGGTGCCGGCCACACCCAAATATGCAACCCCCGCGCCTTCTGCCAAGTCCTCGCCTTCCAAGCACCAGCCGCCGCCCATCCGGAACCTGCACCAGTCCAACTTCAGCCTGTCAGGTGGGAGCTGCGGCGGGTCCCCGGGGCCACGCGGAGTCCCGGCGCGCATGGGGCGCATGGCTGTCCTCCGCCCGCAGCTCGTGGTTTACAGAGCGCGCGTGCTACCCCCCAGTGCGTCTCACCCTGACTCCGGCCCTGCGTGTGCACTGGACGGTCCTATTATTTTTTGAGGGGGAGGAAGCTGAGGCCTCCATAGGATTCCGTCATATTACCAGGATGTGGTGCTTGGCCCACGTGCCTGCAGGAAACCCCGTATGTGTGCAGCTCAGAGCCTGCACCCAGGGGCGCCCAGGGTTTGCTGACAGATTTAGCATTGTTGGGTGACCCGGGGTGCGCGGGGCAGTGACCCCGGCGACAGGGCAGGGAAAGGGCCAGGGCCAGCGAGGTCCCCCGCATCACACCCAGCTGTGGCCTCTGTTCCTCTGTCTCCCTCAGGTGCCCAGATAGACGACAACAACCCGCGGCGCACCGGCCACCGCATCGTGGCGCCCCCGGGTGGCCGCTCCAACATCACCAGCCTCGGTTGACCCGGAGGAGCAGAGGGACAGCGCAAAGGAGTCTGAGACACAGCCATCTCTCTTCCTGTCCTTGTCCTTGAAGCCCACAGTTTTAGTTGGTACCGATGGGGGAACTGAATGATGTCCTTTCTCTTTTGGTTTAGGAGCAGTGGTTCTCATGTGGCGTGTTTGCTTGGAAACTCCTGGCCGTGGCGTGTACGCGCGTTCCCGTGGGCCTCGGAGCGCGGCTCCCGCTCCCCTCCCTCGTGAGCCGCAGGTTTTAGCCTCGTCTTGTTCTGTCCCCCACTGTGACGTCAGTGGCTCCACGACCCTGTGAGTGGCGGTTCCCTTGCACCCGTAGTGACCTAGGATATAGTTTGATGCATGTTCTAAGCTGTGTATGCCCGTCTGTGAGTGCGGCCGCGGCCATCAAGGGCTGTCGTGGACACCACGCGGAGACCTCAGGGCCGATGCCCAGACTCAGAAACGAAGCTGTTTACCGAATGCCCCCACCCCGATCTGCCCCAGAGCGAACCCTCCCCGCCCGTCCCACGGAGATCTGTGACTTCTCAGAATGGCAGGGGACACCTCCCGCCTGGTCTCAAAGAAACACTGCCCCGTCCTGTGTCGGACTCCCATGTCCGTGACGCCCCAACTTGCCGCGGTGTCTTTCTGCTCTGTGTGTCCTTCCAGCCAGCGCTGGGCTTCTGGCTGGGCCAGGTTCACAAGGGACTGCCACTTCCATTCAGGCCGAGGACGGTGGGGTGACAGCCGCCCCAGGGTGCCCTGTCCTGTCCCCTCTGAGGAGGTGAATAGGGCAGTCAGATTTTTAACGTTTTTGTACAGTTTTCCTTTGTAATCACCCCATTTTTACTTAATAACCACTTGTTGTGACTCATTTCTGAATTCAAAGCTTGTGGGAAAAAAATAAAACCAACTGCGCGCTGAGCTGATGGTCTTCCCTTGCCTGTCATTCTTTATAGCGAACCTTTGCAGGGCTCGGGGTTACAGACGCAGCAATGCGTCCTTCCTGGGGAGCTGGCACAGGGCCTTGTGCTTCTGGGTCCCCCCAGCTGTCTGCCACCATCTCTGTATCTCCCATCTCTGCAAGGCTGGTCTCTGCCTTCTCACCTGTCTGTCGTCTGGTTGTGAGATTTATACTTCAGGTCTCTCACATAAGAGAAACCTCTGTCTCATTTTTACTTAGCACTATGGTTTCAAGGGGACCCTTTCCCTACAGGTGACTCAAAATTTAAAACCCAGGCACTGCACACGGAGCTACATCCTCAGCCCTCATTTTATTTTTTAATTTTGACCCGGGCTTGCTAAGTTGTCTAGGCTGGCTGGGCTCAGACCCCCAAACTCAGCCTCCCAGAGTGCTGGGATTTCAGGCTTCACTGCCATGCTGGGGGCTTTTCACTTGGAGTGGGTTCAGTGCTCTGGTCCCCCACCCGCATAGTAAATGAGCACTGGTCTGGGGGGGTGGTTCAGGATTCAGTTGGGGAGGCTGAGGAGAGAGGGGGGACAACCAGCTCCCAACTTTGGCAGGGCCAGTCCCTGATCCCGAAACCCATGGATGAGAAGACAAAACTGGTGTGGGTTGTGCTGTGGCCCCTGCCACTCAGCCTGTCCTGGACTTCTGGGTCGTGTTGTCTGCCTGAGACCAGACACATTTAGCTTGCTAATTTCTTCACTCTACCCCCATGCGCCATAGCTGTGAGGTATGATGGAAAATTTGGTGAGTGTTTTAGTTTTAGATCACTTTTCAGTAAAACACACATGGCCACTACTCCTCCAAATCCTTCTCTTCGCAACACACTCATCCGGCGGTTCCTGCCACTTTCGGCAGCAGCTCTGAGCTCCTCTGTCCCGAGTGTCCTTAGCTGTGCTGTCCTGGCTGCCTCCCTGTCCTGAATCTAATGGAAACATTTTCCTTTCGTGGATACTTTGGCTCTGGGAAGGAGCCAGCTGTCAGATGGTGCAGATCAGGACAAGATGAACCAGGACACGGCGTCACATCTTTCGAGCCTATCTGTTGAATGGCATTCCTTATGCCACTTCATAAAGAAAAGAGATGTGCCTGCTCCAGGCTCTGGAGGTGCAGTCCATGAGGTGCCTGGTGGTGGCTGGCCCAGCAGCCTCCAGGTGGCCAGGGCTGGGAAGCACATGGCGCACATGGGTGTTTCCTCTGGTCACTGTGCACTTATGAAGCTGACAGGATCAGTCATGGGCCCCACCCTGAAGGTCTCATCCAGTCCAGATCACCCTCAAGGCTCCACCTCTAACATCATCACTGGTTTCATCCCCACCTCCCTATGGGGATCAAATCTCAGCCCAGGGGGCTGCTCAAACCACATTGTACAGATGAGGAAACTGAGTCACAGCTTGGCCAGTATCTCAAGATCACACAGTGAGAAAGGGTCAGAACTGGGATCTGAACCTGGGACGGGGAATTTGCCACAAGGCTCTTAACCACCAGGCTCTGCAGTCATTGGAGGGTCTGGGGGTGGCTTAGCCCTTCAGCCCTGCTAGGACCCCAAAGGCACATTGAGATCAAAGGCGTATTATTGCCTTGGGTCCACTAAAGACTTCTTGAAAGGAGGCTGGAAGCTGAGGCAGGAGGAGGGTGGGCAGGCAAAAGCTGGCTGTGATGTTTGGGGGTTGGGGAGATCTGAAGCATTAAAGGGTGACACCAGAAGTGTCTAGAGAGGCAAGCCAGTGCAAGGTGACCCATGTGTGCAGGGCAGCTCTTTCTTAGCCCTGTGAGGTGGAAGTGGAAGTGGTCCTAACATCCACTTCCTAGGCAGCTGTGGCCCAGCCAGCCACACCGCAAACCAAGCATGGCAGCTCCAAAGGCTACGGCTCAGGGGCGACAGGCTGGCGGGATGGGGGTCTTGGAGCTGAGCTGCAGTAAGTCCGCCCTTTGACTTCTCAGTGCCGGGGGCGGAGCCCTGAGCCTTTGCCCTGGGCTGCATCCCCTGTCTTGAGGCAATTTTTTGCTAGGTCACTAAGTTGCCCAGGTCCCTTTTAGGCACGTGATTTTGTTCCTTCTCCTGAGATTGCAGGAGATGCGGTAGAGATTCTGAGAAAGCCATGGGAGGCCGGCCTTTCTTCCCTCTGCCACAGAGCCTCTCCTCCGGGCTTCAGGCACAGCCTGTGGAGTCTGGCAGGTTTTCTCCCTGAAGTTTCAGTCCCCACTCCCCGCCAGAACTCTATGCTGTCTTGCAGTGACCTTGGTGCTTGATGAAAGGCGAGGCTGGACTTTCCCGTCCCCTCCTCTTAGCTGGTGGACCCCACCTGAGATAGGGTCACTCTCCCCGCATTTGCAGTGAAGCCTTTGTGACCACACTGCGTGGCCTTTCGGGGACAGTGGCCTACTGTGCTAAGTAACTGTAGTGCCCCACGGGCCCCTGTGGGGTGCAGAGCCCTTCCTGGGCAGGGTCTGCTGCCCCCAAAGGGTGAATATTCTCAGGGGGGTACACGGAGACGGCCAGCTGCAAACACACAAGACATCCAGGTTGGCTCTGGATGCGGCCGGGGTCTGACACTGACCTACAGCCTGGGCCATTCACAGTGTGGCCTGAGCTGCCCATGGCTGGGCAGCTCCCTGGTCTCTGGATCTGGACTGGAGGAGGTTGTCAGCTGGCTGTTGGCAGCTCTCACCACCCAGAAGGCTCATGGATGCTCCTGTTACAGTTGGTACATTGTGTTCATTTGAGAAGTTTAAGAGTTTGACTGAGAGCCTCAGCAGGGAGCCAGGATCCTTACTGTGTAAGTAGCCCCAGCCTGTGCCAGAGGAGCCGCAGCGATTTTGGGTGCTACACCAGCCCTGGGGGCGGGGTGGCCGGCATGCAGTGTAAGGGAGGGGAGGAGGTGGTTTTCCTTTTGCCCTTCGATTGCTGCCACCATAAACAGCCGCCCCTCAGCCATGCCACCCTGCCTTGGACAGCTGAGTGTGGACTGAAACCACAAAAACTGTGAGCTAAATAAACCTTTCTTTCTCTAATTTTGAGTGTCAGGTATTTTGTCTCAGCAACGAGAGAAAAGTAACCAAGACACTTCCCATTGCTCTGGTCTGGGCAGAAGGACTCCTACAGTGACATTTCCTGAAGTTTCTGTCCAGTCAACTCAGGTGACTTAGTTGATAGCAGACCTAGCTGGACCCTCCCACTGGGTCACTGGGTCCTGAGTGAACGGCGGTGGCCAGCTGACCATGGGTGAGAGCTGAGCTTCCCTCAAATGGAGCAGGAGGCTCTGGACACCCGTTGTGTCCAGGGCATTGTGACTGCCGTGGCTCTGGCTTTACACCCTTCCAGTCCCACCTCCTCCATGACCGGACGGGGGCTGCCATGGGCATAGATTCCTGCTGCACCCTGCAGCCTCCTCCCTGGTCTTCTTCCTGCTGTGACTCCGCTTCAGGTGTCCCCACACCTAGGTGTCCGAGGCCACTGTCCCTTCTTCCCCAAGCACTTCCTTGGCTACTTCCTGCCTCAGTGGCAGGCTTAAAGTCCCAGCAGGGCAGGAGAGAGACAAGGGTGGGACAAATTCCCTTGGGCTAAGGAGGAGACACTCAGAAGCAGGCTGTGCAATGGGCTAGGAAGGAGGGGAACCTCCTTGTCCTACAATGGGTGCCTTCATCCCCTGGGACCTTCAGATCCAATGTCAGTTGAAAGCTGACCCCAGGGTGCTGCGAAGTGGGCTTGGCTTGCTGCTACCAGAGCAGGCACCTGCACAAGGCACCACTTGCTCAGACACCTAATGCAGAGGACCCGTGTGACAGTCACCACCTACACGTCATCCTGAGGGTTTTACAGTTCAGCTTTTCAGGCTCCACAGATGACTGCAGTGCTGTGGAGAGCCACCAGAGGGCACTGTTGGCCAGCGCTGGAAACCCCACCTAGCGCTTCAGCTAGGGGTTTTAAGGAGGCAATCATGCCTGCTCACACCAGACAGACGCTGCTCTGCTAAGAGCTGCTCTTTCCGGGAGACTGAGGCCCACAGGTGGCTTAGAAAATCTCCAAGATTGGTCCCTCAGTAGCAGACACCTCAAGCCGCACTGCCCGGTATGTTCTGGACATGCATGGCAGCATGGACACATCCCAGCCTGGCCTCGGCTGGACGGGTGACTGATGCCCCCGGGACACTGCTGGTGGTCACAGTTGGGGTCTATGGGGGGAGGTGGGGGTGTCCTCTTGTGGAACTAAATCACATGGAAGGACAGGCTCTTGGGATACGCGGGTTTAATTTAACAAGATCCAGGCAGAAGTCTCGAAGTCGCTCACGGGTGTAGGCGAGGACTTTCTGGACAGAGCCAGGCTGCACAAGAGATGACACCCAGTCAACAGACAGGAGCTGATGGAAACCAGAAGCTTCCGCAGCAGAGCGACGAGACAAACCCAGAGTGGGGAGACCTTTTTGCAGCTGTTCCTAGGCAGAGGACTAGTGCCTGGGATACATGAAGAACTCAGCAATTTAACCCCCAAGATAAGACCCAAATAAAACGGGCAACTGAACTGAACAGACATTCCTAGAATCCAGATGGACTCAGCATCGCTGGCTAGTGGAGGAACACAAGTTAAAAGGACACTGAGATCCCATCTTACCTCAGGAAAAAGGGCCAGCACCAAGAAATCAAAGACTAACAAACCCTGGAGAGGCCGAGCTGCCAGCAGGAGAGGGAACCTCCCCAGGGGAGTGAGAAGCACCAGGTTACCATGGTCCTCACACGCCAGTGGCTAAATCTGGGAAGCAGCTCATGTCCACCAGCAGACGGATGGATGAAGAATCCTGGTGCCTGTCTACTGTGGAGCACTACTCTGCTGTAAAGAAGGATACACTCAAGTCATTTGTAGGAAGACAGAATGCACCTTGGGACCACAATGTTAGGCGAAATAAATCAGATGCACCAGGAAGTGAATAAATTTTGAGAAGCCTGTGTTTATTGAGGAGCAAGCAAGGAGGAGCTGAGAGGGTCACAGGCGGACCAAGGGGGGCCAGGCTTCAGGGAGGCCTCCACAGGGGGAAAGCACAGGGTCCTGTGTGCCAGTTTAAAGACCCTCAGTCATCGAGGCCCTGGGGACACTGTCGCCAGGGAGGTGTCCTCTGTGCCCACAGAGCTGTGGCTGGGGTCCCCACATCAGGCATCCCAGCACCAACTCCCAAGGCCTTGAGGCCCCACTTCCACTGGGGCCTGACTTGAGTGACCCCAAGCCAGGAGTCCTCTCACCCCAGTGTCGGCACTGTGGGTCCTGGGGTCACTGAAGGACCCCTGTTCTGTCTGGGGCTTGGGGCACGGTGGGTTAGGCCTCCCTGGCTGGTGAATGTGTGGCTGGCCTGGGTGCCATCCAATGTCCTCACCACCTGTGGGGTGACACAGGTGACACAGGGACTCCTCTCCACAGGGCACAGGCTGCTGCTTGGTACCAGGGCTCCACCTGCTCCACCAGGGGCTGTTGGCTGGGTGTAGGCTCTGTCCTGTCCTTGAGGCCCCCATGGAGGAGCCCTGCTTCGGGGCACAGGAATTGGACTCTGTGAACACCTCTTGGGTGACGGGGTCTCGTGCTGGCTGAGCCACGCACTGTTGCTGGTGGGGAGACTGGGGCGGCCCATGGCCAGGGTGTGGGGTAGGATGGGGGTGACTCAGGAATAGAGGGGGCAGGGATGTTGGTCTGGGGTCCAGGAAGTGCCAGGGAGGCCGAGACCCTGTGGGGTGGAGGAGAGAGGGCGCCAGGCTGTGACAGCACCACAGCACAGGACAGGACAGGACAGGTTCCACGGCAGGGGCTCAGGGGACAGCGGGGACAAAGGACTAGGGATGGGAGGGGACCCTCTGGAGAAAGGGGGGATCAAGAGGAAGCATGCCAGGGCCCACGGAGAATGAGAGGCAGAGATCAAGCCTTTCCCACCCAAAAGTGGCTCCTGACTGTCCCCGCCCTAGGACCACTGTCCCCATGCTGCTCTCCAGGGCACCTCCAGGCCCCTCTCCAGGCCCCTCGCAAAGGCCTGCTGTCATGGTGGCTGGGTGGGGCTGCGCTGTGTGTGGACCGGGTCCCAGCGCCTCAGGTCTGGTCCCGGGCCCTCACCCGGAGCTACGGAAGGCTTCTTTTCTTCAGCATCTTCCCAGAGCCGTCACCGTCACCTGCGTCGCTTTCCTGCTGACTCAGTCTTTTGCTGCTTAAAATGAGGGTACAAAAGGCAGCTGGGGAGACCTGGGCAGATAAACCCAGCCTCCCTCTCCAGGAAGTGGGAGCATCTGGCCAAGAGCAAGGACCTCGTGCAGGTGCTAGGCTCAGCCACCTACTGCAACCGGTGGCATCAGAGAAGCGGGGTGTGGGGGTGACACCTCTCCCCCAGCCCAAGGATCTCCCTGCTCGACCCCGCACCCACCCGGAGGGAACGGGCACTGGGTGATGAGCTGGGGACCCTGGTACCTGGGCGATCCGGAGGTGGGGTGCTCATCGCTAGGTGACCCTGGGTCTCCTCTCTCCCGGGACAGGGGCTTCTTCCTTTTGGTCCTCGGCAGCTTCTCTGCAGGAGACAGGATTCAAGGTCCTTCCGTGGGCCTGAGACTCACTTCACCAATAGGGAAACTGAGGCCCAGGAAGGAAAGCCAAGCTCCTTCTGAGCCAGCATGGGTGAGGGGCAGAGCAGGGTGGAACCCACCTGTCAGACTCCCTCTGCGTTTAATTTTATTAGTAGGTGTCTGCAGTCCCCAAGGGTCAGGGCACAGTGGGCAGCAGGTCCACGCACACAGCCCATCTCAACTCTGTTCAAAGCTGCTCTCCTCCCTCCGCCTCTCCCTCCCCCATCTCTCCATCCTTTCTCTATGAAAAAACTGCCCCCATTTTCTGTCATGTTTTATTTTGCTCTTTAATTTTATTTATTCTTTGGGTTTCTCCTGCAAGAGAAACCGTGCTGCATCCAAGCTGAGTGTCTGACTTGTCCTACTGAACGCTTCCGTCTCAGGGCGCCATCTCCCTCAGATGCTGCGAGCCCGGCCTTCTTTATGGCCAAGTAGTGCTCCACGGGGTGTGAACCCCATTTCTTTAGCCATCTGTCTGTCAGTGGACAATGAGGCTGCTTCTTAAATCAAAGTCCAAATGACCATGAGAGCTGAACGTTTTTAACTAATTCAGGCCCTGGAGGCAGCGTGATGGCACATCTTTAAGACCCTCTAGAGGAGAACTTTCAGAGCTGCTTCAGGAAGGGTCAGGGACAACGGGAACAGTGTGATTAAAGAGAGGAAGGACTCTGGGCTGATTTGTGGCAGTGTCTTTTTTTGGGGGTACTGGGGATGGAACTCACATGGCAGTGTCTCTGACTGTAACAAATAAAAGTCGAACATTCACCGCATATTTTGCTCACGTCTCACCTGACTCCTGAGGCCACACAGCCGGTTGGCAGAAGGACCAGGGCCCTATCTCCCTGCCCACCAAGCACACAACTCACCCGGCTGCCCGAGCTTGCTGGAGGATGGCTTGTGGTCACCAAGGGGCACTCGGGCCAGTGCTGCCAGCTCAGTGACCAAGGTCTGCTCGGCTTCCTGGTGGGCAAACAGAGCAGCAGCTGCAGCCCCTGCACAGGCCCCTAGGGCAGGACAGAGCCCGAGCCTGTGGGGGCTGCTCCCGTGTGAGGGGGACCTTTCCCAGGGGGTCTGCAGAGGCTGGAGCACCACAGAGGGGCTCCCATCCGGCAGCCGCACCCTCCCTGCCCGCTGCTGCCCAGTGTGGGGCAGACAGGGCCTGGGGCCCAGAGCCCTGACTTCCGCTGCTCACGCCATGACGCAAGCAGATGGACTCTCGAGCTGCATGTCCCCGACCTCAGTTTCCCCTCTGTCATCAGGGCAACAGTAGCAACTGTTTCCTTTGCGAGGCAGAACATGGCAGGAGTCGGCTCGGCGACTGTCCTTCATGGAACCCGGTAAACAGCTGCCCACAATGCGCAGTGGCATTCTTATGGTGGCCACTGCCCCTGTCTGGGTGACACTGAAGGGGTCACTGAAGGCTGCCCTGTCTGGGTGACACTGAAGGGGCCCAAACTCTGTCATGTGCTTCCTTCTGGAAGATTTTTAAGGTGGGGATTTGTTGTTGCGGCCACATCTGACCCTGTCTCGTGGATGGGATTTTACATCCCAAGGACTGAGCTTCCTGAGGGCTCACGTAAAGTGACATTTTGGTTGCCACCAGGCCCGTGGTGCAGATGGTGGCGATCAGCACAGAGGCTGCAGCCCTGAGACCCACCTGCAGCACTGGCCAGGGGGACCCAGTGGGTCACAAGCCACACAAACACCCGCAAGTGCAGAGGCTGGGGTCTGTGGCGAGGTCACAGGTCCCTCCCAGCAGCCCCTGCAGGCTCTGCCGCTTCTGCTCCTTGTCACACTGCCCCTCTGTCCCCAGATAGGCCCTACCTGCAACTGGGCCTCCAGCTGGGCCTCCAGCCGGTCTAGCGCCTCAGCCTTCTGCCTCTGTGTATCCAGGCGGAACTGCTGGTGCGCTGTGAACTGGGCCCGGAACCTCCTCTGCTGGGACAGAACCCTGGGCGAAGGACAGGTGGTCAGCACTGCCCGAGCCCCAGGTCACTGTGTCCTCAAGTCACAAGGGCCAGCTGAGCTCAGGAACTGTGTGACCCTTAGAGGTGCCTGAGCCCCTGGAGGCCTCACGGGAGCCGGCACCACTGCCACCCGGAGCAGAGTGGCCCTGTCAGCTCTTAGTGCTGTGTGTGGCTGGCATGGATGGGGCCCCAGGGAAGGAGGGGCTCAGGCAAGGTCACCTGCTGAAGCACAGGGGAGATGCACAGGACAGAGTGGGGTGAGAGAGAACCTCTGCGGGGACCCCATAGCCCGAAGCATGACCTCACCTCTGGGGGATGCCCTGGGGGGCACCGCCGGCTGCCTGACTCCCTGACGAGGGCTCCCTGAATTCTTGCTTTTTTTGCAGCTTGTAGCTGTCCATCCTCTCACCTGGGCCGGTCATCAAACACAGGGCAGTCAGCTGTGGCGTGGCATGCGGACCGACTCTTCCCAGCCCTGGGGGGGGGGCTGTCAGGGTCCCGGGGAGGGGGTGCACCAGCAGAGGGAAGGGCCTGGGGTTCCAGCTGCCGAGGCTTCAGCCACGGGCCGGGTCAGTCTCAGGAGGGAGAAGCAGCGATCGAGGCAGCCGGCATATGGGGGACATCGCAGCAGCCCGGGCGCCCACCGCACAGGTTGGGCCGGAACTGACCAAGGCCTTTGGCGCCTGAGCTCTGTCTTGATTCGTAGACGCTGCTGCTCAGAAAACGTGGCTTTTAAAAAATTTAAAGTAGTGACGAGGTGTCCGGGGCTACAGGACGGGCTTGGCGCACACCCTCGGGCCACGCTGACCATTCTGATCACGCCCCCTCTATCCCTGGCTGTCCCACTAGGGATCGCAAGCTGAGAACCACCTATTCCTGCTAAGCATTAGTGGAGTAACCACGGCCCAGACTGCAGTTCCAGGGGACGCTGGCAGGGGGCGCCAGCCTCCCTGGCTCGAGGTGCCCAGCAGGTTCCAATCCGTGGGGCCTCACAGAGCCCTCCCTGGGTGGAGCTGGGGCTGGAATTGGCAGCTGGCAGGGGAGGTCCCAGAGCGCAAGTGTGGGACCCTGGCCAGTCCTGAGGGTTGGGTGCTGAGAAGTGGGTGCGAGCAGTGGGCTTCAAGCTGGCTTCTGTGTAGCATGACCTGCATGTCACTGCTTGGACTCCTCTCGGACAGGGGACACCACATACTCGTACCCAGGGACCTTAAGCCAGCCCACGGGAGGTGACAGGGTCTGGGGAACCTCGCACGGGCTGCTGGCCTGTTCCCTCTCGTGGTCCCTGTGGTGACCCTTGCCCAGGGACTTTATCTATTTGGTGGCCAGGAAGCTCAGAGACAGCATCGATCACCTCCAGGGGACCCTGGTCGCACCGAGTCACCCCACTGTGCTGTCTTCACCCTGCTGCACTACGTTACATGGGATTAAAGCACCATTGGAAAACACCCTGAAGGAGACACCGAGCCTTCGTGGGAACAGCAAGCTCCCCAAGCCCCCGTGGCCTGGGCCTGGACGCACTGTGCAGTGCCTTGAGCCGCTCCAGGGTCCGCTCTGCGTGGTCCTGCGCCACCTTGCTGAGCCGCTGGTCTTGCGCCTGTGCCAGGCAACTAACAGTGGCGCGGGTCACGTAGACGCTCTCTGCAGCAGTCTCCACCAGAGTCCGCTGTGGGGGGAGGGACAGAAAGACACAGGCAGATCACAGGCCAATTTGGTGCCCCCCACACCCCATGCCCAGGGTCCCCTCTTCTGCTCACTCCCAGTCTGGACCGAGTCAAGGGAGGTGGGGGTGTTGGTGGAATGATCTGGCGCTGGCCAGCAAGGTGCAACGTCAGGGAAGGGGCTGCGGTAACCGCGTACCTTGAAGTCGTCCCTGTCCTGGGCGCGGCTCCTGGTGGCCACGTTCCGTGCATGCTCCAGCAGCGCCTGCCCCACCGCCCGCTCCGTGCGCGCCTGCAGCCGCTGCCTGGCGTCCCGGGCCTCCGCCAGCAGCTGCTGCTGGAGCTGCATCCGCGTGCGCTGTGCGTCGTCCTCCAGCCTGGTGGTCCCCTCTAGGATGCGCGCCTCCTGCGGGGGAAGGCAATCGGGGTCGAGGCCGGGGGCTCGGAGAGGGCTCGGAAGGGGGCGGCAGCCATAGCACAGTGCAGCCCCGGTGTCTGTTCACATCTCCTCCCTCATCCCAGATAAAAGTATTACTGGCCCCCAACTGTGTGCCCAGAGCCACCACCTGCGGCCCCTCGCGCAATGCAGGGCCTCGTCCTCCTCCTATAGCATGGTGAGACCTGGACACTAGGACGGATGAGTTTGTGACGGCTCAGAGAAGTTGAGTGACTTTCTAGAAATCACACAGCACAGCCAGGTTGAGAGGTCGGATCTAAGCCTGGGGATAGGCTGGGGACATCACAGAAGCTGTGTCGAGGACATGGGCCCTGGAGCTGCTGTCCTGGCAGGAGGAAGGGGCAGGAATGGAGGGTCGCAGCGGGCGTGCGCCTCACTGCTGGGTCTCCATCCAGAGAGCTGCAGTTGCGCTCCTGGGCTTCTGTCCTGGCTCTGCCACTGACCTGTGGCCTCGGGGCTGGGAGGAGGAGGAGGCTGAGCTGCTTAAGGCCCTGGCCTGGGGGACTGGTTTCGGAGTCTCTCAGGGGAGCAGCCTCAAACACTACCCTGGCAGGCTCAGGTGTGTAAGCGCTGGGTGTGGAGCCAGACCGGAGCCCAGAGGAGGATGCTTCCTGCCTGGGCCGGGTGAGGGGCACTGTATGAGCCTCACCAGGGCCTTGAGCAGCTGCCACTGGTGCTCGTCCAGGCAGGGCGAGGAGCCCTGCTCCAGCACATGCTGCTCCCGAAGCTCCTGCAGCGGCCGCTTCTTCCCCGACAGCCGCATCTGAGCCAGGGCGGCCAGGGCGTCGCCGCGGAGGCCCAGCCTGCGGAGGGCACTGTACAGGAGCAGCCGGTGGCCCTGCAGGACGCTCTGCGTGGACCTGTGGGGACGGGGGGCCCAGGTCAGCGCCTCCTTCTCTTCAAGCTCGGGATCCCCGTGCCCCCCCTTGCAGGGGAGGACGCTGAGGCTGCCCCGAGTCCCGCAGACACTGGGCCCTGGCTCCCGGGGAGCCGCACTCACTGTTCCGTGAGGCCGCCCAGCCGGCCCAGGACTCCGCGGACCGTGCTCTCCTGCTCCTCCCGCAGCTGGGCCTGCAGCAGCGCAGATAGCGCACACTCCTCCAGCCACACCTGTGCGCAGACAGACAGGATTGCCAGGCGTCAGCCAGCCGCAGCTCAGCCCCAGGCTTCCTGGCTCTTGATGAAGTCTCTTTCTGCCCTGGTTCTCTTAAAATGATTTCCAGCTCCACCAGGCTGCATCCTGTCCATCTTGTCACCCAGAGAAATGTGCTCCGGACTCAGGCCAGTGTTACCACCAAGGCTGTGTCAGCAAAGCGGTCTTGGGTATGCAGGCTGCATGTGGGACATGGATGTGCACGGGTCTGGATGGAATGCGGGCCGCCTGCACCCAGCCACCCGTCCTGGCCTCATGCCCTGGTATCACTCACACTTGGTCCCCCTAAAACTTCATTGCCCTACCCAGAACATTCCACTAAAAATGGTCTCCGTCCCCTCTTGTGAGTTGGCAAGACTCTCTTACCTTGGGAAACCAGAACATTAGAAAACTTTACTTTTTGGGGGGGGAGGGGAGAAGTACTGGAATTGAAACCAGGGCCTTTGCACTGACTACTTGTTAAGTCACTAAGTTGCCCAGGCTGGGCTCCAATTTGCATTCCTCCTGCCTCAGCTTCCCAGAACGCTGTGGTTACAGGCATGTACCAGCCATGATTCTTTTGAAGGCTAATTAAGGGCTGGGATGTGGGTCAGGGTCAGGTCCTTGCCTAGCATGTACAAAGCCCTGGGTTCAACCCCAAAATAGCAAAAAAACAAAAAAACAAAAACAAAAAAAAACCCAAACAGTGAGTTAATGTTGTCCTTTGCTGTAAATGTTAATAATGAAGATAAAAGTAGCAAGAGAATTCAAGGACAACCAGGGAGGCCATGATCACCAGCACAGACGGTGCCTGCAGCGGCCACCTCCACTCCTTTACTATGATTACACAGAACTGGGTGCGGTGGTGCAGACTCAGAATCCTGGCACTCTGGGAGGCTGAGGCAGGAGGATTGTAAATTCAAACCCAGCCTAAGCAATTTAGCAGACCTTATCTCAGAATAAAAAGTAAAGAGGGCTGGGGATTAGCTCAATGCAAAAGCCCTGAGCTCAATCCCCAGTACCATGAAGACAAACCAAACAAATCAACAGACCGTGGTAAGTCACAGGTTTGTGAGCCCAAGGTCAGAAGCAGCAAGTTTCCCAGAGGGCTGGGGTGTGGACCCTGTCACTGCCACTAGGTTATTCTGTGGCCTCAACAGCGGCACAGTTTATATCTAGATGCCCACCTCCAGCATACAGAGGCAAGAAGATAGTGATAGGGGCGGGGCCTGGTGGCAAGAAGCAGTCGCGTCGAGGGGGCGTGGCCTGATGACAAAGCACGCCTCCTTTCTCCCTTATAGGTATGCTGGTTCCGCCCCTGGGCAGGTACAGCACTCATACCACCAATCCCAGAGCTACACAACATGCCAATCACAAATGCTAGACTCACTGCCTCCATGACGGCACGAGGCTGGGGGGGACATTTAAGCCATAACAGGTCCCTTTCTCCACTGTCACGCCCAGCTCGAGTCCTCCTCATGCTGACTACCCAGACCCCAGCACCCTCTGCTTAGAGGGACCCTCACGATTCAGGGGGTCTGGCCAGCTAAGCAGAGGAGTCCCCATCTTATGCTCCAGAGCATCATCACATCTACAAGTTCTTCCTGCCTTGAACCTGACCTGGCCCTGGGTGTAGGAGGAGGGTTTGGGGCTACTGGGGTCCCAGATGGACAGACCTACGCCAGAGCTGGTCACCTCTGACAGACATAGCCTAGTGCCTGTGCTGGTGCTGCCTCCAGGCAGTCAGTAATGTATAACTTCCTGGAAAAACAGGCTCAGAAATCTCCAAGGCCTTTTAAAACTATAACATGGAGACAAATGATGGCCCAGCACTGCCTCATGGGACCATGGAGAGTTTTGCTTTTCTTCTCGTGCCTAACACTCATCTGAACCACAGAAAGTTGATTTTTCCTTTTTTTTTCAATCAACAAGGAAATACAGCAAGCACAGGAAAATCTGGATCTGTAAATATCTTTACCAATTTAAGGCAATTAAGCAATTATAGATTAATTATTACATTGGCAGCACCAGAAATCGGCCTTAGGTTGTACTTATTTAATTAGTTGATGAGGTCATTAATTCTTCTCTAATACAAAACTCCCCTTGAGAATCTTCCCTCAAGCCAAGAAAACCAAATACCACACTCACCGGCAAGTAAACACACAGAACATAAAAGGAGCCACACGTACTCTGCCATCTGGATAATGCAACCAGAGTTTTGGATGAAGTGTGGGTGTTGTGGCTGTGTCCAGATGTCACCAGAAAGTCTCACGTGGTCGTAGGTGGGGCTTTTCAGAGGTGGCTGGGTCTAGTGTGTGTGACTCTGGGATTGGTTCACAGTGCAATGCTAGGATCAAGGGCCTAGGCCTAAGGGTGTCAGTGTAGCCTGCCCTGAGTAGGCTGGATAGGACAGAAAGGACAGAAAGAGCTGTGGTCACTCCTTCCTGCTTTGCTACCTTCTGCCTGTCATGAATTGTTCTCCTCTGTGATGCCCCTCTGCCCCTCCACCCTGCCTCCGAGCCTGGGATTATAGACTAAAACCTCTACAAACTGTGTTTCCCCCTTTGAATTTGGGTGTGGGATATTTTGTCTCAGCAACGAGGAAAAAAAAAAAAAACAAACTAAGACAGTGGGTATTTTTTCAGAAATAAAATTCCAGCTCTGTTTTAGGGTCACTATCACTGAGCACTGAAATGGGCTTTGTGATTATTACATAGCCGCCTGCTGGGCATTTTGCTCACCAGGTTTTACACAGAGCTGGGGTTTGGAGACAGAGTTGCAGGGGTCAGCTGAGTGGCTCAGTCACCGGCCTGCTGCGTGTTTAAGCTCAAATCCATGTCCTGAGGCTCCAGCACTGGGGGAGGGCCCCTCACAATCCCCAGCGGCTTCTAAAGGTGCACACACGCATTTGCAATGCTCATCTGGTGTTGGGAGCCGCGGCCGAGCCCGGTCGCCTTACTTGGCGGACGTGAGGCCTGTAGAAAAGGCAAAGCCTGAGCTAAATTACCCCTCCCATCGAGTGAGCCAAGTTGGCGCCTGCTTCCTGCCCCCTGATTGCCCTGGCGACTTAAACAACCCGCTCTGTAAGATAGTCTGCCTAGCAACAACTGATGTTAGCCAATCAGCCCGCATCGCGCACTTTGAACTGATTGGCCACTGTTACCCTATAAAAGTGAGTGCCTCTCCCGCTACGAGAGAGAAGCACAGAGAGAGATAGAGAAAGTCCACCGGTAAGAAAGGACTGGTGGCAGAGCAGAGGCCTCGCGGGGCCCACGCGGAGACAAATAAAGACAAGGTTGCACACCGTCAGAATCTGTCGTGTGTTTTTCCTGCCGGCCGGGAGCGACACCGACAATCTGGTGAATTTCTTTCTTTTTTTTTGAGACTGGGTCTCGATATGCAAGCTGGCCTTAAACTTACTTATGTAACCCAGGCTGGCCTCAAAGTCACGGTGATCCTTCTGCCTCAGCCTCCTGAATGCTGGGATTACGGGCATGCACGACCATGCCTGGCATGTGAGTTTTTGAAAGCCCAGGTCCCCCACTTCCCAAACTGGAAACCGGTTGCTTTGGGACCTAGGACTTGGTATGAATCTGGCTTCATGTAGATCCATTGGCAGAACAGAGTCCAAGGACCCTGTGGTCACTTGCAAAGCTGCACTGGCATAGCTGGAAATGCAGCCAAGTTGTCCTGCACACTGACCACATCCCAGCCCCTGGGCTCTGATCGAGGGTGAGGGAACAGGACATGCAGGGCTTCTGTCTGCAAAGGACTCCCAGATGGAAGCAGGAAGTAGGTGGGCCAGTTACCTATGACATGGTTCAGGCTGGCAGGCTCCCAGGCTGTGTGCCTGCCCGCTGCACAGGGCATCTGTCCACTTCCTACACACTTTTTAGGGCTCTAACGTCCGTGCTGATGACCTCTGTTCTAGACCTCAGCTGCTGCAGCTGTATTTTTTATAACTGACTGAAAACCCTATGGAGAGTATGGGGGTGCCCAGTGGCAGGACGCTTGCCCTGTGTGCACAAGGGCCTCTGCAGTGACCACACTGGGGCTCACAGGTCCGAACTGTCTCTCTCGTCGGCTGCAACTTGCAAAGGACCCTGGATATTAAGCACCTTAGTTTTGGCCTCTAGGGGGCAGAACGCGAGGGAGGAGGGGAATTCACGTGTGCGTCTCCCTGGAAAATTGCTGATTTTAGTGAACAGGTTTTAACATTTTATTCTATTAGTTTCGTATTGCTGCCATAACCCTGCAGCTTAAAACCATGCAAGGTTATTTCCTTACTGTCCTGGAGGTTGGTCTGACATAACTCTTCATGGGCTATAGTCAGGGCACTGCAGGGCTGGCTCCTTCCGGAGACCATGGGGGACGTTCTGTCCCTTGTCCCTTTTCCCATCCAGTTCTCAGCATCCTCAGGTTCCTGGTCAGAGGTTGACCTCTGATCCTGCAGGACCATTTTGAGGATATCAGGCTGCCTGGACCACCCAGCATGACCTTGCTATCTTGAGATCCTTAACTTCAGATGGCAAAGTCCCTTTTGCTGGGGTGGGGGGCTCACCTATGCTCAGTGCCTGGGGTCAAGCCAAGTACCCCTGGGGGGCACCGCACTGACTGTGGTTCAGGTTCCAGGTTTTCTGAGTGTGCAGCCCCTCCCCTCCCCCTCCAGCGAATGCCTTCTTCCTTCCCTTTATTTCCTTCACTTCAAAAATATGCTTTGCAGGCCACTCTCAGGGTGGACTCAGGGCGTTGGCTGCTGGCTCCCTGTCACCGAGGACAGGCTTCTGCTCTCTTTCTGCCTTCTGTGGTGGGCAACAGGTGTGGATCACATCGTGTCGACCGAAGAGTTAACACTCAATCACGTGGTCTCTCCACACGAGCTGGGTAGTCACAAGACACCGCACAGATGCTAGGATTACAAGGTCTCCTTCCTGGCTGTGAGCCCTGACCCATCTCCCTCAGGGTTCATCGACATCGCTTTCCTTATCTGAAGCTAACAGGCTTCTCTGAGACCAGGATAAATGGCCTCACCGACTTACAACTTCATTTTCTTTTGGTACCGGGGATCAAACTCATGACCTCGTGCTTACCAGGCAGGTGCTTGAACCACTGAGCTAAATCCCAGCCCTCGGCTTACAACTTTAATGCACAACTTTAGATATAGTGCAGGTGTTTCCAGGACATCAGCAGGATCCAGGCAACCCAGAGAAAGCTCCTGAGACACCCAGACTTGCCACCGGGACCGGTAACCCTTGGCCCCAAAGCCTCAGGAAAGTCCTGATGTCTCACCCGGACTGTGTGACTCCTCTTTTGCAAACTCATCTGCTGTCCCTCCTGATAGTGTGTACTGTCTGATCTGAATAAACTCCTTTTTTTAAAATTCGGATCTTGCTAAATTCTTTAGCCACTCACATCTCTAGACTCTGGCACAAAGATGTACAAACATCTTTCTATGGCATCTTTCAGAGGCACTGGGAATGCCACATACAAGAAAGCCCTGGTAATCCTCCTAGGGCTCAAACGCTAAGCCCAGCCGGGCTCAAGGTGCCCACCTGCCTGTCCTGCTCCAGCAGCTCCTGCAGGAGGCCCCACTGCCGTCTCCGGAAGCGGTCCGAGTGCCCCAGCTGCCGGGCTGCGTCCTCCTGCATCTCTTGCTGCAGGGACTGGCACTCTGCCCGGGGGAGGCCACTGACACCTGGGAGCGTGTGCAGGAACAAGGTGTCCTCGAGGCGCTGGAAGGTGTCCATGGTGCTCCGGTACAGCTCCTGTGGCAAGAACCCCACTAGGTCACAGCGAGCCACCCTGTGCCTGCCAGGCTCCCTTCCACCCCTCGCTCTGCACAGTCCCTGAGACACAGGGGACACAGGGGAGTGCGCATGTGGCCACACACGTACCAACACACACAGACCTGGACACATAAGCACAGACTTGGGATTCACCTGTGTCTTCCGGCACCCCTACGGCTCCCAGACAAGCTCCAGCCCTGGTCCCCCAGCTCTCCATCTCTGGTGCCTCCTCTCAGCCCCTGGAGGCCTCCTGGGTCACCATCTAGATGATGTCCAGTCCCGGTACCCCCTTTGTCCCTGCCTGCCCCTCTGTCCTCCACACACAGGTGAGTTGTTTGTAGAGACCTCAGATCTTCCCCAATCTCCCTTTGAACACTCCTGGGAAGAACTATCCCCATCACAGTCAAGGTTCCTCCTGGGGCTTCCAGGCCATCTGACCTGGCCCCTGCTCCCAGCCCCAGGAGCTCAGGCTTCTGGGCCTTTACCCCGCTCCCCAAGCCGTCTTTCTCCAAATGCATTTCTCTGAATTATGGAAACTGTGCCACAGATGACACATGAAAAACCCGGGAATCACACTCTGCTCTTCTGTTATTTTTCACTGAAAACACCCAGCCTGACAGGGTGAGAGGCCCAGCTCCGTGGGGTGGTGAGCACCTGCTCCTCTGCCCAGTCTGTGGCATCTCATTAGCACAGCTGATGCTGGTGACCGTGGTGAGGGTGGTTTCTTCCTCCTGTCTGCAGTGGCCTCCTCACTGTCCCTTCTAGCAGACAGCTGTCCTTGGCCTTCCCTCTGTGCACCCCCCACTCTCTGGTGGGCCCATACCAGAAATATGGCCACTGTGGACCAGGTTGTCCCAAGTGCCAGCTGCCACCACAGGGCCTCCCAGGTGTTCAGTCCTCACAGCACTGCCAAGGACTGTCACTGTTCCCATCGCACAGCCAGGGACACTGAGCGCTAGAGACTGGAGAGTGATCTTGTGGCCTCATAGCCAGGTGGGGAAGAGCCAGGACTCTGGGCCAAGAACTTGGACCCTTCCTCAAGGCGCTGTCCCCATAGGCCCTTGTCACCTCCCCACCAGGTGCCCATGGTTCTGCATGCTGCCTCTGCCTGCTGGCCCTGAGCCACGCAGTGACCCATGCTTTCTCCTGGTCACACAGTTGACCAACTTCCCACTTCCTGCATGTGTGGGGGCGGGGTGCAGATGCCTAGGAGTGCAGATGGACCCGAGCCTGCTGGGGTTCCAGAACCAGAGCATGTGAGGCTGTCACACAATGGCTCCTGGGGTCCTCTGCTGTCCCAGCCAGGGCCACCCACCTGGCAGAGTGCAGCTGCGGCCTCAGTCGCTCTGATGTCCTCCTCCTCTTCCAGGTCACTGTACATCAGCTGCTGCCGCTCCAGGACCTCGTGGAGAGCCTGCGGTTCAAACAAGAACCAAATCTGATACAGAACTGCAGGCTTTGCTTTCTCTAGGAATTCTCCCTCACCTGTCTTGGCTGCTCAGGTAGGAGGGATGTCCACCTTGATTTAGACTCAGGAAAGGGAGGCACGGGACTGTCATGTGCTTCTGTGACTTGCAAACTGTAGACAAGGCCATGCCTAGCACACCTGCTCCCCTGGAGAAGTACAGGTCATGCTTTTCTTATGCCCAGTGTGAGAAGGCACTGCCAGATCACCCCATCACCCTTGTCCTGGTCCCCAGGTACCAGATGCCAATCTCCTGCTCCACTGGGGAATCACACCCAGGCAGAGGGGGAACCCTGGGAGCCCAGAAGGGTGACAACTAGAGGTCAGGGTGGGCAGGGAGGGCCAGGGAGGTGGTGCAGGGGCCCTAGCATGGTCAGGGGGCACAGTGGGTGTGGGGAGGGGAGTGGATCCCGCACAGCAAAGGCCTGCAGAGGAGACGCCATGTGGGACATCAGGCTGGTCTTTGAGGATGCAGGGGCTCCTATGGGGGGACCAAAGGACCCTAGGTGACTCAGGTTCAAGGAAGAGTGGTGTGCATTTCAGCCTGGGGTGGTGTATAGTGGAGATGAGGGGGGAGGGACAGGGACCAATGGAGCGAAGAAGGGCACTGTAGTTTGGTGTCCTCCATTCACTTCTTTATGTGTTTGCCATCTACCCATTCATCATGCATCCATCCACTCATCCATCTACCCATCCATCCACCCATCCATCCATCCACACATCTGTCTATCCATTCACTCATCCATCCATCCACCCATCTGCCTGTCCAGTCGGCCCCCACCCATCTGTCCATGCACCCATCCACTCATGCATCTGTTCCTTTGTTCCACCCATGCATTCATTCACCCCCTCCTGCTTCGTTCCAGTCTCCGGGGTACTGGCTGTGTGTTGGGCTTGTGCCAGGCCCTGGGACACAGGGCTATTGGCCATTCTCTTTCCTCTGAGGCTCAGCTGAAAAACATTGAGGAGCTGGTGGAACAAAGAGCCACACCATTGCATGCTCCTTGTCCTGTATCAAGGGCTTCTCCCACAGTCCTCCAGGACCCCTGCTCCATGGCAGCTCAGCGCCCAGGACTCTGAGTGGCCATGGGCAGCTGGGGTGGGGCTAAGCCTCTACTCAGCTCTGGGGGGCCTCTGTGGTCTCTCCCTGGGGTGCTGCCACCCGCACCCCTACTCTATGCCACACTATTCGGCCAGAATGGGACACAATTGGGAGGCACTGTCCCAAAGGGTTACAAGGGGCCAGGAGAGCCACACGAGGCCAGAGTGGCCCCTTCCTGGGTCCTAGTGTCCTAACAACACTGTGACACAGAAAATACCATTCCGATTTCACAGGTGAGGAAGCCAAGGGCCAGGGTAGGGTGTGGGGAAATATGTAGTATGGTTAAAAAATGTGGCAGATGCTTAAACTAAAAGAACATTACAGTGAAAGTCGCCTCGCCATGGACCCCCTCCAGCTCTCCCCCCTGCTTGGAACACAGGGAATACATCCCTGGATGTGCTTGGACCATACCCACCCCCTCGATCTTGCCACTTTCTGAAGCAGCTCTGAAGTTCTCTTTTGTATCTTAGTCACACTGCTGGGCTGCCTTGATGTCCTGAATGAATTCAAAACATTCGCCTTCCATGTTCATTTTGACTCTGGGGAAGAGCCAGAAGTGACAAGGTGCCCAATGTGAATGAGGAGGACGAGGACAGTGTCACCTTCCTATGCACTGCCTTTCTAGTAGATGACAGCAGTGGCAGTGCTCACTGTGTTTTTGATTATACCCCAAAAGGACACTCACAAAAGAGAACTCCAGAGCTGCTTCAGAAAGCAGAAGAAGTGACAGGATAAGCATGTCCCAGGCAAGCAGGGGTGCTCTGAGGAGGCCCTACAGCAATGCCTTTTACTGGGATGAGTTTTCAAAATGTAAACATTCCCTGGGTACTCTGACCGCAGCCCGTCAGCAATGTGTCAGGGCTTTGCTGGCCACAGAGCTGGCACTCAGAGCCAGCTGTGGTGGCCCCAGGGTCTGGTGCCGACCCTGTGAGAAGCTAGGTAGCTCTCACCCAGCTGTGAGAAGCTGGGTAGCTCCTCCTAGTTCTGAGGAAAAGAGACTGGAAACAGAGCTCCTCTCCCTCTCCAAGAACGAGAAAATTGGCATAGGTATAGCCCGCTGGCACCAGCTGACCCCTTTACCTTCTCGCTCCTTGCCCTCCTATGGGTCTCCTGTCTCCTTCAGAGACAAGATCAAGAACATCTTCTAGCTTGGCCACTCCCCAGCCCTGCTGGCTCAGCTCCATGTGCCAGGTTGAGGACTGCTTCCTTCTCAAGGACTGACAAGCTGGCCTTACACAAAGGGACACGCTGGTACCCCCAGCCCAGAAAACCCCTCTGCACAGGGCTGCTGTCCTGGTGGCCAGTGGTAATGGCTGACATATAGTGTCAACTTGAGACCTTTAGAATCTTAACTAAGTAACTCAGCAGTTCTTCTTCTTAGGGTGTAGAGGACATGCCCTAGGGTGACTATTTACATTCTAGGATGTTGTAATGGTTGATTCATTGTGTCAGCTTGAGTAGTTTAGAAGTTTAGCTAAGAGACTCAGCAGGGGGCCAGGGTCTTTACTTTGTATACATCCAGAGCCTGTGCAAGAGGAGGGTGCAGATGGTGTGAGTGCTACACCTGCCCTAGGGTGGGTAGCCTGCTTACAATACAAAAGAGGCTTGCCGCCCCATTTTATGTTCTTTGTGGTCTTATTGCTTTTGTGGTCTTCTGCTGCCTTGAACTGTTGTCCCTCAGCCAGGCCACCATGCCTTGGAACCAGCTGATTATGGACTGAAACCCCAACAAATGGTGAGCTAAACAAACCTTTCCTCCTTTAACTTAGGATGTTGGGTATTTTGTTCCAGCAACAAGAGAACAGTAACTAAGACCCTAAAGCTCTGCCATGCTCTCTGTAAATTCCCCATCATGGGCTGACATCCTGTCTGAGGATGCCAAGGCCTGCTGTGCTGGGTGATGGGGCCCTCAGTTCCCACCTGGCTCAGCCAGTGTGTGCCAGAGGACAGAGTCACCTTTATGAACTCTTCCGGGTCTGAAGTCAGTGGAGAATCAGCCAGGAAGCTCCTCCGCTCCTCCTCATGGGCCAGTGAGAGCCTGGCTGTCCCCTCTGTCTGGCGAGCCAAAGATGCCTGTACCAGGTCCTTGCTGCGCTGCACAAACTCTGGGAGTGAAAGGGCCACAGGACAGGAGGTGACTTTCCCAGCACGACTGGCAGTGCCCTACCACGGGGGGAGGAAGTGGAGCAGAACAGGGACAGTCCAAATTCTGCAGATTGGGTGGATTTCACTAATTCTGCAACCTTCATGAAGGCCTCAGTGTCCCCTAAGTCTTGAGCCCTGCCCCCTCCACCTCCAAGTCTGGCCCTGGGGACAGGAGTGGGGTTTGAGCACCTGCAGCTCAGCCACACAGT
Source organism: Cavia porcellus (assembly GCF_034190915.1). Taxonomy (NCBI): domain Eukaryota; kingdom Metazoa; phylum Chordata; class Mammalia; order Rodentia; family Caviidae; genus Cavia; species Cavia porcellus. The sequence continues at coordinate 69,967,006 of NW_026947501.1, read as the reverse complement.
GCAGCCTTCTCTCCACGCTGTCCAACTCCCTTGCTCCCAGAAGCTGGGAGGAGCACACGTCTCCCTCTCACTTCTGGGCACTGCTGTGCCTGTGTCTGACTGGGACCCTCCACCTCTTCTGTCCTGAGTTCCAGGTGGTGGCCCTGGCCCTAGCTTTGCTCTACAGAGAGGGACACCAGGCTCAGAGAAAGCAGGCGGCTGGAGGTCACAGCCCATGCTCAGTGACATGGGCCACACTGTCCTGGTCCTCCATACCTGCTCCTCCACGAGGATCACACCACTTGCTCACCCCAGCCAAAGTGCTCTGCCTCCTCCCAGAAGGCCTTGTGCTGCTGGGCCAGCAGGTCCTCCTTCTGTCGCCCAGACAGCGTCCCCCGTATGGTGAGCAGGTCCAGGCTACAGGACATGGCGGCCAGGCGGCACTTGGTCTCCTCCTGGATCTGCATCCTCAGGGACTCGATCAGCTTGGCCATGTGCACCCTGCCCAGTGTCCTCTCCAGGGTGTCCTGTGGGAGACACATGCCCATGTCAAGGTGCTGAGGTCCTGTGGGTGTCCCTGGGGTCATCCTTTTGGGCAGGAGCCCAATGTGCACACAGGACGGAAGAGGAAACCTTATTCCCACAGGTTTCCCCAAGGTTCCCCTCCCTGTGCTGCTGGCCTGGCTGTGTCCCGGGGCCCTGGGCAAGAAATGCAAGCACAGCAGTGAGAGCCACACAGTTCTTGGCCCTGCAGGCTTGGGGAGGCCGCGTCCTGGGGCTTTGGTGCTTCAGAGTGGAACAGGGCATGTGGAGTGACACCCTGGAGTTAAAGGAAAGCACTTCCTGCTCCCCCGCCCCCACTCCCACCTCTGACTCTGGGAGACACTGAGGGGGCTCTGTCACCCGCTGGCCCCACACCCTCCAGATCAAGTCCAGACTCCTGGGTATGGCACGCAAGGCCCTTTGATCCCTTCTACTCCCCCTCCCTGCTCCGGCCTTTGGCCGTGCTGGGCTCTGAGCTGTGGGGGGCCCTTGCAACCCTGGGCTCCTGGCTGTGAGCCCTACTTCTCCTCATGGCTTCTGTGGTCCTTCCCTGACCTTCCACTTCCTGGCCCATCTCTGCGCTCCAGGGCCCCTGTGCTCCCAACGCTGAGGAGCTGGTGTGTGTGGGTTGGGGGGGGGGGGTCAGGCCAGGGCAGACCAGAGGCACTGTAAACTCTCCAGCCAGAGACTTGCTAATTAATTGATTTGCTGGTAATTCTGGGAGCATGCAGAGCCGGCGGTGCTCCCAAAGAGGCCGCTAGAGGGCGCACGAGGACCACGCTGCGCAGATGCGGAAGGCAGGCGGAGGATGCAGCACCTGGAGCGGCCGGCAGGATGCTGCGACCTGCAGAGCCGCAGAACTGGGCAATGGTGCCGTCTCTGGGCTTAGGGGTCTTGGAACTGGGCGTGGAGAGAGGTGCAAAGGGCCTGGCGGGATCCTCAGGGCACCGTGTCAGGGCTGCGTGCCAGGGGCAGGGCCACCAGGCTTGGTGGCCAACACCCAGAGGTGGCACCCGACACACAGACAAGGTAAATCTGGAGGATGAGTCACCCGGGCCAGCTGTCTTCAGGGAAGTCACAGGTTTGAGCCCAGCCTGAGTAGCTTAGTGACTCTGAGACCTTTTCAAAATAAGAAATAAAAAGGGCTGGGGGGCAGCTCTGCGCGAAGACGCTGGGTGCAATCCTCAGTACCAGAAACAAACACTGTGTGAGGGCCCCATGCTCCCGTGTGTTGGCAGTCCTGAACAGAAAGGTGGCAGGTGTGACTGCATTTCTAACCAGACTCCAGGTGGTGAGGACCCCGAGTCTATCAGCAGGCCACACCTGAGTGCTCACTGGGCCTGGCTTCCCTGCAGCTCAGAGATAAGTCTCCGTGCTGAGGGTGGGTGCTACCTAGGGTCCTGAGTACCACGTGGGTGCAGAGTGACATGGCAGGGCATGCTGCACAAGCCTTTTACACACAGGACTCCTGATGGTGACAAGGGTCTTAGGAGCCCCTTAGGCCCTGCCTGTGGCAAATCATAGTACCAGGATTTTGTAAACAGGGAACCACCTCAGGGAGGTTCATGATGTGTTTGGCATCAACAGCTCTAAGAGGCTGGGTTCCTGGATCCCTCTATACCAGCTGCTGGCATTCCTTGATGTTCCCTAGAATCCTCATACCAGGGCCTCCTCTCCAGATCCCATGGGGGTGAGGTCTCGGGACAAGAGTAGGTGACATGGCTCCTCCATCTAAAGTGGTTGTCATCCTGCTGCTCAGCCTCATCATCCACTAATAATGCTGGGTGGGTGGGTAGATGGATGGGTGGTGGATTCACTGCTCATCCTCCACAGGAAGCTGAGTGACTTAATGACCTCCACAATGCTTCAGGCCTTGGCCGCCTCTCCTCTAGCCCAGGTGTCTCCACCCGCCCCTCCAGCAGTACCAGAGTCTGCAGATCCTGGGATTGGCGCAAGAGCCCCTCGACCGTAATCATCCTGTCCGTCAGCGTCATGGTGAGCTGCTGTGCCTTGGCGCTGGAGCATTTAAACTGATCTACAAGCAAGTTCTGGATGTTTCCTATCTGTTTCCAGAAAGCTTCCAGCTGTGAAATGAACGAGAGAGGAGAAAACTTCTTTACGAAAGTGATGCGGCTTGTGACTGGGAGTCACAATTCTTTCCTGAGCACAAACAGAGACCCTAAGCCTCCTACAGGACTGGGGAGTATATTTTGGCTACAGTTGCATTCTACAGAGAGGGTGTTTGCTCCTTGGCCACCACAGGCAGCAGTTTGTTTTTTTTTTAATCTTTATTTTTTTGGTACCAGGGTTTGAACTCAGGACCTCACACTTGCCAGGCGGGTGCTTGTGCTGCTGAGCCAAACTTATAGCTCAGCAGTACTTAGTGTAGACATTTTCAGCAAGCAGCAGTGCCCCACTGCTCCGGAAGGAAATCTACGCGCTCATCCTGGTTTGAGAGCCCTTAAACAGACCTTGATTACTACCACTTGGGGGCAGGTGGAGTATGGCACTGTGCTGGACGCTTTGGGTTCCTCACGAGGGATTAAATCAGGCCTGGAAAACAGAAGCATCAGTGGCTGTTTAATGGTAATTACTGTCTTGAAAGTGCAAAGGAAATGGCAGAGATGATGCTGAGAGTGAAAGTACTTTCTCTCCCCAGGAGATCAGCATGAGACTTAGGCTGTGGGGGCTTTAATGTGTGACACTGCAGCCTCTGGGAACCAGTGGAACAGTGTCACCAGGAAGGTGGACAACTGCTCCCAATCTGTGCCCAAAGGCTCGTGTCCAGATAAAATGTAGGACATGGGAGGGGGTCAGCAGTTAGGTCCCTTGTAGTCACAGAGCTGGGGACAGTGAGAGGCAGGATGTTGTGGGTTAGATGTGGAATGAGCCCGAAGACTTGGAGGCAGGGTTTCGGAGTGCGATGGATCACAGGGCCCTGTACTCAGCCGGGATGAATCTACTGTTGAGCTGAGAGTGAGGAGGTGGGGCCTGGTAATAAGGGGCGGTCCCGTGGGTGGAGCCTGCGGGGAAGAGGCGGTCCCAGGGCGGGGCCTGGGCGGGTTCCTCTCCTGACCCCTCCTTTTTCTCACCTTCTTGCGCTCCATGCAGTGAGCTGCTCACCTTCCCCAGTCCCCTGTGCTGGGCTCTCCTGCCTTGGAGTAGCCAACCAGGGACTGTGATGCTGAGCTGAGTATTTAGTCTCAGGGATGGGAAGGATAAGGATTTGCCTCAGGTACACTCAAGTCCCTGGCCCAGATTTTCTCCATCTTTGCGTGGGCTCTCAGATAACACTACTAACCTTTATGCTAGACGGGCATGGGAGGGGCACGAGTTGCTTGTACCAGAAAGTCATGCTGACCTTGTTTCTGTGACCAAACGTTACAACATGCAAATCTCTGTAGCCCTGCCAGGACAGAGTGGTGCCTGTGTGAATGGGCAGTGCCTACTTGGGGGCCTCACCACAGCCCCGGACACCTGACTGCCACTGTCCAGCCCCTCATTCCGTCCCCTCAGGACAGACCACAGTGCTCTGGCACCCTCATCCTCTCTCCCTGCTCTCATCCTGCATCCCGACAGCCTAGTTACTTCCTGACTTGTGCAAGAGAACACAAGCTCTCTGCACACCCAGACCCACAGCTCCACGTACATCCAGCGCTGCCTCCTCCTTCCAGCCCCAGGAGGCTGGGCTGCCACCCCTCCTCCTGAAACGCACGGCTCCCTTCACATCAGGGATGGCGCTTTCTTCTGGCCCCTACAAGCCCCAAGCAGTTCCTTCTCTGCCTCCTGTCTCAGTCCTCCTCGAGGCCTCCTCAGACCCCCTGGTGAGACGCAAGATTTGGGGCCAGGCTCTGAGGCCAGAGCCCACTGAGAGGCTCATAAAATACAGAAGCCCACACAATGCTGCGATGTCACAGGCCACATGAATGCAGGCTAAGCCCGCCCCTCAGCCTTCTCCTCTGGGCTCCCAGTTCCAGGGACATCCTTTGCTCCGTGTCCCTTTCCCTGGCTTCCGCAGGCTTCTCCCGCAAGCCATCCCTGCCGGACTTCCCCGCTCTCTCCCAGCTGAATCCTTTGCTCACAGCACTGACCTTCTCTGCCCTGCTTGCTGCCCCATGACACGGCAGCACGTCTGCTCTCAGACTCCTCCCATCTCTCCATCCCTGCTGCAGCTGCCTTCCTAAAGTTCCCGCTGGCCTCACCCAGCAGCACTTAATCCTCCCAGAGCCAGTTCCCTCTGACATGGAAGCTGGACGGAGTCACCCCCGCTTCAACCTTCCGGGACTCCCACCTTGCCGCTGTGAGGAGAGAACTCCTGGCTGGATCTCTCTGGCTTTCTCGTGCTCTCCCTGCCTGCCACCCTTCCTGGCTCCCGTCTTTGACCCACTGGCCAGCATCCCACTTCCATGGTCTGGCCCCTTGGGGGAATCCCTTCTCAGTGGAGACCCCCTAAGCCTTGGAGCAAAGTGATCCTCCTCCACTGTGCCTCAGTCCTTTCCTGTGTGTCCTTCTGTCACCACAGCTGCAGCCAGGCATCCTCAGCTGCTTGCAAAGGGTCTCCCCTGACACCCCCAGCACAGGGCTAGTTCTAAACAATGAATGCTGACTCCCCTGTCCCCAACAGAGTGAATGGCCAGGAGCGTGTGCCCAGAAAACACCTGTTTAATACATAGTATATGACTGGGGAAAGTGAGTTCCCCTGAAAAAGGAGGTCGCAAAGGAGCCGTCCTCTCTGGAACTTAAAACCTGCTTTCTATAATGCTTTGGGTTTCAGAAGTGAGCTGCTCACATCTCCTTTACCCCATGAGGCAGTAATGACCTTGAGGGTCATGGAAATCTTTGCTTTAAATGATAAAAAGATCAATCTAAAATTTAAATGAAAAGAAAAAGCTCTGGCTCTGTAAATCTTTGCTCCCTCATTACGCCTCGTCTGTGGATTAACTACAGAAGCTGAAGCCTGGCCTCTGGGCGGAAGGCAACAGGGAATCCAAGCATTCAACCTGCTCCAAAGCTCTGTCTCTTTAATCTTGCTCATGTCAGGGGCCAGGAGCCAAGGTCGTGTTAGGGGACAGAAAGGGTGTTGCATACGTGGTCCAGAAGCTGCTCTGAGTATTCTCTCTCCTTCCTCTCCACGTCTGCCAGGGTGATGTACCCGGAGTCACTGGTACCCAGCATTTCCACGTTCGCCAATTTGACCTGAAGTCCCTTCTCTAATTCCTCCAAATCCTGGGGATGGGGAGCAGAGTCAAATAAAGATAAAATCCATATTTTAAATTCTAGAAAAACAAATCTTTTCATTGCTCCCACATTATCAGCAAATTTTTCTTAATAATAATTAAATGCTCTAGGAGTTGCCCTGCTTAAGGTTTGACTGATTGAAATTTTCTTTCTTCATTAAACACAGAAACTTAGCAAATTATTTCCTTCTATATTTCCTTCTCAAAAAGACTAGGATATATTTAAAAAGCAATGAAATCACATCTTTCAATCATCGTAAAGTCCTGGAAAATGTCATGACATCTATGGGGTTAGGGTTAAAGAGGGAAAATTTCTTCCCTTCTCACCTAGTTTCTGTGAGGAAAGATTATGTGCTACACTTGGGTGGGGGGAATGATGTGTACACATTATGGATGGGTTCAAGAACAGAAAGTAAGCACAATGGCTTAACTTCCGCTTTGTTTTGGGGTTGCACCAGTTAGGGGAGCTCACTGTTTTGGTGTGGTCCAGCCCAGAGTGAGCATGGTAGCAAAGGCCCTGCTTCCGAGGGCAGAAGGCTAAGGGGCCCAGTTTTACAGCAGATGAGGCAGGAAGCTGAGCTAATTCTGAAATTTGGCATGAGAAAGGCCTCCATAATTGCTGTGCCTTAAACCACATGCTCCAAGCTACTGCTCTCAGTCATAAAGCTACATTTCTCTGTCTGACTCTGTCTCTCAATGGACATTAACATGGGAAGAAACACAGGAGCCCTATACAGTTCCTCAAACCCAACATGCAGGAGGCAGGTATCTCTTCTCCAGAGCTGTGGTCAAAGTCTCATAACCTGTGCAGGTGTGGGCTCAGCTGTATTGGGAAAAATAGCAGATAAAACCTGCTACTGATAACCTACAATGAGAGTATGTGTTTTCAGTTCAATAGCTCTACAAGACACAAAGGATGCCTTTTCCTGATGAGAACAAGACAAACAGAAGTCCAGACACTGTGTTCTAAGACTTCCAGGCAGGAAGAGGCATCATGTTACTCCCTCTCATCATGCTGTTTCCCTTTTTAAGGCAGCTGATATTTTGCATTACTTCTTGTTTTTTTTTCATAGATGTTCAAAGAATGTTGAGGGCATTAAATGAACTTTTGCACTTAGTATACTTGGTTAGACTGTCTCAAAAGCAGTAGCCAATGTTACATTCAAGTCACTTGTGCCAACCTGTGACCCCAGCAAATCTGTGATTCAGGAGGCTGAGACAGGAGGATTGCAAAGTTGATCTTAACCTTAGTGAGATCCTGTCTCAAAATATAAAAAGGGGATGGAGAACTTGGAATGGAGCTTAGTAGCTGAGTCCAATATCAAATAGCTCTGCAAGGCAAAAAGCTCTGGACGTGGTGGTAGAGGTGGGATTAAGATTTGACTCCGAATCTATTCCTGGCATGAAGCCTGCAGCACCATTTCATCATCACTAGTGTTACTGCAAATGCCACCAACATTATCATTATTGTCACCCCTGGAAAATCACCTAAGCCCGCTAGCATCAGTTTCCTTTGCTGTTGGGTAAAAAATCACAATGGCTGCTCATGGGGCCGTCATGGAAATGAAATCAAGCACACGGCGCTGTACGTTGCCTGATGAGGACTGTAGAGCTGAAGATGGAGAGGATGATGTGCTCCCTGAGACGGAGCGAGGGGTCCTCCCCATGGGAAGCCCTGGTTTCAGTGAAGAAACTTCTACCAACCTCCAGGGTCACAGTGGCGAGAGCAAGAAAGACAGTTGTGGCCGTGCTGCTGCTGATGAGGCTGAGGGCAGTGGCAGCAGTCATAGGAGTGACACAGATGCCGGTTATGAGGGTAGCCGTGGCCATGACGCTGATGAATGAGGGCAGTGGTGGGGCTGAGGAGACTGATGAGGATGATGGAGGTCGGGATGAAGATGCCTGGGGTTGTTGCTATGCTTTAGATCTCAAATGTCCCTGAGAGTCTCCTGGGACCAGAGATGGGGCTATGGGAGGTGACTGGTTATGAGGGTGCTACATTCATTTGTGGATTAATGCATTGATGAGTTCCCAGCTGAATGTTCGTGAGGACCGGGGCCTGGCTGGAGGATTCTCATCCCCCGATTCTTCCTTCGCTCTCTGGCTTCCTCTTCTCCCTGATTCCTGGCTGACTTCAGCTGAGTGGCTTTCTTCTGCCAGACTCTTTCATCATGCTGTTTCTGCCTTTGAACCAGCTGACTGGACTAGGCCCTCGGAACCCATGAGCCAATAACCTGTCCTTTAAATTGTGGGGTTCTGGTATTCTGTCCCAGAGATGGGACAGTGTGATCCATGATGATGGTCATGAGAAGCCTGCTAACCACACAATGACAGTGAAGATGGTGGTCATGGGGTAACACAGGATGATAAAGACAGTGATGATGATGATGGTTACAGTGGTGGGACTATGGTGGTGACACTGGTGACAAGGGTGGTGGCAGCTATTACAGATTATAATTTATCACTAGGATCTTGAGAGCTTATAAAAGACATGGATCCCCATGTTGACAGCAGGACAATTTACCACAGCTAACTTTTGGAAGCAGCTTATCTATATGCAGAAAATGTGGTGGAAACACACACAATGGAGTCCTAACGAGTCATGGAGAATGATATATTTGAGTCATCTGTAGAAACACGGATGGCTCTTAAGGCCCTGGTGCTAAGTGAAAGAAATCAGATGCAGGTTAAACAGGGCATGGCTTCTCTTATACAAGAAACCAAGGTACAAATAATTTAAAGAGCAAATAAGAGAGATACGGTAGGAAGTCGGAGGTAGACTCTGTGGAGATGAGCAGGGCATCTGAGATTGGGGGCCAGGGCAGCTGGGAGTGCGTGTGGTGGCGGGGGGAATAAAGATGATTAAGAGGCACAGATGTCCCAGTTCTCCCCAAGAACAGGATGATCAGGCACTGCAAACATATATCAGCAAAAAGACGGAGCCAGGATTCCAACCGCACCAGGGCTGACACCGAGCCCTGTTTGGGTTGCAGGAAACAATACATGTTTTAAAGACCAGGGAGAGCAGAATGCAAAGTAGTAGCATCAGTTATAATCAATAAACATATTTGATCCTTCAAATATCCCAGGCTTATGCAAAAATAACGTTTATGAGGCTGTCTTTCCACAGTGGCTATGACAAACGTTTGTCTCTTTTGTCTGCTTTGAATATTCTTACACCTTTTCAATATTACACATCCTTCTTTCTGCATTTGTATACATGCCTTTACATACCATTATATCATGTGTAAAATCCATACTGTAATGAACTATTTCTATACACAAAAGCAAAAATACTTCTGCATCGTGGTATCACAGGTATTCTATGTATAATGACTATTTTTTAGGTTCCCCTGCAATATAGGGCAATGACTTACGCGTTCTTGCTTTGAAAGGATCTTTTGGTGCAGTTCGTCATCTGACTTTCTCTTAGGAAGAAGGTCCAGGAGGCATATTTTAAAAATCTGAATAAACATCTGTTGGTGAAAAGGGAAAGTTAGGCAGAGAAAGGCTTAAACAACAGTAGCTCTTGCCCTCTCTCCCTCTCTCTCTCTCCTCCTACACAAGCTCTGATTGAAAAACATGGTGAGTGTTTAAAGTACAAAGAAATTATAAAGACACACTGCCTGGAATCCTCCCATCACTTCAAACACACTCATCTCCTGCCTGTCACTTTCTGCAGCAGCTCTGCAGTCCTGTTCTGTGAGTGTCTCCAGCTGAGCTGTTGTGACTGTCCTGATGTCCCAAATCAGCTCAAAACACTTCCCTGTCATGGTCATTTTGATTTTGGGGCAGAGCCAGGAGCTGCACACTGCCAGACCTGGTGACTGAGGCGGATGAGGACCCTGCGTCCTCCCTAGCTCCCCTTTCCTCTTCCTCACCGGATGTGTCCCCTCCCTGACCTCTGGAGGACCCCTTCCTCCTCCAGTAATGCAGGGAATACACCCGGGAGGACGCCTTGCTCCTCAGGGCCTCTCCCTGGCTTCTTGTTGCTCAGACCCTGGCGGCTTCACTCAGGTCAGCACCGTAATCCTTGTCTCCTGATGTCCACGCTGTGTCCTCATTACTCACACTGGCTACAATGGCTGAGCCTCCCCCTTAGCACCCCATCTGCAGCCTTCTGACTTTGTGCAAGTCCTCCTCTCTGTGCCTCAGTTTCCCCCACTAATGATGGCTCCTGCCTCTCTGGCCTGCAGTGAGGTTATGTGATGGCCTGTGTGATCCCCCTAGGGCCTTGCACACAGCAGCCACTCAATGCCCGAGTGCCCAGCAGTATGGTCAGCACTGTTGACACTTCTGTTCTCTGGAACAGCTCGCCTCTGGTCTCTGGTTGAGAGCATCATCCAGTGTTCTGCTGAGCCCCAACTCTGGTTAAAGTGAGGCCAGGCCCCATCTGTAGGCCCCACCTGCTCTTTGGTGCTATGCTCCAAGGCCTGACATCACATGCCCTTCCCCAGACTGCTTCTGGTTACTGACCCCTGGCTTCCCACTTCCTGACTCCAGCACAGGGAGACAGAGCCGCATTCCCCACCTACCATGTGCTGCTCCTGCCTCAGGGCCGTATCCAGGCACTGCAGGTCTTTGAGATGGAGGTTATAGACACACAGGTCAATGTCTGCCCTGAAGGCACCAAAAAGGCAGAAGAGGGGGTATTATGGTTTATGTTTAGAATACCCCCACCCCAGTCTCACATGTTCAGAGGTGAGGTTATTTGAAGGTCACTGGATCATGAGGTGCTATACTTATCAGTGCATGAGCACATGGCTGAATGTGCTTTTAGGCAGCATTGGGCCCTGGCTGGAGGAAGCAGGAACACTGAGAAAATGACCCAAAAGGGTGCATTCTTATCCTGGTTCTTCCCTTCCTCTGTGCCTCCTGGCTGCTGTGATGTGAGCAGTGTTCTTTTGCGGAATCCCTAACCCTTGGAGGCATGAACTAAACCCCCTGAACCCGTTAGTCAATAAACTTCTCCTTTAAGTTGTGGATGTTTGATATTTTGTCCCAGCACTGGGAAAGTGACTAGTATAGTGATGATGGTAATGAGAAGCCTGATAAGGACACAATGATGATGATGATGATGAAGGTAGTCACAGTGATTATGGTGAGCAAGGGAAGGGATGGTGTTACTGACTATAGTGATTGGGAGGCTAAAGATGACACCATGGATAGGCATGATGGTGGAAGGGGGCGTTCTTGTCCTTGGCTCCTCCCTTCTCTCTCTGCATCTTAGCCACCACAACATTAAGAGTTTTCCTCCACTAGATCCTATTGCTATGCTTTTCCATCTTGGCCATAGCCATGGACTGAACCCACTGGAAAGTGAGTGAATAAACCTCTCTTCCTTTAAGTTATGGAGTTCAGGTTTGTGTCCCAATGCTGGGAAAGTGACTAGGATGAAAGGTCAGTGTGTCCATGGGAGAAGGGAGGTCAGTGCACTGGGGCATGTCCCGGCCCTCACTTTGCAATGCTGCTGAGTCTTATGCCCCGAAGGAGGCAGCAGGGAGGCCAGCGAGCTGCGACACACACCCTAATGACCAGAGAAGGGTATTGGCCTCTCACATCATCCCTGGAACACATGGCCTGTCCCCTCAGTGCACTTCACAGACTCAGGACACAAAGGACCTGGGATGTCCAGTGAAGGCCACACAGTTACCTTTCTGTGCCTTGTGTCCCTCATAGGCAGCACAAGTGTGACAACTTCTGAAGTGTAGCCACCGCACGCCGGAGCTGGCTTGTTTACCCACCCTGAAAACTCCCATTTGCTACAGCTCCCTCCCTTAGGCCACTCTCGGGTTTACATGAAGTTCGAGGCCCTGGACCACCCCTTCTGCAGCCCTGAGCTCATCCAGGACTGGTTCACCCTCCCTAATCTCCTGGAGCTTCAGAGCAGCCTAAGGACCACAGCCTAAGGCTTTGGAGATGAAGTAGTTGGGTCAGCAAAGCTGTGCTGTGTGTGCCTGGGGACCTGGGGAAGTCACTCAGCCTCTCGGTGTCTTGCTTCTGTCTTTGTGAAGCAGGAGACTATCAGACATCTGCCTGGTAGGGTTGTTGGTGGATTTGCTCATTGATTCCTATTTATAGACCACAGAAACCGGCCCAGGCTGCCCTTCTGGGTAACAGGACAGAGCAGGAAACAGCACGGGCTTGGGCCCTGTGTTCATGTGGTCACTGCTTCCATCAAGCCCCACTGAGCCCATGCCCTGCCCTTGGAAGGTGCCCATTATTGCCTGCTGCAGCCGCAGTGTGTAGGCCACACCTAAAATAAGCAAGGTCCTTTCCCCTCTCCCAGGCTGCAAACCTGATTTGGTCTCTCCAGCATCAATCAACACTGCTTCCACGAGTGACAGGAGCACCGGGATCCCAGCTGTGGCACTGACTGCTGGGTGGCCCTGGCGGGGTCACTTAACCTCTCTGGGCCTCTGTGGCTGCCTCAGACTCAGAGCTCCATGCCCCTCCCTAGCCAGCCCACTCACCTTTCACAGGCCAGCACTTCGGGGAAGCTCCTCGCCTGCAGGAAGGCCCGGCACAGCAGCCTGTCCTCACTGGTGGCCGAGTGGGAGCTGCAGGAGGAGCTGCACTCATCCTTCTCGGCCGGGCTCAGGCTGCCCAGGCTGCTGGATGGCGAGGGTCCCCCTGGCTGGTGTGGCAGGGCTGTGGGCTTCAGGGTCTCATGCAGGGACGGGTTGGAGGAGCCGTCAGCTAGAGGCTGGTGGCAGAGTGGCCTGTTAGTCCGGGCATGCCTGGGGGTGTGCTCCTTGGTGGCGGCAGGGCCTGGCTGCAGCAGACTGCTTATTCCCAGGGTCACAGCCGCAGCCAGGGTGCAGGGGCTTGAGTCACAGCTCGTTTGTTTCAACATGGCTTGCCCTCTGCACCAGGCTTCTTCCTCAGAGCATCACCTGGCTCTGCTCCCAACACCCACCCGCACGTGCATCCAGCAGCCACTCTGACCTCCCCCAAGCAGCCTCCCCACCTGCTGTGCCCGGCTCTGCCCCCAGGCCTGTAGAGCTGGCCATGCACTCAGCTCTCCCTACAGGGATTCGGAGTCACTCTCCACCCAGGCCTCAAGGGGGTCCCTCTGCCCTCCTATGGCCCCCAGTGTCACAGCCTTATCCCCTGCTGCCCTAACTCAGAGACCCTTCTGCTATGCTTACTTCTGGGTCCCAGACTCTGCTCCCGCTGCCTGGAATGGGCTGCTCCTTGTTTGCTAGGCCGAACCATCCCTTCCTCTCCACACCAACCTGGGTCTAGGGCTGGGTTCCAAAGGTCCCTGGGCATGACTGTGTGGCCTGTTTTGTCACATGTTGGATCTGCCAGACCCTGAGGCCCCCTGGGAATGGTCAGTGTCCTCCCAGTTACAGGAAGTCCCAGGTCCCATGCAGTGCCTGCCCACTGGGTTCAGCCATGGTTGCTCTCATGTGCAAACACACTTCCCCCATCCACCTGTCCCACGGGTCCCTGTGTGTGTTTGGGAACAGTTGGGTAACTACAGCCAGCCAAGGATTCTGTGGGAAAACAGCTTGCTACAAAACCTTTGACAGGGACTGCAAATTGAACATTTAATCCCTTCACCCTACTCCAAACTCTAGGAGATTCCTGAGTTAACTGTCTGTCTAAAGGAACTCAAAACTCTCACCCGGAACTTCTGGTTGATGGGGTAGACAACCTTGGCCTTCAGTGCAAATGCTGTGATGTTGCTGTTGAAAGCTGGCTCACATTCCTGGGAAGGAGAGGGAATACATGGCATGGGAGGTTTCAGTAAAGTGAAGGACAGACTTGAAGAGTTTCCAAAATTCCATCTGCTAACTCTAACAGTAGCTCCAAGAAGTCACCAAGAGAGGCCCAATTAGATTCATTTAAGCATACACCTCCTAGGGGGATGGGTGGGTGGATGGACGGGTAGAGATGGACAGCTGGATGAATGGGCATGTGGGCAGATGTGTGGAAGGATGGATGGGTAAATGGATGGATGGGTGGATGGATGGATGGATGGGTGGGTGGATGGGTGAGTGGATGGATGAATGGATGGGTGGGTGGATAGATGAGTGGATGGATGGATGGGTGGGTGGATAGATGGGTGGGTGGATGGGTGGATGGATAGATGGGTGGATGGATGAGTGGATGGATGGGTGGGTGGATGGATGGTTGGATGGATGGGTGGATGGATGGATGGATGGGTGGATGGAAGGATGGATGGGTGGGTGGATGGATGGGTGGATGGATAGATGAGTGGATGGATGGGTGGATGGATAGATGAGTGGACTGATGGATGGATGAATGGGTGGATGGATGGATGGGTGGGTGGATAGATGGGTGGGTGGATGGGTACATAGATTGATGGATGGATGAGTAGACACATGCATAAATGGATGGACAGGTGAATAGAAAGATGATCAAAACATGGATAAAGAGAGGGAAGGATTAGTAGATAGGTGGATGGGTGGACAGATGGAGAGTTGAATGATGGATGTGTGAGTGAGTATACTGACAAATTCTTAGACAAATAGATGGTGTCATTTAATTCTGATTCTTCAGCTTTGGAAGTAATAAGGATTTTAACAACCTGATACTAATTAACGAGTCTGTTAAAGAACTGTGAACCATCTTACATGGAAAAAGCAAAGCCATGGAATAACTTTGGAGTAGGAGGAATTAGTCCTTGTGCTCTGAGGTACAGTAGTTAACTACAGCCAGCAATAATTTGTGGTGTGTCTCAAACAGCTGGTGGAGTGGTCTGAAGTTTCCTAGCACATCAAAATGATAAACGCTGAGGAGATGGAAATGCTAGTTGCCCTTAATCTGATGGTTACAGACAGCAGATTATCATACAGACACTGTACTAGGTACAATGGTTGTTAATTAAAATTTTTTAATTAAAAATCAACACTGTTAGGCTATAAACACAGGGGCAATGCTCACACAAGGTTCTGAATTATCCATTCAACAAAAGAGTGGCTGGACAACCCTTTGACCTTCAGGCAGCCTTGGTCTTCCCTGGCAGTAAAGAGGTCAGGAGGACCTGTCCCCAAGGACCACAGGGATGGAGCACACAGCTGAGGGCTCAGCACAGAGGTAGCTGGCGTAGCTCTGGTCGTGAGCTCCCCTCCCTCTGCACAGAAGCCTCCCTGGCCCACAACAGGATGGACTTACTCCTGCCTTGCCCTGCTTGGCTTGCCCACCGCCTCTGCTCCCCAGCCATGTCCTCAAATACCTGCTTGGGAACCAGCAACCCGGGGAGTGGTGGCAGGGGGCTGGCAGCACAGACCTGCCCTCTGAGCAATGACATCTGCAAGCCTAGTGAGAAAACCAAGGTGCTTTCAGCTTAGCTCCTAGGGAAGAGCTGCAGAGAACGTGACTAGTCCCAGCTGCCAGGGCCACCCTGGCCCAGACACAGGGCTTCATTCATCTGTGACTCGCACTGGGGTGCTCATGGAGGAGCCAAGAGCCAACAGCGCAGCCTGTGTACAAAAGGCGATCAAACCTTCAGCGAACGTTTACAGTGCTGCGTTAAAAGACGTCTGACCGTGATCCCGCTCAGTCCTCCCTCAGTTTCGGCACTTATCCCACGATGCCTGCCACTTTCTGAAGCAGTTCTGGATGCCTTCTTTCCTGAGTGGTTTTACAAGGTGGGGTTAAAAGCATGCAGTGACTGCTGCTGTCCGGTGCCGTCCAGGGAAACGCAGGCTTCCAACAGCATGATGCTGCGTCCTCATGCGACTTAGTCATCGGATCCGGCACTGCGTGGCTTCTGGCTGTCCCCAACGTCAAAACGAGCGTGAAAGGGAAAAGTTCTGAATCAACTCGGGACACGGAGGCAGCCAGGAAAGCACAGCTAAAGACACACAGGACAAGGATCCAGGGTTGCTTTAGGAAGCGGCAAGAACCAGGAACCAGTGTGTTCCCAGCCAGGGGGTATGGTTTGCAGGGATTCCTGGCAATGCTTCTTATACTGCAGTAATCTTGCCTCAGCCTCCCACTGTGCCTTGTGCATTTTAAAACCTCCTACAGAGATGAAAAGAAATGGGAGGAGGAAAGGGGTGAAAGACAGGAGGAAAGCCTGGCCTCTCTGCCTTCCTGGGATGCACCTTCCAAAGGGGAGACGAAAAGGAGAAATTGCACGTAGTGTGGAAAACACAATGGAAGGAAAGGAGTTGGAGCCAGGCCATTTGGGCCCCCGTGAAGCTGCACCGGGGTGGGGGTGGAGTGGGGACTGGAGCCCAGGCTAGGCTCTGCCACAGTCTTGGTCTGAATCCTCTACCCCCCACCTTGTGTGCAGCCTGCAGAGACCTGAAGGGCAGGCAGGGCCCACAGAGTGCCCTGGCCTTGGCTGAGGGGAGGAAGTGGCCAGGAGTTCTTGGAACAAGGGATCAAGGACTGAACAGGTGTCTGCAGCCCAAATAGAATGGAAGGACTTCAGTTTTTCAAAGCTGTCCTTGCAAAGTTCCGTATCCTTTAAATTCTAAGCCATTCCTGCTGAGAAAATAGAATTACTCAGAGAACCAGTTGTAGTACAAATTTGCAATTCAGCTGAAGCCATACAATTATTCAGAAAATTAGAGCATAACTGTAGGAGGAAAGCTATTTTGCTCTCCGACATAAAGGAATCATTTGCGGTGCAGGCACCCAACAGTGGCTCAGTCCCTTCTCCCTCCCTCCACAGCAGAGGCTTGGCATGGACAACTGGATGGTGGGGCGGCAGCCTCAGAGCCCACAGAATTCCCTGCGTGCTTCTGGCTCACAGGAGGCACTCATTAAACACAGGTCAGGCAAGGAATGCCAGGGACCGGACATCCCCGGTTGGCTGTACTGGCGTACAAGCAAGTTCAGCCCTGCCACTCTGCAGTCTGCAGAAGGAGGCTCTGGCCAGCCAGCCGGCTAACAGGCAGAGTGCTAACTTAACTCTGGACAATTATTAGCCTGGCAATGGGCGCCTGCTGGGCATAGCTGAATAGTTAGCAAGTAAAACATTAATTAGGCATTAGGTAGGCAGGAAAAATAGGAGTTAACTGTTCAGGGTGTAGAAAGATGTGATTCCCCCTGCAAACTCGTATTAGAGATCCCAGCCCTGGGGATGCCGCAGGGGAATCCACTGTGACCTTACTGTAAAAGCAAGATGACTGAGGCCCAGGCCATGAGGCTTCTTACTCATCCTGTATAAATACCCAGCAAAGCTGGCATGGGGTTTAGTGCTGGATCCCAAAGCCAGGGCTGTTTCTATCCATGTGAAGTGGCTTAGTATGAATGCGTTGTTTCTTATTTTTCTTTTTAACAGTTCTTCTTCTTCTTCTTCTTTTTTTTTTTTTTAATCAAGATAGCATCCATATACCTGTATTGTGCACTTCACTTGTGTGCAGGACATAAGGTGATGGTTTTCAGTATCTTCAGTGTAACTGTTACCATGGCCAGTTTCAGCAATGTTCATTGCATCAAAGAGAAACCTTGATAGCAATCACCCCACCCTCCCTTCCCTTGCCTCAGGGCCAGGGAAACTCTGTCTACTTCCCCCATAATTCTGGACATTTCCTGTGAATGGGATCCTGCCACTGGTGGGCTTCTGTGACTTTCACTTAGCGTAATGACTTCAAGGTTCTTCCACAGTGTGTAGTAGCATGAATCAGTGTATAGTAGCCCTGCTCTAGAAACAGAGTGTGCGCTCTCCATCTCTGTGACCTCCAGTTCAGCCAGAGCCACCCTCCCTTCCATAGGCTCCTGCCAACATCATGAGGACAGCCCGGGGATGCACAGGTGGGGTGCCTGAGCATAACCAGCAGCTGAACCCCAATCTCCGATCTCCAGTGAAGTTCCTTATGCACCACCGTCCCCCCTCTCCTTAGAGGTCAGCAGGGGCTGTGGAATGAGAAGGCCTTTATGCAAAGTGGCAGAGACAGCAGCATTTGCTGGACAGAGCCAGGAACAGGTCTCTGCTGGCCGCTCCCCAGCAGTGGGACTCAGGGAAGCTCTTCTCTCCCTGAGTCTCAATTCCTTTATTTGGAAAATGGGGACATGAATAAGAACTGCATGAGATAATCCACTGGGGTTTACATCTGGCACCAAGGAGACAGGAACAGCCATGTGATATCAGCCACTCCCACTTTTTCCTTCCCAGGAGACAAGTCTGCATTGTTTTGGGGGGCACCAGGCAGAGAGTGCAAATGTCACACCCTCACCACCCAGGGAGCTCCCCCAGGGTTAAGCTGCGTGTGGATCCTGGAAGGAATGGGACTCTGGCTATTGCTCAATATCCTGCAGGCGCCCAACATTCCTTTCCAAGATGTGCACTTAAAAGAAATACAAAGTGAAAAGACACTCAGATGCAGAGGTCTGTGACAGCCTTATGCATAAGTGTCAAATATGGTGAACAACTGTGCACCCACCAAGTCGTGGGTGAGAAACCACAAAACCAACCGCCACTGAGCAACAGAGCAGGAACAGCTGCAGACGTGAGCAACAAGACGAAAATCTCAGAAGTGTGCCGCGGTGGGAATGGGCACAAGAAGAGCACAGGGTTCCATTTACATCAAGGTCTAGATCCACAAAACCCATCCAAGCCCTTGGGAATCACAGCCAGGGCCACCTCTACAAGAGTGCACACAAGAAACTGACCCGTAGGGGGAACCAGGGAGCTTTCTGGGTCGATTTTCTCCAGGTGGAGGGGTGGGTGTACTGGTTTCCAAATTGTAGACCTTTGTTAAACTTCTTTGTCAAACTTTGAACGTAAAATATGTGCATTTTGTTGCATGTAAATGCCTCGAAGAGGAAGCCTAATGGGAAAACAGGCTGTCAGAGATGGTGGCATGACACCATGCAGGTTACTCCACCCCCAAGGTGCTCCCAGGCAAACAGACAGGATGGGAAGCTCACCTCCACAGTCTCCTCATCCCGGGGCACCTGTGCTTCTCTGTTCCTCCTCCTTGAGGATGGGGAGCCAGCTTCCAAGGGGCTCTGTGAACTCAGCTCCAAATCCTTGAGCAGATATTGAGTGTCGTCTTTCTAAACCCCGGGGTTGGATAGAAATATGATATTAAAGTTAACCGGCCCAGGCTGTCTTTCCCAGTGCTTTGGCCAACCCAATCCCCCACTCAGGTGCCCTGCAGTCTGACCCAGCCTTCAGGACCGCCTAAGTCACCTACCTAAGAAGCTCCCAGATTTCCCCAGATTGCTCATCTCAATGTACCCCAGGATAAGGCGGTCAGAGTCCCCTGAGATGCCTCATTTGAAAGAGCCCCTAGGGCTCAAGAGGCCAGACTTGGGCAAAGCAGCTTTCATTTCTCTTCTGGCTTGGCTGTGGCCTCCAGTGGACCATGAGCCTTGATGGTGTCTGCTTTGCACTGAAAATGGCATGTATTAATTTTTCTGCTGCTTTCAACAATGCCACCTAATGAGTTTTAAGAAAACATCTTAAGTTACCATAAACTACAGAGGTGTTTCAATTGTGAACCATAATTATGTGGATTCTGTACTTGCAAAATCATTTAGTGGCTAAAATGTATTAGTGACCAAGGGATTGGTTGCCTGAGGGCTGTCACAGCCAGATACAGATGCATGCAGGACATGGAAACTCAGGAGTCACTGATTTGCATGCTTGGTTGTGGACAAACAAGGTCTGGTCCTCTCCTCTTGCTCCCTTCTCCTTCTGTAAACAAATGTCCTTCCAGCAGCCTAATTAATGTGCCAGGTTTTTTGCAATTTTGTGTTTTATAGGTGCTTTTGCTGTCAGAAATCATCCCCAGCTGTGGTGCCAACGTGCTATCTAGTGCTCGTGGGTGCTGGAGGGTTGTGATGGGCTCAACAGTGATTAGGAGCTCAGCAGAGACGATGAACTCATTCAGGCAAGTTTAACGCCACCAGCGGTGAGCACAGTGGTGACTGTCAGCAATAGTACTGAAAGAGGGTCTTTAAACAGAAACACCCATCACACAACATCCCAAAAGATGGATTAATAAGAACATTGTGACCAGAGTCTCAAAGGACCTAACCAGATGTTCCTCTAGGAACAAAGGTTCTGCATTCACAGCTCAGTGACCTCAGCAACTCTGATGAACATAACTACCATAAACAGTAAGAATGGACTCTATTTAGAACTCTGCTGTGGCAGAGACACTTGTACCTCCCCGTTGGCTACCAGCTGCTCAGATATAATACCACCAATTTGTTACTGGGTTAGTCAGCAAGTATCACTGAGCATCTAGTGAGCACCAAGCCTTGATCCAGGTCCTGCGTATGCTCACGAATACACAAAGTCCCTGCCTTCCAGGAGTTGATGTTCCAGGAAGGAAGAAAAACACAGACAAATGAACATGCAGCATGGTGGGGATGATAAGTACTATAAAGATATGCAGGGTGGGAGAATGCAGAGTGACTGGAGGGAGCCTCTCAGACAAGGCAGCATTTTAAAAAATTAAAAGAAACAAGGGAGTGAACTTTTGAGATACCCAGAGAAGAGCATTCTAGGAAGAGGGAACAGCAGGTGTAAGGCCCTGGGGCAGGCACAGACCTGGGCCCTAAGGAAATCTACGCATGTGGAGCACTCTGCAGTGGATCTTGAGGTCAAGAGGGTAGATATGGCTAGGGAGTTTGGGTTTGTTTAGCAACTGTAGCTGACCAGTGTGCGAGTTCTGTAAGGAAGGACCTGATCAGATCATTCTATAATAAAGACCCCAGAAGAAAACTCCTCTGACTCCACAGGAGACCTGAATTTTAGAGATCCCCTTGAAAATGACCGAGTGGTCAAGAGTCTACAGCTGCTCTTATCTGAAGAGCAAAATCCAAGCTAAGCAAAAGAACAAAGCAAGCATGGATCAGATACTGCACAGGGAAAAGAGAAACAACACACAACAATGGTAATATCTTCAGAGACTGGAGAAGATATCCTACAAAATAAGAACAGCATGGTATAAACAGAGGCGTTTGAGAACAGAGGAAGAGCTCAAATATTAAAATTATGTAATGGATAATGAAATTGTGATATAAATACGCTGCTGTAAAGAAGTGTGAATTTGAACCATTTGTAGGAAAATGGACACACCTTGAGAACATAATGTTAAATGAAATAAATCAGACACAAAGCTTAAATATTGCATGGTTTCTCTTATTTGAGAAACCCCCCAAATAAAGAAAGAACAAAATAAAAGATAGGTAAAAGGAAACAGAAAGATAGATCTTTTGCAAGGCAAGGGGACCAAGAGACAGAGGGGGAAAAAGAGAGAGAAAAGAAATTAAGATGTGTTACGTCTATGTACCAACTCCCCACGAGTAATGTGATTGTTTTGTATTGCAAACATGTGCTAATTAAAATAAAAAATAGCATTATGAAAAGCTTAATTACAAGGGTAAAGAAAAGTCCACTAGAAAGTAGTATTTTGAAAAAAGATAAAAGAGATATTGGAAAAGGATAAAAGGATATTGGAAAGAATAATAAAATGAGGGGTCTAATTCAACCTAGGCACAACAGGGTGTTTGAAAGCAGAGAACATGTAAGAGAAAATGAATCTTCAAAGAAGCCAAAAAAAAAAAAATCACAAAAACAAAACAAACAAACAGCAAGCTTCTAGAATGCAAGATCCTGCCAAATGCCCAACTCATGGGATAACAAGACTCTTCCCAAAACCATCCTGATGCAATTTCACACACTGGGGCAAGGAACAGATTCTTCACCATTCCATAGATGAGCAAAAGGAAAAAGAAGTTTCACACAAAGTCTCAAGACTCAGAATAGCATTAAGCCTCTCAACACTAACAAGAAGTTGGAAGAAAACACCTTCCAACTTTAGGGAGGAAATGGGGTCCCTCGCCTAATGTAAAAAGGGTAAAGATGGAAGGATAAAGAGGTTTTCCAAAGAGTTGTATCCACCCCTGCTCAGAAAGCTCCTGCGGGTGTGCAATCACACAGCAATGGTAGTGGGCCAAGCAAACGCTGGGGGTCCTGACACAAGAGCCCACAGGAGAGAGCAGTAAGCCCCAGGGAAGCCTGGGGAGGGCTCAGAGGTGGCAGCCATGGCCGGAGAGTTTTCTCTTCACAGTCTAAGATGGGATACATGGGCAGCTGTAGGTCTGGGTGGGGACCCAGGTTTGGGGTTCTCATGTTGCTGACAGCTGATCTGGTTCTCCACTTAGAGAACAGCCATTCCCACTGGGGGATGTCAGATGTTTCTGGGAGCAATACATTTGTTAAAAAAATAAATATTTGTTCAGAAGATTAAACTGATCAAATACCTTACGAGTTCAAATGTATTGAAAAGAAATATGTACAAACGAGGGACGTTTCCGTGTTAAATGAGGGATAAGCACATAGAACCTAAGCAAATAAAAAATCTGGGAGCTACTAATGTCAGGGGAAATAAGTGTACAGAAAAGGATGGCAATCTTCATGCCATCTGATTCCTGACTCACAGTGAGCACTGATTACAGAATCATGATAATGGAGACACAACACTGATTTAATCCAAATTACCATCCAGGCACACAGAGGTCTGGGAGGGTGGATGTGCTTATGGGCAAGGGAAGAGGCTAAGTCCTCCTACCTTCCTGCATGCAAAGTCTACGGTTATTTCCGAAAGCTTTAAAAAAAAAAAAAAAAAGCAGCAAACAGCAGCCATGAAATTGAGTTACTTAGCGATGGAGAACAGTTTAACGAAAGAGTCAGCTCACAGAACCCTGCACACTGGCTTGAGAGATGTGGGAATGAGGGGGTGCTGCTGCTTGCAAGCTAACACCTTATATACCTGGGTAACTTTGATGCAGTCTAAAAAGTAATGATAAAATAAACAAAAGAAAGAAGAAAAGGAAAGTTTTACAAGATAAAATTATGAGCCATGGGCTAGCAGCAGAAAATAATGGGAAGCAGGAGGAAGCTTTAGTTCCCGAAGGCACGGCCAGCAAAGCTGCCCCAGGTGATCTGTGTCCTGAGGCTGAGCAGACATAGCTGGAGCAGAAGTTGTGTGACTGCAGACGAGGCACCAGGGAACAGTAACTCCTGTGGGTGGGCATATGGGTCAGGCAGGCAACCTGGTGCTCCAAGCCATCATCCTTGTAGGCAGCTAGGCACAGCTGGAGCTCTGCATCAGGAGAGTCACAG
This sequence comes from Cavia porcellus, assembly GCF_034190915.1. Classification (NCBI taxonomy): domain Eukaryota; kingdom Metazoa; phylum Chordata; class Mammalia; order Rodentia; family Caviidae; genus Cavia; species Cavia porcellus. The sequence continues at coordinate 69,944,176 of NW_026947501.1, read as the reverse complement.
TGTCACAGGTGCATTCTAGAAACAGAGACTGGAGAGTACAGACAGGAGGAAAGGGCTCCCACTAGAAAGGAGGTGGTTTCAAATGTCACATCTGAACCATGAGAAAACCAGTCACCCTGCCACTAAGCCAGAGCCCGCTCCTCAGCTACCACCCAGGTCTGAGCTCTGTCACCCTTAAGTGGTTCGCCAACCCAGACAGTGTGGTTACATACACGGGAGCTTATGCTCCCATGTGGGTATACACCGCCACCCAAGCAGGTAGCCATGGTGGAGGTTCTGGCTTGAGGATCATTCCATCCCGGACACTGGTTCTTCACAGGATCCTGGAGAAACACCGACCCTGCAGACCTCAATCACTGGGCTGTAAAGGGAGATGACCACAGCTCCTGTCTCACAGACCTGGAAGGAGGGTGAAGGACCGAACGCCCTGAAACCCTGCCCTCTCTACTTCCGGTCCTTAGCAGCTCTGTGCCCCACACTTCCCATGGAAAGAGACTTTCTCCTCTGCAGGAGGATGGGGAATCGGGGTTGGTAAGACCATGTCACAGCGATCTCCGATCCTACCAGACTTTGCCCTCAAAGAGGTTGAGGCTGCAAGGCTCTGAGAGTCACCCACGCCTCAGCACCACTGGGCACTGAACGCCTGCTGTGGATCGGGCATTTCTGTGAGTCCCAGCCCTGGACAACTGGCCCGGGAAGCCTGTGTGAATCTGCAGTCGGCCACCCTCCTCCTCGCCCACACAGAATACAGCAGCTCTGCGACTAGACATATACCCATCATTTTGGTAAGGTACTTAACCTCTCCGAGCCTCGATTTCCTTATCTGCAAACTGGGGTCATCAATGGAACCCACACAAGGCTGCTGGGAGTCGGTGGATGAATCAGGCAGAGATTCTAGCTCAGAGCCGGGCATGGTTGAGACTCAGTAATGCTGGTGTTCCTATCTCTCCCTGGTAGAATCCACCGTGTGCTATCACAATCAGTGTTCATTCCGCTCTGCCTCCTTCTCCAGGCCGTGGGCCTCAAGTACAGGGTTGCTCCTGCCCACGCAGGGGCCTTAGCGGCAGACACTCAGCACCCTGAGGTTACAGGGGTGAGCGAACTTAAGAGCCCAGCCCGTGGCTGGAGGTATTCAAGACTGGCCCGGAAAAAGGGCCCGCAGTCGACCAGAGTGCGCGCCGCTGCCCCCTCGGTCCTCCATCCCTAGCTGTGACACTTACCAGCATCGTGTCCATGTTCTGCGGCCTAAGGATGAGGAAACTGAGGCCCGGAAGGGATTTAAGACCACACCGCACAGGGACTCCAGGCCAAAACCTTTCAGTCACTCAGTGGCCTCCCTGAAATCCCAGTCCCGGATCCCCCCAGAACAAAAGAGGAGTCCAAAGCCGAAGCGTAGCTCGCTCCCAGGAGGATCGGACCACCAAGCGCACACCCACCTGGTGCCAGGGGCGCAGGCGGCCCCCACGGCGACCCAGCCAGAGGCCGAGGCCAAAGCCGAGTGCGGCGCCCAGCAGCACGGCGGGGGCCAGCAGCGCGGGCACCGGGCGCAGCGCCTCCCGGCCGAGCAGCAGCCGCGCGTCGCTGTCGCAGGCCGCTGCGCCACGGGCCATCGGGGGCGCTCAGGCGGCAGACCGGCCGCATCCCGCCCGCCGCTGCCTCCGCGCACTGCTCCGGCCTGGCTCTGCCCCCGCCAGCTTGGCGACAAGGGCCGCAGAGCTCCGGCGGCCCGGGGCTCAGGCGCTTCCGACTTTCCGGCGGGAGCAGTGCTCTCCCGGGTCCTCTCCACTTTCCGGGATCCGCCAGACAGCGAGGGAGGAGCCTGCACCGACCGCCCAAAACTTCGAGCCTCCCCCATCCCAGCCCTGCGCGCGCACTGAGCATGCCCGGCGGCGAGAGGGGCGCCTCGCAGCCCGCTGCTGGGTCGTACTTCTGCAGGGAACCCCCAAACATCCAGACACCATGGAGTTTACTAGCGCTTGGGATACGCCTCGCAGTTAATGCGATGCCCAAGTTAACGTTTCTCCCGGCTCCACAGATGTGTGCCGGTGAACGGCCGAGCCTCCCAGGAGGAGGCAGCTCGCCTCAGACCTAGTGCAGGGCGACCGCGGGCCCTGCTGCCAAGGCTGGGTTGTGGCCTTCCTGGGCGCACAGACGGAACTGCCTCTGAACGTGGGCCCGAAATCTCTTGTTTCCGTCTACGAGGGTCAGTGCTTTTCCCCAGCAGAGCCGAGAGACGGCATGGTCACCCGATCCCTGGGCACTGGCAGCGAATCTGCTGCATCTTCCCAGAGGAGGCGCCGAGGTTCTCAGCCTTGCAGGAGAAAGGCCGTTAGACAGTGCCTCGTCTTGTGTTTTAAGCCAGCCCTTGCTTACCGGGTGCTAGCTGGGGATGCAGCAGCGGACACACAGCTACACGAGTGCACACATTTCGGCTCCTTTTCCTCCCCGAACAAGGGGCAAGGCTGCACCCGAGAGGCCTTCTGTGCTGGGTGCCTGGGCTCTGTGCTCTCAGCCTGACGTCCTGGATGACCTCGCGTCTGCTTGCTCCTTTCCTCATCGGCCTTTCTAGGTGGAAGAAATGGGAATGTTTCTTAATCCCTTATCCTTTACACAGACTAAGCAGCCCACACACAGCTTCAGAGGAGCAGTGACTTGTTCAAGCTCTTGCACCTGAGGACAGCGTGTGCCTGAGGAGATTCGCCAGCCTCTGCTTTCTGGAGTTTCTTAGGTGATCCCTGCAAGCATTGCCGTGTTCCTGGGGACATCTCTGTGTGTGCCAGTGAGGTGGAGCTCTTGCTTATGCTGGATATTTCTTTGGTGCTTGGGCTTTGGTGTTCGGGCTTAGTATTCTTTGCATCTACCTTAAAGTTATTTGGATATTAAATTTCTTTTTTGTGCACTATTGCATAATATTGGTGCCCCAATGAGACACCTGGCAGCCTCCTGCCTTCTCACAGCGCAGGATGCAGCTGGGGACCCCCCAGGCAGCACACCCAGCTGAGGAGCTGGGCTAATAAATTCCCAGATGCTCAGACCCCACCACCTTGTTGCCTACAGGTCAGAGAGGCCTGTCCTTGGAGGGGAAAGGGCTGCCCAGGGGCTAGGCTCCCCTACGTAGGAGGCCACAGACCGCAGAAGTGGAGGAGAGGCTGGCAGGAGAGGAGCACGCTTCCTGGTGAGCAGCCCTGAGCTGTCACCCTGGCCCTGCGAGAGGACAAGGAAGAGAGAGGAAGTTCGTCTAGGTCCTTCTCCAGCTCTTGAAGGGCTTTCTGGCTCTCCAGAGGTGGCCCCGGGCCAGGCTTTCTTCCTGCCTCCCTGGCCATGTAGGAGGTCTGGGGCTATTAATCCAAGAAAGGGCTCCGCAGGGTGCTGGTCTGGAAGGAGCTGAACCTAACCGGAAGTGGGGTCAGCTTTCTTCTCAGCCCTCCCCGGCCCTCCGTGCTCCGCTCTGACTCGTGGCCCCGCCTCTCCAAAGGCCGCTGTTTTCCTCTGGCGCTGATGTCAGTGGCGAGGCTGGCGGGGATCCGAGGTCCCTGGGTATCAGGGAAGATTTCCTAAAGGAGGGAGGCAGCACTGAGGTTTAGCGAACCAGTAGGTGGTCATGGAGGGGTCCTGAGGACCGGAGAGCGACCCGATCTGGTTTGGGCACTGTGGGATCCCGCGCGGCCTCTGTGCTTCCAGGCCTCGGCCCCACGGCCCCTCCCGCGCCCCCCTCCGGGCGCCGCGCCCCAGATGCGCGCCTTGGTGCCTGAAAAACTTTCGGGCGCTCGCACTGAGCATGCTCGGCGACGGGGCGGGCCCGGGGTCCGGAAGCTCAGGCAACTCCGCCCGGCGCGCCTGCTTGGGGCTGGGTCCCCGAGCGATGGTCTCCGCGGGCCCCCGCGGTCGCGCCGCCTGGGTGCTGGCCGGGGGCGCTCTGGCCGCGGCCTTGGCGCTGGGGGCACCGTCCGGACCGCAGGTAAAGCAGGTCCGACCCGATGCCGACCGTCTACACCCGCGGCTCTTCGCGTTGCCTGAAGGTCGGGAAGGGAGGGCAGGGTGTGAATAGGATGCTGCGGTATTTCTGGGGCGCAGTCCGCGTGTGTCCAGGGAACCTCGAGGAAAAGGGGAGGCTGCACGCCGTGGTGGCTGCGGCTTCAGCTTGGCTGGTGACCTGGGTTCGAATCTGCTCCGCACCCTGAGAACTCTGAGTTCCAGGGCAAGTCAGTTCACCACTTTGTCCCAGTCTACACTGGGGGGCCATGCGAACTCCCCAGAGATCTGTGAGTTTGCAGCGCATCCAGGCCAGGCGAATGCTACAGGTGTCACAAGGTGGTGGCAGTGAAATGAGAGTCCGGACCATTGGCTTGAGTTTTCCCTGATGACACTGTACTGGGTGCCACGATGGATTTTCTAGGCCCTTCCCCTTGGTCCTCCTCCTGTTTGGTCCTGAACTGGGAGCAGTGCTGGCCCTGGCGGTCACGATAGATACCCCGCCCGCAGACCCCAGGCTACACTGCAGAGAAAGTTCAGGAGCCTTACAGGAGATCTGCCCCTTCCTGCCTCGGGTTTCTTAGGTTGTCCCTCCATAAGCACTGTCAGTGTAGGGAGCTTCACACTGCCCTGTGACAATGTGTCCCAGGGTCCTTTGGCGGGTTCCTCCTGGGAGAGTGGAAGTGTCTGGTCCCATTTTGCAGGGGAGACAACCAAGACCCAGGCAGAGATGTCCCCTCCCCAGGCCATTCTCTGCTCAGAGAATAGGGCAGAGTTCTACCCCCTCGGCTCTGCAGGTGGTCCAGCTCTGGAGATCTGTGCTGGAGCACTGGGGTGCTCTGTGTCTGTCAGCAGCCCTGGTCTGGCGAGGCGGGGGCTCTGGAAAGGCGTTGAGCGTGGGGCAGGCCCAGGGCACCTCACTTTCCTATAGGGACCTGGGTCTTGGTGCCCTCAGCACCTTGAGCATTTGCCTCCCTGTGTCCTGGCCCTGCCTGTGCCCATCTCACCGCCAATGGGACCCCCTCTCTTCTGTCACTCTGAAGCAGCCCTTCTGGGAGCTGTACAAGAAAGCACTCAGGCCTTTGTAGGCCCTGGGTGTCCCACCTTGGCCTCTCCCATCTGAGGTTTAGAGATCCATCACATGGGTGACAAATTATTAGGTGATAGGTGATAAATTATATTATTTATTATTAGTATAGTTTGTGATATTATAGTATAAATAGCATATGATACTGTATGAATATTAGTATTGGTATTATGTGAATATTGGTATGTGAATATTAGCATTAAATACATTATGAAATATACAGTATTAAATTGCTAAACCTACAAATATATAGGCATAAATAAAAGTGAACAGGTAAACATACAAAATACCTGTAAATATGACTAAACGTAAATATGTAATGATGTATTCCATGTGTTATAAACCCCATCATTATTAAATGGGATCATACTATTTGTAATTTTGTGCCCTAATGATTCCACTTGATATGCCATAGCATTGTTTCAAGGTAAATGTAGATCTCTTTGATTTATCTACTTCTCTTCTGATTGTAGTAAGTTACATATTGTAAATATCAAAATGTCATAATGTTACCATTGTAATTATTTTTAAATGTACAGTTCAGTATTTGTAGGGCTGTTATACCTGTTACACTGGTGTGGGAAGCTTCTCCGAAGCTCTTTTCATCTTGAAAAGTTGCAACTTTGTGCCCATTTGTGACCAGTTCCTCAGCCCCCCTTTTCTCAGCGTCCAGCAGCCACCCCTCCCCCTTCTATTTCTAAAGATCTGATCCTCCTAGCTTCCCTGTGTAAGTTCACAGAGGCTTTGCATTTGTGTCCTGTGGTTCCCTTCCCTTGGTTTAACGGCCTGCGAAGTTTACCCCTGTCCATCTCAGAATTTGCTCCTTTTTAAGGCTAAGTACTATGCTCTTGTGTGGGTGCATCACACCTGCTTTATCAAAGCCTCATCTGTCGATGAGCTTCTGGGTTCCCTGCATCCCAGCTGCTATGGGGACGTTGTAATCAGACATCTCCTGGAGCTCTGCGTCCAGCTGCTTTGGGCAGAGTCCTGGACTCTGGCTTGCAGGGCCGCTGGGCTTCATTCTTTGGAGCAGCCATGCAGTGGTCTGTTGGGCGGTGGTAATGTAACTTGCCTAAGAGATTAGGCAGGGTGTCTCAGGCTCCTCATGTGAACGCGCTGAGCCCCTAGCCTAGGCGGACCTGAAGTGGGTCTGCTTGGATCAGCGGCAGCAGCTCGCCGGGGTGCGCACACTCAGCAGAGCCAGGCCACCCCGGCGTGAAGTGAGCTTTTCTCAGTCACTGGCTGTGTCTGGAGCAGGTTACCTGGTTACCCCAGAGGAGGAAGAACACTAGGGAATGGGGATCACTGGTTGTGCCATTCGCTTAGGTACCTGGCACCTGGTCAGGGCTCTGTGTAAGGCAAATGTCATATGGCAGAGAGGGTTGGGCCTTTGCAGGCCCAGGGCTCACAAGGAGGAGCGGTAGGTTTGATTGGCTCTGCTGGGACACGTTGTCAACACTCAGGGAGGCTATGCAAGCCAGGAGGAAGCTTTAGGTCTCTGCTCTTCAAAGGGGGACCCAAGGCTCCAAGAGGCCAAGACACTTGTCCAAGTACTCAGGGGAGACAGACAGTTGCCCCACGTCCCCAAGCAGTGTTGGATCTGTCGCTCTGAAAGCTGCAGCTCTGGGCTCCCAGGGTTTGTGAAAGCAGAGCTGGGATTCTAGCCCAGGCCGTCTGATATGAAATCCCAGCCTTGTGGGGCTGCCCCAGAATCTCCCAGAAGATCTGCTGTACCAGGTAGGTGTTATTAGTGCTGTGCTCGGACTCCGCTGGGGTGGTGGCGTTAGGAAGCATCACAGACCTCTGGGTAGAGCTGTGGCTCACCTCTGTGGGAGCCACCGATGGAAATGACTTTCACCTGCTTCTCTGTGTTGCTCAGCTAGAACCATGTTTTTGGATCTTTTAGGGCTCTCCCTGTGTGATTTGGCCCCATGTGGAAACCGCTCACCTGGATACGGCAGGTAAATCTCGCTTTTGTTACATTTTGCATGATTCAGACCTTGTGCAGGAGAGAGAACCCTAAAGCCTCTGCCTCCGTTTCCATACTCTCCGCTGGTGTGGGTGCCTCCAAGGCCCAAGAAGCTGTTCCCTGACCCTTAGTGCCCAGGGCAGAACTGAGGGTAGGGAGAGCCTGTCTGAAAACACAGAATATGCACCTTGGCTAGGCATAGCACAGAGGTTGCTATAACAACTCCACAAACTTGGTGGCTTTGGGCACCCACTTTGTTCCCTTAGAGACTGGAGGCTGGGTGTCCCTACCCTGACCGCAGCCCAGGGCGCCTGTTCCCTTCCTCCTCCTCTCCTCGGATGCCCCGGGTTCTGCTGCCCCTGTGTGTTACATCACACTTGTGCATTGTTGTCTTGTGGTAGAAGCTATGCCTGGAGGGAAAGCAAGCGAAAAAATCTAAGTCTTCAACCCAGTGTCAACTTTACAGCTTCTTCCGGGCCAGGAGTTATTCTTCTCTCTCGTCTTCAGGGCCAGCAGGGTGGCATTTTCTCTTCTGACTGTCCAGCCACCCTCTGCCTTCCTCTTGTGAGGACACATGTGGTGACATGTAGGTCCACCCGGAGAGCCAGGTTATCTCCCTATTGGCGGGCCCTTAACTTAATCTTATCTGTGGTGTGAACATGTAGACGCAGCTGTTTGTGAGGTTGAGGCAGGAGGGTGACTTGAGCTTGGGAGTTGAGAACCATTTTGGAAATATAGTGAGGGCTCTTCTAAACAACCTGCAGACATTTGATACTCCTAAGTATTTTTGCATACAGTGTGGCGGTTAGCTGGTTTTGAGGACAGCCCTGCTGGTTAATTTCTATACCATATTCCCTTCTGAGAGGAACTGGGACTGAGAGAACGGCTGTGAGCTGTCCAGAGTTCCATAGCTGGCCAGCAATTAAGCAGTGTCCACTCAGGATGCTGCTGGCACCCAGCCAGGGTCATGTTGGTGACACTTCTATGCTTTATACAAAATGGGCATGCATTTTGAAAATACACGAATGCAGAGGCAATTTTAGGGGAGCCCTGCCGTATAGGATGGCTCGCAGGCGTCTGCATCCTGCTGTGCCCTGGTCCCCTTGTGATGGCCATCGGAGCTTCTGCTGCAGTAGGCAGAGGCCGAGAAGGAACCCCTGAGGTCGGAAGTGCTCTGTCCACCTAGGGCTAACGTTGGCGTCTGTTCTGCACTGCTGTGACAAGCACCAGGAGCTGTTTGCTTCCTGAAGAAAAGAAGTTGATGTAGCTTACATTTTCGGAAGCTGAAAGCCTAAGGAGAAGCATCAGTGGTGACTCTGATGTGGGCTTTTAGGATGCAACACTGGGCAGATGACATTGCCTGGCAGGAGCTCTCAGCAAGACAAGAGCAAGAGATAGGGAGGTGCTGGTCTCCTTCCTTTACAACAACCTGCTCTCACGAGAGTACATGTGCTTCCGGGAGACCCAGTCCATCCCGCAGGACCCGAATGTACCTCCCGCTGTGGGCGCTGTGGCCCAGCCCTCTCCCACTTGCCTACTTCTTACAGACCTCACCTCCTCTTCATGCTGCCGTACTGGGACCAAGCTCTCAAGCGCATGCAAACCACAGCAGTCAGGGAAACTGAGGCACAGAGAAGTTCAGTGACTTCCACAAGGACTTAGCTGATGAGGGGCAGAGCCCAGATTGGATCCTAGGGCTGTGTGATCCCATGTGTGTGAACATCATCTGTGGAGTTTTTCTGGTTTGGTTCTGATTCATGACTGGGACCAAAGAATGTATTTTCTAGTACACAACCCAGGTGCGGAAGCTACCTTTCAGAGACAGGCCCTTTCAGCCCTTAGCTCTTCAGTCTGCAGACCTCATTTTCCAGGCAAAGAGGGGATAAATTGTTTATTCTCCCATCTACCCATCCGTCTGTCTGTCCATCCATCTATCCACCCAACTAACACCTTCACTCACTCAGCACACCACGGACGCTGCCTTCAGAGTTGAGCTGCCGGGTCCTGCTGCCTGTCACTGCGTTGCGTAACACACGTGCATTGCTGTCTTGTTGCAGAAGCAGTGCGTGGAGAGAAATCCAGGGAGAAAACTGAGTCCCCCACTTCTGCAGCCTCCTCCAGGCCGAGGGCTCATTCCTTCTTCCCCTTCGTACCTGCATGGCCCAAGAAGAGCTTCTTTAAGAGAGAGTCCCCTACAGTGCAGAGCGTGGTAAGGAGCAGATTTTTTGCTTCCGTATAAGTAACACGTGTTGGAAGGAAACTGATTTTGAGTTCATCCTGCGTAAAGGGTTTTTGTTCCTTGAACAAAGCCAGTGTCTTCTCTCTCACCGTGTACATCCCTGGCCAGCAAACTCATTTCCCTTCCGAGGCTCTTCCCTGCATGCTGTGGAGTATTTAGAGGAGAGGAACCCCGGGCTCTGGACAACCAGTCCCAGCACATTTGGCTTCAGTTTTGCACCTGGGGTGGTTCACTCCCAGAAGCTGACGGAGGGTGCTGCTGCTAACAGCCCTTGCAGCTTGCAGTTGGCACACATTTCCTCTGTGCCTTAGCACTTTGTGTTTATGATGTGTGCTTTTATTCCCAAGAAGCTGAGGGTTAGGGAGATTAAGAAACTTATTCCGGGTCTCACGGGTAGAAGTGGCAGAACCAAGATCTGAAGCCTCTGCTCTGAAGGGCAGCTCTGTCCCCTGCTGATGGTTTATGTTCTGTTTTATGTCTTGGCTCCTCATAGCACTGTCTTTCAGTGTAAGATTTAGCAGCTTAAAGTGGCCCTGAAGACCCTTGAGCTCAAACTTGGTGACTTAATTCAATCGAATGCATTCTTACTGGCCTGGAGATCAGGAGTCTGAAATCAGAGTGTGGTCAGGGCTGTGCTCCCTGAAGGCTCTAGGGAGGACCCTTGCTGCCTCCTCTAGCTCCTGAGGAGTCCAGGTAACCTTGGCAGTGGCCACATCACTCCCATCTCTGCCTCTGTCTTCACATGGCTTCCTCTTTGTGTCTCTTCTGACTGTAAGGACAGTTGTCTGAGGCTTAGTTTCCTCATCTGTAAAATGGAAGAACTTGGATGCCTGCCTGTGGGGCCTGGTATTCGGAAGATGTCACTGTTGCCCTGATGTTAGTATTACCTGGAGCCATACTACTCTGGGGCTCAGGCTGTAGCCTGCCCAATTGCAGGTGGCAGGTGGGCCAGGCAGAGAGCAGGGAGGCATGGCCACCCCAGTGAGGGGTGCCACAAAAGCTGCCTCGAGGAGGGAAGAGCCCAGCCAGGTCAAAGGCTGTGCACTAACACCAAGGGGCTCCAGTGCTGGGGTTAGGGCGATGGCAAGGATGGAGTGAACGTCAAAGAGAAGACAGAGTCCTGCCTTTTCACTGTGTCCTTTCATGGGAGCCCTTGTTGGCAGTGGGGGACAGAGCTGGGTAGATTCTCCATGCTCACGGGAGCCCGACTCATGCAGGGGCTGTCCTTATGTTTACCTTTCCCCTGCTGCGGTTGGTGGCTGCCCTAAGTCAGCCCTGGCCAGGGGCAGGATGCCACCTGGTCCCTGGGACAGTCCAAGGCTCTGCTCAGTTCCTCTCGCCGAGGGTGGAGCCCTCGTTTGCTGAGTCCCTGTGACAACATGTGGCGTCCACACGCTTCCAAACCGGGAATGAGTCATTGTAATTTCATGTCCGCATTCTCTCTTCCAATCTTTTATTTCCTTCCTATTCTTTAATGCTCTTGAAAAAAATCAAGATTACTTACGAGAGGATTAATGAAAGTAATCCCTTTACCTTCTTTTTAAAAGTTTGTCATCTTGTTCTTTTATTAAATATGTGCAGCATCAAATATTTTCATTTTCTTATAATTTCTGTATTTTATTGTAGTATGGAGACACTTCAAGAGAAGGTCAAGGGACTTCTGAGAATGGAGTGATTTTTCAGAAATGTGCACTGGTGAGTTTCCATACAGTGCTTGCTCTTGATGGGAAGATAATTGGATTTAACTAACACACATTAGTAGACTTATGTATTTAAGAACTGGCAAATGGTGGGCTTATCTGTCCGTGTCTGGACCCATAAATGATGACAAAAAAGTAAGGGCTCTGTATTAGTTACTTGTTTTGTTGCTGGAACAAAATGCCCAACGTGCACAACTAAAAAGAGGAAATGTTTATTTGGGTCGGGGTCTCCGAGGTTTCAGTCCATGGTTAGCCAGTGCAAGGAAGAATCATGGCGGAGGGCCCTGGAGGAGGAGAGCTGCCACCAAATGGCAGCTGGGAAGCAGAGAGGGAGGAAAGAGCCAGAGAGGGGCGGTCAGGGATAGATGAACCTTTGCAAGGGGCACCCCCAGGGGCTTGCCTTGTCCATTGAGCTGTGGACTCATCAGTGGGTCACCCCACCTGATGAAGTGAGCAACTTCCTGGTCCATTCCCTTCCTCCGTCTCATCAGGCAGCAGTGAAGCCTTCATCGCAAGGAGGCTTTTAGAGGGTATTTTGGATCCCAGGCATAACAGGATCCTCTTCCTTATCCATGCTTCTCTAGGCAACAAATTATCATTGGTAAAAATTTACAGGGAACAGGGAAGAAAGTACAATGTATTTACTCCCTGATTTCAGACATTAACATGGTACCTCCTTGAAGTCTGTTAGCTCTCTAGTTCTGCTAATTCCAGAGGATGGTTATCACATTACCCTGTGTTGGGGTTTCCCGGGGCCACCCTCAGCCCAGTGACTCTCAGGACTCCCCAAAGTCAGAAAGCCGATACACACAGTTTATCACAGCACTGGGTACACAGTAAAGTCAGCAAAGGGATAAGGCATGTGAGCAGAGCCCAGGAAGACCAAGCACAAGCTTCTGGGTATCTTTTTTTCTGTAGGCAGCATAGACCCAAACCCAGTTCTCAAGCTTGCTTTTTTCACTTGCATTCCTGAGCTCACGCATCTTGGGAAATGCACTGCTTCCTTCTCTTTTCTGCAGCTATTTTTACAGAGCTGGGAGAAGCGGGTGCAGGTGTGATGAGACTATGGCTGGAGAGAGGGAAGTGGGGCAGGGCTGTGGGCCCACCAGGTGGAGGGCCACTGGATCGGGTCCATGTTGGAACCATTCGTCCTGGGGCTGGGAAGAAGCTGCATGGAGGAGATGGGCCAGGAGGCGACGAGCAGCTCACCTTGTTCTGAGAGTTCAAATGGCCATCACAGCTGCTGCGTTGGGGCGGATGGAGCTGCATCTTCAAAGTGCCGGCGTACAGAGGAGCCATTGTTCACTCTTCTGGGTGGCGCTGTGCTCTCCGTCTCCTGACCTGACTGTGCTTCCACACTGGGCTCCTTTTTCTTCAGAGGTTCTGCAGGGATGATTTCATTGCATCTCAGAGTCCCAATTTCTTGGAAACTGTCTCCAAGCAACTGCTTGGCAGTGTGGATCAGAACCCTCCAGGGCTTGGAAATCAGGGACCCCATACATTTTTAGGGTCTCTGTTAGAGCGGGGGTGCACAGTCTGGCTTGTGTCCTGTTCAGAAGCTAGACTTGACAGCTCACCTGCCCTCTTCCCACCTCCTCCTGTCCAGGTGTCCGGGCACAGCGAATCACCGGCAGTGCGTGTGCATCTGGTTGTGAACAACACCCGGGCACCCTTGTCAGCTAACCTCTCGGATCTGCTCGTGCTGGACGACACCAGTGGTCTTGCTGTCAGAGACTCACCTGGAAATAAGACCCCAGATGGACTGCAGGCTTTCAAAAAGGAGTTCCTGCCAGGTAACAGTGGTGCATGGTTGGGCCAGGGAAAGTGGGAAGTGCTGAAAATATTCTCAGAACATTTTCTGCGGATGCAGCGTGCCTTAGATGGGTTTGTGTTCACTTGGTTGAGGCTCGCAGACCCTCTGATTACCAGGGTAGCAAAGGAAGAGACCATTCCTCGGCATCTGCAGTCGAAAAGCTTGATTCCTTTGTTGGCAGAGGTGGGATTTGGGGACAAAATTCTGTGCAATTTTAAAAAGAAATCAGTTTTTATTAGGAGGAATTTCAAACAGATAGTAGGAAATTCAGAAATTTCAAGCACTTCCCATGGGTGGCTTCACTGAATTCTGTTTTAACATAAAGTCTTAGTTACTTTTCTTGTTTCTTTGATAAAATACTCAACAACCACAAGTTAAAAGTGGAAAGGCTTATTTTGGCTCACAGTTTGTAGAGGTTTCAGCCTGTAGTTGCCTGACTCCAAGGCAGGGTGGTGTGGCAGGGGCCATTGTGTAGGAGGAACAGTCCATGGCGTGACAGGCAGGAGGCAGCAGAATGCAAGCAGTGACTGCCTTTTTTCAGTCTCTTTATGTTCCAGACAGGCTACAGTCTATTCATGCCCAAGTGGGGCTTTCATTATCCACACCCAGTGTGATGCTAGGTCCATTTAGTTATCACACGCCCTTAATCCTAGTATCACACACCCAGGATCCAGCCACTCCCCAAAGTCCCACCTGTGACCACTTAGACCTTGGGGTGACTTCTAGATGCCAACCGTCACACATGGCCACACTCCACGCCTCCTGGTGCCTGCCCCGAGCCATCGTGGTTTCTCCCGTGAGGGTGAGGGAGTTACCCGCTGGCTGGGATGGTGGGAAGTACTCCTAGTGTCCTGTTTTTGATTTTGTTCCTGTTGCTGTTTTCTAGTTGTTACTTATGCCCCTGTCACCTCTGCTTGTGAGATTATCCCTGAACTCACCATTATGCCACAGGCTGGCAGGCTGATTTTCAGCTTTGGGGGCAGCAACTCCTCTCCCCACCCCACAGAACAGATAGATGACTGTCATCAAATGATCAGTCAGAGCCCAGTTGTCGAGGCTCTGACTCCATGATCATTTGGTGCTCTTTCCTTACTGAGGCTAATGCGATTTAAGGAAAGAGTTGGACCAGAGAGATAGGTGGCCTTCTCCTTACTAATGGATTGGTTTTAAGCAAGTCAGCCTCCCTCAGTCTCATTTATTCTTCTGCACGTTGCAGAATACGAGCTCCATCCACGTGCCGAGGTGGACCTCAAAGCAGAGAATGTGGGGCTCAGCTGGGTTCATGGATGCGCCCAGGGAGGGATAAATCACCGAGCTGGGGAGGTCTGACGGTGATGCTCTAGCCAGGATCCCTTTCATGATTGTTACTGTCCTGTCTACATTGTCTCAGCTTTTGTCCTTACATAAAGGAAAACTGGTTGCTGAGGGGTCTGAAATCCCCCGAGATTCCTGGAATCAGTGCATGCTCCTTTCCCACCTCTTCTCTCCAGGTTACTTATTCTTTCTGAGGAGGTTTCCCTGAGTTGAGAGATGAAGTCCTGGTGCATATTAGGGCTAAACTGTAATCCCTGTTAGAGAGGAGGCGGGGCTCGAGGTTGGGCACAGGTGCCCCACAGTGACCAGCAGAGCTAGTCTGTTGACCCAGCCAGCCACTCCCAGAATCCCTGTCCCCTGTGAAATGAGCCCTGCTGGGGTGGAGGCGTGGCAGTCCTTTTCCTGATGCCCATGTGCTTGTCTCTGAGCAGTGGGCGACTCCTACCTGGTCAGCTACACCGCATCGCTGGACCCCGGAGCCATCAGCACCTTGGAGAGCCTGAGCCTTCCTGCCCAGCTCACGTTTCAGAGCTCCATGCTGGTATCTCCTTTGTTACTTGGATTCCTGACTTGTGGGGGTGAGGGGAGGTTGTTTCAGGAGCCTGAGGAGGAAGGGCAGAAGATCCTCCTCCTTCCTTTCCCTTCAGCGCCACGTGTGGGCTTATCATGAGGATAAACACCCCAAATCTTCACAGCCTTTTCTGCTGTAACCAGTTAACCTGTGGCTAGCATTCCTGTGAATTTCTCACGGCTGTGGAAACAAAGTGTCACAGACTGGGTGGCTCCCGGACAACAATGTAGTGTCGCATCCCCTGACAGCTGGAGGGAGGCTGGCTCCTCCCCAGCCTCTCTGCTCGGCTTGCGTGGGGCATCATCTCCTGTGTCCTCATGCAGCTCTCCTGTGGGTGTCTGTGTTCTCCTCTCGTCCTTTTACAAGGACCCCAGACATTCCAAACCCTAATGGCCCCAGTTAACATTGACCTTTGAAAGTCCTGTCTCCAAACATTCACTTCCAGTTCACTGAGGCTCTGGGCTTCGGCAGATGCGGCCTGGGAGCACCGTGGAGCCCCCTTCAGCAGTGCTGTTCCCTCCTCTGTGGCTTGTTTCTCTTTGCGAGTGCCCACAGAGCCAAGCAGTGAGTGCTGTCAGCCCTGCATGCTGGGCAGTGCTGCCCACTTAGGGTACTCGCCAGGGAGCCGTGGGCCTTGTGTTCAAGGAGCTCATGGCTCCTTTTGCCGTTTTATTCTGACTTCAGCCCCTGGAGAAAGACCTTCTTCATAGGCATAGAAAATGTGGCTTGGAGCGTGACTGTCACCACCCAGGTCACAGGACAGAATCAAATGAGATACGCAGCAGGGCTCCTCCTGGGAACCCTTGGTGCCCAAGGCTGCTTCGGGCCCTATTCGGCCTTTCTGCTGCAACAGGGAAAAAAACAAAACAAAACAAAAAAACAAAAACAAAACCCTTCAGATGAAATTAGGGGAAGGAAAGAGGCTAAACGATAAAGACCAGATACAAGAAAACCATGTGGAACTGTTGGAAAAGATAGAGCCATCAGGGCATAATTAGGTACAAAGTCAAAGAGGACGAAAGATAAGAAGGAAGGGGAAAACGCCCCAAGTGCCATTGGCAGTTTCCAAGCACAGGAGCCAAGTCAGTTAAAATAAAAATTTCAGATAAATGTCTGAGACTCAGAATGGCGTGACATTTGAAGCTCCCCTCTCCACTGATGGGAGCATCAGGACTGGAACCAGGGCCGTCGTGCAGCACTGGGGTCCACTGTCTCCAGCAGAGCCTGTGTCTTCTCAGCAGCAGAACAGTAAAGGCTGATCTACAGGTGCTGGGGTTTGGGAAATTAGTGTTCGGGTTTCCATGAGCCTCTGGTAGAGAAAGCCGTATCCTCTGACCACAGACCTGTGCCCCAGGGGACCCTCCCCCAGCTCTACCTGGCTTGGCAGTCTGGGGAGTGCAGCCCCAGACATGGGTGGGGACCAACACCAGGTGCCCACCCTATGTGGGAGACTCCAGCCCCAGTCGGTTGAAGCACCCTCTTCATTCTTTTCTAGAACAGAACGCAGCTGCAAGCCGTCTTGACCATAACAGTGGCTGAAAAGATAACAGTAAGTGACCGTGCACGACGGTATTGTGTGCCCCTGTCCTTGGCCTGGGTGTCTGGGTCTCTGGTTTGTCTTTGGAGCCCCACAGGCACTGGAGGCCACAGGCAGTGTTGAGTCCCAGGTGGCCCTGGACTGGTGGCTGGCTCTCCTGATGACTGTGTCTGGGATGTGGTTGGTCCCTGCTTGGACAGGCCGATGCTGCCTGGTCATCTGTACTGCTGTGTGTCCTGTGCCTTCCTGGCCCCACGTCTGGTGGGGTCAGATCAGCCAGAGCCCTGCACCCTGTCTGGCCCCTGCCCCGGCCCCTGCCATCCCCGTTAGCATTCGCAGTGCTGCTCCCAGTGTGGTGTTTCTTGGCACACACCGAGGGCTCGCTGACTAGTGTGTCTCCACAAACGGGGCCTGCAGGCTGTGCACCTGGTGGGCTCTGCTAGAGAAATTGTCTCACACGACTCTGCAGGTGTGTACAGGCTGGGAACCCTGGGTGGCCGTCTGAGACTGAGGGTGGCAGAACCAAGGGAGAGAGAGCGTGACTCTCAGTCCAAGGCTAAGACCTTAGCACCTGGGGCTTCTGTGTCAGCCCTGCAGTCCAGGCTGCGGAGCTGGGGTGCTGATGTCCATGGGTAGAAGACACCATCTCCACTTAGGAGGTCATAGACACCTTCTCCTTCCCTGCCTTTGCTCTGTGGGGGACCCAGCCGACTTGGTGCTACCTGCACAAAGGAGGGAATGTCCCTCCTTAGTCTGTTGGGACTCACACTAATCACCCTCCCTGACATGCCCCAGTAATGCTTTCTCTGGTGTCTCTTATCTGTCCAGCCGACACTTACCATGCACTGCCAGACCGTGCGTCTGCTGGGTGCCAGGTCTTCTAAGCAGTTTACTTACGTCACACCTTGTCTGCTTTACCCCCGTCTTGTGGGAGATTATCTATCACTCCCAGTTAGTAGCTGGGCAGGAAGCCAAGGCATGGGTACCAAGGACAAGTCATTTGCCCAAGATCTCGTGGCTAGAGCATCACCATCCCCAAGAGCTCCCTCAGGCTGGTGACCTCTGGTAGGACTCACAGGTCCACTTGGGGTTGTGCTCAGGGCCCTGACTGACTTCAGTGAGAGGACCCGGGGGAATAGTCTCGGTGTGCAGTGTGGAGAAAGCCAGCTGCCAGCATCGGAGAGCCCTCCTAGCTTCGTCGGTACCCGGGCCCTCTGGAGGGTGGCACTTTGGATTGTCTCTTTAATCCTTTCTTCTGGGCTCCAGAGTGGTAGAGACTCTGAGCCCAGGCAGTGTGGTGCAGAGCCCCGTGGTCAATCTGGGCCATACTGTCTCTGAGGGCTGGTCAGGTGACTGTTAGCTGGGCCGTCAGCAGCATGGCTCTCAGTCCTCTGTCCTCATCTGAGTTCCTATTGGCAGAGGCCACGTCTCATTTCCCCTGTGTCCCCTGCAGTGCCTTACCCTATAGGTGACATTCAACCAGTAAACTTCCCTTGATGGAGCTGATGGTCATCAGTGATGATTATTGCTCAGTGGAGGAGGTGTTGGTGGCTCTATGACTGTCATGAATGGCAGAGGACATTCATGTCCTTGCTCCTTGACCAGGGCTGTCTGGTGGGGACAGAGAGAAGCCATCCCAGAGCATAGGGCTGCTTTTGGCCTGCAGATTGCCTTCAAGGGCAGTGGGGAAGGTACCCCTTGGAAAACAGGTTGGCCCTACTCGGTGCCCTTGGGCTGCTGCAGGGGGCTCCCCAGACACCATCTGTGGCCATCAGTGCTGTGAACACATCAGGCTGTCAGGTTGGAAGACCTGGCTTTGGATCCCTGTCCCCCCACTAGTTATAGGCAGCTGGGCACACTGCTTGCCACTTGGGACCTTGGTTTTCACAGTAGCAGAAGGAGGACCCTGACATTGCCCACCTCGTAGGGCGGTTGCTGAGATAAATGGATCTGTGGGTGATGCACCCTTTGTGGTGCTGGTTATCTAGCAAGTTTAAGTGAACAACAGCAGTTGTCACCAGAATCATTAATAGGTACATGTGAGAACAGCCCACCTAGGCCCAGTGTTCTGTTATCATCGTAAGAACGTCATTTATTAGGATTTCATGCTCAAACACTCATGGGACCACAAGGTGCTAGAAGTGCATGTCGGGCCTAGTGCAAGATTTGGAATCCAGGGAACTCAGGTTAGGCTCAATGTACTGTCCCCACCACAACTTCGTCAGTGCAGTTGTAACTGAATCTGAGAGTCTGTAACTTAAGATATAGTTTGGATGCATGCTGGACCCTAGCAGGACAGATCTGTCTGCACAGGCGGGCTGGTGGGCTTCCTGGAAGAGCTGGGCTGTGAAGGTCAGGATTGGTGAGAGGTGGGGTGACCGGAGCCGCGGGAGACAGGAGACCAAACTCGAGCAGGATCAGCTCTCAAAGTTTATTGCGTACAGCGAACCAGACCTAACAAGGTCCGCCACCCTCAACGTTGGTTCCTCTTCTGCCCGTTGGGGGCAGGAACAACCTCTTATAAGGGGAAGCAGTATCCAATCACAGAGAAGCACATCTAACAAGCTGATAGGCTAGCGTCACGGGTAACTGGGCAGACATGACAATTTGGCGGGCTTGTTCAGGCCGGGAAGAACCCGGAAGCAGGAAATGGGCGCCATCATAGGCGGCTTCCCACATCTCCCCCTTTTTTATTTATTAAAATAGGATGGTCTGTGGGTCCCTCCAAGGTGTCTATGACCTTGTTGCTGTTAGACACCTAGGAGTGGGCCTACCTTGTAGGCCGAGGCATGAGAGAATGTAGAGGTCTATACCCTGCTGTGCATCACCCTGTTTTGTGCATATCCTTGTGCCAGGACCATGCTCAAGGTGAGTGGTTCATTTTTTCGCAGGGCCAGGCTTTTGTGAACCGAACCTGGATGCATATAGACATTCATTCCTGCCTTCCCCCCAACCTTTGGGGCGGATGGCACTGCAGTACCCTTGGTCTCGCATCTCAATGCCAATAATTTGACTCCGGGAGGGACCCCTGGCCTTATAGGCCATGTATATCTGAGTGGAGCCTGTCTTAGGTTGACTGGGAGGGCTTTTCCCATCTTACCCGTCATTGGCTTGCCCACTCAGCTCTTATAGCTGATGTTCTGCAATGTGAAGGAGATATGCGGCGGCCTGCTGGCCTGATGGGCCACCTGCTGCCATTTGCATGGCTGCCATGGCTGTGATCTTAACCTGCTGCTGAGTTTGTATGAGGCGATCTAACAAGCATTTAATAACCACAAGCCCCACTAGGATGGCCACGGCAATCAGGATCCAAGTAGTCAGGTTGGGCCAGGAGAACCAGGAGGTGACGCGTTCCCACAAACTGGCTATAACACTGCCTAAAGTTGATAAATCGAACCTGACTGGACCTAGTTGGATACCGTCCATATTGTCAAGTTCCTGACCGACTATGAGGGACAAATTGTGAAACTTAGGTAGGTAGGTGTCTTGCAGCCAAGCTGTCATATTTTTAACAGTGTTGGTCAAATTTGTGCGAACAGGGGTGATTAATAGGAACCCACAGAATAGAAAAGGCTCCAAACCAGACATTTTAGTTTGTAGATGGTCTCGGGCGCTGAGCGTCGGTCCCAGAAGGGTCGAGTTGACTTGTGTCCGCGGGCTTATCCTCCTGTGCTTTATCAGGAACTGGTGGGGAGTTTACTGCTCGCGTCAATCTTTCCGGGACCCACAGCGGTTCGCAGCCTGGTTCCTGTGGGAAGACACAAACTGCACCTCGGGTCCAGCTAACCACTGGATCCGGGCCCATCCATTGTCCTGTAAGGACATCTTTCCATCTCACCAGCCCTTTGTCGGCCGGGGACGGGTTATTGTGCTCCATGGCAGGGGAATGATTATTGTGATTAAGGTTTAAAAAATTTATGGTAAAGAGTGCCAATGATATTCTTCCTTTGGGCGTTAGGCCATGGCCTATTCCCTCCTTTTGTTTTTGTAAGACACCCTTGAGTGTCCGATGGGATCGCTCAATGATGCCTTGTCCTTGGGGGTTGTAAGGAATGCCATGTTTAAGAGTGACCTCCATTTGTTGACAAAATGTCATAAAAATTTTGCTGGTATAGGCAGGACCATTGTCTGTTTTTAGTATATTGGGCTTTCCCCAAGCAGCCCAGGCTGCAAGACAATGATTAATAGCATGGGTGGCCCTTTCTCCAGGTTCTGCCGAAGCAAACATAACCTGAGAAGCGGTGTCAACCGAAACATGTACATATTTTTCCGAATTCTGGGATGTGTGTTTGCCAAATATGATTGGGGCGCAGTCCTCTCGGGTTAACACCAATAGATTGTTGAGGTGAAGAGATCACACAGACCTGCCAATGCCTCTAAAAGCGCCATGGTAAATGGCGCATTGGGCCCATAAGCTGAAACTGCGTCCTTGATAGCTTTAAGTTGTTTAATTTCTAAGGGCTCATAATATCCTCCTCCTCCCCTGCCTCCTACTTGTACCGGGAATGCATGGAGACCGGAACACTCAAAGGGAAGCCGCGACCATACCCTCTGGTGGAAGGAACGTCCTCCTCCCTCCCCAGATGGGGGCGCAGAAGGCAACCCAGGAAGTAGCTCTCCCTCTAACCAGGGCGGTGCCATAGGTTGTGGGCGCCCTCTGGCGGCCACGGGTGGAGGTGGCAGCCCAGGGAACAACTCCTCTTCCGGCCACGTCGGTGCAGTAGGGCCTGGCGCCCTGAAGGGGGCGATCGTGGGTCGCGAACTTGCCAAGGAGCGGAAGGGCCTAAGTTCCTCCCGCAAAGCGGAGTAGCTCAGGCAGGGTGGTGTTTGGTTCCCCTTTTTATCTTCCCGAGCCCTAAGTTCCTCTTTTAACGGTGTAGGAGGGTCATGCTTAGCAAAGACGACCTCCTCTTCTGAGCCTTCCGAATCCGAATCAGAATCGGAGCCCTTGTGTTTCTCTGGAGGCCCAAAGTCAGGTGTGACTTCGGGCTCCTCCGAGCACTTGGATCGAGCTTTGTCAAGAGCCTGTCGGGCTGAGCAAAGCCCGGGGGTTCGTTCGTCTGTCAGACAAGCCCTAATCAGTTCCCACAGGGGTAAAACCATGGGATCCAAGCGTCCCTCTTCTCGGGCGCATCTAAGATCCCCTCCTAACTTCTCCCATGACGGGAGGGTTAGAGAGCCCGTGGGCCAAAACCAGGCCAGAAATCTCGAAAGGGTGACCCGGTTTATGTAGATGCCTCGGGTCCGCAGCAGGACTCTTAGGGAGTCAGCGAGGGGTTTGCGAGCAGCATTGCCCACAATGGCGAAACGAAAGCGAAACAAATGCAAAGAAAAAAAAAAAGGCCGGCGTCCACCCGTGTGGCGCTCAAAATCTGTTAGGTGCGTCCACCCAACCCAGGCGATCCAGTACTCACCTGTCCCGGGAACCGCTGTATCTCACGTAGCTGATCAGGGTGAAGAGAAGAGGCGCTCGCGGCCTTCCGTTGTTATTGGGCCAGGTCCTCCGTCGTACCACAGGCAACAGCAATCGCACCTCCCGGCCGAAGAGGCACGTCGCTGAGTCTTTTACCTTTTTCCCCGTACGGGCCACCAGATGACCGGAGCTGCGGGAGACAGGAGACCAAACTCGAGCAGGATCAGCTCTCAAAGTTTATTGCATACAGCGAACCGGACCTAACAAGGTCCGCCACCCTCAACGTTGGTTCCTCTTCTGCCCGTTGGGGGCAGGAACAACCTCTTATAAGGGGAAGCAGTATCCAATCACAGAGAAGCGCGTCTAACAAGCTGATAGGCTAGCGTCACGGGTAACTGGGCAGACATGACAATTTGGTGGGCTTGTTCAGGCCGGGAAGAACCCGGAAGCAGGAAATGGGCGCCATCATAGGCGGCTTCCCACAGTGGGGAAGGGAGATTTTAAAGTGTGCAGCTGATGAGCAGCTGATGCAGTAGGTGAAGCTGGTGACACTGTTGATTGGACACAAACCAGGCCTACTGCGGGGACGTGGTAGGGTGAAGGGGACCCTGGGCAGCCAGTGTGAGCTCGGCAGGGATGACAGGAGCATGCTGTGGTTTGAAACAGTCCCTAAAGTTCATATGTGCAGGGCTGGGCCTCTGGCTGATATGCTTTTGGAAAGCAGAGGGACCCTGAGGGCTCTGACGTCCTCCAGTAACTCAGTCCACCGAGAAGGTGGAAGATTGCCATTGGAGGTCACCACAACAGAAGGTGGGGCTTGGTGAAGGGATGAGTCATGAGAGTGGTCTTGGCAACTCTGCCCTCCCTTCCTTCCCCACAGCCTTCCCCTGGGCTGTTTCTGCCTCACTTTGGCCTCAAGCAAGCAGCCAGTTTGCTGAGGACCCAAACCACGGCTCATACCGAGAGCCAAAACAAACCCGCCCTCCTTCTGGTTGTCTTTCTCAGATCACTTTCTGTCAGACAGAAAGGTGCTGAGCAGGAGGGGCCCCCATTGTGGGTCACAACTCCCCTAAAATTTCTACCCCATATTTAAAAACAAGCCATTCACTGTGTGACACACGAAAGCGACCCTATCATTTCCTTCACTCCCTGTTACTTTCCTGAAGCTGAAACTGACACCAGCTAGTCACAGGAAATGAGGCTTCCAGAAGATTCTGCCCATTTCCTCTCAAGACACGGTCTGTCCCTCTCCGCCTGTTGGATGAATAGTGTCTGTGAGAGGCAAAGACGTCGCACTGTGCCAGACACCGTGCAGGTTGCAGCTGGCTGAGAGCCTACCTGCAGTCCCCGGCATTCATCAGGTGGAGGGGCTGCTGGCTGCAGGAGAGTAGGTGCTCACTGTGCCGCCTGCGTCTCAGTCCCATCAAGAAAGGGGTGTTTAAACCCCTTGTTAGGTGCCCCATTCATTTAGCGTGCACTTCTAGCAACAATTCTTCTTCTTTTTTTTTTTTTTTTCTTTTTACCGGTACAGGGGATCGAACTCCCGACTGCCTGCTTGCAAGTCAGGTGCTTATGCCACTCAGCTAAATCCCCAGCCCCTCCAGCAACAATTCTAATGTGGCTTTGGGGAGAATGTGATCAAATCAAGTTTCACCTGAAAATACATATTTGTGGAACTCCATGGGGTGTTTGAGAATGGAGAGCAGTGCGGAAAGATTTGCCCCAGCAGATGGGAAAAATATTACAGGACCACAGCACTGCGGTGCGGTGTACGTCAGTGAAGCCAGACTGGCGGGACAAAAGGGGGTCTCTGCACATGGGGCTAAGTGACTGGGAGAAAGCTGTCCTACATGAATTTGGAGGCCAGTGAGTGGGTCTTCTGTAAGGAAAAATAAAATAATCAGATCAAAATGTTAAACAGATAAAACAGTTTGTAAGAAGTAAAAATGGGGCAAGAAGAAAACCATGGGTTTCAGTGTGGGAATGCTTGGAAGCTTTACATTTAACAACTGCAAGAACCAGGGATTTAGCTCAGTGGCATAAGCGCCTGCCTGGCGCTTTTTCTCCAACCAAGTTCTGTCACTGAATTGCTGAGTTGGTCAGCCTGTGCCAGAAAGTGTGACTGTGTCTGCCTGTGCCCACCCCTGAGCGCTCGCTTTTCCCAGGACTGTGAGCTGCGGGGTGAAAGTCTGTGACCTTGGGGCTATGGGTCAGGGGTCAGCAAGCCACTGAGATCCTCTGCACCTTAGATCTTTAGCAAACGATTTTAACAGAGTCACTCCTGAAATCTCTTACGGGGAGAAAACTACCTGTGTGTTCTGTGTGTTCTCCCATTGCCTTCAAGCTGCTGTTATCTGGGTTTTGCAGGGCTAGTTGATAGGATTATTTCCAAAAGATGAAAAGTATAAAACAAAAAGAGGCCTTTATTCTGAGAACACAGAGAGAGATGACTGGCAGCCCGGATGCTGAAGTCTGGCGATCTCTCTCACGGACATGTGGCTTGAGGGAATATAAGTAGCCTAAGCTTAGGGCAGTGCCCTGAGGCCATTAGAGATGCACAGGTATTTCATTGGCACACATTTGGCGCCAGGGGCAGATTCCAAAGGGTGGGGGGATATAGGATTACAGGTAAATCTCTAGGGGAGACAGGAGCTCCCTGATTCTGGCTGAGGTCTTTTCTGGCTACAGTGTCCGGTCTGGGCCAGCAACCCTTTCATATCCTGTCTTATGATTATTGATTTCTCCCTTTAACTACTTCCTGCTCCAGGGGATGCTGTACTGGAGCCTAGGGGAGTCCACGGGATGATAGTTGATGCCCAGGTAGATGCTGATGCCAGGTGTTTTAGCCAGGACAACTTCACTGGTGAATGCATGTATGTCAGACTGGAAAAAAAAAGAGATATGATGTTATGAGGAGACATGGCACTGTCATATTTAGGGACCCAGGTGAGGTAGAGGGAAAGGTGCCTTTGATTTAGACATGTCATTATATCAGCATGACGTTGAGGTAGGATCATTGTCACGGTGAGGTAGAATTCTGAAAAATAAGTGTGAGGTTAGAAGGAGTGAAATTATGAGAGGTGATTACTCCCCCATCTGAAGGCATAAAAGTTAGGAGGTAGGTGTGTAAAACTTGTCTCCGGTCTAGGAGTTGAGCTGGAAAAAATAGGGGGAGTAGGGGAGATGGTGGCTGTACCAGTATAGGGAAGGTAAGGGCTTAGGCTTTCAGGGATGTCACGTTTAACCAGACAGCTGAGGATAGAAAGAACCACGACAGTTATCACATAGAACATTATGAAGATGATCTTACGCATGATGTGGGAGTCTCTAGGAAAGACTGTCAAGAGTCTTGCTGTAAAAATGATTATTAATAGAATGTAAGAGATTAGGAACCAAAGTGGATAACAAAACATGATTTAGCCTGTTAACTGTGGCTGTGAGGCCTTCATGAAACAGAGACGGGTGGGTGACAGAAGATGAGATGACCACTCAGAATGATCAGATTTGGGGCACCTCTTAGCCTGAGTGATGTGAAAGCAGGATGGGAGTCCAGCAACTTTGACCGCTGTAGACCAGGTAAGGGCCACTCCACCTTGGGTGTAGTCCTGTGGATTTAGAACATTTGAGATAAATTAGATCTCCTAGGGATATGGGAGGATCTGGTTTGGCCTCTCCAGAGGGTTGTGATAGGCAGAGATCAGCATGTTGTTGCAACAGGTGTCAGAGGAAGGAGAGGACTGGGACATAGTCAGCCAGGGGAGGGAGATTTTGGGGAGTAGGAAGATTGTGGAGTAAGAATGGCTTGCTGTACATAAGTTCAAAAGGACTTAAGAAAGTAGGAACCTGGGGAAGTGCCCTGAGCTTGGCTAAGGCTAAGGGCAAAAGTTGAGGCCAAGGTTGGTGTAGTTCCAAAGTGAGTTTTGTAAGGTGTGTCTTTATGAGGCCATTTGCCTTTTCTACTTTCCCTGAGGATTGCGGATGGTGTGGGATGTGTAGGTGCCAGGTGATGTGTAAGCTTGAGGATACCTGTTGAGTGATCTGAGAAATAAAGGTGGGACCATTATCTGACTGAATATTCTGAGGTAAACCAAACCTTGGAATGATTTCTTGTAATATGATTTTGGTAACTACATCAGCAGTTTCCCTGGTTGTGGGAAAGGCTTCTATCCATCCTGAAAAGGTACAAACAAAGGTGAGAAGATATTTGAGAGTCTTGTGGCGGGGCATGTGTGTAAAATCTATCTGCCAGTCCTGACCAGGGGTGTGTTCCTGAAACTGATGGGTAGGAAAGGAAGGGGATGCCATGCGCTCCTGAGGAGAGGTCCTGGCACAGAGATCACAGGTGTGAGTAATCTTAAGAATGATAGCTTTTAGAGAAGGGTGTGTGACTGTCGGCACTAAGAGTTTGTTTAGGGCCTGTGATCCTATATGAAAACAGTTGTGTAAATCAGTGAAGCCTGTTGATGTGGGAGAACAAGTTTAGATCCCTGAAAAATCCATCCCTGAGTGTTTTGTGTGTAACCTGGTTTATGAAGTAGCTGTAATTGTTCTGGTGAATAATTGGGCTGAGGTAGACTGTTTGGGACTAACGGGAGAAGATGAGAAGGGCAGGGCCCTTGTGCAGCTAACTTGGCTTGTTAATCTGCAAAGGCATTGCCTTGAGCAATAGGATCTGTAGAGTTTTGGTGTCCTCTGCAATGAATAACTGCTGCCTGCTTTGGAAGTTGGGCTGCCTCCAGAAGTTTAAGGATAAGGGGAGCATTAATGATGGGGGTTCCCTGAGTGGAAATAAAACCCCATTCTTGCCAGATAGAGGCATGAGAGTGTAAAATGCTAGATGTATACTTTGAGTCAGTGTATATATTTATAATCTTGTCTTTTGCTAGTGTAAGAGCCCTTGTAAGGGCAATAAGTTCTGCCCTCTGGGAAGAGGTCCCAGGTGGCAGTGGATTTGCCTCTATAACTTTTGACTGGTTAACTATTGTGTATCCTGCCTTCTTTTGGTTGTCTGTGTTTGTTGAACTGCCATCTATGAACCATGTGTCAAAGGCCAAGGAGAGAGGTGTGCTACTGATGTGAGGGAAAGAGGTGGGAGTCATCTGTAAAACTCAATATAGTCATGGTGAGGATGGCCCTCTGAGGTGGGAAGTAAGGTGGCTATATTAAGAAAACCACTAGTTGCAATAGAGATGCAAGGGTCTTGAGAGAGAGCTAAGTGTACCTGTTGAAGGCGAGAAGGGGTCATTAGGGCAGGGAGCACCTTATGTGAGATAAGGTCACGTAGGTGATGAGGTGAGTGTACTGTAATACATTGTCCTAATGTAAACTTTTTAGCTTCCAGGGTCAGGAGGGCTGCAGCTGCAAGAACTTGGAGACAAGGAGCCCATCCTTTTACTGTGTGATCTAGCTGTTCTGACAAGTAAGCTACTGCTTAAAAAGAAGTCCCTTTTTGTGTCCTAGTACACCTATAGCGTTGTGGTCCTGACAAGTAGTGTATAGGATGAAAGGTTGGGTGGGATCAGGAAGGGTAAGAGCTGGAGCTTTTAGGAGAGCCTCTTTTAATTTTTGAAAGGAGGCATGTATGGGCCTAGTAGGGTCCAGCGGTTCTGATAAGGGACCCTTAGTGGCCTTGTAGAGGGGATGAGCTAGGGCTGCAAAGTTAGGAATCCAGAGATGAAAGAAATTAGCTAAACCTAGGAAAGATGTAACCTGCTGTTTAGTTGTGGGCACCTGGAGATCACGAAGAATTGCCTTACAATCTGAGGTGATGGAGCGAGTGGTGGGGGTGAGAGCGAGACTGAGGTATTTGACTTTTGGGGAGGCTATCTGGGCTTTGGCGGGAGACACCCTGTATGCACGGCTAGCAAGGAAATTAAGAAGACTGGCTGAGTGGTGTATGGCTAACATGTGGGATGGAGAACATAATAGGAGGTCGTCTATATATTGAAGAAGAACACTAGGTTTGAGATCAAGTTCTGTGAGGTCAGTAGCAAGATCCTGACTAAAGAAGTGGGGACTATCTCTGAACCCCTGGGGGAGTACTGTCCAAGTAAGTTGTTGAGATCTGAGAGTGTCTGGGTCAGTCCATGTAAACACAAAGAGGTTCTGACAATCAGGGTGTAGGGGGATAGTGAAGAAGGTGTCTTTAAGATCTATAACTGTAAAGTGAGTAGTGGAGGGAGGGATATGAGAGAGCATGGTATAAGGATTTGGTACCACTGGGTGAGTTGGGGTAACAGCACTGTTAATTACTCTAAGGTCTTATACCAGGCGATAGGACCCATCAGGCTTGAGTACCAGGAGAATGGGAGTATTGTGGGGTGAATGGATAGGTTTAAGAAGACCATTGTCTAAAAGCCACTTAATTATGGGTTTAAGTCCCCTTAAATGTTGGGGAGCTAAGGGGTATTGGGGAACGCAGGGAAAAATTGAGGGATCCTTGAGACGGATTAAAACAGGGGTGGCATGTGTAGCCAGAGTGGGATTCACTGTGTCCCAAACCATGGGATCAACCAGAGAAGGAGGAAGGGGGGTGGGGAATAGCTTTGCAATGCATTGTGAGGCTGTTTGGAGGATTAGGGCTGTGGGGAGAGAGACAGTGAAGGAAAAATTAAGATTTTGAAGAAGGTCTCTACCTAAAAGGGGTGTGGGACATGTTGGGATTACTAGGAAGCTATGGGTAAAGAAAAGAGTCTGGAATCTACATGGGGTAGGCCCAGTCTGCAAAGGTTGATTTGGTTGTCCGTCAACGCTCACAACAGAAATTAAAGACTTACTACAGGATCCTGAAAATTCAGGAAGTACACTATAAGTCGCCCCCGTATCCACAAGCAGAGATATTATTTTGCCTGAGACCTCCAGTTTGACTCGGGGCTCTGACAATGTTACCAGAGTGGGAGCTGTTAACCCTGAGCCCCATCAATCTTCTGCAGCAAGTCTGAGCAGGTCAGTCAGGGGCGAATCTGGCATTGACGAAGTCTCCTGTGAGGGCAAGGGATTAGAGGATGGCCTAGTTGCTCGCTGGTGTTTAGGACAATCGCTCTTCCAATGCCCTTTAATGTTGCAGTATGGGCAGGGCCCAGGAGGAATGCCAGGGTTAGGGCGGTCTTTTGCCCAATGTCCTTGTTTGCTGCATTTGAAGCATGGTCCAGGCGGGACTCGGGCAGCCACACCTTGTTGTGGATTCTTTGTCTTGGGAACTCCAAGTGGCACTGCTAAGAGGTCAGACTGATATTTAGCAAACTTTAATTTTTGAGCTTGCTTTTCCTCTTTTTGAAGCTTATCTCTGTTGTTGAAGATACGGAAGGCTAATTTAAGTAGATCCCCTTGTGGAGTTTGAGGGCCATGTTCAACCTTTTGTAATTTTGCACGAATATCAGGAGCAGACTGTGAAATAAAATAAGAGTTAACAACAACCACCCCTTCATGAGAGTCTGGGTTTACATTAGTACATTTAATTAAGGTTTCCCGAAGCCGATTTAAAAACACAGCCGGGTTTTTGTTAGCCTCCTGGACCTGTTCTAAAAGCTTGTTATAATTAGTGTGCTGGTGAGCAATCTTATTAAGGCCCACAATCAGACACTCAATCATCTTATGTAATTTTGTTGAATCTTGTCCATTTTGATCCAGCTAGGATCTTGGTCTGGCATAGCTACAGGCCCAGGGTCGTTGTCAGTTGTATTTGCCCTATGCCTGTGGTCAGCTTCTTTTTGAGCTGCTTGCCACAGCTGATTTTGCTCTTGTGAGCTAAGGGTAGTATTTAAAATCACATAAACATCTTTTAAATGTAAATCATAACAATTAGTGATAAATTCAAATTGCCTGATATAATTTTGTGGGTCAATAGAGAAGCTACCTAATTTGTGGGTAAGCTGAGACAGATCAGAAAGGGAAAATGGCACATGGATATTGACCAGCCCTTCTGGGCCAGCTTGTTCTTGAAGCGGTAGCAGAGCCTGAGGAGAAGAATGTGGAGGAGAGTGCCATTGGGCAGCTATCCGCCCGGTAGATGCATGTGAGTAATTATCTGAAGAGCTACAGAGCGGCTGCCTCTTACCCTGGGATGAGGAAACACAGGCAGATGGCATCACACTGTGTGCCTTGCAGCGAGAGAATTGTTGTCGGCCATCGTCATGTGGACTGCAACAAGGCGGCTGTTGCTGTTCACAAAAGGAGCCACAAGGTGGCACCCATTGATCGTGAGACCTAAAAAAACATGGCGGCACCCTGTCGCCATGGTAACCGACCAAACATGGCGGCGCCCTGTCGCCATGTGACCCCTCTGAACATGGCGGTGCCCCGTTACCACGACAACTGCCCGAACATGGTGGCACCCATTGCCACGGCAACTGCCCAAACATGGTGGTGCCCCGTTGCATGGCAGAGGGATATTGCATGGCGACTGTTCCTGGCGCAAGCTGGAAAAATCACGCTGCTTGCCAGAAGGGCACAATAAACGTGACCTAGTGTGGTGGGCGGGTGGTGAGAAGGTGTCAGAGGGCAGAGCAGAGCTGCTGGGAGAGGCCTGTATCACGGAAGGCGGAGGGAGAGAGGATTGCGCAGTGAGAAGTAATTTTGGGTGTAGAGGGACCAGGGGTGGGGGGAGGGGATGGCGGTGGCGAGCGAGATAATGATGAAGAATCAATTTGGGGATATGCTGGGGGCCGAGAGAAAATCGGAGGAACATCGTCAAGCATATCTTGGGGACAGGATGAAACAGATTGGGTCACAGGAGAGCTAGCCAGGAGTATTTGCGTGGCATTACAGGACTTAATGAGAGACAGATGTGTTCTCAGAACCAAGGACGCTTCTATGTATGGCAGCTCTATCACCCTGTCACTGGCTTGGCAAAAATCAAGCAGTGTTTGCAGAATGGAAACATCAAATGTTCCTTCCCTGGGCCAACGTTTGCCGAGGAGTGGGTAAGTAGGCCAAACTTCCTGGAAGTAAAAAGTTAATAATTTAGTTTTTATGGTACTTTTAATTTTTAAAGTACATAAGTTGGAAATTAAGCATTATAACGGCGTTTTTTGGGAGTGAGGAAGTAAATTTCCCATGACTGATTTAGGGAAGGAAAAAACCTGTGGCCCAGAGAATAAGCTGTCACTGATTCTGTGGTGCCACACGGCGGCGCTAAGGTTCCAAAAACTCATATATTGTAGTCGTCACTGAGAAATTTACGAGTGGAGTTTGCGAGAGGTAAGTAGCAGCTTTGCCAGTGAAAGTTCGAGGCTTTAAAGGGAAGCGAGGGATTTCTCAGTGTGGGCGGTCTTTTGGCTATCAGAACCCAAAGAACGTGAGAGATTTTAGTGTGGACACGGGCTGGCCCAGAAAAAAACCCTGCTCAGGGCTGTTCTAAGGACGTGAAAATGCTAGAGACCCACGCAAATGGGGGAGAACAGTCCACTGGGGCCTGGCCCAGTGCCACGAGTTTCCCGGAGTGTGCTCACCTAAAATCAATCTGGTTGGTGGTGTGTGGAGGCGGCCGGCAAGAAGTGAAATGCATCTCGGCAGAAGAAAAAGCACAGAATTAAGCCAGGATGTTACTGGTTCGTGAATTGGCTGGGGTCTCAACTGGGTGTGTGTGTCCCAGGAGTGAATCGCCTGCCCATTGAGTCATGGCACCAAATGATAGGATTATTTCCAAAAGATGAAAAGTATTTCCAAAAGATGAGAAGTATAAAACAAAAAGAGGCCTTTATTCTGAGAACATGGAGAGAGATGACTAGCACCCCGGCTGCTGAAGTCTGGCGATCTCTCTCGAGGACACATGGCGTGGGGGAATATAAGTAGCCTAAGCTTAGGGCAGTGCCCTAAGGCCACTAGAGATGCACAGGTATTTCATTGGCACACATTTGGCACCAGGGTCAGATTCCAAAGGGGGATATAGGATTACAGGTAAATCTCTAGGGGCAGGGGAGACAGGAGCTCCCTGATTCTGGCTGAGGTCTTTTCTGGCTACAGTGTCTGGTCTGGGCCAACAGGCCTTTCAGTAGTGGCCAGGACTAAACGCATGCCCAAGGTGGGCCTTTGACACCTGCTTTGTGCCCCTCCACATACAAAAAAGCTGGAAGAGAAAAATAACATTTTGCCACCAGAGAGAATCCTCGCTAAGATGTGAGCCTCCTGCCTCTTCAAGGCTATGCATATATTATTACATAGTTGAAGCCTGATCCATAACCAAAGTTTCAGCGTACTATTGGGCTCTCAGCCTTACAGCATTCCTTCTGCAAAGCCTTTGTGTCCAGCCTCACTCTTCATAAGTGCAGCGATGGAATTCACAAAACGCGTGTGCTCCCACTAATGAGTGGTTAAAGGGGTGGGGATGATGGCGAATCCTTTGCAAGGGACAGAAGGAAAGTTATCAAGAATAGGAAAGGAAAAGCACCCCTTTTGCTTTACTCCTGAGGCAGTGCCACGCAAGGTGAACATGCTCTTTGGAATCTGTGCTTTCCATGGGCAGCAGAGGAGTTGGGCTGTGACATTTGGGGGGGTCTCAGATGTGATTAACTTGGGATTGATGCTCGGCCTCTGCACAACTTCAGTTCCAGTGCTTGTTGCTGCAGGGGTGCCCCCAAAGCGGGACTTTGGGACCACTGTCTGCTTGCTGTCTGGGGTCCCACATGCCCATTCTGTCATCACCATTGCTGTTTCCCCCTCCCCCATCCCTACAGCGCTGCCCTGCCTGCCCTCCCTCTGATCTGGACCTTGCACACGCAAGTGTGTGGCCTTGGCTTCCTTGGCTGGGCACCATTTTGTATTCGTGGTGTAGCTCATGCCAGGTCATCTTGCCTCCTCTGGCTGTGTAGTATTGCGTGGTGTGGCTATGTGGTGTTTCTTATTTATTTATCGGGATGTCTGACCCCCTCCTCACGTTGGCTCTGCTGCTGTGGCCACGCAGGTGCAGGGTTTTGTGGAAGTGCCTGCTTCTGATTCTTTCCAGTGCACACTGGGAAATGAAGTTTCAGGGTCCGTGGTCATTTGGTTGTTAACGTGCTGAAGAACCACAGCTGCCACTCTTGTCCTTGTTTTCCAGATGCAGCCCCCGAAGCTCAGAGTGGGGGAGGCCCAGGGTCCTGCAGCACAGCTGGGGCAGAGCTGGACTTGACTAGGGGTCAGAGTCCGAGGTCTTCACCAGCCCTTCCTGCTGGGGACACAGAAGGCAGAGTGCCTTGCCCAACCTGGGGAGCTGGTGGCCTAAGAGGGGAAGCCCTAGCTCAGCTCAAAGGACCAAAGGATACTTCCCAGAAAGGCAGCCTGGCGGGCATGGAGAATAAGCCAGCACCCTTCCTGCTGTGTCCATTACCATCATTTCCTACCCTCCTGACCGAGGGCGTGCAGCTGCCAGAGCTGTCGTCTCTGGCTGATCTGGCCGGTGTCTCCCTGCTTGAAACTGCCACCCCATTCTCCAAAACAAGCTCCTTGGAGAGAACGAACGAACCTTGGAAACAGATTGCTGATCTCTGGCTCCTTTGTTCTCCTTAGAGCCTTTTTGTTTGCCTCTGTCTTACCAATATTTGAACATCACCCCCATGTAGTGCTATTCTTAACTTGCCCAGTTATTGATTTTTCTCCTCCCATAGGTACACAGTTAGCACAGGGCGCACGGCTCAGGGTGCAGAGGGCTATTTCCAGCACAAATGGAGAACCTGCTAGGCAGAATTGGTGCTGATGAAAATTTAGGAAGGCAGAGCAGGCAGTAGTATCAGCTCCTCCCTCTGTGTGGACAGATGCCCGTCCTCCCTCAGGGTGGTGTGGGTGCTGTCACAGTTCAGTTCAGCCTCTAGTGGACATCTGGGTGGGCGATCCTGTCTGACCTAACCCAGCTCCATGGTCCAGAAGGTCGGGGTGGACTTGGGTCTGTCAGGAGGATTTAACCTTGACTGTCCCCTGCACCATGGCCACAGTGGTGAGGAGCAAAGGTTAGTTGTCTTGTCATCCTCTCTGTGGCTGCTGTGAGTTAAACTCACTCTCCTACGCTGGCTTCCAGGGAAGCCACAGGCAGGCACACAGGTAGGTGTGGTGTGTTTGCCAGTGAGCAGAAAATTGTCAATCTAGTGAACCTGAGGCCACTGTTCTTAGAAAGGCCAGCGTGCAAGGTGGCCCAGACCAGCCTCTGAGATCTGGGACCTCAGGAGGATCCTGCTGTCCCCAAACTGATCAGCCTGGCTGTCATGGTTTATGTTTGTGTCCCCCAGGCCTCATGAGTTTGCATTGTGTATTTGTGATTGGTTTATTGTCTAGCGCTTGGATTGATGGTGTCAGTGCTCCACCCACAAAGGGGTGGAGCCAGGATGTGATGTAATGGCAGGAAGAAGGTGTGTCTTGCTCTTTGCTGGTTCCTGCTTGCTGTTTGCAGCCGCCATGAACTGCGTTCCAGACATGCCCGCCTGTCTTGGAGCCAACTGAGTGTGGACTGAAACCTCCAAAAACTGTAAGAAATAAACCTTTCCTTTCCCGACTCTGGGCTTCAGGTGTTTTGTCTCAGCGATGAGTAAAAAGTAACTAAGACACTGGCTCACTGTAATTAAACCAGTTTCACCAAAAGGCATTATTTATGCTATTGTGATCCCAAATATTGAGTATAGTTATCCAAGTATCGTAATCCTTTTCCAGGTTTCCTCACCATCCAGAAGGTTATGTTTGTAATCCCATTAAGATGTCATTGGAAACCCAGCAAGCTAATTCAATCTACCACCTCCAATCCAACCCACAGCGAGAGTAAAGACAACAAGACATGTTCTAAGTTAAGGGCAGCCAAGGGGTCCTAAATCCAATCCCTGTGAGGATGCCGGGACAAAGGCCTTAATCCTAGGCCTCTTCCAGAATTTATTATCTTACGAAGAAGGGGGTGGCTCAGGGATGAGTGATAGTGAGGATAGCAGGGATTACTGAGTAACTTGAGCTGGTGGCCAGGTGGGAGAAAGGTATCTGCAAAACACAGAGATAAGGATATGCAGAAGGATCAGTTTGCATAATTCAATTAAGGTAGCAACTGAATTGTTTTAGGAGGCTGTTGCTTTGGTTTCTGATTTGTAAATTTTTGTGCTCTGGGGAGTCATAGCCTCTTTACCTTGAGGCTCCTACCCAGTTGACATTCCCGGAGCTGTTGGCTCTAACGTTCAGCTGTGCTCATATCTTTTACAGAGAGCACTGTGTGAGGAAACAAGAGACTGTCTGTCAGCTTTAAGAGATTACATACCAGCACCTCGGCTAGCCTTATTTGCAATGCTTAGAACCAATTGAGGAGAGAAGGAAATACCATAGCCAGCTCTCTACATATCAGTATAAGGAAATCAATCTCCATATAATCAAGGTTACAGCAATTGTTTTTGCATTCAAGGGGAGTCACTGGAGTTGTCTCCCACATATGATGCACACCTACCTTCCTTCCTGGGGTCTGGAATCTTCTAAGCACCTGTAGAGGGGCTTGAGGGGTCAGCTCCAAGCTAAACCCTGAGCTCTGAGTCTGTTTTCATGTGCATTGTCACAATGGGTGCTGTGGGTGGAGGTCGGGCCCATACTGTGTGCCTCCCTGGAGGGACCTTGGAAAACTGTGGCTTCACAGGGCTTTGCCCAAAGCTTCTCGTCCCCTTCTGGTTTTGCTGGGCATCTTGTGCTCTGAGAATCTATGAACTGGACTGCGGTGAGTCCACCCAGTGGATCATCCAACCTGTGGCTGATCTTGGGCACCTCACATGGTCAGAGGATCGGGGCTGGGTGGAGGGAAAGGACGGACTGTGGATGTAGTGTAGCCAACCTGGCAGGGGGTCTAGAAGCAGCTGCTGCCTGTCACTGTGACCTGCAGGCTGGAATGGCTGTCATCGTACCCCTGCTGTGCTCTGCCACCTGATATGGGCTGTCCTGGGAAGGGTGCAGTGGCTGTCTCTGCAGCTGATTCTGCCCTGGAACCTGGAGGCTGCCGTGGTGCTGTCTGTCCATAGCTGGGGACCATGTCTTTCCTGAAAGGGGATCTGGGTGGCACATCTCCCATCCACCTACCACATTTAGCCCTTCATGTTCTGTGCATGCTCTGTCAGGCTGCAGGATTGCCCAGCACTCTGCCCACCTCCTATAGCTAAGTGTCCCCCACCGCAGGTGCCCTGGGGTCTGGACTGTGCCCCTGATAGAATGTCCTCCAGGGGCCAGCTTGCGTCTCCTTCTGGTCTCTGCCTTGGATGTGGTGCGTGTTTGATGTGGGAACTTAGCGTGCTGGGTGCGTGTGACATGCTGGGGGTGGGGCCGAGTGTCCCTGCTGGGGCTGTGCTGCTGTTCACCCCTCAGTCCTTCCCTGCCCCTTTGAGCTCCATGAGGACCCTCAGGTTCAGAGAGGCCAGTGAGACCATGAGGTGACCAGCCAGTCTTGGGCAGATGCTGACAGCCTTCCTGACCCCAGAGTCTTCTGCTAAGCCTCTGTCAACCTGGAAGATAGGCCATGGGTCCACATGTGACTCTTTTTCCCTCCTGTCCCTGCAGGTCCTGCCCCACCACGGTCTCCACGCTGCAGGCTTCTTCATTGGCTTCCTCCTCTCCCTGGTGCTGAGCTGGGTGGCACTCTTCTTGCTGGTACACTATCGGTGTCTGCCTGGAGGCCTGCTTGCCGGACACAGTGTGAGTCTCCCTCCTGGGGTGTGTGGATGGTGGTGGCTCAAGGTGGATGTTCATTCCCCAGCTTGAGCAGCGGATGCCAGACCCCGCTGGGGAGTCAAGAACAATATTCACATCCTGGCCCTGCAGAGAGTGCCGCGCCCCTCCCAGGGTGCTCTCACCATGAGTCCTTTACAAAAGCTCCCTGGACGATTCTCTCTCAAGTTCCATTTCTAATTGACACATAGTAGTTGTGTGAGTGTCCAAGGCACAGTGGACTATTTTGGCACAGGTGTGCACTGTGGTGACCAGACCAGGGAGGTGAGTGTAGGTGGTTTCTGTGCTGGGAGAATTCATTGTCCTCTCTCCTGTCTGGGGACGCACGGCACGTGCTCCCTGGCTGTTGTCGTCTCCCACGCGATGGCACAGCCCTGCTTGCTCCTGTCACCTGGCTGTGACACATGCTCTTTGCCCCAGGACAGCTCTCTACATGGCCACGTGACTCTGTCCTCTGTGCCTGGCTTATTTCACTCACACGACGTCGTCCAGGTCATTCATGTTGTGACAGGGCACTGTCTTTGTACAGTGAGTGTTCGTCTGTGTGTATGTGTCCCATTTTCTCCGATGGACTCTTTGGGTGATTTTTCACCTGTGCACAGTGCGAGAACCCCACACTCGAGCACTGCCCAGGCCCCATTCCACATGTTGCCGTCCTCGGGGAGGCACAGCCTCTTCAGCCTGGCTCCTGCCACCTGTCTTGCTGTTCTTCATGTCACACCCACTTCCTGCCACGCCCGTGACTCAGTGTTCCCAAAGGCATTGCTCACCCCTGTGTGCTTCTCCCCCTTTCCCGAAGTGGCACCCCTGTCACCTATCTTTTAGGACTTAACTCAGGCACCTTCTTCGCTGAAGTCATCGCTGGCCACTTCCTGGCAGGCTCAGGGTCTTTCTGGGTCCCCCCAGCAGCACTTGCCAGCACCTGTGAGCTCTAACTCTGAATCCCTCCCTGGCTTAGTATGGATTCCTACAGGAGCACATCCCTGAGACACGCTTCCATGTTTGGTCAGTAGGAAGTGAACCCCAGAAACAATGAGTGGGGTGAGGAGGCAAACAAGGGAGACTTGTGAGCACCAGCGCCTGGAGCTGAGTCCTGCCCAGAGGCTCCACGAGTGGCACAGAACCGGAACCAGCCACTTCACCTGAGGTGCGGCGGGGCAGGGTGATACCACCAAGATCTATCGGTTATTAAGGGCAAGCAGTGGCAGGGAAGGCCAGGAGGAGGGGTGACATTGTGCCTTGGCCTGGGTATGAAGGCCAGTGTGACTCCCCCCACCCCCAGGAAGGGATGCAAGTGCTGGCCAGGGATCTTGCTTGGTGGGAGCTGCAGCAGTTCAGGTGAGGCTGTGGCAGAGGCCCCCAGGGTCTCTGGGGTCGCCTTGCCTGGGGGTCCTGTGTTTGCACACACTGCACACAGGGCTGGAGTGGTGAGAGAGTGCCCTTGCAGAGTGGAAAGCCACGGGGGCTGTCAGAGAGCTGCAGAAGCTGCCTTCTTCTAGGACAGCCTTTGTAGGTGGGTCTCTGTGTGCAGGACCATGGTGGGCTCAAGCCGCTGTGACTCAGTGTCACCCTCCTGTCCCACACCTGGAACGGAGCACCTACTGTCCTGCTCTCTCACTTTGTGTGGTGAAGACTGGTTCCTCAGGTCAAGCAGCCAAGCCAGGGTAGGATCCGGCTTCTGGTGACCCCATCTTTTCGGAAACAGAAGTTTTGTCCCCACTTGTGGTCCCTTGCTGGCTGTGTCCCTGCTGTGAAGAAAAACTGTGTACATGGTTCCCCCAGGCTGTCATCCATCAGGGGACAGGACGAGCCTGCACTGCTGCACAGAACAGGATTTGTTTCCCGGAGATTAAAGGCAGATTGGCACGGCTGCAGGATGACCACTGCACAGAGCTGGAATGTGATTAAGGCCGAGACCCTTGCAGTATTTTTTCCCCGATGTTAAGAAGGGAAATTTTTGTGCATTTTTCTTTATTTTTTTGCCAGCATGGGGGCAACCAGTGTGCCATAAAGCAGAGAGAGCTTCTGAGTCAGAGCGAACTGGGAGGACAGAATAAGCCCAGCTCTGTTTGAGCCCTGTGAGCATCAGCATGTTATTGCACCATTCTGAGCCTCAGTCTCTTTAATTGTAAATTGTGGACACTTTTCAGATACAGCACACACAGCTCCCCCAATACTACTGGTATAGGAACAAGAATTCTTACATGTGAGCGGTCAACTCCTAGCCATTTCTGCAGAACTAACATTCTGGGCAAAAAAGAGATCTCGTGTATATAATAAGAAACTGGGGCTTCATTTTCTTTAATGTCATTTTGATCTCCTAATCCCAGGTTCTAATTAGAAACTGGCCAGATCTGTGGTGTTGTGGCTTCTAGCCTATTATGGGTTTCCCTCAACCTGATGGTGACAATTCTGATGATGGTGATGATGGCGGTGCTGATCGTAGTGGTGATGGTGGTGATGGTGATGACGATGGTGGTGATGATGGTGGCGATGGCAAAGATGGTATAATATTTCTGTAAGTCAGAAGGCTTCCACATCCATTGCTTCATTTTATCCCCACAGGTCTATAGGAGTTAGAGCTCCAGGAAAGTGCAGAGGCTTTGTGACTTCATTGGCATCTTAAGAGCCCACAGTGTGACGGGCTGGCCAGCTCCTCTCTCCGCAGCTCTGGCCTTTTCTTCCATCACAGCGCACAGCAGCCCGAGAAGGCCTGCTCAGTTGTTGTGTCTGTTTTTCTTCTCTAGGCGCTGTATGCTGAGAACAAGCTGGAGCCCTCGCCGTTTGCCTCAGCGGATGGTATCAGTGAGGATCTCTCTCTCAATGATCAAATGATCGACATTCTTACTTCCGAGGACCCCAGGAGTATGCTGCAGGCCTTGGAGGAGTAAGGTTTCTCCCTCCCATTTAGTAGTTCTAACCCACCAGTTGCTGTGCATTGGACGCTCTGCTTGCTGTAAGGCAGCTCCGTGTGTGGGGCGACAGCTGTGATCACACACCTTGCTAACAGGAAGGTGAGAGCTGGCTGAGTCCAGAAGAGGAAGTCGTTCCTTCGGGGGTCACAGCCACTCTTCCTAGAGGAGCTGATGTTTGTAATCAACCCTTGTTGGTGGAGGAAAAGCTTTCTAAGTGGATTAGGTGTGAGAGGCTTCTCAGGGAGGGAGGACAGGGCAGAGGGAAGGATGAGAACGGGCTAGATACAGTTGATGAAATCTAAGTGGCTAAGTGTCATGGGTATGTGGACTGAGGAACAGAGTCTAGAGAAACGGAAGGGGGCAGCTCCAAAGAGAGGAGAGACCAAGTATTTGATGGCTTGCTGGACTGAGTTTAGGCTTTTCTGTTTATTTAATGGAGAATGATGTTGTATTGCATATGTAAGTAGAATTTCATGCCAGTGATTTAAGAACTGACAGAATCCTCTCAGTAATCCTATGAAGTAGATACTGTTTTTACATCTTACAAGATGAGGACTTGGAAGAGATGAACGGATTTGCTTAAGGGCACAGGATAGTGAATGCAGGCTTGGATCTCAAACCAGGCAATTCAGAGTCCAGGCTCTCAGGATGCCACACAATCTAAGAGTTTTCTGGCCAGGCACGTAAGTCTGACTTACTAACTTACCATCACTGGGTAAGGTCTCTCTACCTGGCCTTCCCTTTTTTCCTTTTGACAAATATTTCCAAGTGATTGCTTCATATGTGTCCTTTTTGCAGTTTCTAGTTGTGATTCTTTCACCTTTTGTTTCAGCAAACATATTAAGCATAATGATTTTAAAGTCTTTTAAACCTTTGTTATCCGGTCCTCCTTTCTGTCTGTTGTCTT
This sequence comes from Cavia porcellus, assembly GCF_034190915.1. NCBI lineage: Eukaryota > Metazoa > Chordata > Mammalia > Rodentia > Caviidae > Cavia > Cavia porcellus. The sequence continues at coordinate 69,904,096 of NW_026947501.1, read as the reverse complement.
CTGTGTCCCTTAGCTATTATTGCAGTTTCTTTTCTCCTCATATTTTGGATTGTGTGCTAGACATCATGTATGAGAATTGAGATGGCACCCTGAGGACGAGGATGCTGTCTTCTTCCGGGCAGCTATAATTGATCCTAAAAAAGTTAAGGTTCTTCCAAGCTGGACCTCACATTGTCTAAATCACAGTCTTATTTGATCATAACTGATTTTTTTTTGTACTGGGGGTGCACTCACGACCTTGCACCTGGCAGGTGGATGCTTATGCCACTGAGCTAAATCCCCGGCCCCGTAATTGATTCTTTTGCTGTTTACTTTCCTTGATTTCTTAGGCTCTTGGCTGTTGATGACAGAGCTGCACGAGAATGCTTTGAATTTGGATCCTATTTACAGGAAACTTTTCTGATTCTAGATCAGATGCTTAGCTTCACCCACTGATTGCTGTGGGTGAGTTATTGCTGTGATCTCAGAATTATCGTGATAGCCTGCAATGCCTTATTTTTAAAATATGTTGGTGTCACATTTTAAAACGTGTAGTTGCTTTCAGACTCCCTACTTAGTTGTGTCCTCTTGGAAGGGCATCTTGGTTTTGGTGTTTGGCAAGTCAAATAATTTGTGTTCAATTAGGGCTAAGAGCTTTACTCCTTGTTATGCATTTCCTAATTAGGTTTGGGCACGTTGGATTTAACGAGACTCTTGTGAGCCTCAGTGTCCTCACCTCTTCGATGATGAGTCCAGAACCTGCCTCTAGGGATGCTGTGCTTGTCTTTCCTGATAATGACATGAAAGGCACTCAATGCAAAAGCATCCTTAGGGTGACAGCTGCCTCTGAGCCTGGGTCACAGAGCAGACACTGAAGAGAAGTGTTCAAATGATGCGTGCTCCTTTAGTCTTCTTTGGTACACTGAAACAGCATCGCTCCCATGGTGAGCATAATCATCCTGTGCAGCAGACGTGTGCTGATAAACATTGTTAAAAAAGAAAATAGCACTGAAAGTAGGAGGCCGTCGAGGCAAAATTGAGCATCTTCCCGGTCCTGTCGGCCTGGCCTGGGAAACAGTCTCATGGGATAAAGAGATGGACCCGGGGTGGAGCCTGGGCAGCCCGGCCTCTGCCTTCTTAGTGTTCCCCCTCAGTGGGCTGGGAGAAAAAGCCCTGCTGTGTCTGTCTCACACCCTTTGGGAGCTGACTGGTGCCCCATGGGGAAGGACTCTCATTCTGTGGAGAAGGATGCTCCTCCCTTGCCCTGGACCTTTGGGACCCAGGCGTGCAGAATGGACCTTGCGGCATGGAGGGAGCCGTCCTGGCTTATCCACGTCTGACTCTCAGGGCTGTGTGGCCTGGGTATTTCAGCTTTGCGCAGCCCTTCTTCCCTTCACTTCTTGATCAGAATGTCAAGGATGATGATTTAAAATTTACCACTTGCATCTTTCCTCAGTGCCAGGGAGGAAAGTTCCTGGCAGAGAGGTTCATAACAGTCACTTGGTGTTGCATGTGCTAAGAACGGGTAGTTAGCAGTGTTTCCCAGGTATAAGTTGCCCCACCCTGAACCCCTCATGGAAAGATAGACTGAAATGGATTTGTATTGTAATCCCAAATAATATGTGTGGTCATCCAAGTATTGTAATCCTCTTTCTAGTTTTCCTCACAATCCAAAAAGTCATATTTGTAATCCCATTGAGACCTCATTGGAAACCCAGCAAGTTAATTCCGATCTACCAACTCCAATCCAACCCAGAGTAAAGACACCAAGACATGTTCTAAGTTAAGGGCAGCCAAGGGTTCCTAAATCCAATCCCTGTGAAGATGTGCAGACAAAGGCTCTGATCCTAGGCCTCTCCCAGAATTTATTATCTTGTGAAGAGGGAGGTGGCTCAGGGATGAGTGACAGAGAAGATGGTGGAATTATGTGAGTAACTTGAGCTGGCTGGCCAGGTAGGGAGAATGGCATCTCTGTAAATTGCAGAGATAAAGATATGCAGAAGGATCAATTTACATAATCTAAGGTAGCAATGGAATTGTTTTGGGGCGCTCTTTGGTCTCTGAGATGCAAACTCTTGTGCCCTGGGGAGTCATAGCCCCTTTACCTTGATGCTCCTACCCAGTTGACATTCCTGGAGCTGTTGGCTCTAACATCTCCCGTGCTCATATCCTGTACACGGAGAACACTATTTGAGGAAACAGGACTGTCTGTTGGCTTTATAAATTACATACCAGCACCTCTGCTAGTCTTATTTGCAATGATTAAGAGCCAGCTGAAGAGAGACGAAAATATCCTAGCCAGCTTTTTACAAATCAGTATAAAGAAATGAGTCTCCCAATAATCAAAGTCACAGTAATTGTTTTGCAATCAAAGGGAGTCACTGGAGTTGTCTTTCACAGATTTGATTGTGTAATAAGCACCAGAATATTTAATTTGCAAATTCATAGCACTCTGTAACCTTCCCGCCAGATTAAGTGGTACTTTCAATTAGGAAAGTCCTAAGTCCTTGATTTAAAAGGTGATGGGGTATGAGAAGCCAGGTCTTCTTTATTCCAGGGCTGACGCTGGCTGGCCATGACGCGTCAGTGGACCAGGGAGGTTCCGTTCACAAGGGTTCTGGAGTTTTATATCTAAGTTTCCTCGGGAGCAGATCTTATTTTGCTTGAGAGTGTGCAACACTGATTCTCAGGCATGGCCTGTGAGTGTTCAGCTTGAGAGCTAAATTTATTCCTTCTTTTGTCCGGCCTTCTAACCCCTCCCCACCCACCACCCTATGCCAGCATTTGATATTTATCGAATTCCATATCAGACACCATAGTTGGATGCTGGCCACAGGGACCTGGTCTTTTCTTTCCTTTAATCACAGCATTGTCAATTACTTCTAATCTTTCTATCTTGACTTATAGTTAGGCTTAGCAGCGACCAGAAAGAAAATATCCCTCAGAATGTGAGGGGCTTAGTATGCACCCAAATCCCTGATATTCTCCCCACTAAAAATAGCCATTTTCTTCAGTGCATCATTTATCCTGTTGTAATTCCTGCTCAAGGTTTGACTGGGGTTGTAAATGCTCCATCAGGAAACCTGCCTGTCGCCTCCTTTCCAAGCCCACAGCCGTACCTTTGTTCTCTCTTTGGATTTAGTTTTCACTGGCAGCATTTCCTGGACAGCTTGGTGATTTGGTTTCCATCTCATTTATTCATAGGCTGTCTCTTACAAAGAGGATTGGAAGAGGATTCTTGGCTTGATTTTTATCTGACTCCTTGACTGTTGCTACAGTGGAGGGGCTGGGACCCAGCAGATGCTGGGACCAGAGGGAGGCAGAGCCAGGCTGGGCTGGCAGGTCTGGAAGCTCCCAGAAGCGTAGCTCCTGCTGGGCGGTGGCTGTGCTCCTGCTGGGTGCTGGCTGGGCTCGGGGCTGACCACGGCCAGTGCCTCACGCCTGTGATTTTCATTAGTTTCTCACAGCAGCTGCCATTTTTGGACCTGGCCACTGAGGTTCAGTGTGGCTTGCTGGTGTTGCCGATGGCCACGCAGGAGGTGAGGACTTGCATCCAGCCCTGAGCCCTTTCTACTGCATGATTCTGCTGAGAGAATAACCTTTTAAAACGGTGCAGCTTAGATTTCTGAGGAAGGCAACAGAAATAAGAACCAAAAGCTGCCCAAACCCCGTGTGTTTCTTTTGTGATTGGAAGAAGACGATCACCATTGTGCTGCTGCTCCCCGCATCGCCCCAACCATTTCTGAACTGTTTCCTAGAAGGAAAATGTGTGGCGTTTGAGAGCTGATTTTTAAATGTATGTTTAAAGCAACTCTTTGTGTGCCAACCATATGACTTTTTTTGGTTACAATTCCTGTCTCTTTTAAAATTTTTATTTTATTAGTACACATTTACACTACAGAGTGATCACATTCAGGGGAGAGGCGGATGGCACTTTTATTCTTGGCAAATTTCTGCAGAGAGGTGATTGCAGTCCTCCCGCCTGAAATCCCGAAGCCTGACAATGCAGCGGCTTGTCTCAGCTTCTTTTATTTGTTCCTTCTCTGGGTTGTTTGCTCACACGCACAGTAATTTTAAAGCAGTAACTGATCATCTGTGCTGACCCTTGCCAAGCCTGGTTCTGTGCCCAGCCCCTGGTGGTCCTGGCGGCTGATGGTGAACAGGAGCCTTGGTTTTATCTCTGTAGAGTGTGCACAAGCACAGAACCCACACCGCACATCGTGATAGCTGTGCACCCCCCAACATGTGTGGAGGTAAAGGAGCAAAGGGCACCATTTAAGAGCGGCACCTGTAACCCCAGCACTGTGGGAGGCTGAGGCAGAGGTATCTTCAGTTCAAGGCCAGTGATTGAAGGAGACCTTGTCTCAAAATCTAAGAACCACAAAAAATAAAAAGGGCTGGGGGTGTAGCTCCATGTGAAGGCCTTGGGGTCAGTCACTACAGTCCCTTTCTCCGGGGCCAGGAGGGCTATGAGCATTTGAGGGACAAAAAGAGGAGCAAGCCAGGCTGGCAGGTGCTGGGCATGGCAGGGAGGGCGCTGCAGCTCTGGGTTTTCCTGACACTCAAGGCTGCTGGAGCGACCTCTCTTATACGTGTGAAGTTAATGTCTTTGTCTCCATCTCACCTGGAACAGCAGGCAGTTCTAGGTGGACAGGGACTCTGCCCTGCTACTCGTTTGTCCCCAGGGCCTCAGCCAGTGCCAGGCACACAGGAGTTGTGTGTGATGGGCTTTGCAGTTCACTTAGAGGCTCTGACCCTACCAGGCAGAGGTTAGGAGAAGGACCAGTGTCACTCAAGCCAGAAAACAGCACAGCCTTTCCTGGAAGTGGTGTAACCTCAGAGGCTACCCAGAGTCCCTGGGATGCCTGGCTATGGCTGGGATGCCCTTGCCAAGTGAGATTCTGCTGGAGGAGATGACAGATAGGAGCAGAGCTGCATCCGTCTGTTGGGAGGGCAGGTTGCCGGGTGGTACAGGCAAGGTGTGTGGCCTCAGGAACACATGGGATTCATCTGCCTGCTGCTTCTTGGTGAATGACAAGGCAAGGACACCAGGGCAGAGAAAGGAGGGGAGGAAAGTGAGGCTCAGTCCAGGGCCTCCTCCTGTCCCCTGGAGAAGCACACAGGAGCTGCGGCTGCACTGAGTACCACTGAGCATCTGGGGTCCTGTGGCTGGGTGAGATGCCTTCCCCTCTGTGGCTAGAAGTGGACTGGGGGTGGGGTCAAGGGCAGGAACTCAGGCCAAGCATCTGCTGCCTCTCAGGCTTCTGTGACAATGGGGAGACGGTGCCCACCTCACCTAGGGGTCAGGGTAGCCCCAAGACCAGCCCAGCACTATGTACATTGATAGCCTTTGCGGTGGGGGAGAGGGATGGGGGTGTCCTTCGGCTGTTGAGTCACCTGACTGTGACTTTAGTGGCTTAAAACACCCCTAGCTTCCTCTTTCCCAGTCTGCGTCAGTTCATGGGGCTGAAGTCAACTGTGAGCGGGTCCACATTCTCTCCAGAGGCCCTGGGATGAATGTTCCCAGCCTCTTCTGGCTTCTGGTGGCTGTGGTGGCCATATGAGTGGCCAGTCAGTCCAGTTTCTGCCTCTCATGTCCTCCATCTCTCTGCATGTCTCCAGTCTCCCTCCCTGGGAAGACACTGCCAGTGTGGGTTTGGGGCTCCCTGGAGAACCTATCATGAGACCCAATGTCCATCTCCTTCACATCAGAGCATCTGCAAGGCTCTCTGTCCTCATGGGGTCACATGTAGAGGCTCCAGAGTTTAGGCCCTGAAATCTCTGGGGTGGTTACTCAAGCAAATGACCATGAAGTCTGGAGAGAATAAGGAAGAGGAGGAGAAATGGGAAGAGTGAGAGGAGGTGCCCAGGGTTGGTGCCTTAGTGAGACGTGTCATAAACTTGCTCCTGGGATGTCCTGCAGATTCTGTTTTGATGGTGGCATAGAGGAGAAGTCCCCTGTCCAGGAAGCCGTGGCTGGCCAGGGCTCAAAGCCAGGTCTCTGACTTCAAGGTTTCCTCATTCTGTGCAGAGATTATGCAAATCCTCCTGGCCCCCAAAATAATATTATGTAAAGAATGTCCCAACCAGGAGTGACATTGGTTCCCTTCAGTTCCTCCATTAACTGAGAAGAATTGAGATCTAGAATGAATTTCCTTGACTTAAAGACCTAAGAAATTCAACACATTTCTCAGCCTGTCCCCAGCCTGCCAGATGTCTGACATGGCCCCAGCGTGGCTTCCTCCAGCAGCCACAGCATCTGGGCTGCCCGGGTGGGGCGCCCATCATACCTCACTCTTAACAGCTGCCCTCTGAGTCGGGCCTGTATGCCCAGTTTCCCCCGTGGGAATCCACGAGACCAGTCCAGCTCAGGTACCATGGGAAGTGAGGAACCCGAGTAAACCCTCCGCCCTGGCTCGACGGCCCTCGGCTGTGGTGGCTGCTGTGGCCAGGGGTGGGGGTGGGGGGAGACGCGCAGCCAACAACTTTGGAGGCCCAGCAGGCAGGCAGAGCTGCTCGCTGGATTACGATGTCATCCGGCCCAGGCTGTCCTCACTTCCTCTCTGGTCCTTGCATCGAGCCCCATCGCCACCTCCTTCTGGACCTCTGGCACTGACCGCAGGCCTGGCTCTGACCCTCTAGCTATTCTTCCCACACCAGCCGGAGGCGTCTTCTGGGCAAATCCTCTGGGCCTCTCAGAGCTGTATGCTCTCGGCTTCCTCCACAGTGGCCCCTACGGCTCCGTGTCGTCTGCTCAAGGGCTCACGGCCTGGACTGCAGTCACAGTTAGCATGTTGCGGTGTGGAGAAGACAGTCAAACCTGGTGCCACTGTGGGAATTCTAGGGAGGCAGGCGGCAGCTCGTTCTGAAGAGCACCTTCCTATCTGAGCTTGTCACCCACAAGGGGCCACCTCCCTGGACGGACAGTTTCTTCTCATTGCCATGGGGCCGGGGAAGGTGAAGCCAAGGGGCAGGGGAAGAAACCCAGGGGATCGGAGTCCTGTTGGGGAAGAGGACTTAGCTGGTGTCCGAGGTTTTCATTTCTGGAAACATCTTTAGATTCCCCATCCCTGAGTTTCTTTCACAGGACACTCACTGAATCTTTAGATGGAGCAGTCCATATTTCAAAGGAAGTTTACCTACTCAAGCTTGCGTCCGTCCATCCACTCCTGTACCACCGCCACCCCCTTCCCTTTCCCCTCCCTCCTGTCTTCCATTCCTTCTGCGCATTCCTCCTTCCTTTCATCCACTCAGCCAGCCTTCTTTCCTTCCCTCCATCCTTTCACCCACCCACCCACCCACCCAGTCATCCATGTGATTGTTCTCCTTCATCTTCTTTACCATGAAGGATGTCACTAATGACATCCATGGCAGACACAATGACAGCAGCGCAGTGAGCAGCCACCTGTCCAGTTTGTGTTTTGCCCCTGCGGTCGAGCGGGACGCCGTGGGGCGGAGGGTAGAGCAAGATCACTCGTGCCTCGAGTCATGGTTCAGACCCGTCTGCCATGTAATAGCTGCATGGCTTTGAGCAAAGACCTTTAATTTTTTCATGCTTAGCTCCTTCAGCTGTGAAAAACAGGTAAATCACCTTCGTTGTAAAACTAATCTGAGGTTAAATGCATGAAGTGTGTCCAGCTATTGAAACAAGGCCTGTTAATCGGAGGTGTTATTATGAATTCTCCAATCGATGTTCATTTGCCTCGGGTGATGGTAGCCTCATGTAGCCTACAGGAAAAGAGGCTCCGTGATGTGTGCCTTGCCTGAGCTCACCCAGTTCTGGGAGGGGGGTAAAGCTGAGCGGGTGGCTCCAGCCCATGTCCAGGCATGAGGAAATCATGGGAAAAACAATTGGATACTTGGGAGGAGGTCAGGGAGGGAAGGTCGCAGAGGCTCAGAGTGGGCATGGGCTCTCCCATCCCCTTGCTGTTTCTGAGCTGACTCAGGGTGGCCACTGAGTAGGCTGGGCAGTGGGCAGCCGTGGTGAGACCCCAGGATCAAGAGCTCCCTGTATCTGTCTCCCTAAAGCCGCCGCATAGTGCCGGGAGAGGGAGCGTGAATCTGACTTGGTCACAAACTTTAGGAGGATTAATGTGCTGTGGGCAGGTGCAAACGGCAGAGCCTGCGTATCTTACACCCGTTTCTGTTCCCAGCAGCCAGAGGCTCGGTGGCCGCGAGTTTTACCGACGTCTTGCTCACATACAGTGGTTGTTTGTATAATACAAAAAGGGAAGAAAAGAGGCTTTCTCTTCCCCGCTCTTTGCTCTGGCTGCTGCCTTGAAGTGTTGCTTGGCTGCCTTCCCACGCTGCTTTGCAGCCAGCTGGTTATGAACTGAAACCTCCACAAACAGTGAGCTAAATAAACCTTTCCTCCTTCATTTTGGGGGTTGGGCATTTTGTCTCAGCAATAAGAAAAAAGTAACTGAGACATTGCTTTAAACTTTATTTATTTATTTTATTGATTTGTACCCTTGATTAACCTTCAGCTAGAATTCAGACAGCGAAGATCCTCCGGAGAAATTTGCCCTAAATTTTCATTGTTCAGGTCCTTAGACAGGCTGTAAATGTGATTTCTGGTCCCAGCGTGGAGCTTCACTGAATTATCTGCCCATGAAAGTTGACTTTGGATGGGGAAAATTCCAGCCTCACTAATTCTGAATTGGTTTTTGTGGTTTTACTCTGCTTACCTCAGTAACTTGAAGATGCCAGATTTTATGTAAGAAAGGCTGTGGTTCTAACCGTCTTCTCTGGGTTAATGATCATGTTGATTAATGAGTTCCCCTCCACATTCAGAGAACATTTGGTGCCCTGTGCACCAAATCCTGTCCTGATTTTAATCTGCCACCTTTCTCACCATTCAGTGAGAACTTGATTGATTTTTGTATGAACCAAAAGAGAAAAGACATCAATGACATTCTCTCTACATTCTTTCTCTCTCTCTCTCTGTCTCTTTCTCTATCATCTGTAGCTGATCAAAGTATTAACCAGCTCTTATATAATTTACGCCGTGCTGTTTCCTATGCTTCCACAGGATCTTACTGTGGGAGACTTTAATCATCAATTTAGTATCGACACTTAGGAAGTGCAGTCTGCATGCTGGAATGGGCTTGAACGCTTGTGTGAATTCAGTCATTGGCAAGAGGGACGGACAGCCCTTGTGCAGTTCGTATATGCACAAACCTGGGTTGAGCAAATATGTTTGTCTTCAAAGTGCAGGGACAGGATGACATGTTTGTGCCTGGAAAAAAAAACGATAGAAATTTCCCTGGGAATGCCGGGTATGAACACTGCCAGCTCTGTGAGTTTTTGAAACAGTAAATAAGTTTAAGAATCAGACCCCAAGGCTTGTGGCTCAGAATGTCCCAGTCTGCCTTTTGGTGTCTTTAGGTACTTTTGGGGGTGATGGACAAATACAGTAAGTCCCCAGTTTACGAATGAGTTCTGCTCTGGGCAAATTGTCCGAAAGCCAGATTCATTCGTAAGTCAGATTCATTTGTAGGCCAACAAAGAGAGTCTTACACTGTACACTGTGAAAGTTCTCAACTTGGATGTATGTGTGTGAGGTGTCCTCAGAATATGGCGGTGTTTATATTTTTAAAAACTTATCACAGTACTGGACACAGTGACATTATCCCCCTCAGACCACCCTCCTTGCTTCAAGAACACTTACCCGATTATCTTGCCGTTTTCTGCAGCAGCTCTGAGGTCCTCCGTCATGAGTGTCTTCAGTTGCACTGTCATGGCTGCCTTGATGTCTGAATCACTTTAAAGCTTCAACAGCAGTTTCGCCAAGGTGGTTTGTCCTCACCGTCTCACTCCTGGATCTGGTGTGGTGTGACCTCTGGCTCTTTTTCAAAGTCCAAATAACCCTGAAATGTAAATGTTTTGAATTGATTAGGGCATCGAGGCAGCCCTGACAGTGCCACCAAGACACTCATGACAGGGGGTATCCAGGGCTGCTTCAGACAGTGGCAGGGACCATGGGCCAGTGCAGCTGGAGCGAGAGGGAGAGTGCTCGGGGATTATTGGCACTGTGTCTTCCAGTGTAACAGATCTTCTAAAATTTCAAATATAAACATTCACCGTATTTTTGACCAGATCATACTTCACCGTAATTAAATAGTGCCCCGCCCGGTGTGGTGGTGGGAAGTTGCCTCTTGGCCCGTGGACCTAACCTTGTATGCAGGTGCTGAATCCTTAGTATTTCTTTTCTTCTTCTGAGGCCGTTTGAAAAATACACAGGTGAGACCTTCACTAACAGCCTGGCATTTCAATCAATGTACAGGGACGGTTTCTTCCTTAGGTGGCTCTGGGGTATGGGCAGTTTCCTTGTTGTTACTTCTGATGGTGCAGCCACCATGACTGATGCTTGGACTGTTAGGGTGCAGGTGGCTCTGGGGGGCCTCCCAGAACGAGGAGAAGGCCAGCTGTGGGCTGTGATTGTTCTCCTGGTGTCTTGGGGGAGCAAAGGACGGTGGAGACTGTTATGTAGGGTCCACGGGACGGCAGGCTGCGCTGTGCAGTCTACATGTTAAGCCCTGCACAGTACTCAGGAGGCCGGCTGCCCGTTGTGCTGTGTAGAGACTAAGTCCGGTCCTGAGATTCCTCAGCTGCTAAGTGGTTGGCAGCAAACCACAAATGCCCGGGAAATATGCGGTTTGCCCCGCACAGGTGCCGTGCTGTCCTGTGGAAGTTAATACGTGCACAGAGGGCGGGCTGGGGAGGTGTCCACCCTCCCATCCTTGTAATAAATGGCCGCAAACTCGGAGGCTTACAGTTCTGGAAGCTCAGGTGGGAAGTGATCTCTACAGGCGGACGTCATGGTGTCAACTCTAGGGGCCCCTCTTCCTTGCGTCTTCCCGCTCTGGGGCTGCTGGGCCCTTTGCTCTGGCCCACAGCTGACAAGTGCCTTTCTCTGGCTCCTTCCTCTCGCCGCCTTGGACCCGACGCCTCTTCTACCTCCTCTTGTGGTTTTAAAGCCCTTGCTGTTCACCTCCTGATGTCAGGGTCGCCTGATGAGCAACCGTAGTTCCGTTCACCACTCCTGCCGTGGAACTGAATGTGAACATGAGTGTGGAGGTTAAAACGTGTGGTCTCATATGTCATTTTGTTTCTCAACCTGTAATGTGGCTGTTTCATTTGTTTTGGCTTTTACCCTGAGTGGGTAAAAAGCTCACGGCTTTCACACTGAGCTACGTTTTGGCCTCCTTTTTTTCTTTTTTTCTCTTCTTCCCCTTCCCTCCCCTTCCTCGCCTGTCTTTCTTTTGAGACAGAGTGTCCCAGGCTGGGCTTAAACTTGCAGTAGTCCTGACTCAGCCTCCTCAGCCTGGGTTACTCCGGTATGTGCCACCACGCTAAGCCCACCTCTATTCTCTTAGGGTCCTGCACTAAGCCTGAGATAAGCTGACGTGTGATAGTTTCAGGAAGGCATACGAGTTTAGTATAAGCCTTCCATATGGTGGGAGCCAGCACAGGGAAATGAAGGCTCAGAGAAGCAACCAAAGTTGAACACAGTGAACTAGACAGAGAATAGCAAGGCACTGAAAAGCACCTAAGTGCTGTGGGGACGTTCAGGAAGGGTGTGAATTCTTTTAAAAAGGTCTGTTTGCACAGGATTCTCATGCTCTCAGCCTTCCAAGCTTGGTGGTTGAGATCAGTTTCCTGCGGGCATGGCAAGGCCGAATTTCATGTGATGATTTTGCCTCCTGCTCTTAAGACGCAGCATAGAAGTCAGCCTGATCTTGTACATGCTCGCATTTATTTTTGAAGTGCCTTTAACCTAGAATAGTCAGTACGCGGGAGCAGCACACCTGGAGGAGATGTGTTCGTTCTGATGCCCTTAGCAGCAGGATTAGATAAATACAAATAGACTGAGAGACGGGGAAACGTGCGCATCTGTTCTCTTTCTCTGTGTGTCTGTCTGCTACTTACCTGTCTCTCCCTCCCGGACAGTTACAGATGCACATTGAGGAATTTGTAGGTAAGGTTGTCAATTTGCTTTAAAATGCTCCAGAATGCATAGAAGGAAATGGATAAAATAAGAGCAGTGGCCAGTTTTAAACTAGGTAATGTTAGAGTCATAAAATTATCTCTACTTTAAAGTGCTTCAACTGTCTGTAAAATTTTCTTTGAAGACTTATATTTTTGCAGGTAGATGCCATTTTCTCCTATCAGTTCAGCAAAGGCTTTTTCCTGTGTAGAGAGCAGGATAGAGGAAGATCAAACGCATTGCTGGGTAGTTCTTCCAGAAAGCAATTTGCTTATCAAAGGACTTCAAAATGGTGCTAATATTTGACCCTGTGATTCCTTTGTGGGCTTCTGTACAGAGGAAATTATTGTGACTGTCAAAAGCTCTGTACAATGATGCGTACTTCATGGTTATTCTAGATTTTGAAATTTGCAAGTGCCCTGAAGGCACAGTGGAAGAACAGTTAATTGAACAGTGGTGTATCAGATGGAGAGCATCTTGCACACATTATAAAGGAGATACATAGTTTTAAAGACACCTGTTACATTAATTGAAAAAACGAGGCTATAATTATACTTTCTGCCATACACATAGTGAACATTTATGGAAAATATATGCATGAAAGAAATCCTGGAAAAATATAGCAAAAATTCCATCACCGGTTGTAATTCAGTGGTGGACCCATAGTGAATGAAGTCTTTCTCTGAATTCCTTATTTTCTTGATTTTAAAAATCATGAACAGTGGCTGGGGATTTAGCTCAGCGGCATAAGCGCTTGCCTTGTAAGCAGGCAGTCATGAGTTCAATCCCTGGTACCAATACTTTTTTTAAAAGACCAAAAAAAAAAAAAGATGTCAAAAATCATGAACATAAATTTATTCTAGCTTTTATAGAAGTCTAATTAACATATTGTAAGTCTCACCTTTTGACGAGTATAGTCTGGTGTTTGTTACAGGCAGAAAATAATCACACCACCACCGTCACAACTGTTTTAGATGCTGGGACCCTGTGAAGAATCTCACAAATATTTTTCAAGTATACTTTATTTTTAGATCAGTATTGAATTTGCAAGAAAATAACACAGAACTCCCATATGTCCTATATCCATGTTTCCCTAGTACTAACATTTCATATTAATAAGGTACATTTATTGGCTAGCTTTCCCTGGCTGGGACAAGATATCTGATGTACACAATTTGGATGAGGAAGGGTTGGTCTGTGGTTTCAGAGGCTCAGTCGGTGGTCGGTGTAGAAGAGGAAGGCTGTTGGAGTCATGGCAGCCAGCTGCTCAGAGAGAACAGGAGGAGAGCCAGAGAGAGAGGAAGGGGCCTGCACGGGGCGTCCCCTGAGGGCACACCCCACTTCCTACACACAGACTCTGCTCCTAACGCTGTGAGCTTGTCAGTGGATGAATGTTGGGGGACATTTTAGACCCATACCTAAATGGTGCATGTCATGGTTTGTTTAGATTTCCCTGGGTTTTAGTGTGATTCTTTTTTTAATTTTCTGCTCCAGGATATATTACATTTAGTTACCATCTGTAATGTACATTTTATTCTATTTTACTATTTTATTTTATTTTTGTCTTTTTGAGACAGGATCTCACTATGTTGTTCAGGCTGGCCTTGGGCTCACTTTGTAGCCCAGGCTGGTCTTGAACTTGCAACAATCCTCCTGCCTCAGTCTCCCGAGTGCTGGGATTATAGGAGTGAGCCACCATGCCTGGCTGTAATGTACTAAATTAAACTTTATTTTTAAATCCTTCAAATCTATTAGCTCTCCTCTCCCTTCTTGGTCTTATTGTTGACTTGTTGGCAAAGATCACGTTTTAATTAGTTCTGACCCCATTGTTACTGGTATCTTACCTTACTCGTTTATTCAGTGAAAATCTGCTGATTTAGTGACTTGCCTTTGCTAACTGGATGGAGCAGAAGGGACAGAGGCTAAGAGAGAAAGAAGGGAAGGAAGAAAGAAAGGCCTAACCTGCGAGGTGAAGCTCTGAGGGATGCTGGTTTCTCTGTGGTTTTGTAGAAGAGCATTCTTTTGACCTCTGTGTTTCCCAGGTTGGAGATTGCAACCCTGAACCGGGCAGATGCAGATCTGGAGGCTTGTCGAACCCAAATCAGCAAGGATATCATCGGCTTTCTGCTGAGAAGCCTGACCTGTGGAGGGCACCTCTCCCCCCAGGTGGAGAGGAGGATAGGTTCTGTTTTGAAAAAGCAGTTTCTGCTGCTGGAAAATGAAGTACAAGAAGAGTGTGATCGGAAGATGTTGGCGCTGACAGCTGAATGTGACCTGGAAACAAGAAAGAAGACAGAAAACCAGTACCAGAAGGAGATGCTGGCGATGGAGGAAGCCGAAGAGTTGCTGAAACGTGTTAGTGAGAGGGTAAGACAGCTCTGAAGGCATTCAGTGCCTCACTTCTCCTCAGAGATTCATTTATCCATCTACCCATCTATCCATCCATCCACCCATCTATCCACTTACGTACCCATCCATCCATCCATCCATCCATCCATCCATCCGTCTTTCCATCTATCCATCCATCCATCCATCCATCCATCCATCCATCCATCCATCTTTCCATCCATCTATCCATCCGTCTTTCCATCCATCCATCCATCCTCTGTCTTTCCATCCATCCATCCATCCTCTGTCTTTCCATCCATCCATCCATCCATCTATCATCTATCCATCCATCCATTCATCCACCCATCCATCCATCTTTCCATCCATCCATTCATCCATCCATCCATCTTTCCATCCATCCATCCATCTTTCCATTCATCCATCCATCCATCCATCCATCCATCCATCCATCCACCTATCCATCCATCTTTCCATCCATCTATCCATCCGTCTTTCCATCCATCCATCCATCCATCCTCTGTCTTTCCATCCATCCATCCATCCATCCATCCATCCATCTATCTTTCCATTCATCTATCCATCCATCCATCATCTATCCATCCATTCATCCATCCATCCATCCATCCATCCATCCATCCATCCGTCTTTCCGTCCATCCATCCATCTATCTTTCCATCCATCCATCAATCCATCCATGCATGCATCCATCCATGCATTCATCAATCCATCTACACATCCATCCATCCATCCACCTGTCCACCTGTTCACTTACCCACCACCCAAACATCCACCTACCTATTCCTCCACCTAACCACCCATGCACCCACCCATCCATTTTTTTACCCACCTACCAACCCACTCAACCATCCATCTATCTCTCCTGGATTGATTTAGCAGATCCTATTGATCATCTACTGTTTCTCAGGTCACTAGGGTCGGCCCTGTAGATACTGAGTAAAACATGACATAGTTCTTGTGTTCCAGAGCAGCATAGTCTTACAAAGAATCCTCTCAGATGAGAAAGGAGCCCTGTTATGGTAGAGAGCTGTCTGTAGTGCTGCAAGAGGTCCTGGGCTGAGTGGAACAGCGGGGTTTGCAGAAAGAGTGGTTCCCAGATGGTGGTGATGTCAGGGTGCAGATCTGTAGTCTGCTAGGTGATAGTCTCCCCTCCACAGATCTGGGGTCAGGCAAACTGGAACCCAGTGTTCCTACTCCTCACTCATCTGTCCATGTCTGACAGTGCCTGTCAGGTGGGCCGGGAGGAGTATAGAAGGAGTGGCCATGGGCTGGCTGCAGATGGTGCTCAGTGTGGGTGCTCGGTTCTGAGAATGCTGGGTACCGAGCGTCCCCAGGGCTGGCCTGTGCTGGTTGGAGCAGCTCACTTTCTGTCTCTCTCTCCGTCTCCATCTCTGTCTCTGTCTCTCTCTCTCTAATTAAATTATTGGTACAATTCAGATACACATAGTGATCACATTCATCATAGGGAATTTTTATCTATATGTGATGTATTTTTTATTCCTCTTTTTTCCCTTCCCTTCCCTCCCTTCTCTTCACCCTGTTTTCCCTTCCTTACTTACAGAGCTTTGTTTCCATTTTACCCTTCTTTTCTCATTTTTCCTTTCCTTCTTTCTCCCTCCCCCTCTTTAGTTTCCCTTTGCTTTTTAAACCATTTTTCTTATTTCACAGTATCCGTTATATATTGATTCTTATTTACACTTTCAGTTTCTCATGCCAGAGAGACCATGTGACATTTACATATGTGTGTGATTTAATTTGCTTAAGAGTATGTTCTCAAGGTCCATTCATTTAGCCATAAATGTCTCAAGCTTATCCCTCTTTATGGCAGGATAGCACTCCATTGTGTATAAAAAAAATTTCTGGTCTTCTTTCTGTTGATTGACTGATGGGCATTTGAATTGTTTCCAAGATTTAGCTGTTATAAACGGTGGCCATATAATCATGGGTGTGTATGGATTGCCGTGGTATGATGCTTTTAATTCTTTTTTTGTCTTTTTTTTATCGGTACCAGGGATCGAACTCACAACCACACACTTGCAAGGCAGGCGCTTATGCCACTGAGCTAAATCCCCAGCCCCGATGCTTTTAATTCTTTTGGAAAGATACCCAGAAGGGAATTATCGGGGTCAAATGGAACCTGTGATCCTAGTTTTTTGAGGAATTTCCACACTGATTTCTACAGTGGTTGCACCAGTCTACACTCCCACCAACAGTGGAGCAAGATTCTTTTTCCCCCACACTTCCCCATTGCATTTGTTATTGTTTGATTTCTTTGTAATACCCATTCTTTTTTAAGTGAGATGCAATCTCAGTGTTGTTTTAATTTGCATCTCTCAAATGCCCAGTGATGTTGAACAGTTTTTGGTGTATTTATTTGTCATCTTGTACTTCACTTGAGAATTGTGTTTTCATCCCAGATGCCCATTTTTGGATTGTGTCTTTAAATTTGGCTGGTCTGATCTGTTTCGGTTCCTCTTTATTTTGGATGTTGTTATATATCGACAGACCTTGCTGTGATGGTTGGGGATGCCAACCATGGTTAGCAGTTACCATGCGTGTCAGCTTCTGGCTGTGCTCAATGGTGTTGTGCTGCTTATTACACCACATTAGGCATGTTGCTAGACCTTTGATAGGCAGTTGTTCACTCTTGTATGATGACGCTGTGATTGTCTGGGGTCACAACTGTCCCCTTAGTCCATTACAGGGCACTGGGTGCTCAGCTAGAGGGGTAGCACCCCAATAGAGTGGGGAGGTGGGGTCTTGGGACAGACTCAAAGACCAAGAGCCAGCTGCATCTAGAAGATATCTGTGAGGAACAGGCGCTTCCTGGGTGAGGCTCCATATGAGGATAAAGCTACCTAACATAAGAAAAACGCAAGCAACAACACAGCAAATGGATTAAATTTTTAAAAATAGAAAATAATAAGACACAGAAACAAAATGCAATCCCAAGCCTCCAGCCTGCTCAGAACAAATTCAGGAGACAGTAAGCAAAGCAGAAGCTGCTCACTTAAATTTTTGAAATGGTAACAGCAGAAGTAAAAAACTAGATGCATGAGGCCATAGAGGAGATCAGAGCAGGAATAATCTCTCAAATAAAAAAAAGAAATGATGACTATAATGAAGGACTTGCTTAGCAAATCTAGAGTAGATATAGATTAAAAATCAATAGCAGGTCATAGGAAAATGATGGGAACCATGAATGCCCAACATAGGAAAGAAATGGAACCATGAAACAGATTCAAACAGATATCTAGGAAGTTGAAACTTCCATTAAGGTTTGTCAAATTGAGTGCATGAAAGTGAAGACAGGATATCAGACCTAGAAACAGTTAGTGATCACACTTAGTGATCATGAAGCAAAATCTCCTAAGATTACCAAGGGACCCCAAGAAGATAACCCAACAGCTACAAGGTGATGCAGAGAACAACATAAGATTGATCAGAGTCAGTGAAGAAGCAGGAATCAGCATAAGTGAGAAGAAAATGGTTCAGAGAAGTACTGGCAGAAAACCAACCAAGCATAGAAAAAGAATTTGATATACAGCTAAGTGAGGCATCTAGAAATCCAATTAGCCACCACCAAAATAAATCTACATGAGGCATGTAATAAGATTCCAGAGATTCAGTACAGGAGCAGAATATTAAAAGCTATTAAAGAAAAGAAACAAATCACCTATAAAAGAAAGCCCATCAAAATCAGCAGGCTTTTCAACACAAATCCTAAAGGCAAGGAGAGCTTGGAGTAAAATATTTCAAGTCCAGAAAGAAAACAACTTCCAACCCAGATTGATGTACCCTACAGAACTATCTCTTGCAATTAATGGAGAAATAATATACTTCCATGACAAAGAACAACTCTAGCAACTTATGACTACCAAACTAGGTCTACAGAGCAGTCCGTCTTTCTAAAGAGGTACCTATCACTGCCTTGGGAGAAGCCGAGCAGCCCTGGCATACGAGATCCAGTTGAGCCTGGCTTTTGTCTTTCTCTGGAAGAGGGGTGGCTTGTTCAACCTGTGTGCCGAAAGCCTGCATGTGCTGTTTGGACACCTGGCGTTTGAGAGAAGCCTGACAGCTGTGTAGGAGCAGGTTTCTGAGCTCAGCATCCGTATCCCTCTCGCCAGTGAAACACGGGGTTCCCCAGAAGTTGGTAAATAGCTCTCAGCTTGGCAGTTCGTGGGTCACCTGAGGTCATCTGTCTCAGGCATGTGGCTGGGCAGTAGAGAACAGAGGTGACTCACTCTGTCCCCGACTTGTGTCCTTGCAGCTGGGCCCTGCTGTGCCACAGTGGTGCCTTGTTCTAGGCTGTGGCTTGGGTACTGTTTGGGGTTGGGATTACATTCCTGTGGCTGCCAGAAGAAATTACCATTGATTGGTGCCTCAAAAGAAGAGGTGTAAATTTTGCCATGGTTCTGGAGGCCAGAGGTCCAAATCAAGGTGTGTGGGCAGGGCCGTGCTCCCTCCTAGTCCTGAGGGGAGGATCCTTCTTTGCTTGGTCCAGCTTCCAGTGGTTCCAAGTGTTCTTTGGGTTATAGACGAATCACTTAAATCCTGCTCCAACTTTGCATGGCCTTTTTCCTAGGGTCCTGCCATCTCCTCTTTTACCCTGGGATGCTGGCCATTAGATCTAGGGCTTGCCCAAATGTCACTGGACTTAGAACCCCTGCAGATAAACCAAGATAATGTCCTAAGAGCAAAGCCCTTCCCAATGAGGCTGTGTCCACAGGTTCTGGGGAGAGGACTTGGAGCTGGATGATGGGGACCACATCACTCAGCTGACTGCAGCCTCCCCCGCTGGCCCTGCCCTCTGCTTCTGCAGCTGTGAAGGCTGGGCAGGCCCGGCCTGTAGGAGGAGTGGTGGAAAGCACCTTTCAGTGGTTCAGCCCCTGAACGATCTCCTGTTCTTCATAGCAGCAGTTATCAAACAAGGGTCCATGGGCCCTGCTGATCCTGCCTGTTTTTATACAGCCCCACGAGTTAAGAACAGGTTTTACATTTTAAAAGGGCTGTAAAACAGCAGCCCAAGTCAGTGAAGGGTATATGACAGAGACCTTGCATGGTCTGTGACATCCAACAGATTTTTCTGGCTCTGTACAGAAAAGTTTGCCTAAAAGGGCAGAAATCTGAATATAAAAACAAAAAGCTTAAGTGAAAAGCTTCCCACCACTGAGCTGCAGAGCCCATGTGGTGGCCACTGACTGCCGTGTGCATCCCAGCCTTGAGCTATGCGTTTGTGCCTCTGCGTGTACAACTGTGCTCACGTTTCATGCCGTGTGCATGGCTGTGTCTTGCCTGTTCTCACTCTGCATCACAGCGGAAACAATTGTCTGATTTCGTTAAATCCTTTTAAAAGTAAGACTCAAAGCGAAATGGCTCACATTTACCTAGAGCTCCCCGAGTGCTGGGCATTGGTCTGGGCACTGAATGGGTGGAATCTCACTTTGGCAAGGAGGCAACTGCGACACTCAGATGCTGTCTGTCTCAGGTGGTACCAAGACTCATCCCCAGGCGGTCTGCCCCTACCCCCTGCATTCCGACAGCACTCTTGTGCAGTACAGTGGGGTGGCATGTCCCTGCGCTGTGTGCACCATGTTAGCCCATCTTGCCAGGCATCTTTCGTGTTCCTACTGCTTTTGCTCTCTGAAGATGACCTGGGGTGCCAGGTTTGTTGGCAGGGGCGTGGAGAGCAGAGTTAGCACGGCTTTGTTTCTGCATGAGACCTGGTCCCCAAGCAGGAAATTCTCTAGGCTGCAACATCACATCCATAGTCCCAGCATCACAAGCCCTAGACCCAGCCACCTCTGAAAAGCCCCACTTACAGTCGCATGAGGCTTCAGGGGACATCTAGACACATGTCACACACTCCTTGTGTCCGTGACGCATCTTCATTCTTTTCCCATCCCCTCCCCTTCTTTTCCTCCTGCTCCCTCTATCCTTGGTTTTCTCCCCATTTGCCACATTCTCTTTCATTTCGCCTTCTGTGGTTCTCAAGCCCGCCTCTCCCAGGAGGCCCTGAGCCAGCCATGAGGATACTGACTTGGGAGCCGTTGCTTGGGCTTGCATTGCCCCTGCATGCTTAAAAAGGCACAAGGTGGGTCTCCTCAGTCTCCTCCCCTCTCCTGAAAGGGGGCTGGTGATGATTCCTGTCTCAGGAGTAAGTTAGTGTTTGTGAGGAGCTTTAGCTGGGTGGGAGAGGCTGCCAAAGGGGCTAAGTTCCAGGCGCAGGAGCAGGGTGGGGTGGGGCTCTGGTGCTGCTGCCCAGTAGGCTGGTTGCAAGGTGAATGCGGACCGACTGTCTTACAGAGCTATAAGGAAGGATCCTGAGTGTTGTCACCCTCACAAACAACTGAAGAGACAGACTGATTTAATCTGATTAACACTTAACATTTACGCGCTTAGTGATACCCCACAGCACCCCATTGGCATGTTCACGTCTTATGCTTTTCTGAATCAGCTGAATTTCAGAAGGCAAGATTGCCAGTGCTGGGAAACAGCATTGGCCTTGTCAGATGTTTGCTGGGATTCAGAATTTCATATCATTTTTTTTAAAGTGTGGGATGTAGTGCCGAGGATGTGACCTGTTTGCATTTGGAGGTGGGAACCTGAGACCCATTCAGGCCGGGCCTGGCAGCCTGGCTTCCTGTAGCCTCTGCCGGTGTGTCGGTGTGTTGGGCAGTGCTTCCTGTGGATCCCTGTCCAGTGGACTGAGGCTGGGCCTGCATCCCACGCAGGCTGCCTGGGGGTCTCTTGAATCACTCATGAGCAACTTAAAGGGAGATGCCTGAGGCTTAGGAGCTCTTCCCTTTTAACTGACTCTGATGGATTTATTTTTATAAAACAGTTTTACAATTTGCCTGTCTTGCTAAATTGAGCACAAGGAGCATAATTTAGCACAGTCATAACGTCCCGGCATGGTTTCCCGTTTTCCAAGGTGCAGAGTCAGCATTCCGCGTAGCAGTTGCCCTGGGAAGGCAGCCCGCTCTCAGACCAGCATGGGAGTGCCCTCCCCACCCCGCCTTGCCCCCGCCCTGCCCGCCCACACCTCCCCCCCCCCCCAGAGACTCCAGTGGGGAGCTGGGGGTCAGGGTCATTGTTTTAGCTTTGCTTCAGAAGTGCACATGGGACTGTTTTTTAAAGTAGAAAGGTTTTGTTGCAAATCCTGATGGCCTGCTTCTTTGGGAGAAGGGGACCCTTGTTCTCGAAGGGCCTCCCTTGCCAGGGTAACTGGCTGCCTTGCTGTCTGCGCTTTGTTCTAGTCACCTGCTTGGTCTCTTGCACACCAGGCAGCCTGCCCTGCTCCCTGTGGCCTCTCTGCCTGGGGCCTGGGGCTCTGGCGTCGCTGCATGGTGTGCCAAGGCCACGGTTGGCACATCTCTTCAGGGCTCCTCTTCCAAGGATGCTATTTGGAAACTGACACAGCAGGTCCTGTCCTGGGTTCTCTAGGGAGCATCTCACTCAGACACAAAGCACAGATGTTTCGCTGCCTCACGCAGTATCTTTTAGCAGAAATACAATGATGAATAAGGACAGAAAATTTTATTTTAGGATTTGTGTGTGCGTATCTTTGTGTATCTGTGATTTTTGTCTTGACCATAAGAAATGAAACAGGTTTTACTCCATCTTTAGTCCTAATCATTAAAATAAATTGAAGTTTGAGCATGTCACATTCAGGATGGCAGAGAAAGGTCACTTGGGGGCCGATGTGCAGCTCCTCAGCTGCAGTCAGATAGGGCTCTAACCCTTGTGGCTGTTGGTGAAGTGCTCTCTTCCCTTCAGATCAAGCTGGCTGTAAATAAATGCCAATTCTATAAGGCTTCACTGGGCTTTTTGATATGGAAATATTTGAAGCTATAGTATATGAAGTTTTATCCAAATATTTTAAGGAAAAAGACAGACACTATGGTAACTACTATTCTTTAAAAAAAATTATTTAGCTATTTCTTATGTTTATTTTAATTAAGGGAAAAACTTAAAAAATTAGGATATATAGTAGTAACTCTTTTTGATCTCCTATTAACTTGTTTTGAAGTCCTGTAATACTCCCAAGATCTTGTTTTGACTGATTAGACTCTGTTCCATTCTGTGCGATAGTAGCAAGTTTGAAGGTATAGGCAACTAATTTGAAGGCAATAAGATTCACAAAGATGCCCATTCTGGTTTGACTATTGTCTCCTTTGGAAGTCCTGTAATGTTCACAATGCCTAAGTTTTATTGGTCTTGTTCTCCACTGTTTTGTCCGGCTTTATAATATCTAATGAGATGGACAATTCCTTTTAAGGAAACAAGAGACAATGTTGATAACCATTGTTGATGACCTTGTACTCTGTTCTACATCATGTGCTATGTCTATCCTTGGTTTGGACTTACAGCTTTGTTTTGCCATATTTGACTTTATTCTCTCCCCCCCAAGAGAGTAATGAGAACTGAGGAGTAATAAAATCCAAAATGTATAAATTTTGTTATAAAAAAGAGAGGGAGGGGAAAAAAAAAAGAGCTCTAACGGATATAACAACAAGTGTGTTTAGGGATGTTAAATAGCTGACTATATTAATGTTTTTGGATCATTGAACACAGCTGTTTGCAGTCTCTCCGTTTGAATGTCTACTTTGTATTCTTTGATACTGTGATTTGAGCAACTATTTCCAAGATGATATTATGTAATCTATTAACAGGTGATTTCTTACTGTTATGTTTTCTTTTGTAGTTATGTATTATGTGTAACCTTACACTGCTTTGTTTTGTTTTGTGTTTTTCTCTTTTTCCTCTTAAATAAAAAAAAAAAAAAATGCCAATTCTCTGCAACAGTGTGGCTCAGAAACTGCAACCCAATTGTTTCTATAAATCCAGCCTCAGTAAAAGACTTTCTGTAGCTATTACTCAATAGCTGAGCTGAAGCATTAATGGTGGGGTGCCTCCCCCCGCCCCCCGTGACTTGGAGTCAGCTGACTGGGGCCCTAATCACACTGATAGGAGGCCTTCCCTTGCCCTGCAGTATAACCTAATCAAAGAACAACGTGATATCATATCCTATCACACCAGATTCAAGTTTATACCTGCGCTCCAGGAAGGGAGGGAACTGCCACCATTGCTCACCAGGGCAGGGCGGGAATCCTGGGGTCTCCTCGGATCCTGCCTCCCCACACGACATGGCCTCCTGGGGAGCTGAGCAGGGAAAATGTCTCTTTCTGTCCTTACTCTGAGCTGCTTAACACACAGGCTGCCTGCCTGGTACGCTCAGCGCCTCACACCTCTTTCTACCCAGGGATCCCAACTTGGACTTGATTGCTGCTGTTTTTATCTTCAGCGAGCTGAGGATGAAAGAGGATAGAAATAATTGTGTGGCTAACTGTGTGACCGATGGATACTTAAGAGAGATTTCCATTTTTTTGTAGGCTTTTTTCAGGCAGTTTGATTTGCAGATTCCCACCTTGGTGAATTTTCTGCTTTGTGATTGTTCAGGGGAAAGATTCAGATAACAGCAGGGCTGGGGGACAGCTGGGAATGGCGTCTTCCCAGGCTTGGCAGCCTGACCATTGCAGCTTTGGATGTGTGTGTGTGTGTGCAATGCACGTATGTGCTCCATGCCAGTGTGCTCTGTGCCTGTGGGCATCTGTATCCTTGTGTGCGCGCATCGTGTGGATGTGTGTGTGTATACCATGTCTACACAAATATGCATGTGTCTACTCGAGGGTGTATGTAGCTGAGTGTGTGTGTATGTGGATGGTTGTGCATGTGTGCATATATACACAAGTGCACTTACACATCACCTACACTTATCCATTGTACATTATGCACTGGAGACACTGAACATTTTGAATGGGATGTCCTTCAGTTGCATGAGTGTTCATGTGGTCTGTGCGTGTGCGTGTGCACATGTGGCCAGTGTGTGTATATTCTCACTCTCAGCGTGTCTGTCTCTCACAAGCTGCCTCTTCTCTCTACAGTCCGCTGCGGAGTGCAGCAGCCTCCTGCGGACCCTGCATGGCCTGGAGCAGGAGCACGTGTGGAAGTCCTTGGCTTTGCACCAGGAGGAGGACTTTGCCCAGGCTCACAGGCAGCTCGCTGTTTTCCAGAGAACCGAATTGCATGGCATCTTTTTTGCCCAAATAAAAAATGCTATTTTCAAAGGGGAGCTGAAGCCAGAGGCAGCTAAAACGCTGCTGCAAGATTATTCGAAACTGCAGGTAATTCCCTCTCCCAGGCTGCCGTGATGGTGGAGTGGTTTTGTAAGTGCCTGGAGGAATTCACTCCTCTCCTGGGGCTGGCTGCCTCTCCTTTCCTGTGGTAGCACAGAGCTCACTTCCTCTCCTCCAACCTCCTGATGTGGGGCTGCTTCTAGCACACAGGCAAATGAGGGCATGGCGGACCTGAATTGGATTCTGTTCCACTCAGGTCAGCGGTGAACCTGAGCGAGTCCCCCAACTTCTCTGAGCTTTAGTTTCCTCTGTTGGGAAGTATGCACGGAGGTGTGATGAATTTAATAGGCACATCCACGGAAAGCCAGTGTTCGGTGCAAGATGTTTTTAATGTGTGCGGTGATATAAATAAATATGCACATATATGTGTGTGCACATTGGTGTGCAGACCTTGGGCTTAGGATCCCATCTACATATGCTTGGGGCACTTCGTATCTACTTTTCCGCATGAACTTAGTGTGAATATTTTTGACCCATACTGAACAAATCCCTAGCTGGTGATGCAGGTAGTTTTTCAGAGTCGGCATTGCTTTGAAATTTCTTATGGGTCATCTGCATGTGCACACACACTGGAATCACTGGTGTGCAAGAGTGCCCTGCACCGTTTGGCTGGATGGGGCGTTCAGTGTGCTCCAGGTAATATGGTGCTCATGAGAAACAAATTCCTACTTTGCCGTGGAAATTCTGTGTTCTGACAGTGAGTTGGGCATTTGGGGGATGTAGATATCACCCCTGCCCTGGCGGGTGAGCCAGTGAGTAAGTATGGCAGCAGAGGCCCTCAGGGGATGCTGAGGACCCAGGCTGCTACTTGGCACTCATGTCTGCAGGGTTAGTGTTTTCACTTGCTCTGTGGCCCTCCTGTGCGCTCTCACGTGATTTTGGCTTTTGCTTCATAAACGACGGCTTCCCCGAAGGCCGGCTGGCTCGCTTCCCTGTGAGATTCGCTGTATTCTTTCAGGGGGCAGGTTCAGCGTGTGAGAATAACTGCTTCCAGCCAGCTGAAGCAGGGTGTGTGCAAGGTGGCAAGTTGATTATGAGGAGTGAGGACCAGCTGGACGAGGTGTGGAGTGCACTTCCTTGCACACGTGCGTGCGCAGGCCCCAGCAGAGAGGCCGCTGCACTGAGCATTCACCCGGCCAGTACGTGTCCTCCTGGGACAGTGTGACTGATGCCACATTCATGGTCCTAGCAGGGACCCAGCTTGTGGAGCTGAGACAGAGCAGTGTGTATTTGGACATGAGATCTCCTTTTTTTTTAGAACCCCAAGCTCAAGCGGGACACTGAGGATGTTGAGAACCTCATGGCTCGTGGTCCTTTGCAGCCCAAATGATTTGTGTGGTGTTTGCTGTTTTTGCTGCTTGTTGTGTCTTCCTGGAAGCAATTAATGACGAGTCTCCAGGAACCGCTGTCCTAGTATTGTGTTAAATAAAGTGACAGTGGTACCACTTCCCTGACCTCGTCAGAGTACTTGGGTCCCACTCTGAGTTCCTTGTGTGGTGGACTGGCTTGTGCATCCTTATCTGTCCCTGCTGCATCCTAACTTGCTGGTCCTGGTGCAGGAAGCCCCCAGGAAGCGTGGCTTTGGAGCCATATCTGGCCTTTCTTGGCTCAGTGGCGCTAACCCTTGAGTGTCAGTACTAGAGATGTCACGCTGTTAGGTAGAAAGGAGAATGTCCGGGCATCGTAAGGCTCTCACTGTTAACCATGGTCCTTTTGGTGCTCCATAAGGGACAGTGTTTCCATAGATGATGAAGGAAATACAGCAATCACCTATGGGGCAAGACCACCTGGGTGGCACGATAGCCTCCCATGCAGAGGCAGCTCATGATGGTGTCAAATCTCAGGCCCGGGCAGCAGCTTGTCGACTTCTAATCCCTGCACAGCCATTTATCAGCTCTGCGATGCAGACTCAGTTTCCTAATCTATGGAATGGGCATGTGCATGCTCTTGGCCTAGAAGAGGACAGAAGAGGCACAACTGCCCTTGGCCTGGTGTCAGCTCTTGGCCTGGTTTGGTTCATGGCACAGGGGGAAGGGGACTTCTTGCCACTCTGAACTGTGCTTGTCTTGTTTCCTGCAGAGATTGGAACAGGGGCCAATCCCCCCCCCACCCCAGTGTCACCTTCCTCATATGGCAGGTGGGAACTCCCCAGGCATCCTGTTTGGTGGGCAGGATTTCTTTCATGTGGATTCCGTGTTTGCTTTTCAAAGTGTTCCTCTCATTTGCATGTGATTTTCTTTGGAGCCTTTGGTGTGAGCAGGGAGGTTAAAGGTATTAATCCCGCAGCTTCCATGCCTGTGATTTTCCTTCAGCATAGAAATTTAATAGTTCAAAAGCTTACAGAGATTTTTTTTTTAAACTAGCAAACATATTTTGAATAAAAATTTTTAACAGGAGCACATGGAAGAGTTAATGGACTTCTTCCAGGCTACTAAGCGGTACCACTTAAGTAAAAGGTTTGGTCACCGGGAGTACTTGGTCCAGAACCTGCAGTCCACAGAGACCCGCGTGCAGGGCATCCTGAACACTGCGGCCACGCAGCTGACGCACCTCATCCAGAAACATGAGAGGTAAGGCCGAGGTCAGCTCCGACACAGCTCTGCTGCACGTTCCCTGCCAGGACCAGCTGGTGCCGGTTGCCCTCTGTATGTGTGGGCTGCTCTGGCTCTGTTCTTTAAAGGGATTCCCCAGCTCCAGAGTTTTACACCTAGAATCCCAGCATCCAGGAGATCAAGGCAGGAGAACCGTGGTAAGTTCAAGGCCAGCCTGGGCTGTATAGTGAGTTCAAGGACTGAACTACATAGTGAGACCTGTCTCAACAGACGAACGATCAAGCAGCCAACCACCGAAATAGTGGCAGGTGGGCGTGGTCAGTCATCAGGGTGACTGCATGCCACCATCCAGCTTGAGCAGGTCCCAGCTTGTAGCCACTTATAGTGTAATTGCACACATCGTAATAATCCTGGATTATTTTGCAGCAGTTTTCCAGTGGCATTTTCTGCCATGGTGGGGGCTGGCACTGACTATGCCCTGGGAATGCCCACTTCTCTTGGGCTGCAGAACATGCTGGCTGTAGCATTTGCCTTTGCATTAAATATAAAGCTACAGCGATTCTTGTATGGGGTTCAGTTGGTTTTCTTTTTTAAATTAAAAACAGTTGTGTGTGTGTGTGTGTGTTTACTGGTATATGTGTGTGACACATAATAATGCACTCACCTTGGGGAGGGCACATACACACACTGCATCTTAATTATTGTTCTTTGTTTCTTTCTCTTTTTTTGTCCTGGGAATCGAACTCAGGACCTTGCGCTTGCCAGGCAGGCTTGTGCCACTAAGCCATATCCCCGCCCAGTCATTTTTATTTCTCCTTCCCATCTCAGCCCCCTTTTGCTGCCCCTCCTCAGATTTCCTTCCTCTCACCACAGATTCTGTTTCCCTGTTTCCCATCATCGCTTTTATTTTGATTTTTAAATTTCTTACATTTTGCATTTCTTGTAAAACAGAAATCGTGAAATACTTACCCTTTGCTGTCCGGTCTGTTTCACTTAGCACTGCGGTCTCAGGATGCATCTTCTTCCTGTGAATGATTCAGATTCATCCTCCTTCATAATGGTAGACTCAACTCTGTCTTTATCCATCCATCCGGGGACGGGTGTCTAGGCTGCTTCCAAGACTCAGCTATGATGAATTGTGCTTCTGGGAGCCTGGATACACATGTGTTACTGTGATTTGATGACTTTAACTCTTTCAGGATCTTACCCAGCAGAGGTATAGCTGGGTCCAGTGGCATTTCTATTTTTATTTCATGAGGAATCTTCTCTATACTGAGTTCCACAGAGGTTCTACTAGTTCACATTTCCACCAACAATGCAGAAGGTTCCCGCTCCTCGTGGGGGTGTCAGCCATCCGGTGGCAGTGAGAAGGCAGTGCAGTCTCCCCCCTCGCCGAAGGGCTTCTGCTCAGCTGTCCGTGAGATAGCTCACTTGTAAGCAGTAGATTACAAGAAACCATCAAATGAACTGGGCCCTGACTCTAAAGATGGCTTTCTTAGGATTGTCTGTGGTTTCGTGAAGTGATTCTACAACTCAGGCAATTTTATTAAGATGCTGCCGCTTCCTGCACTGCTGAATGAGGATTCTTTAAGGTGAAAATCCCATCAACACTCCCCACCTCGAGATGCTAATGAATTCATCACTGCAGTTTATGTGACATTGCTGATTAATTCACAAGTTAAAGGAACAGTTCCTAGCCTTGAAACTAAGAAGCCCACAGCTGCTTGCGCATGGTGAGCCGTGGCCAGAAAGCTGTATAGTCACTTAGTTTTATATTCTATTTCAAAGGGCTGGCACCAGCTCGTATTTCTAACACATGTACCCATTCTTTCCCTGTTCACTGCTTCAGGAGGCCTCTGTGGGGAGTCTGCCCTGTGCCAATCTCGGGACCCAGCCCAGGGGTGCAGACGGACCGAGGGCAGCTGTGGTGATGAGCGCAGAGTGCATCAGTCAGAGCTCTCAGAGAGTCAGAGCCTCCTGGGCAGCCTGAGGAGATGTAGTGTAGGCACTGGCTCCCGTCACTGGGCAGGCCGGAAGTCTCACCATTTTCTTTCTCACAGCTGGAAATCCAGAGAAGCTGAGTCCAGGTCCAAGGCTTGAGAACTCAGGTAGCTGATGATATGAATCCCAGCCTGAGGGCAGGAGAAGATACAGAACCCCTCACTGTGTGGCGAAAAGAAAGGGCCAGTGCCTCCTTCCTCTCTACCATCCTCTTCTTCTCAGGAGCACCCCTCCCCGCCCCGCCCCGTGGTAACAGCCCTAACCTTATCGTCTTGGGTTTTGGCCTCACTACTTAATACCTTCACCATGGCAGCTGAATGGCAGCATGGGCCTTGGAGGGGCAGGCAGACCATAGCATGTGTCCCATGCTTCACATCAACTGAAAACATTGCCACAGGCATCCTGGCAATCATGGGGCTCTGGTCTGTGTCATGGGGTGTCGTACAGGACAGTCCTGCATTTACCTCCTTGGCTGGCTTTGTGCCACTCCTGACACCGGCATCGCTGGGCCATCACTTCTCTTGGAGAATCTCTCCGTACCTCACTGGATCCCTCAGATGTCTCCTCCTCCCGGAAGCCTTGGCCTAGGGGTCACCCTGTCCTGCCTGCTCCACCATCTCTTAGGACACTGCCCTTACTCTGCCAGTGTCTTCCTTGATCAGCCCATGCTCCTCCCCTTTCTGGAGGATGCGGGGTTTTCTGCTTCAGTCCGGACAGGCATGGAGATAGATGTTCAGCCACAACTTCAGTCAAGCCAGAGGGGCTTTGGAGCCCATGTTCGTTAACTTCTAGTCTTTCCCATCTAGAGCGGGGTACTTGGATGAAGATCAAATGGAGATGCTACTGGAGCGTGTTCAGATGGAAGTCTTTTCTGTAAAACAGAAGTTGGACAATGACTTAAAGCAGGAAAAGAAAAAACTGCACCAAAAATTAGTCATGAAGAGAAGACGGGAGTTACTCCAAAAGGTTTGTGTACATAAGTCATTGCGCTGTTTCTTCTTTGCATTACCCTTTCCCAGCACCTAGTGAGGGCGGGTTCCATGCCAGGCCTGGCCATCAGCACACTAGGATTACGAGGCAGCTTGACAGACCTCATGGTTCCCCATCTGCAGTTGATTGGTAGTGACTTTTTGGAATGCTGCATCTGAAAGCATTGTGCAGGCTTGCAGCAGATTGGTAATGTCTGCCTGAGCAGGGGAATTGGAGTCAGAGAGGAGGATGAGAGCAGGTACTGACAGCTATTGAGTGGTTAGTAGCGTGCACTAGGTACCTTATACAAGATACTTGTTTTACTCTTTACATCACCCAGTGAGGGACAAAACATAATGAAGACACTTGAGTTCCAGAACTGTGAACCCCTGAGGAGGGTGGAGTGTGCCCAGGGGTGGGGCTGGGACAGGAGAGGAGCTCTGGGAGGTGCCCTCGTGGCAGTGAGGAGGCTCAGCATGCCAGGCTGAGGGCTCACCCTTCACTGGAGGATGGCAGGGAACGGAGATGGCTTTGGGGAGCAAAATCAGTGTCAGACTTGTGAAGCTGACTCGGGAAGCTGGTGCGAGCAGCGGTTGAGTGGAGCTGGAGGAGCCTGGAGAGATAGAGCATGATGGACTCCAGCACGTGGCCAGGGTCAGAGGCTGCGTGGGTCATACGGGCATTATGTGGGTAGCTGGCTGAAACCTTCCAACCTCCATGGATGGACCAGATTTCTGGCATCAATCATGAAGAGGAACTACTTTTTATTACCATGCTTGAGTCCATTGGGAAGCGTGGTTCTGACCCTGATCGTGGAGGAGTTTCCCATGCTGAGTGCCACCTCTTCCCTCTCTCAGAGCCTGGCTGAGGACCCAGAAAGGGGGGACCAGGTCCACAGACCCTTCATGGCCTGGCCCAGGAGGGATGGACCCCAGCTCTTATGAGATATGCTGGCAACCTCCAGCGAATACTATTTCTTGCAGTTCCTTTTGAAAAATACTGTAAGTGGCCCAGAATGAGCACTTAGCTTTATGAACTCAGAACTTTATGTTGTGCCCCTAATTCCGAGGACACTGTCTGACACTTGCAGTCAATACATATTTGTCCTAATAAATATTTTGGCAATGAGTGAATGTACACTTCGGCGAGCAGGACCCATGAATAAAATGAAGACCATCTTGTGTTCTTGGGGAATAGATCCAAGTCTGTGGGCCACTGTTATAAATGACACTGTGATGCACATCTTTTATGCACGTCAGATTTCCCCTCCATGGAGCCTTTTTTGCACCTTCTCTTTCTCCCGCCCTTCTTTAGCTTGGCTAAGATCCGAGTAATAGCGCAGTTTGCAGTGCCCGAGCCTGGCACGCCATAGTAGTCACGGCAGACACAGTGGCTGCGAGCTCCGCACTGGGCACTTGCTAAGCACTGTGCATTCAGCAAGCAACATGTGGAATCCTCACAACTGCTCTGTGGTGCTGGTCCTGCCACTAGCTTTACAGGTTGGGAGGCCGAGGCACGGACACTCAGGTGTGAATGGAGGAGCCAGGCCTAGAAGACAGGTGACCACCCCTGGGGCTTCTCCTGTCCTGTCAGTGCACACTCTTTGCACATCAGATGTGAAATTTTTACCATCGTGAGTTCGAGTCATTTTTCAAATTTAATTTTTTATTTTTGGTAATACTGGGGCTCAATCGCAGGGCTTTTGCACTGAGCTGTGTTCTCAGCCTTTTAATTATGTTTAATTTCTGAGACAGGGTCTAAGTTGCTGAGTTGCTCAGAGCAGGCCAGGCTTGAACTTAGGATCCTCCTGCCTCACTGTGGTTTACTTAAGAATGATTTTTCTAGTAGGAGCTTGTTGGGGGAAAGCCTGTAAGACCTCCCAAGTTCTCCCCTCCCCCGAGTAACTGTCCTTACCTGGACTCCTGCAGCACCGGGAGCAGCGAAAGGAGCAGCTGTCCATGGCTGAGGCATCCCGAGCTGCTGGGGATGCTGGCCAGTACCTGCAGCAGTGGAGGAGCATGGTGGCCGAGCACAGTGCCTCCCTGGAGGAGCTGCAGGAGACCCTAGACCAGGCGGCCCTTGATGATGTCCGGGCCCTGACCCTGCTGCTGTCTGAGAAAGCCACCGAGGAGCTGCGTCGCCTGCAGAGCTCAGCAATGACCCAGGAGCTGCTCAAGCGCAGCGTTCCCTGGCTCTTCCTGCAGCAGATCCTGGAGGAGCAGGCCCGGGAGCTGGCGGCACGGACTGAGCAGCTAGAGGCTGAGGAGCGGGCGCGGGGCCAGGAGGGTGTGGAGGGCGTGAGGCGGAGGCTGCGGGACGATGCCTTGGAGGCTGCCACTCAGGAGCAGGCAGAGCTGAGGCGCTGGGAGCAACTGGTCTTCAGGTGAGTGGCCCTGCTGTGCCCCTGGGGGGACAGGGATGGCCGAGTCCGTGACCCTGACTGTGCAAAGTGGAAGAGTGGACAGCAGGGCTGGGGACAGGGCTGCACAGTGACAGGCAGTGTATTGTCCGGTCTGAATGACTCGGTGGCTGGGGGGCACTGGAACCCACTATTCAGGGAGAAGCAAGAACTGCACCTGGTCCCTGCCATAGAAGGTGTCACTTGGGGACAACCTTGCAGGGGGAGGGGAGGGGCCTCCAAGGAGGCCATCCGGGCCTTCCTGTCCCACCCAATGTCCAGGAAGCAGGTGACCTTGGGCCACCACCTCAGTTCCCACACCACACCACGTCCTCTTTTCACCTGGCTCTGTCACTCACCATGTCACTGTTCGGGCATTTATTTTCATCACTAACGTATTAATACAAGAGCCTTGCAATGACTTCCACTCCTGAGCAGCATGTTGTAGACCACGTGTCTTAGTCATGTTCTCATCGCTGAGGTCCATGATTTAAAGGGGGGGTTATTTATTTATTTGGGGGGTACTAGGAGTCCAACTCTGGACCTTGCACCTGCTAGGCAGGTGCTTATGTAGCTGAGCTATATCCTTAGCCCAGGGTGGGGGTTATTTTGACTGGAAGTTTCAGTCGTGGTCAGCCAGCTGTGAGGCAGGAGGACATGGTGGAGGCCAGGAGGAGGAGAGCCACTCGCCTCACCATGTCCAGGAAGCAGAGAGGGGAGGGATGGGGTAGGAAGGGATCTAGAACCTGTGGTTCACAGCTGCGGTGACCCGCTGCCTCCCACCTCCTAATAGCATGTCAGCCCTGAGCCCCATCACCTTCCAAAGGTCCCCCGCTGTGATCGCATGAGGCTTTCAGGGGACACCAGGGTGTAAACCACCCCACCACAGCAGCCGACCCTGCCATGCAGTAACCGGCAACCAAAGATCAAAGCCTGGGAACCTGTGTTTGACGTGGGGGAGCCCGGGATGCAGAGAATGCAGGCTGAACTCAGATTCTGGGGGGCCCCTGTCTGAGAGCAGTCCACTTCCCAGACTGAAGTTTGGCTTGGCCCAGGAAGGGGCCTTAGTGTGTCATGCAGACCAGAGAAGCGTTGGGAGCTTGTCTGGGGCCAGCTCTTCAGAGCGGAAAGTGCAGGAGCCCCGGATGTGGACTGAGAGGGGGCAGTGTAGACAAACGGCAAGGATTTAAATGCCAAGTTGCTGCCTCTCTCTGAGCCCCTTCTTTCTAGCCTGTAAAATAAAGGTGAGGCTGAGTCCTTTGGGTGCTTTTAGCAGGGCGTGGAATTACCAGGTGAAATGGGCAAGACGGTGTTTCCGTAGGAGCCTGCAATCTGCGAGGGCACCCTGGTTAGGTGCTGGGTGGCAGGGTATCTTCCTTCGAGGCCCGGGACCATGATGGTGCTCCCCTCCATGATGTGGTACCTTCCTTCCGGCATGTTCTTTTCCCAGGCCCGCACCTCCCTAGGCCAGGAGAACAGGTCCCCCATGTCCTACAGGCTAATGTCGCCCCCATCTGCGTTAAGTGACCGCTAGCCCTGGCCTCATTTGTTTCCCAGCCTGGGTTGGTGTCTGCTTTCTCAACAAGGGAAACATGGTGCTGCCTCTCCCCAGCCCGTGAGACCCCCGTGCCCCCGGCCTGTGCTCCACGGTTGCTGTTCAGTTCACTGTGCAACCCGAGATCTTTACAGCTCTGACTGGCTTTGCACTCTGTCGGTCTGAATGCAATCTGACATTCCCATTGCTGGTGATCATTTTCTCAGCCTCCTTTGGATTTGCTCTGCAGGCAGCATTGCTAAAGCCACCACTGAGTTAGCCATTCCGTGAGAGAACAGAAATCTCGTTTGGCTCTTAGGAGCCCTGTTCAGTTTTTCTCAGTGCTAAAGAGGATCAGCCCGCAGCACCTACAGCGTCAGCTACTTCCCTGCTCTGCTTAGGACCCCAAAGGGTCGCAGCCTTTATTTCTGAGGCGTTGGGTAAAAGTGGCTCTGCACCAGAGTTTGCAGTGCACTTCTGTAGGTTTCCAGTGGTAATCGAGGGGTCTGTAGACTTCTGGTCAATGAGCATAGACGTTATTAGGGAGCAGTAGGTATGCGAGGAAGAGTGCGTCTCGGGACTGCTTTCCTGCGCTCCTGCCCTGCTTTTAAATGCCGTCGGGGCAGAGACCCTGCCCTGTGCATCCCCGTATTCTCTTAGTGCTGCAGGGCAGTGGGCTGGACAAGCCCAAGGCCCAGTCTGCGGGAACAGTGGTGGTGAACCTATGGTGTGAGTGCTGTGGTGGGCTGTTGGTGTCATTGAGAGCTCTAAAAGCGCCCCCTCCCTGTGCTAGAAGTGGGGCAAGGAGAGTGGCTTAAACGTACTTCAGAGCTGCTGTTGCTTTAGAATCCGTGTAACCATCCGTGAGGCTGGAGAAGCTGTAAACATCGGGGTCTCTTGGAGGGAGGACCCCTGGACAGGGGTCCAGTGATGTGGCCTTGGGGCCTGCAGACTCTTGTTTAAGTGAACGCCTGCATCACCCCTGAAAGTCCCCATGCTTTTCTAGCTGAGCCACAGCCCCAAGTCCTCAGGTGGAATTTGGGCTGGGCGAGCCTTGCCCTCGCTTCCTGTGGCCATTGTTCTATGAATGTTCCTGAAGCTGAAGCATCCACAGAGCATCCTTTCTGCAACCTTGGTGACAGAATAACCAGGTGCATCCGTGTTTATCTCCAGAGAATATTTGTTGAGTGAATGCATGAACACACACTTCTCCAAAGGGAGGGGCAGAGAACATGACTCTGGAGCCGAGGAAGAAACCCCATTCCAGAATCCATTCCCACCCCACCTCACTGGCCAGAAGTGGGCACTGAGGCAGGGCACACGAGCGCATGGCTGTTCTGCCCCTTGGAGTAGAGAGTGGGCTATGCCAGGGAGGCAGAGCAAAGAGTGTAAGCCGAGGGCTGGGTCAGGGGAGGGGTCCGCAGTGATGCAGGTTAGTGCCACGGACCTGAGTGCTGCTGTAACCGAGCTCCACACCCTGGGTGATGGGAATTTCAGAAATGTATTCCTGCATGGTGCTGGTGGCTGGAACCCTGGGGTGCAGGTCACATGACCTCCGAAAGTTCCAGGGGAGAAGAGTCTGCCCATGCCTTTCTCTTGGCCTCTGTGGTATGGGCAGTGGTTGGCAGTCCTCGGCTGGTGGACACATCCTTCTGATCTCGGCCTTGGTAGACACATGGCCTTCGTGCTAGGTGTTTGTCTCTGCTCGTGTTGGAAGGATACCCTGCATATAGGGCGCGGAGCCTACTCTACCCTAGGGTGACCTTGTCTGAACATCTTCCAGCTGCAAAGACCTGCTACCGAGTAAGGGCACATTCACGGGGAGCAGGGGCAGGACTTGGGGGACACCGTGCACTTCATCGCAGTGCATCATCCACGGACTCCCCTGAAGCAAAAGCCCCACTTTGCCCAACCTGAGCTGAGGCAAGTGCTGCTCCTGTTCTGTCAGTAAAGTGAGGCTAGGTCATCTCAAGGTCATCAACACTGAGACACAACTGTCTCTCAGAGACCTCCTGGGCTCATGTCACGAAGCTCTGCATCAGCATGGTATGCAGTAGGCACTCACGACTTCCTTGTGGACTGAATCACAGATGGGAATGGATGCTTTCTGTCTGTCCTCCTCAGGAGGCTCTGTAACGCCACCTTCTCACTGTCTGAGGAGGAGCTGCTGGCATCGAGGCAAGAAGTCCACAGCTGCTTCGCCCAGATGGACAGGAGCTTGGCTCTCCCCAAGGTGCGGGCCCGAGTCCTGCTGCACCGGTTCCAGACTGCCTGGCGGGAAGCAGAGCTCCTGAAACTGGACCAGGTGCTGGCTGCCCCCGAGCTACAGGTAGGAGAGGTGCCTCACGGTGCCCCCAGCTCAGGACCCCAAAGGGTCCCGTGTCCTCACGTACCCCGAGTGTGCTCCTCTCTCTCCCCTATTCCCTCCTCTGCAGCCGTGGGGGGCCTGGTGCTCCCTGCGGCTCCCTTGGCCTGGCCAGAAGGTCCAGAGCTAACACTTCTGGTGTCACAGCCAGATGCCCTGACCTGGGCTGGCCATGTCAACCAGCTGCACTCAGGTCATAGCCTGAGACGCCTATGCCTGAAATGTCACCTTTGCTTCTCCACCCACCCTTAGCCACAGCCAGTGACTGCTGGGGTCAGAGCCCTCTAAGTGGCACAGACGAGGGTACTCCCCTCAGCCCAAGGTGCCTTTCGCTCTGGGTCTCACAGGATGACAGCTGCACCTTAGCCCCTGTGATGTGCTCCAGGACCCCACAGGCCAGTCTGGCCTGGATTTGACTCAAGTCCCAGCCCTGCTTGGCTCTGTCCCTTCCTGGCTTGGCACCTTGTTCTCCAACGAAGCTTCTCTTAGGAAGCCATGTACAGCTCCAGGCTGAGGCTCTGCTTTGGGAGCCCCCCCGGGACAGTGCCTTTGCACTTGTGTTCCCTCTGTCAACAATGTGATCTGTCATCTTTCCATGCCTCCACTCAGTTCACCACCACAGAGAAGCCCTTCCTGAGCGTCCACCTAAAATAACCCTCCTCTGAGCCACTGTGTCCACATCCCTCTAAGACTGAGGCAGAGTTTCGTAGGCCCACAGGCCCGTGGGCTGTGTGATCCCTTGGTGGCCTCCTCCTCACCAGCGTGTGCCTCGGCTCCTCCCTCCCTGCAGACCAAGGCCAGAAAGCCCAGGTCCAAGAGCAAAAGCAAGGCAGAGCTCCTGAAGAAGTGCACGGAGGACAAGCTCCGCCTCTTCGAGGAGCAGCACCTCGCTGACCTGGCAGAGAAGGTGGGTGCCTCCGCGTGCGTCACTGGGGGTCCTTTGCCCAGCAGGGTGGCAGCAACTGTGCTCAGTGGCACAAAGCTGCCCAAACTCTGTACCCTGAAACCTGTGATCCTCCAGGTGGGGCCCCTCCTCTATGTCTCTGTTGGGTGAGTGTGTTGGGGAGTGGGTGCCTCGAACCATGCTTGTCGCTGCTGTTTAGGCTCCTGCCTCTGTCCTTGGCTTATTTTTATTTTTAATTTTAAATGGGTATTTCCTAGGGCACAAATGCATGGTGGAGAGTCCTGGAATTGGCTCTGGGCAAAGTCAGTGGCCTCTTCCAGGTGCGCTAGGTGTTTGATATCTAAGCCAGGGGCCTTGGGGTCCCAAGCCCCAGGCCAGGACCCATGGCCTGTTACAAACTGAGCCACACAGCTTAGGTCCTCATTGTCATAGGAGCTCAAACCCTACCATGAGCCGTGCGTGCGTGGGTCGAGGTTGCAGGCTCCTTTGAATAAATCCAAATCCACTGCTCCCTGTGAAAAATCACCTTCTGTGAAACCTGTCCCTGGTGCCAGATGTTGGGAACCGCTGTCTTAAGGGATCCAAGTCACGCAACTGTCCTGCCTATCCTTTGTCTAAAAACGAGGACTTGACAAAGGCAGGGAGAGGTGATTGCCACCTTCCTGCACCAGCCCCAAGAGCCTGGTTCTTGTCATCTGCTAATGGTTTAGGCTGAGCCAGAAGTGGAAGTCACTGTGGGCTCCTGCCACAGATGCCTTCACCCAGTTCCAGCGTTACCAGGGAACCCTGGGGGTGCACAACTGAGCCAGAACTGTCACAGGAAGCTGGAAAGGAGCTGGGCACCTCCATGTCCTGTTTGTCACCCAGAGGGACAGAAGGGGTCGGTCAAGAAGTGAGAGCAGGTTGGGCTGGCAGAGGCCCATCCTCTGCAGCTGTGCATTTGTGCTCCTCCGCTAAGCGGAGATTGGAGGGCTCAGTGCTGGTCCCAAGGGGTCCGGCTGCATGTGCCAGGCTGAGGAGGATGGTGTGCTGGCCAGCTCGCTTGAAGGAGCAGTTAGGAAGGAGTGTCCAGCTGAGGGGGGCAGCACAGTGACAGCGGCTGTGGAAAAACTGGGCGCTCACAGCTCTATCCCCATCCCACAGCTCTGGGTGGACCTCAGCATCCTTGGCCACCCCAGCCCTGTCCAGCTCCTCTGCCCTACTCTTCTCTGATTGTCCCCTCCCCTTCCCTTCCTTCCTTTCTTCCGTCCTACTAGGGGTTGAGCCAAGGCCTTTGCACTGAGCTGCATCCCTAGCTCTTTTCAGTTTTTGAGACGTGGTCCTGTCAAGTTGTTAAGTGGTCTAGAGTGGGCTCAAGCTTGTAATCCTCCTGTCTCAGCTCCTGGAGGAATTTTCTCCCATCTGTGTCTTCTCACATCCCCACCAAAGTTTAACTCCATTTTTAGCCTTGTGAGGTGCAGCAGACTCCTGAACTTTCCCCTCTCCCTTCTAATTGCTTCTCTATGTGGCAGGAGCCTTCTGTCCCTGTAGTGCAGATCTGACCTGCCTGAGGGACCCAGGTCCCTTTTGCTCTAAAATCCTCATTTTAGTAGAAGGAGATAAGTATCTTCCTACCTGTAGCTGTGGAGACTTTATCGTTTTTCATCCACACTTGGTTTTCTTGGTGACAAGTGTAAAGTACTGCTTTCTTCTTTCCTTTTTCTCCTCTCTGCTTTTGTTACTTTCAGGATTTGTCATTGGGAATTTTCGATGCTGTGTATCTCTCCTGACTCCATTTCTTTGAGTTTCTTTCCCTATTGTTCAGCTTCATTATAAATTCTGTCACTAGTGATAACATCTTAATCTTGTTCTTTCTGTTGTTTTCCATGGTCCTCTAGAGGCTGGTCACTCTGCAGGCCCCTGCTTCAGTGACAAGGTGTAGACTAGGTCTCTGGTCTGACTCACAGACTTACAAGGCGATCGGTGTTAAGTGCCATCAGAATATTAAGACCCGCCCCTTCTAGCCTTTATCCAGTTCCTGTCAGATGCTGGGCATCTCGCTGGTGGTTCTCGCTGTGAGACTGTAGCAATGGCATTTCCAGGCTCCCTTGAGGATTAGAAAGGTGACTCCCAGCCTGGCGTCCACAGCTGCTTGCCGAGTTGTCCTCTTCCCACACAGATGGTGTCTTCTCTGTCGCCTTGATGTCTTGGTCCTGTGCATGTGGCTAGAGGTACAGCTTGGTCACTGCTCCTTCCATGGCAGGAACCTGAACAGACAGGGTCAGAGCCATCTCAGACTGTGCAGTGCCCTTCATGGTGACAGCCTGGCTTGGGAACACTCATGTTCTGGCCACCGCTGCTGGTTGACACTGGGCAGTGTGTACTGTCCAGTCCACGCCTCGGGGCCTGGATCCTTTTGGGTCCCTGCTCAGATCTGCTCGTGACGCCACTGCAGGCACTGTTCACCCAGGAAGCTTCCATGCAAGGCGGTGAGGAACATATGGAGAGGGAGAGAATGACCATGAGCAGGAAGAGCAGCCGGCCGCCCTCCCTGCCCTGGGCCCCCTCTGGGGTTCATGTGTGAGGCGAGAACTGGCCCTGCAGAGGCCACCCTTTCCCTGTCCTGAGCCGAGGACAGAGCCGTCCAGTCCAGCACCACGACAGTGGCCGATTCTGCCACCCAGGGCATTTGCCAGGGGCATTTTTGTCCTGGGCACTGGTTTAAAACTTTTCTTTCTTCATCAGGGTGACAGCACGTTAATGGGAACAGTCCTGCATCTCCTGTTTGTTTTTGTGTGTCCGTGGTTTTCCATGTACACTGAGTTTCCCCTCTGTATCCGTGGGAGTGGGCCCAAGACACCCCCGGGTGCTGTCATTGAGCAGCCTCAGGTGCCTTTGGGACACTGTAGTA
Organism: Cavia porcellus; assembly: GCF_034190915.1. Lineage (NCBI taxonomy): Eukaryota > Metazoa > Chordata > Mammalia > Rodentia > Caviidae > Cavia > Cavia porcellus. The sequence continues at coordinate 69,863,949 of NW_026947501.1, read as the reverse complement.
TTCGCATCCACTTCACAGGTGTCCTGCTGAATACTCTGAATCATCTTCGGGCTCCTCATGCCTGGCACGGTATAACCACAGTATAAACAGTGTCATCCTCTGGTGCTCAGGAGACACTGACAGGATGGAGCCTGTGCCTTCCCCTTAACGGACGTGGGATGTTTTGAATGTTTTCATCCTTAGCTGATTGAATCTGCGGCTGTGGAACACGCAGAGCAGACAGTGGCTGTGTGTTCACATCTACACCAGTGGCGTTTGCTGAGCCCCACGTTTTGCCTGTAATCTGCTCCTTTAACCCTTGCGTAGGCAATCCGAGGAGCCCCACAGCCATCATTTCATTCCAGAGATAAGGAATTTGGGGCACAGAGAGGTGACGAGCTCTAGGGTCACAGTGCTGCCTACCTCCTTGCCATCATACTGGCCTGCTTTATCACTTAAATGTGCTTAAGCCCTTTCAAGAAGGGAGAACAGTCCGTGTTCCCATTTTACAGATAGGGAAACTGAGGCAACCAGGTAGTGGCAGGTCCAGCACCTGGGCTGTGGCTCCTCCTAACCAAATCCCCTCAATGTAGGTGGTTGGAGCGTGTCCCCACAGTATGCAGGCATCTCCTGCAGTGGCACAGTGTGGAATGAGTGTGCCTTGGCTCCCGCCTCTGTCTACCAGATTGTGGCAGGGACAGTGACTGTGGCAGTTACGGGATTTCAGAGCAGCACAGCCCCAGGAAGAGGCTGTTAACTGGTAGTGGCTGCAGGAACAACGCCATCCCCATGCTGCCTGTGGCCCGAGGCCTCATCAGCTGTGACCTTTGAGTGGCAGGCCATCTTTCACTTTGGAATGTGCCCAACAGCTCTGTTGTTGCTTCCGACATGGATTGGTGGCTCTTATACTCGGATGGCTCGGTTGTATTTTCACTTGCGGGGCCACTCTGTGAAGGTGCCCACATCACCGTGGCACTCAGAGGTCTCCGGAGGACCAGTCTGCAGGGGCGATGGAAGAACATGCTGACCGTTCACCTGCGATGAATTCACTTCCATAGAACCCACACCGCAGTAGATCTCGCTCAGGACCGTCCCCTGCTTGGAACGCTCACCCCATCATTCTTGCTCTTTCTGACGCAGTTCTGGAATCTTCTCTCGTGAGTGTCTTTATGAGGTAGATCAGAAATGTGGTGAGTGCTCTTCCTGAGTCCATCCAGCAGGAAGGCAGGGTCATGAAAACATGACGCTGACTCCTCGTCCACCTGCTTCACCTGATTTGGCCTGTTGACTTCCAGCATTTCCTCAGAGTTAAGATGATCACAACAGGTAGATGCTGTGAGTCAGTTCAGGATGTCAGGGCAGCCACAACAGCACAGCTAGACACTCAGGCGAGAGGACTTCCAGAGCGCAAATCTCTGTCACCTGCGGGCGGAGGAAGGCACCGTGATCCGCCGGGCAGAAGTTGGGTGGGGCAGTTCTGGGCCCTGCTTCATGATCAGATGTTCAGCCTCCCTTGTCTTCATTGCTAGATGCATCTGATCCGTACATTTTCTGGGATATGGGGGATCCTGAGGTACACTTGTCTCCTATTGCTTTACTGCGTTGTTTTCATAGACAAAACTGAAACTCAGAGAAGATAAGCAGCTTGCCAGGTCCTAGAGTTAGTTCCACAGTGAGCTGGTGCGTGGGCGATCACAGATCACCCTCAAACAAAACAGAAAACCATGCCGAGTGCTCAGCGGTGTGGGGTATTTGCACTTTGGTTTTGTAGATGGTGAGATGGACTGAAGTATCTTTCTAGGCACACAATTTTCTCTGTCTCAAATATCTGTGCACTAATAATGCTTATTTAATAAGGTAGTGTTTCATTCAACAAATATTAACTTGACAGATCTCTGCCTGGCTCACTTTCCTCCTGATGCAACATGGCAGTGACAGTCTTCTAGACTTTGCTTCCTTCTGCTGGGCATCTTAAACCCATCCAGCAAAAGAAGACCAGTCCTAGAATGGGAACTCCTGGGGAGTTCTTCTAGACAAGAATTCAGATCTTCTCTAGAAATATAACCTCACAGTGCTGGAATCAACAAAGAAGAATAAAAGGATTTGGAAGAACTGATTTCAACAGTCTTGTTGTTCTTATGCCATACACAAATGCTTTCTGTTTCTCCTACATTTTAGGTGTGCATTTGCTCAAATAGAACTTGGGCTACCCCTCAGGGCCTGGCCACTGCCCTGCATCTCCTCAGGGGGGTCTTACAGACACATGGGCCAACACCCATCTCTGAGGGAAGACTGCAGCCAGGCAGAAGTAACACAGGAAACCCCGAGCTCATGCAGGGGTGCGGTCCCTCCCCACTCGTGTTTCTGCTGCTCAGGGGTTTCTGTTGACTGTCCCTGCCATGCCTTCTGTCTTGGCATGAAGTCTACCTCCCATACCCACGGGCAGGGCTACTGCACTGTGGTCTGTCCTCCTCCAAGGCTCTGTCTTCTCCTCTCAGCTGTCGTTTAATTCAGGCTCTCAGAGCCCCGTGGGCTTCCTGCCCAGGCTTCTGGTCCTGCTGCTGCTCCTCCAAGATGCCTGGATAGGTCAGTGTCTATTGGAGGTGTCCTCATATGCCCTGTCCCTGTGTCTCTGTCATCCTTTGCGCTAACTGTTCTCTGTCTGTGGACCTGGTATGGTGCCCCCCCTTTCCTGCCTTCACTCGTAATATCGGCATCTGATCACCAACAGTGGCAACAGCAGCCGACACTTACTAGACACCCCTGCCTGCCAGGCGCTATTCTAAGCAATCAATTATTTAATAGCATTCAATTATTTAATAGTCATTTTAACCTATGAGGGACTTGTGCATCCAGACAAGACATAACAGCAGATTGGAATTGCTCCTTGAGTAAAACCAGAAATAATATAATGTGTGAAGCCACTGTGGGTTTTTGTTTGCTTTGGTTGGCTTGTTTTGTGGCACTGGAGAGTGAACCCAGGACCTTCGCATTGAGGTTGCCTACTCACTGTTTTGATTTTGAAACAGAATATCACAAAGTTGCTAGGTTGCCCAGGTGAACCTGAAATTTGTGCTCTTCCTGCCTCAGACTGCCAGAGTGCTGGGATTGCAGGGGTGCACCACCATGCCCAACTGAAGCCGTGGTCAGGACCCTGGAAAGCAGTCAAAAGCGATCCTCAGGAAATGAGAAATAAGTGAGTCTACAAGTGTCCCAGCTTCCTGTCCTGAAAGAGTGCCCTGAGCACAGTGAGAATGATTCCAGGGAGGGCCTGGTGCGCTCTGGGTGCAGAAGGCAAAACTAAGTCTAGAGAAACCACCTCAGCTGGATTTTACAGGACAGAGAACCAGTGAGGAAGGAGTTATGAGGAAGAGGGCTCAGGCCTCTTCCTGTATTAATCCGGCCCTTTCCAGTATTTAACTGAGATCTATAAAGAAGTCACCCACCGCCAGGGGAAGAAGCCACCAAGCGGTCTAAAAGAGAAGTACTCAGTGTTCATGTGGAGCTGGGGATCCTAATGGCTCCCTCCAGCCAGGCTGCAAACCTCCCAATTCAGCAGGGAGCAGATATGGAGCTAAATGGTCCAAGCTCACCAGTGGGAATAGTAATTCCTATACTAAACTCTGTTCTGGTTCCCAACAAAAGATCTTAAGGACATGACTGGGAAAGATCAACCTATTTGTGAATCACGCAGTTGCATCCCCAAACATCAAGAATATTATGAGAATACAGAAATATCCAGGACTCAAAAATATCAAATTCTCAATGTCTGTAAAAACCACCATGTATCAGTCTTTAAGATCTCTAGGCCACCAGACATGAGCATAAAGCTGGAAAATACAACCAATCCAGAAGAGACACAGTTATTACAATTAGCAGAGAATGGCATTAAAACAGTCTTTGTAACTGTTCATAACTGTATTCTGTGTTTGTAGAAAGGTGTAGTAGAGTCCTGGAAGAAATAAGATTCAGGTCTACAGAAGGGAAGTCCAATATGCGTGTTAGTATGTGTGTGTGTGCGTGCATTTAGACACGCATGTATGAACACACATACTGGAATTAACAGCAGATTAATATTGCAGAAAAATGTTTTCAATTTGAAGACAAAGCAATTTTAGAAAGTGTCTTTAAAAAGCTGAGCAGAACACCAGTAAGCTGCTGTAGGTCAACCTCAAATGGCCTAATGTATAGGTAATTGAATTATTTGAAGGAGAATACAGAGAAAGAGGACAGAAAAAGAGTACAAGAAATAGTGGCTGAAATTTTCCAAATTTGATGACAGCTGTAAACTCACAGGTTCAAGAAGTTCAAATCACAAGTATAAGAAATATGAAGCAGAGGAAATGGTGGAGTAGAAGCTGGCACCAAATCTCAGCTTATTGGGACCTGGAATTAAAGTACCTGGACAGCAATTGCTTAGAGACTAGAGAAAGAAGAGCTCCAGAAATCAAGGAAGAGCCACGAGGCAAGACAGAGAGCACAAGGGAATCTGGCAGAGCTGGAGACGACAAGAGGAAGGAAGGAAGCGATCTGGTACGCTAGCCCTGGTTCTTGGGTGGGGACCTGTCTCCAGAAACAGGTGCCTGGAGGGGATCCACAGCCCCAGGGAGAGACACAGACTGGGACCACCTGTCCCCACAAAAAGCCACGGTTATTGTAAGCTGCAAATGCATAGCGGTCTTACTCTGAAAGTGACTTCTTCCACAGGGCACGCCAGGGTTGGAGAAGAAATTCACAGAAGCGCCTGCCATGTTTAGGAGCCATTTTGAGGAAGGGCTTATTTTTGTTGAAGATTTTGCTACTCTGGGAATAAGAAGACCACACTTCAGGATCTCTGGGGTCACCCTGCCCCAGTAACTGTGTGTGAGATTGCACGAAGAGACAGTCACAGAGGGTGACTAACAGTGGTGGACTCGGGCTGTGAGGACACAGTGGCCCTGCCCTGTCCGGCTGGTTGCATGAGGTTTTCTGAGGAGGCTGGGCCTGAAAGCGCTGGGACTGCATGCAGGAGATTGCTCGGCTCTTGTCACTGCTGCCTTCTAGCACAGAGCTCAGTGATCTGTTTGGTTTCCTCAAACACCAGTGTGCTCAGGGACAGGCCTCTGCGGTGAAGTTTGCCATGTCCTCGTGTGTACGGGCAGAGCGGCCTCTGGGCGCCTCACAGAGCCAGAGCTGCAAAAGCTCGTCAGGGATGCAGGTAGCTTGGAGCGTGCAGAAGGATGGAAGCGGTGGGTCTCTGAGTGAGGCAGCCTGCGGCAGGCAGCACAAGGGCCTGAGCCCATCACGTGGAAAAAGTGAGGCGGGACTCAGCATTTACACAGCAAAAAGAGGGTGTGGAAACACAACCGCCCTACTTGGGATCCACTATCTATTTCTTATGTTTAGTGGATTCCAGTCCTACAAGCTTTGCAAGAAATACCCACCCAAATGCTTCAATCTGGAGGAATCTTTTAGGACTCATTTATTTTTTGTTGGTACTTGGATTTTTGTTGTTGTTTTTTCTTTTCCTTCTTTGTTTTTACCTGATTTTATTTATCTTAAAAATTCTTTAATTAGATTTTTTATCTCACTTTCATTTTTTTTCAAATTTTGCTTTTTCCACTGTTCCCCTTTCATCTACTTCATTTTCTATTATGACCACTAATGTTCGTTAACTATTTAGTTTACTTGACGTCACTGTTGGTAATTTCCATTGTTAGCAGTAGTACAGTTGTTGCTTTTAGTTGATCTTTATTGTGTGTCTGTGTCATTATTCTGTTCTCTTTTCTGTTGTTAGTAGTGGCAAGTTGTTACGTTTGGTTTACTATACGCCAACATTTTATTTGGCTTTGTGTCCTTGAGATTACTGCGGTTCATTTTCTCCTCTTTAAGTCGTGCTGGGCTCAAGTGCTCAAAGGAAGACTAGACACGAGTAAAAGCCTCAAATACAAGTAGAAGGAATATGCATCCCAACAAGTGGACAAATGTCAATACAGAAACACAAAATGTAGGCAAAATCAAGGCAACACGGCTCCTTTAAATGTCTGTAATTTATCAGTAACAAAGCAAAAGTAATAAAGGGGATGGAATCCCTGGCAAAGAATTTAAAAGACTGATTTATAAAATGACGAGTGACCTCAAAGAAGATACAAACAATTGAATGAATTAAGGAAGGCTACACACGCTATGAAGGAGCAATTCAACAGAGAGAGAGATTTTGAAACAGAATGAAACAGAAATTCTGGAAATGAAGAAAACACAGTAAATCAAATCCAAAGTTCAGTGGGCAGCTTCCCAGAGAGACAGGAATGAGCAGAAGACAGCACTTCAGGGCTCAAAGAAATGGCAGAAGAGCTGCCACACACAAGCACTGGTAAAGGAAGAGAATCCCAGAAATGATGAGCAGAACATTCTCGGACTCTGGGGCGCAGTGAAAAGACGAACTTTAGGAAGTTTTGGTGTAAAAGAGAAAGACGAGGTTCAGACTAATGGCAGAGAAAATTCATCTGATTAAATAACAGAAAACCTGCCAAGTCTTGTGAAAGTACGGGAGGTGTTTATAGAACCCCAGAGAGGTCTGACCAGGAAACAACCTCCCCAACCCAGATACAGTTAAAGTAGCGGGACAAAGAACACGGAGAGAACATAAAATAGCGAAGGAGAAATCCAAATTGCTTAACCGAGGGGAGCTCGCCAGAATAACTCCAGACTTGCCTGCAGAAACCCGGTGGCCAGGAGAGCAGGAAACAAGAATTGCCAACCTGGATTAGTATTTTTAGCAGATCTGTCCGTTAGAATTAAAGGGGAAGTAAAGACACTCCAAAATAAGCATGAAGTAAAGGAATTCATGACACAGCCAGCTCTGTAGAAGACACTGAAAGAAATGCTGTGCGTAGCGGAGGAAGAATAGACAAGCTACTGAGAACTGAGAAAGAAAATCACCCTTGGCAAAGGAACAGAATGAGAAGCGTGTGTGTGAGTAACCATCTTACCAGGTGTGAGACAGTGTGTCATCCTGGTTTTAATTTGCATTTGATTCCTGGTCTTTTATTTTTAAACCCTAGCGCATTCTTTGCATTAGATATGGTTGCTTGTGTGTATTCTATTTGAGGAAACAGAGAAGGGACATGGAGTTGTTAAATAGAAGAGCCAAATTTGAAGTCCAGCGTATCTGACTCTAGGGCCTTATATTTAAAATATTCAAAATAATAGCAGGTATATACTGTTTCCTCAATAGCCCTCTCATTGTTCTCATATATTTCTCTTTAAAAGCTCCTCAGATTGTAAATGTGGTAACTGTTGCTCTCAGGAGACCATGGCTTGGACAATGGATGTGATTTCCCTGACGTCCCCATTTATTGGGCACCTGCTGTGTCCCCTGACTTATAAAGAGAGAGGCAGACACATGGAAGACCAGAGTTCAGGGATTGGATGGATCATTATGGTTTCTTCTCAAGGGAACAAAAAACCAGTCTCACTACTCAAGGCTGCAGGGAGCCCCCTGGCAGGAGAGATGCAAAGCTATGGTTGTGTTTAGTCGGCGTGTGGGAAAGCGCTTTGCTTAGAGCGTCTCTCTCCAGCCATGAGGGCTTCGTGGGCTTCTTGGGAGCCAGTGGGCATGGGCATCAGCTTGGTGGGCAGAGCAAGCCAGCAGGTAGGGCAGTTGGAATCTGTAAAGCTAGTGAGAAAGACCTGGCCCCTTTGCTGGCCAGACAGGCGGGTGGTTTCCCAAACGCTGCTGAGAAATTCCTCCTGAGGAAAGAGTTTATCCAGAGCAGCAAGGACGATTTCTCTGTGACTCGGATGCTGTGCCCTTTTGGTATCGCCACATACAGCCAACTGCAGGACGCCAGTCACTGAGTGTCAGGTCAGTTTTGCTGCAGAATGAGCCCTCCAAGATAAAAGAAATGTAGGGCTTAAAAGAACCCTACATTTGGCTTGTGCTTCTGTGGCCAGGCTATTGAGCCGAGTTCGGCTGGATTGCGTGGCTGTTGGTTTCAGCTGGGCTCTCGCGTGCATTTGCAATCAGCCCTGAACGTGGGTCGGAGGTGGACAGACCTTGGATTGGGTCCCAGTGGGGCTGCTTCCTCAGCAGGTGGCATTTGTTGAGAGTCAGAAGCCAATGGAGGGACATTGCTTGAAGTCTGAAAGGAAAGATTTATAGAAGTTCGTGAAGGAGGCGGCGTTCACAAATGCACAGCACAACCTTAGGAATGGCCCTGTTCATGGCTGCATCTAACCCTGAGTATTTCTGAAGCAGGGAAGCCATGTCTTGAGAGGCTGAGAAGCCCTGCTCTGTGAATGGTCCACAGAACTGAGTGTGGCTTGGGGGTCTCCAGAGGGCGTTCCCACGCCTCTGTGGAGAGCTGCTGTGCATGGTGTTTCTGAGCCACTGGGGGAGGGCAGTGCCAGTGTACTGGCCAGGGTTTATGAGGAGGAGGTCAGGAGCATCCCCCTCGTCACCCTGGCTGCATGCAGTGGGGTCCAGAGGGGTCCTCAGTAATGTAAGTCTCTGGTTTGGAAGTGTCTCCAAAAGTTGGATCTCTTGCGCATTGGCAAAGAGGTAGTTTTAACAGAGGGTTATGAAGGCCTCGAGGTAAGGGATTTCTGACCACTTCCTCGCCTTTCACAGAAGATACCTAACTGGATAATAGCACTGCTAGCTTTCATGTGTTGTTGTCCATCTGCTGGTTTATACTGGGGCCAAGCCGTGTTGCGGTAGGAAGTAAGCTGTTTCCCTACTTTCTCAGGCTATTGGGGGCCAGTTGTTTTTCAGTTAAGGGTACAGTTCAGCCTCGTGGGGAAGTTGAAGGAATCATGAGGGTGTTTCCCATGGTGTCTGGTGGGGCTTACGGAGAGGAGAGAAACAGGGTCTAGGGTCCTCCTGAGGGCATCCCTGTAGGAGGACAGAGACTCATTGAGCTCTGGGGTGTTCCCCCAAAAGCTCAAGTTTCCTCCCAGACTTCTCTAGTGAAACTGGTGGCAGTAGTACCCTTTAATTCTCTGTCTCTGTTTCTGTCTCTCTCTCCATAACTTATGACCCCATTTAAGGCCTTGGGGGCCTCAGTGGATGCCCTGACCATGAGCCTTTGACCACTTCTGCATTTGTTCCTCATCTTTGGATCCTCTGCCAAGAGGTGATGGTAAAGAAGGGCCATTCCCGAGAGCCAGATTTTCTCTCTGGTGGCTTTCTTGGGTGTCACACATGTCCTACCCAACCATAAAAGACCAAAGCATTACAACGGCACCAGCCCCTTGACCTTGTGAGGATGATTTCCCCTCTCGCTCCTTCAGGTGTCTATCAATGTCTTCTCTGTGTTTTCTTAAATCTGTGCAACACTCAGAGGCTAGCGTGATAAACAGTGAAGCACTTGCTGTCACAGTGGCTGGGCAGGATAACAAGTCGAGGTCTTGGGGTCCCGTCCTGTGGCGAATGGTGGCATTGTGTAGGAAGCACTTGCAAAGCCCACTGCTGTTTACTCCGAGTGAGTGCCCCAAGTCTGGGACTCAGCAGCTGAAGAACTCACCAGCATAATAGGATTGCGTGGCCTGCTTTAGGTCGTCAGCCAGAGGAGCAGTGCTGGGCAGAGAAGCCTGAGTGGGGGTGGGCGGCAGCACTTTGAGTGGCTTCTAGTAACCCGCAGATATGCTTCATGAACCATCTAGTTTCTTTCCCAGCTGTATCAGACCGCTGAAAGAACGGCGAACTGGGTCATTTCTTCTCCGTGTACAGTTTGTTATCAATTGTCCCGCATGTGCAGACTGTTGGATCCTGTTTGCTCAACTGCACGCGTTGCCTTTACAGTCTGTGTACATGTAGAAGTCTGTGACCGGGTGTGGTCCAGCGGTACATGTACCCTTATAGAACCTTGATCTCCTTTATCTGTGATGTCAGGATATGGATTTTCAAGTGACGGTTTTGTTAAATTATGTTTAAGTCAATCTGGGACAACCTTACTATTTCAGCAGAGTCCTTTGTGATAATTATCATCTGAGATGTGCTAAGAACTCTTCTTCCTTTATAGCCTCCTTGTTCTATTTCCCTTTCTGTAGGGCTGACTCGAGTGATTCTGGTGACTCATGCTTTCTTGGAAGACATCACTGGTCAGCCTTCATCACTAGAATTTCGTTCGGCTGTTGATCTTCTCTGTCCCACCCTGGCAGGGAGTAACAAGTGACCAAGTCAGTGTCTTGGCCCCTTTGACCACTTTTGAGGCACAAGAAAGTTTAGAAGGAGTAGCTCCTAGGTCCAATAAAACCCACACTCATGAAACTCAGAATAGTCAAGCATACAAATTTCCTTTCCCAGTCTTCATCCTCTGCAAAACTTTCTGGACCTATTCAGACCTTCCACTTTTGTCGCTATCTTTTCTTTTTTCCCACCCAGGTCAGGTGGTAGCTTAACACATAGAATTCTTTCATACTTAAAATGCATCTTCATACATATAACTTCCTTACATCTCCTCTGTCCTACTCACTGCTTCCCTCCCATAACAAGTCCGGGAGCTGATTGAGTTTTTAAAAGCTTTTGCCACCTCTTTTCCCTCTTTGGCCCCAGTTAACACAGGTTTACATTCCCAGTAGGGTTGGCTGAACAGTAGACTTCCAAGGAGCCTTGAATAGCAAAATTATCCTCATTTGAACAGAAAACAGAAAGAACAGCAAATTAACCCTGCAATTGCAGCTTAAGAACAATCTTAATGCACAAGAGGTGTCTTAAGCATCCCATTTAGACCAAACTAGCAACTTAGATTGGAATCTAAAAGTAAGCTCACTAGTCTGCCAGTGTGTGTCTCAGTGGGCTCCTGTTCACCCTCATAGGGTACTGGTTACCTCCCCTGGGATCCCTGGAAAGAAGTCAGCCTCACCTGTGTTCCCCACTAGGACCTGATGCAGATGGTGCAGTCTAGGAGCCATTTTTTCCTTCTGGCATCCACTCTGGGACTTAGTGGGATTCCATGAGTGAAAGCCATAACTTCTATCTAACAGCACCAGTTTACCTGGGCAGATGGAAGAGCAGTTCGGTGGTTTGGTAGTAGAAGGAGAAGAATTTGAATGACAGAAAGAGATGGGGCACATAAGAAGTGACTAAGGGCAAGGGCAGAGAGCCCATAGAGGGAGAGAGATGTGAAAAAGCTATTTGTATGCAGAGGACTTAGGTAAGAGTCCCAGAACTCAGAAGCAATCAGGGCAAAATATTTAGGTTGTAGGAAAATACACAACCAGAACATTTTATCGTCCTGTGTCTTAGTTACTTTTTGCTTGTCGCTGAGACAAAATACCTGATGCCCAAGTTGGGAAAGGAAAGGTTTATTCTTACAGTTTTTGGAGGTTTCAGTCCACACTCAGTTGGCTCCAAGACAGGCAGGCATGGCTGGGCTGCAGTTCATGGCGGCCGCCCACAGCAAACTCGAACCAGCAAAGAGCAAGACACACCTTCTTCCTGCCATTACATCACATCCTGGCTCCACCCCTATGTGGGTGGAGCACTGACACCATCAATCCAAGCGCTATACAATGAACCATTACAAATGAACAATGCAAACTCATGAGTCCTGGGGGACACAAACACAAACCATGACATCCTGTTACGCAAGTGTAAAGCATAAACCTGGCACACGCGTGGGAGTTGTCCTGAGCCGCAGAACCTTCAGTGCCCCTTCCTATGACTGAGTTACCTTTTCCAGCAGCAGTGCCCTGTTGGCATGTCACTGTCTGATCCATGCCCACAAAAGTGCAATGGGATAAATAAGATGAGACAATAAGACCTCCTGGCCTCCTGGCTGGCTCACCAGAACAAATGTTACCAGGCGGAGGAGATCTGGGGGGCTTATTTCCGGGTTAGTGATGGCCTGAAGAATTGAGCAGGACCCGTGGAGTAACAAGAGTCAGCTGTGTTAAAAGGGAAAGAGGCAGAGGTCCTCGCCTCCCGGTGGAAGTGAGAAGAGCTCACAGCTCCGTACAACTGGACAGGTGCTGTGTCCCTTAGGGTCCAGGGGCTGTGGGACGCTCTGTAGCTGGGGCTGGCGGGAATGGCCGCTATATGGAGTATCTGCCTTGGCCTACCCATTGGGAGGGGCTTTAGGGTGGCACCGGTTTATAAAGGAGGTGTCGTGGCATCCAAAGCCCACAGTGGGTGGGGTGGCAACACTGCAATGCAGATGAAGTTGGGCACAGGCCAGGCTTGTGTAGTTTTGGGGTTCTGTGTGCCTGGGGGCCTCGTGGGGGGGGCGGGGTGACTTTTATCTGTGGTTTCCTGATGTTTGGATGTAGTCCTCCTTGCCCTGTCTGGTGTTTGATTCTTGCCCTGTGGCTTCCTGTCCTTTGCTTGTCCTCCCTCTTCCCCTCCCTCGAGTTGGTCCTCAGGCCCCTGCTGGTGGGTACTCCACCCACTCCCTCACTGCCTCTCCTGTGGCTCTGCCCCCTCCAGGTGCGCGGGGAGCTGCTGCGGGAGCGGGTGCAGCGGCTGGAGGCCCTGGAAGCTTGCTTTGCAGAGTCGCTCGTCGCCCTGCAGTTCCAGAAGGCAGCCCGCTCCACCGAGACCTTGTCAGCCTACACTGCGCTGCTTAGCCTCCAGGACCTGCTGCTGGAGGAGCTGAGCGAGTCCGAGGCCCTGACCAAGCTGGCCTGCAGCAGGATCTTGGAGTCCCATGGCCCGGTGAGTGTGGGCCTGGGGAAAGGCTCAGGAAGCCATCATCACCCATCATCACAGAGGGTGCAGCCTCTGTGTCTAGCAAATGCCAGCTGGTCCCAGGTCTTCAGGTAGACCGTGATTGTGCGCCCTGTCTACACTGCAGAGCCTGGGAGAGGACAGAGTGAGGAGATTTTAAACAGAACCCCATGTGGTCTCTTTACCCAAAACTGCTCAGGTTCCCTGCCTCGGAGAAGCCGCCCTTTGGGATTTCGCATCTCTGGAATCCAATGTGTCTTCCAGGCAAGGCTCAGGTCAAAGTTTCCCTTGGCACCATTGTCCCATCAGAGCTCTGACAGACAGCAGTGTGTCCTTCTGCTGAGGGGTCAGATGTGGCGTGGTACATTATTTATTTGTATGCATCTAGTTATTATTGGTGTCGCTACATCCTTTCAAGATAGGAGAAGTTTCACGATACGGAACAGAGGCTACAGCAGTACTATTCTGAGGGCTAATTTTAGGTCTTTGAGGTGTAGATTTTAGTTTTATGTGTTACCTGTTACCATGAAAATTTCTTATAACCAGAGGTTGGTGCTGCATGCCCTTCCCAGTGCTCTGGGAAGCCAAGACAGGAGGATCCTGAGTTCAAGCCTGAATTGTATAATTTAGCAATTTAGTGAGACCCTGTCTCAAAATGAAAAATTAAAAAAAGGCCAAGGATTACCTTAGCCTGAAGGCCCTAGGTTCAATTCCTGGCACCACCCAAGTAGTAATGATAAGATAATAATAAGAATAGCGGGCCGGGGATTTAGCTCAGTGGCATAAGCACCTGCCTGGCAAGCGTGAGGTCATAAGTTCGATCCCCGGTACCAAAAATAATAATATAATAATAAGAAGAAGAAGAAGAAAAAGAAGAGCTTTTTGTAGTGAAGTAAAATGCTCTCATGTAAGCATTAGTAATGTTTAATCATACTTAAGATTACCATTGAAGCACAGTTAATGATAAGTTACAATTTTACTGAATAATTGTGCTCTTTGTCGTATGTCATATTCAGTACTGAGTTGTGCTGTGAGCTGGGTCCCACTGTATCCAGCCCTCAGGTAAGTAAATTGGCTTCCTTGTGAAGACTGCATGGTTAAAGGGGTAATAGAAAGTTTAAAGTACGTAGAGCGGAACATGCCTGTGATATATCACAATACATGGAGTTTAGCTAAAGCAGTTTTTAGAGGGCAATTTGTATCCTAAACTTACATAGAACAGGAGAAACTCCCGTAATAAACACCATATAAAATACAATATTAGAGAAGAAATAATAAATAAACCTTAGGAAGCAGAAGGAAGGGAAATAGGCTAAATAAAATTAAAAATGGAACTATAGGGAATCGATCCAGTAAAAGTTGCAATTTTTGGAAGAAAAAATTCATGGAATGTGCAAACTTTTGGCAAACTTGGGAAAAAATAAGGAACAAATAAATACTATCTAAAGTTTAAAAAGCAATGTAACTATCACTGTGGTAGTTTTTAGAAATGAGAGAATACTGTGAATAACTTTATGTAGGTGAGTCTGAAGGTGAAATAATTTTCAGAACAATATAAATCACAAATATTAGCTCAAGTAGAAAAAGAGTTTGTGGAGTCTTAGTGCCATGAATGAAGTTGGTCCGGATGAGAAAACCTTCCCCTGCGCACAGTTATACCGAAGCCCAGTAGTTCCATAGGTTCCTGCCACCAAGCCTCGAGGCAGTGGTGGCAAACTTATGGCACTGCAGTGGGCCCCCCGGGCCCCTCTGTCAGCCCAGAGGCGCAATGTTCATCCTTGGCGACATCTAAGTGGGTCTGGGCTGCAGTTTGAACACTTGGTGGCTGAAAGCTTTGCTATCACTGTCTCAAGGTCAGCCTCATATACGCATTATTTATTATTCCTGGTGTTAGAAAAACTAGAGAATATTCTTAAGCTTGTTCTGTGATTCTCCAGTAACCTTGACACCAAGAACCAGTCCAAGAAAACAGTTGCATTTGTGAAAATAGATGTACAATTCGTAAACAAAACACAATCCACATAATCCATCCACTTATAGGTAATTTAAATACATCGCGGCCAGGTTCAGTTTATCCCAGGAATGTAAGGTTGGTTTAACACTGAACATCATTTACAGAATTCACTGATGAGCCTCTTAAAGGCAGAAAACAACCCATAAGATCATATTGGCATATGCAGCATAAATATGTGACTGACTTTAGGATACATTCAAGATGAAACTTTATCAGATCAGAAATAGGAAACCCCAACAGAGTATTTACCCCAAGCCCACAGCAGGTGGTTCACCTGGAGGCGGCAGCTTGGACACGACCTATTGTCCTGACTCCAGAGGAAGGGAAGGAGCCCTTCAGAGAGAAGGGCAGTTCCAAGGTCGTGACACAGAGAGACATGAGAGCCCCTGGGCTTCAGCTTGAGATTATCTACTCACCCCAAGCGCTAAGAAATGCCCAATATTCAGCTCTGCAGTGCTGTTTGCAAACCAGGCCACACCCAGTGGTGCCTGCGGGGTATAGCGCCTCCCCTTTTTGTTTGATCTTAAGCTTTTTTCAGCACTATAGGAGCATCTTATGTCCAGTTCATCAGGAAGAGCAGAATCCCGTGTCTCCCTTGGAAGCCACGGGTGGTGAATCAGCTGTCGCTGGTCAGTTGGTGGCAGTGGACACCCCGCTCCTTTTCCTTGGCTTTGCATTTGGAGGGAAGATGGCCTGTTTTGCTCAGATATTAGACTTTCATTCTGCAATTTGATTGTTTCTGGGTAAACCACTTTCCCATTGGGAATGAGCTTTTAAGCTGTTAAACTTTCCGGAGAATTAAAAAGCATGAAATGAAAAGCCTTGGAAGAAATGACTGCTAAGGAAACTATACCCAGAGCTCCTCATGTGATTAACGTTTCAGACTCCTTTTCTGAGACTGGAACATGTGCAAGGTGTCACTAGATCAGAGTGCCCAGTGGCAACGATGGACACATTTGAAGAGGATGGACTTCCTGGGAACAGACAACATGACCCTGGACGTCACTGCACCCGCCTTATCTGCGGTTCAGTTGAGAGTGCTGACTGCCCCCTTCCCGGTCTGTAGCTTCCGCCCCCTTCCCTCTGCCTCTCTGCCCGTTGACTCCACCTGAATTTTCTCACTTCCAGCTTCTGCTCAGCCTCACTGCTCTGTAACACTAGAGCTCAACAGGCAAACAGGCAGCTCCCTGCTGGTGAACACGGAGCTCACACCAAGGCCAACGCACCGTGTAAAGAGTCAAGCCCCAGGTCCCCCATGCTGCAGGCACTGGAGGAGGCTGAGGAAGGAGAGTCCTTTAGTCAGAGTCCTTGCTGGAAAGCAGACTGCTACTCCTGAGGCCATGGTCCTGCTCCAATTTATCCCTCCCTGCTCCCTCCTTCTCTGCTCCCATCTCCCCTCTGCTGCTGCACGGGGACATCTCTGGAAAATAACTGTCCTCCACAGCCCATCCCCCAGCTCTGCATTTAAAAGCTCCCCTTTAAAATCTGTCCATGGGCCCTGGGCCTCGTGCCTCTCCCTCCCTGTGCTCCTAGCCCTTGAGATACCTTCAGGCTTCCGTCCTCTTGAGGGCCCTCTTCCTGGATTGCTTTCACTGCACTTCCTTGCAAAGGCCTCCTGTGCATTTTCCAAGTGAACCCCAGGATTGCCCCTTAGGCGGCATGGGTCTCCCAGTTCGCCCATCTGAGTTTCTATGACCCCAGATGGTGGTGTTTGCTTTCTCTACCTGTATGTGCACCGTGGTCTTCCTTGCCACACTGAGGCTGCAGAATCTGAGAGGCTTGTCTCACTTACACCGAGTGCCTGTGCCCCCAAAAGGCCCAGAACTCCCTTTCCTTCGTCCTGTTCTCTCTCTGCTTGCCTACTTTTTCTTTCTTTTTCCATCCCTTCATTTTCCCTTTCTTCCTCACTTCCTTTCTTTCTTCATTCTCTTTCATCTGGCCAGCTGTGTGTCCCTCCCTCCCTCCATCCATCCACTGTCGCCATCTGTCCTCTGTGTTCCTTCACCTCATGGATATCAAGTGCTGAGGAGAGGCCGCAGCAGCTGAGAGTTGGATAAACCGAAAACCTCTCTTAGATGTGCTCCTGCCCAGCCCCCATAAATTCAGGAGATTGACCTCTATTCTTTGTGCCTCTGCTATCTTATTTATAAAATGAGACAATAATAAATTCCTACCTTGGGTTGTTTTGCAAAGATTACATGAGGTAATTTATGGAGAAATAGAGTGAAATCTGACGTAGGATAGGCGTCCAGTCAGTGCTGGCTCACCTCCTTCTCCTCTTCAGCCTTCAACTCCTCCTCTTCCTCATCCTCTTTATTGCCCTTTCTTTCATGAGCTGGGCCTTGTGCTCCCTGCTGCAATAAAGATACGCCAGTCATGACACCCCAGAGTTCCTGCTCTCTGTGCTTAGAGCCCAGGGAGGAAGGCAGCTTAGAGCAATTCCAGAAGTGAGTTTCACTTGCAGTTGTGCTGGGTGGCAGCAGATATGGGCAGAGGAGCAAGCGTCAAGTGCCAAGACTGACATGCTGACCTCTACAGATGATATACTGCAGGACACGTGCCCACCGGACGTCTGTTCCTAACCGGGGCTTCGCAGGCTGCTTGCAGAACAGCCAGCCCTCTGCAGCACCAATTTCTCTGCTGACTGGTGGCCAGAACTAGCTGTTGAAAACCGTGCTGGGTTATGTTCCTACTCTGCTGTGCAGCGCTGCGAGATGCCCATAATTCCAGATCCCTGCACATTAAAAGCCTGGCTTGGAGGCTTTTGGTGCTTTCCTAGTTTTTGAGGACCAACCTCAAGTGTGTGGTCTGGGTGTCAGGTTCCCTCTGCTGTACCTCCCTGACTGTTTTCCCTTTTGTCTTGGGTTTTGAGTAGTGTTTAAGAGCCTTGAGGGGCTTTGGGACACTGTTCAGAGTCTAATGCAAGCTTCAGCCCCTCTGCAGAAAGGTGAGCTATTCTGTGATCTGTCCTGCGGATCGGTCCGTGGGCCTCACCTGGAGAAGGGATGGGGATGAAGGGCTGGGCAAGAGAAAAGAGAGATGGAGACAGGATGAGATTCCAATCAAGTCTTGTTTATTCAGGAAGTGTACATGGCTTATATAGAGTCAAAGAGGACGTGGCCTTACAGGATGGGCCAGCTTGAATCTTCTCATATGCCATGGGCCTATCAGACTAGCAGGAAGTCATACGTAGGCACATAGGTAAGTGGACATGATGTGAACAAGAGGGGATTATGGGAGATGTAGGCTGAAGCAGGAAGGTGCTTACATCATGTGCACTGTAGGCAAGGGGAGGATCATGGGAAATGTAGGCTGACACACAATGCCCTCAGGTGGGAGGGGCAGGACATCGGCACCCATTCTGAGCCACTCCCTACATCTCTTCCCTTATTATTATATATTTTTAAGAGTATGGCAGGCCCTGGGAGGACAGCACCTGTCTTGGGTCAAGGACTCCTCATATGAACCCAATGGAGCCTTACCTGTTGTGGGCCTGCAGGACAGCAGTTGGTCCTGGGCCTGTCTTAGGTGGCCGATGGCGTAACAGATGTGTCCTAGTTGCCGGTCTCTGGCTGCCTGTCCAGTGCCTCGGCAGTAGGGCCACATCATTATGTGGACCATTGGTGGAATTTTTTTCCCGATAAGTTTGTTGTTCTGCCATCTCCAATTGATGGTAATATACCTGAATGGGCTTTGCCATAAATGTGTCAATCCTGTTATTAATGAGCGTCATGATCCTCTGGAAAACACAAGGGCCTACAGTAAGGAATACTAATAAAGCAGCTAGGGGTCCCAAGAGGCGGGCAATGTAAGGGGAAAGACCCCCCCCCACACACATGGAGGAGAAGGTGGTTTGTCCGAGGTGCTCTTTTTCTCTCTCTTTGAGGTGTTCCCTTAGCTTAGTCATGGACTCTTTGACAACTCCTGAGTGGTCGGCATAAAAACAACACTCTTCCTTGAGGGCAGCACATAAGCCACCCTCTTTCATAAATAGGAGGTCTAGCCCTCTTCTATTCTGTAGGACTACCTCAAATAGAGACGTCAGGGATGCCTGTAGAGCCATCACAGATGTTTCTATTTCTTTTAAATCTTGATCTACTGCTGCCTGTAATTGAGCTAGATGCTGATTTCCTAACACTAGAGCTGTAGTCCCTGTTCCTATTCCTGTTGCGACTCCTAACCTTAGTAATACAGCCAAGGTGAGTGTCCCGGGTTCTCTCTTATATATATAGCTGGTCTGCAATGCCTGGAGGTAGTAGTCTCCTGGGTGGAATGTTATGCGAGGAAGAACCTGTATAAGAACACAAAAATCTGTAGACTTGTTAAAAACAGTGGTTGCTATACAGGGTGAAAGGCCAAAATTGCAGGCCCAAGACGTTCCTGGGGGTGGAATGAGGTAGTTATTTGGCTTGAACTCAGAATGAAGCTGGGCACAGAGTCATGTTGCCAGTGTTGGTGGACGGCTGGAGTCCCCAAGACAAGTCCCTCTACCTGAGACGTCAGGGAGAGTCAGCTTGTGGTGATTGCCCCAGTCACAGGCAGATGAGCTAGAAGAACTGTTAAAGGTTAAATTGAGGGCCTTTCCTTCATAATATGGGGGAGGAGCAGCCAAGCATAACCAACAGGATTGGGTGAGATCAGGTTGGGTATGATTTAAAGCCATGTATGCCCCTTTAATCAAACTGAATAGGTTAGAATGTGAATATTGAGGGGCAGGTATATGATCTGCCTGGTGTGGGGAGGCTTGAGAAACACTTATGATTGGATGACTTACTGTGGTTTTTTGAACAGCAGTAACAGGATCTGTATTAGACTGATTGTATTTTGGATTTGGATTATATTTTGGCTTTAGAGCAGGATTTGGGCCTATGGGCATGGATGAAATCTGTAGGGGAACCTTTTTTATGAGAATAAGATTTCCCCTATCTTTGCCTGACTCATAGACTCGAAGTCCCCAGGTGCGTCCTGTCAGCCAGCCAGGGTCTTCAGGAGTGGTGACAGTGACGTTTAGAACCTGACAGGGTCTTTGATTGGCCAGTGGGTAGTCATCTAGGCTGCACCCCAGTGGCTCCAATGTCAGTTTAAGGTGTTTTTCGGGGAAGGTGAGTTGCCATCCTGTTGCAACTATTTTGCAGCCCCAATGAGCACAAAAATATTCTCCCAGGGAATTACAATATGATCTGTCCCCTGTTGCTGTGGGGCAAAGGTAGAATTGACTTTGTCTGGGACACTGGAGCCCCAGAAAGAACCAACAGGGTGTGGGCGCAAACCATGGACTTCCTGATCCTATCGAAGTCCAAAACACCTCTTGGTCTTTCCAGTGACTAAGCTCCCATATCCAGGGTAGATAGGGTGGTATGGAGGAGGGAGCATGGCAGCACCATTTTGAGTATCGGGGCAGTGCACACCATTTTGAGTACCCTCGGGGCCTCCAGAAAAAGGAAGTGGTAGCAAGTTGCCATCTTGAAAAAGCTCCAGGATATCAAGAACCACAGAGCTGGGAGGGCTGGGTGTTTTAGATAAGTCCTGTGGTTGCGGAGTACAATTGCGGGAGGCAGATAATGCAGCCTCACCTTGGGCAAGTGTCTCCATGATCTGGGGATCTGTGTGACGTTGCGTCAGCAGCTCAGAGATTAGTGTCTAATATGAAAAGGCAGTTACCGGAATCTTTTTTGGGCCAAAAACCCCATAATAGTCTTTGAGAGCATCTCCTACTCTTTTCCACCTGTTTAAACGATGGTGCCCTCTAGAGGGAACCATGGACACACTGAATGTATAAACTGAAAGTACTGAAGCAAGTCTTTTGTTTTATTCACGAACAATTCGTGCTCACTAAGTGCTTGCCCCATGCTAATCCCGTTCACCTACTGTGAT
Organism: Cavia porcellus; assembly: GCF_034190915.1. Taxonomy (NCBI): domain Eukaryota; kingdom Metazoa; phylum Chordata; class Mammalia; order Rodentia; family Caviidae; genus Cavia; species Cavia porcellus. The sequence continues at coordinate 69,843,433 of NW_026947501.1, read as the reverse complement.
TCAGGTGAGACATAAGGTGGCCGTCTGCACAGATCACAGAAACGAAGTCCCGAAACAGTCACGCCGGCTGGCGCTTTACCCCCGTGAATGGTCCGTTATCCCGCGTGCCAGGTCTGCCCCACGTTGGGTGCTACTTGATCCGTCCCGCGGATCGGTCTGTGGGCCTTGCCTGGAGAAGGGACGAGGATGAAGGGCTGGGCAAGAGAAAACAGAGACGGAGACAGGATGAGATTCCAATCGGGTCTCATTTATTCAGGAAGTGTACATAGCTTATATAGAGTCAAAGGGGACGTGGCCTTACAGGATGGGCCAGCTTGAATCTTCTCATATGCCATGGGCCTATCAGACTAGCAGGAAGTCATACTTAGGCACATAGGTAAGCGGACATGATGTCAACAAGAGGGGATTATGGGAGATGTAGACTGAAGCAGGAAGGTGCTTACGTCATGAGCACTGTAGGCAAGGGGAGGATCATGGGAAATGTAGGCTGACACACAATGCCCTCAGGTGGGAAGGGCAGGACAGCGGCACCCATTCTGAGCCGCTCCCTACAATTCTGTGCATATTTAGAAAGATCAAGGACCACTGTGCCCTGATGAGGACCATCCAGGACTGCTCAGGATGGGTTCACCCCATCCTCAATCCTCATAGCACTGGCCTCTCTCAGGTGAATAACGGGTTAAGTGAGTTTGTGTTCTCCAAGGCTGGCGCCTCCTCTCTACCTAAGTCAGTGGCTCTCAGGATACAGACCCTTGTGTCTGGCTAAAGAGAGACAGTGTCACCCAGTGGTAGAGAGCACAGACCCTGGACACAGCTGGCCTGGCCTCAGATTCTAGTTCTGCCACTTAAGAATGGCATCACCAGGCAAATGACTTTCAGCCTCTCTGCCTCCCTATCCTGGTCCACAGGACAAGAGAATGGGAGTACAGCTTCTAAAGGATAGTTCCAAGGAGTAGTGAGATCACTGAAGACACTTCCTGACTTACGAGGCATGATTGAAATATAGGGTGACTGTTTAAATCTTTAAAAAATTCATTACACTGAAAGACACGTTGCCACACATTGCCCAGAACCCTCCCTTGCCCTTTGAATGCATTTAACCTGTTCTTGCGACTTTCTAAAGCAGCCTAGACTGTGTCTTGTAGCGTGCGAATTTTCTTTAAAAATGGAACCATTCAGTGTGTATTCCTATCCAACCTCATGGGACGTGGTTACTTCTCACTAAGCCATGGTAAGTCAAAACTGTCACAGATTGAAGTGACACTGAGTTTGTCTAATCTGTGGGATGTCACAGCTTAGCGACATGGCACACTGCCGAGAAGTAGGTTTTCCCTGTTGGTCACACAGCTGCCTAGACCTGTGCTGCTGTTCTGGTCCAGCATCAGTAAGAAAATACTGTGCTGTGTTTCTCTAGTCTGGGAAGAGATCTGCATTTGAAACTCGGAGAACCATTTCTACCAAGCCTGCATTGCTTTCACCCTGTCATGAAGTCGTAAGTGGAGCAAGCTTGGCGCCGCCTGTGTAGTGAGAGCCCTAGGACTGGAAGTGCGTGTGGCTCTTCCTGCCGGTTCAGTTCCTACTGTGGCTGCTGCGTGCAGCATGGCTTCTATTCGTGGTGGACAGAGGCAGATGCAGTAAGCCCGTGACAGGTGCCAGCTGCCAGGCACACTGCAGACAGAAGCAGGCGTCTCAGCCCTGCCCTCAGGGAGCTTGCACTGCAGCCAAAAACTGCAGCCCATGGTTCAGGTGGTGAAAAGGGGGCATAAACAAAGCGTGATGAGTGACACATGTGGAGGGCTGTCTACCGTGTCTGGTAACTTGGGAGCCCACCACTGAGGGCTTTGTAAACACAGAGACTCGGATGCCCAGGAAGGTGGGTATGGGCACCTCCCATGGAGGAAGCAGCATGTGTGGAGGTGCACGGGTGTGAGAGATGATGGCAGTCATCTTCACAGTTGGGCATAGCTGCACAGGGAGCCAAGCAAGCCCTTGGTGCCTATAGGAGATGCCACACCTATGTCCCAGACTCACTGCCACCCCTCTCCATGCAGGAGCTCCAGGAGTTGGAGCGGAAGCTGGAGGAGCAGCTGTCGCAGCAGGAGGTGGCCCAGCAAGAGCGGGCCCTGGCCAGCTGGCAGCAGTGGGCTTCCAGTGGGCCTGGGGTCTTGAAGGAGCCTGAGGAAGCAGATTCTGATCAACACATCTCCTCCATCCTGCAGCAGGCCCTGAGCAAGGGCCAGCAGATGCTGGAGTGCCACCAGCAGAGGTAGGAGGGGCCGTGGCCTGGGGGTGTCCCCTGTTGCAGGCCTGGGGGGGGTGGCTTCTACCCTCTTCCTAAGGAGCTATCCCAATTCTCAGACAGTGCTGCTAGTGTCAGAGGACCCCAGTTCTCTCTCCCGATACCCTTCTTCCTGTGTTTCCTTTAAGATCATTGAGGTTTACCATGTTTAGCATGAGGTTTAGCATGTTTAGACGTTTTGTTTTTCAGTAATTATAGACCCATAAGCAGCTGTAAAAATACTGCAGAGAGATCCCGTGTGTCCTTTACCCAGCTTCCCCACCTGGAAAAGCCGCACAGGATCACACTGTGTTATCAAAACTAGGGCTGGACACTGGTGCGTGGTGGGCTTTCTTCAGATTTCTGCACGGCCATAGCTGCATGGTCCTGCTTTTGTAGAATTAGGGAGCAGACAGACCTCTGTCTTGTTCTTTGCATTCTTTTTCATTTAAACTAGATGATTAGCCTTTGCCCATGAGCTTAATACTCTTAGAAAAAAATAATCTCGTGTAGTTCCCTAACTGTCTCCAGTGAACACAACATTGATGTGGAAAGGATGGAGTGCAAGCTGTATACCAGACACAGTGGGGTTAATTTTGGAAAATACACAAATTAATTGGCAGGAGACAGACCTGCCTTTATGGGATACGATTTCTGGGTGATGAGGTTACAGGCTCTTTTAACTTATTTGATCATGCACATCTGTGCAAATACAGCATCACAGTGCAATTCAGTTCCACTGGAATAATTGTGTGAGGAGCTGAGTGTGTGTAGCTGCCAACCTTACCTACACCAGAACAAGAGGGAGGAGCTCCGGGGGACTGCTCTTCAAATCCCTTCAGAGTGACATAGAGCTCTCAGAGAATTGCAGAGCTCCTCAGAGCCACTGAAGAGGGACCTTGCTTGTCACTGAGCAGCTTGTGAGCTCTCTGGCCTGCTATTTGGGGAGCAGGCCAGGTGAAGACAGGACGCTCTCCACACACCTGCTTTGGGATGTAGATATATGAGTGTGTGTGTTATTTTTGTATATACACAGGCAACGGAAAAATACAATGAAGGTAGAAATAAAAAACTATCACAGTAAAGACATGTTGTCGCCAGTCCTTTCTCACTCTGAACACACTTATCCCTCCTCCGTGCTGCTTTCTGAAGCAGCTCTGGAGTTCCCCTTCCTAAGTGTCCGTGTGAAATGTGGGCAGACATACAGTGAACACCATTGCCCATCCAGTGGAAAGGCGGATTCGTAAAAACACAGTGGTGTCCTCATGTTTATTCATGGTTTTCACTAGATCTGGCCCCTTGTGACTTCTGGCTCTTCCTCAAAGTCAAAATGGTCATGAAAGGGAAATATGTCCCATAGATGGAAGACAGTGAGGCAGCCAGGACAGTGTAATGAAAGACCCTCAGGAAAGAGTCCCTCCAGAGCTGCTGCAGGAAGCTGCACAAACGGAGAGGGAAGTGCACTTGAAGTAAGGGTTCTGGGGGAACTAGTGGCAGTGTGTTTTTATGCTAATAATTTTTTAAACGTGAACATTCTCCCTGTTTGTTCCCGTTGGAAATGTGGCTCAGTGTAGCAGCTTAGATCTGTACTAAACACCGTGGGGGCTTGCCGTAGCTGCCTCCTTGTGTGCAGCGGGACTCACGATCCTGGACTTTGTCTTCATTCTAGTCTGAGAGAAGAGCAGCAGAGCAGTGCAGTGCTGGAAGATTTGCTGGAAAACATGGAGGCTGACACCTTTGCGACCCTGTGCAGCCAGGTGAGCAGATGGCAGTGTGCTTCTGGGTCTTCCTCCTCGCAGTGCAGACGCCCATTCATACCCTCAGCTTACATCCCCGGATTAGGCCAACTGTGGGTCAGCATAGTTTTTTTTTAAAGCCTGGGCATGGTGGTGCAACCCGTAATCCTAGCGCTGTGGGAGACTGAGGCAGAAAGATGGCAGATTGAAGCCCAGCCTAGGAAGTTTAGAACTTAGTGAGACCCTATCTTAAAATGATTTAAAAGGGTTGGAGATGTGGCTCAGTGCAGAGTCCCTAAGTCCAATTCCTAGGACTGGTGAACAAAGGAAGAAAAGAAGAAAAAGGAAAAGGTTCTTTACTGTCCACTACCATAAAGGCCTCCCTGAGCTGCCTCTCCGTGGTCACCCCCACCCCATTGCCTCCAGTCCCTGACCGCCAGGGTCTATTCTCTGCCTCTAAATTGTGCTCAGCCTGTAGTGATAGCTTTTGGACACTGGCTATGTCTCCTCCGCAGTGTTCCTAAGACCCGTCCAGTCCTTTCTCTCACTGGAGAGTGGTAGCCACGGTGAGGTCAGTGCCCTCATCACCCGCCAACTTAGAGATGCTCCAGGTATCTGCAGAGCCTGCCCTGCTCCCCAGGCTGCAAGGCCTCCTCTAAACCAGGCAGGCAGAAGACAGTGTTACTGTTTGCTCCGCTGCCACCCACCAGGGCTGCTGCACGGTGATGTGTGAGTTGAGTACACTTGGAGGGGTGAACGAAGCCTTTCAAAATGTCGTGAGGTGCCGAGGTTGTGGACCTGATTTTTTGGACAGCCCTGCAACTTTGGAGCATGTTTTCCAGACAGAGCCACTGAAATATTTATTGCCCTGAGAGCAAAAGCCTTAAGAATGTAATAAATTAAAAATTATCCACCCTGTCTAGTGATGACCAGGGTTTGAACACCACCACCTTATCCTGCAGGAGCTAAGGCTGGCGGCTTACCTCTCCAAGATGACCATGGTGCCCGGTGCCACGCTGCGCCGCCTCCTGAGTGTGGTGATGCCCACGGCCCTGCAGCCCCAGCTGCTGGCCCTTCTGGACTCGGTCAGTGAGAAACACCCTGAGCACACGGTGGAGGACCCAGGCAGTGGGGAGCAGCCCGATCCGGGCAGGCGGAGGTGAGTGCCCTGTGTGGCCACAGAACCTGGTGTGGGGTGCATCTGGGCGCCTGTAGGGGGACGGCCCAGATCCGGGCGCCTTCTCACTTTCACGCATCCGCACCATGACAGACCCCAGTATTTGCTATACTACCACCAACTGATTTTCTGAATAAAATTTAAGAAAACAATTATAAAAGGAAGAAGAGCCATAACTGTGTCAGATGTATCCACAAGCCCACTTCCTGTTTGCCCAGAAGATACTGTTTGGGGGAAAAGCTGGACATGTTTTTTAATGGAGAAGGAGTTAAGAAAATGTACAAGTGCATAGAGAGAGAAAAGGCATGTGTGGTTTTACTACTAGAGAAAATGGTGGTTAGCATGTGGTTCCATTTCTCCCTGCATTCCTCCCATTTGGTTCCATCCCTCTCCTGCACCCTCTGTATGTGCATGTGTGTATGTGTTTGTGTGTGCGCACGCACTACCATATGTGAGCATGGCTGTGTTTGTGTGCATGAATGTGTGCACACATGCTCCCTGGTTTGTGATGGGCTGTGTCCTGATAAGCCCGTCCTAGGCTGAGTACCTCACGTGGAGGACACAGTTGAGGCGCAATCTCCCGAGCATCCTTGCTAAGCATCTCTTGGGTCCTGATCACATGACCAGCTGGGCCTGCAGCTTGCTGCTGCCACCCAGCATCCAAGAGTCGGGACCACCTATTGCCAACCTGGTGAGACCAGAATTCAAAGCACAGCTTCCGCAGAGTCCCTGTTGTTTTCTCAGCATCATGAAGCTGAGCACATATAAGCTGCAGCCTTTGAAATCTGGCCCCTTCGTGTGTGGGTGTGGTGAGTGTGCAGCGTGCCCAGTTGTGCGTTCTACCCTTCAGGCTCTGGGCCTCTCCTGCTCTCTCTCTACTTCATGCTCCTCCAGTGAGACACTGTGCACACTTGTGGCTGGGATGGACATGTCACAGCTGGTACTTTCTGTGATTGCCTGCTACTATACAGGGGGTTTGGCAGAGGTATGGGGCTGCTACTGTCTACCCCTAGACCAGCTGGGCTATCTGTTCCCCAGCCATGGATACCTCTGCAAGTGTTTTCCTTTAGGGCCAAGGTCCAGCTGTGACTTTGACCCGGAAGTGCATTTTACAGGGAAGGCAGGAGGCCGGGGCATCGAGTGAGGTGGGTTTTGGGAGAACATGCAAGAAGAGAAGGCATCAAGAGAATCAGGTGTGGCAGCCAGCTATGGACCCCGTGTCCTCAGCTGGGACCCACAGGAGGCTGGGAAGGTACCTAGGATGCTGCAGAGATGGCTGGGTGTGGACAGTGGTGTGAGGACAGGACACTCCCTGATAGAAGGGCAGTGTCTTCTAGTCGGAGCCATAGGGGTCTCTGACTCACAAGGTTAAAAAGTACTGGTGGGCAAGAGGAAAGGGGAGCAAGAAAAGGACAGTTGGTGGCAGCAAGAGTCCAACTGGTAGGAAGATCTTGCCTTGTGTCTCTGCCGGCCAGCATGGTCAGTGGCCACATGTGGGCGTGGCTACAGGGCTAGGTGACTGTGGTCGGGGCCCTAGGTGTGGGGTGGTGAGAGGCACGCTATGGTCTGAGGACCTTGTTTGGGGGCTGCTCCTTCATCCAGCTGAGTTTGCAGAAATGGGAAGGTGGACACAGGGCAGCTGTCACAGAGTGGACTTTGTCCCCACCCTTTTTGTCCAGCCTCCTGACCAAGGGAACGGGGTGATTCTGCAGTTTCAGGCACCCATCCTGGTTCCTGGGGACAGGAACAGGGTAGTCACTATTCTTGGGGCCACATATAGAGTGCCTGGTCATCACATCTGGTCAGGGCCATGGTTCTCAAGCCACAGAAGCTAACGGGGTGACCTGAGGGCCACACAGGTATCCAGGAAGAGCCTGCTGCCCAGTCTGGGAAGGATGGGCCAGGACAGCACTGCAGTGGCCCTCAGGTGCTGCGTTGAAAGAGTGTCCTTTCCTAGTCAAGGCAGAAGCTCCTGGAGGGAGCACCTGGCCAGGCCTGCAGGGGAGGGCTGTCCCCAATGCCAGCTGAGCAGGATACTGAGGCAGAGGACTACAGGGCCCAGCAGGCCTCTCGGCTCCTGTCTGTCCTTCATTGACTGAGGTCACATCCGAGGCCCGAGGCAGCCGTCCCCATGGTCTCCTGCGGCCTCCACGTCCTTCCTGCAGGCCCCTGCCTCGCCCAACTCCCGGGTGCATCTTCATTGCACACCTCCTGGGTGCCCGGCAGGCCCGCCGGTTTTCGTTGTTTTCCATACTGGGGATCAGATCCAGGACTTGTGCGTGAGCTGGGCTCCCCAGCCCTTCCACACTTTTATTTTGAGACAGGCTGTCATAGACTCGCTAAGTTGTCCTCATTGGTCTTGAACTTATCCTCCTGCTTCAGCGTCCCAGGGTGCTAGAATTACAGGCGTGCACACGTCCTAGGTGTGGATACTGTGCGGGACACAAGGGGCAATGTCAGCTTGCACAGCCCATGTGCCAGAGCCGGCACACAGCTCTTCCCCAGGGACCCTTCCCTCAGCATCTGTGCCCCCGCACCACTCCTGCTTCCCTCTGTCTGACCAGTGTCACCTGTCACCGTCTGTGAGTCCCCTGAACTGGGCATAACGGGAGCACAGACCTTCCTCACCACTGGAGCAGAATACCCGAGTCGCACAATTCGAAGGCAAACTAGGTTTGGGCTCAAGTTTTCAGTCCGTGGTCAGCTGGCTCCAAGGCAGAAATGGCCCAGCAGAGGGGAACTGTTCATAGCTTGACAGCCAGGAAACAAGAGAACGGGGAGGACCCAGAGCTGGAGAGGTCACCTACCAGCAAGCCAACTGCAGGCGCCTGTGGTCCCTTCCTCTTCCCAAAGCCCGGCCTCTGAGTGCCTGAGACTCTGGGGGAATTCGAGATAGAAACTTTCACAAGAAAGAAGAAAGTTTCACAAGGTGCTCAGCCTATCAGAGAATGCAGCCCCAGTGGGGCTTGTTAGGATTACTAATCGTCCAGCACTGCTTTCTCTCCACAATAAGACCTTCCTTTCTTGCCGTCAGGAAACACCACAGCTGGTGGCAAGCCTTAGAAAGCAGATTGCGGGCAGACCTGAGGAGCAGAGGGCTGGAGAAGATGGTCTGGGCGCGCCAGAGGAAGGAGAGGTAATAAGCCTTGCTCGGTGCTGCTGTGAGACCTGGGATGGGGACCAGGAGGTGACAGGAGGAGGAGGACGAGGAGGAGGAGGAAGAGCATGAGGAGGAGGAGGACAGGGAGGAGGATGAGGAGGAAGGCTTCTTCCCTGAAGACCACAAATCCTAATCCCATGGGCCTGGTTTAGAAGCTGAAGACAAGCCCATAGTGAATGTTCTCCTGACATTTATTAGCATTTTCAGTCATGTATTTATTTTAGCTAATAGCTTTCTTAATGGAATATAATTAGAAAAAGAATAATTCTGTAGAGCCGTTCTGATTGTATTGTTGCCAGAGTCCTTCTATTTCATGTTGCACTGAACCTCCTGGAAAGTGGGATGCTAAACTGTAGCTCAGTGGGGGTCCCATGGAGTGGCCCAGAACAGTGGCTGGCAGGTGGTGTCGTGGCACTTGAGGTCCTCCAACTGCCCTCTCTGTCTCCTGAAACCTCCAGGCTTGCACACTGTGCTGTGACTTTTGCCTGCCTGGAGATCAGGGCAGAGAGGCTTCAGACTACTCACCAAGGGTCTCCCTGATTCCACCTAGAGAAGATTTAGAGAAAATGTTACATCGGGTAGACTCAATGGCTTAAAAAGCAGCCCCCACCCTGTGCTCAGGAATCAGAGGCTGTACCGGGGAGGTCTGCTCGAGCTCTGGTCCTCCCATGATTTCTCAGAGCCCAGGGGAAGGGGTTGACCCAGTGCGCTGCTCATCAGTGATAAAAAGCTTGGAGCCCTCGGCTGGTGTCTGAACATGGTCTCAAAGAAATTAGACCAGCACGGTGCTCAGGAGACATAAATTCAAGCCCAGATCAAAGAATTAAATGCACACTGTGAAAACTGTAAAGTGTTCCCCTGGGAACATCCCACGTGACACAGATAGCCATGGAGTGTGCCCACTAAGAGGGGCTGTGGCTGTCCTGGTTGGGTGGGGCAGCCTTCTACTGCCGAGGCACTGTAGACCCACATGGAAAGACAGCACCGAGCAAGCTTGAAGGGGGCATGGAGCAGAGCCTGCCGTGTCCCTTCTAGGAGGGCCAGCACATCTGCCAGTGATGTCCACCAGGTGGGCCCTCTGGAGATAGGACTGTGACCTGTACCCCTTGGGCAGAGAGAGAGAGCCCTGTGGCTTGCAGGTGGCGTACAGCTCTGAGGGGCAGCCAGGGATGGAGGGCAGCTCGGGGACAGTGTCCCAGCAGTCCTTTGGTGGCAAACACTTTGTGTAATTCCCAGCCATTGCTTTGTAACCCAGCTCCACCACCTGCCTGGCTGTGGGGCCCATACTGTGTGTGGGTAAATATGTAACCATGGGCTCTTCCTGCATGGCTGACCTCAAGTATCAAGAGATGACAGTGGCTCCCGAGATTAACAGCCATGGCCTTGGGTTGGCTCACGCAGCACAGTTCCGGGCTTCAGTTGGTGTCAGGGCTATACCACTGACCAAAGGGAAAGCAAGTCTTTTGGGGTGTCAGGGCCCAAACGGGGTCTCCTGGAGAGCTCTGTCAGACGCTGGGAGGGTGCAGGTAGCCCTCAAGGCTGAATTTGCTCCCATTCTCTCTCCAGAATTTTGAGGAAGACGTGTATCCCCATCAGAGACAGGCTGGTGTTCTCCGGGAAAGGAAGTTGGCCCCACCTGTCCCTGGAGCCCATTGGCGAACTGGCCCCTGTCCCCATTGTAGGGACTGAGACCATCGATGTATTAAGCACAGGAGAAAAACTCTTTATATTCAGAAACCCAAAGGAGCCAGAGATCTCCCTGCATGTTCCTCCCAGAAAGAAGAAGAACTTCCTGAATGCCAGGAAGGCCAGCAGGGCCCTGGAGTTGGACTGGCCTAAGGCAGAGGGGGCTGGAGATGTCTGAAGGTGGAAAAATTCACTCTTTGCTGTGTGCCTGTTTTGTTTGTTCATAATATACAGCTTGCAGGAGACTGTCCTGGGACAGCCCGGGGGCACTTTCTCTGGGTACCATACGGGACCTGTACCCTCACACTTGCTGCCTACTGAGGACTCGGTTTGCCCTGGTTTTGGGAATGCTGCATCCCAGGGACATGAGCTCTTGTCTCTCTCAGTGACAGATCACTGCAGATCTGGAGCAGACGCCTGCCCCATCGCACCCCAGCATCACACCGTGTAACAAGCAGTCTATGTGTGCAAGGCAAGACTATTTGTACATTGAGTGTTTGTTATGCTCTGTGATTTCTTTTATAAAAGGAACCTTAGGAAATAAATGTGTTTCACGTACAACTCTTCATAATTGAACTCGGTTTAGCTCTCTGGGGAAATGTTTATTTTTAATGACTTCCGTACCATGGTTCCCTGCTGTGGTGTCCAACAGAGATCTGGAATTGCCAGACAATGTTCAGCCCCAGGGCAAGACATTGCCAGTTCAGACCCCAGTTATCAATCCCAGTTTACAAATGAGATGCAGCAGCTCGAGAAGCAGTGAGGTTTTACAAGATCATAAAGCCTGTAAATAGCAAAGCCACGACTCTTGCTTTATGGCCCCAGGCCCCTGTCCTTTTCCTAGCCCTGATCAGGAATGCGTGCTGGGCTCACTGTGTGTCCCACAGGTCACCATGCCGAGACCTCGTCCACACTGTCCTCTGTGTGCCCTGACCCTTCTGCTATCACAGTGTGGTGGTGGAGGCAGTGACTTCCGCCAGGAGCTGGGCTTCTGTGGGCTTTTCTGAGAGCCCAGGAAGGTACCCAAGGTGGTCTTCTCTTAGGGACAGGAAGTGGTTAGGAAGAAAAGGGGCCTCTGGGGGAGCCTCTGTTATGGGAGAGTGGCTGCTAGGTCCTCCCAACTGTTTTAAACCTGTCCTAATTGCCACTGACAGTCCAGCGGGCGAATGTCACCATTCTCGTCTTACAGCCTAGGAGCTGAGGCTTGGAGATGAGACTTACCTGCAATCTCACCACCCATGAGAGAGGAATCCTAGACTTGAACCTCGGTTTCCTCCCCTTAAATACCTTGTCTGCTCTGGGACCGCCCTTTTGAAGCCCTGGTGATCTGCAGCCCCCGCTAGGTGCATCGTGGTTGGCAGGGTGTAGGCGAGGGCTGCACTTTCTCCGCGAACCATGATCCTGAGCTGCCAGGTGACCACACCAGGATATTAGCAGGTGTGTATACCCAAACGGCAGTGTAAATTCAGGACAGGACTGGACAGGGCCAGTTTTCCCAGCAGAAGGTCGAAGAGGGCGGAGGGAACAAGTGGAAGAACCCCAGGGATTTGAAAACTTAGTGCAGAATCCCCTGCTGAGGGCTGATGGTAGAGGGCTTGGCGACAGGAAGTGCCAGGCTGCTCAGAATGCAGGCTTGGGCCCTGATGGTGGCTCCCTGGGTCGCTGCATTGTTGAGGAAAGCCTGCATTTCTGTAGTGAGGATCCAGTTCAAATCTGGCCCTGACACTTTAGAGCAAGACATTTCCCCCCTTCACCTGTCAAACCTGGGTTTCCGCACTTCCTTGAGAGATGTGAGTAAAGGTTCTGGATGTTACGTCTGCAGCCTTTGACAGAGTGTTGACGTGCAGGAAAGGCAGCCCCACTGTGTTGCTGGATTTTTAAGTGTTCACAAACTTGAGTTACGTTGGTACTTTCACTCCCGTTTCTGCTCTGGATGGAGACGGTTTTCTTGAGGGCTGGACCTGCTGAGGTACAGGAAGTTCGTCTCCCCCATATTCACTTGAAGTTTAATCTCCAAACCGTACATTGTTAGTACTAAGAGTGTGGAAACTTAATGCACCTATGGTGTTTAGAGATGAGGCTTTTTCGAGGTTATCAGGCTTAAGATAAGGTTCTTAGGGTGTCCCCATGATAGAGTCCTGGTGGCTTCTTTTTTAGAAGAAGAAGAAAGACAAAGAACACAGAGATGCCCTCCCTGTCTCTTGCTATGTGATGCTTTGTGTTGCCCTGGGACTCAGGCAGCCTTGAACTTCAGAACTGTGAACCAAATAGTCCTCTTTTCTTTATGGATGAGGCTGCCTCAGGTATTTCATTACAGCAATGAAAAGCACACTAGTATACATGGAAGCCTCTCGTGGGAGGGAAGCTCCAGGGAACTTGGCCTGAGAGGACTTAGACACAACTTTGGGCTGATTACTTTCAAGCTGGGTGACTGGGAAAATTGGTAAGCTTCTCTGAGGTTTGACTTCCAGGTCACCTTGCCCTTTGAGAGTTCTGTCTAGCTGCATTGACAGGCACAAGCACGAGTAATTATTCCATGCTAGAGATAAAGCAGACTGATGAAAATCCTGCTGTGGAAATTGGAAAGTGAGATTAAACCTGGCAGAGGGTATTTGGGGACAGTTTCACGCTATGACTCCCAAGTCTTTCTGCAGATTTCACTTCTTGGGCTGTAGACATGCATGTCTGTGTCACACTGGGCACCTGCTCCTGGGCACCTCGCAGTATCTCAGCCTCTGCTGGTCCATCCACAAACCTAGCAGATTCCTCCTACGAACCATGTTCTGCTAAGGGCATCCCCTCTCCAAATGAATGGCAGCAAGCCAGACACCTACAAGATCAGAGACATCTGTCTGGTTCTCGGCCTTCATTCTGTTGTCCAAAGCTTGCTGACCATGTGACAGAATCACCTGCACACCTGAGCCCTCCTGCTGCTCCTTCCTTCCTCCTCCCTGGGCCAGGGCATCACCACCTCTCTCCTTGAAGGCACTGGCCACTGGCTGCTCCCCAGGCTGGCCCTGCCCAAGTGTGCACACAGCAGCCCCTCCGTCTCAGTCTCTCCCTGCTGAAAGATCCCTGCAGGCTCCTGGCTGCTCTCCGGAGCCACCAGGTGGCCCCCAGGACCTCCTGGCTGTGTCTGCGCTGGGCCACACCTCCTCCGGGAGCTGCTAAGTAGGGAAGCACAGCTGGGTTCACCCCAAGATCTGCCATTTTCCAGCTGTGGGTCCCTGGGGTGACTTCCTTGATTCCTGATTGCTCGTCTGCTGTGCAGAATCAGTAACATGAAGCCTGTACTTTTCTCGGAACCGAGGAGCCACGGTCCATGTCGGCTGATCTCACCGTTGTCTTAGGGCCGGCATCCGACTTGTGCTTTAGCAAGGCAGTCTGAATACGGTGTATGAGATGAGATGCCGAGAAGCTGTTACTCGAGCTTTTCGCTAGTTTCTGTCCTCCAGCGGCAGCTGCAGGGAAGACAACCAGGAAATCAACTCTGCTGCTGTCTTGTGTGAGCCGATGCCGCTCTGGTCTCCAGAGTTTACCAGTACCAACGGCAACCACTGTGACAGCCAAAGCGTCACAGAGACATCGCCGCAGAGTTTGCCTGATCTGCGGCAGGCGCTGTCTCTTCATCCTAAGTTTTTGTGATTCTCAAAGCGCCTGGGCTGGAGATTTACCCATCTGACAGGTGACAGGCTGTGAGACAGCTCACTGGTTCTGTCAGCATGTGCACACGGCTGTCATGGTGTCTCGCCCACCAGCACCATTCCGCCTCCTCCTCCCTGCGTCCCACCCAACCTTTGCAGGACCGTCACACACTGGAGGAGGGGAGTCCTTTCTCAGGCCCCAACCTGGGACTCACTGGGCCTCAGTTTCCCAATAGGTGTTAGAGTGAGAATAAGAGTCTTTGCCTTTAACTGGGAGAGTTTAGACTTGTATTTAGGGTGTTTATGGATAGGCTACTTTCAACCATTATATTGCTATTAGTTTTCTATTTTTCCAGTTGTTGCTCTTCGCCCTTTCCGTCTTTTTCTGTTTTCTTTTATATTAATTTAGTGTCTTTAATGACTCTGGTTTATATCCACATTGGCATATTATCTCCCCATCTCTTCTTTACTTAATGGCTGACTTAGTGTTTGCATTGTACAACTTTGACTTAAAATCTGCCCTTCCCACACATGGTGAGACATTTCCCAGCCCATCATTCCCTTCTTTCATCCTCACTATGAGAGGATCCCCCAAACGCTCATTTGGTAAAACTTTGCTCCCCCAGCTGGATACTACTGGGAGGTGATGGGGCCCCTAAGAGGCAGGGGTTGATGGGAGGACTTTGGGCCACCGGAGGTTTGTCCCTGAAGGGGGCTGTGGGAGCCCAGTCCTCCTCACTCTTGTGGGACTCCTGGCCATGAAGTTAGTAGCTTTGCTCCGCTGCCCCCTCCCCCCATGGTGTGCTCCTCCCCACAGGCCAACTGCTCATTGACTGAAACTTCTGAGACTGTGAGCTGAATTCAACTTACGAGGGGATAGTCTCAGGTATTTTGTCACAGTAACAAAAAGTGACTTACATGATCCTGTCTTCCATTGTTACCCACATTTCACTTTTACTTGTTAGGACCCCACATATGCTGATACTATTTTTTTTTTTTTGTCTTTTTCTTTTTTTTTATCGGTACCAGGGATCGAACTCACGACTGCCTTCTTGCAAGGCAGGCGCTTATGCCACTGAGCTAAATCCCCAGCCCCGCTGATACTATTTTTATTAGCAGTAAACAATTAACTTGTGAACAGATTAAAATTAGATACAATATCTTTTACATTTCTGAAAAGATTCGCAATGCCTGATATTGAACAATGTAAATTTGTATCTCCATTTGTGCTATACTGAGAGATGTATTTAGTCCTTATCTCTGGCTCTTGGCTCAGAGCTGCTCTTGGTTCCCGAGTATCTTGTGTCGGGAGAGCGTTGTTCTTCCCAGGAGCGCCTTCCCATCACACCCGCGTGTGTTCTGTGGGGCTCAGTGTGGAGCCCCAGAGAGCCTCAGAGGGGGTCGGGCCCACAAGGACCGAGCGATGAGATGGTTGGAGATTTCACTCCCTCCATACTCTCTACCGGGAAGTGGGTGGGATAGAGATTGAGTTCCATAGAACCTTTTTTCCTTTTTCTTTTTGCAGTGCTGGGGTCGAACTCAGTGCCTTAGCACTGAGCTGCATCTGCAACCCGTTTATATTTTTTGAAACAAGTTCTCAGTCACTAAGTTGCCCAGTCTGGGTTAGAACTCATGGTCCTCCTATCTCAGCCTCCCCGAGTGCTGGGATTATGGGTGTGCACCACCACACCTGGCTTTTTAAAAATCTTTTAGCACAACGCAAGGCAATTAATAACTCTAAGGAAAACAAAATGTTTCACCGAGATGGAAATTTAGTTGAAAACACTTCAAACAAATATTTTTAATTATATTGATAGAAATGCCAAATATTTACTTAAAATTATGCTTTAATTACTTTAGATAATTGGGTCACTGGAGTGTGTGTGTGTGTGTGTACATGCTTGTGTGATTCTTTGGGAGCTGTTCCTGGCAAAGTTACTTCTCCCTTTGTCAGATATTCTGAATTGTAAAGAAAAGCCACACCAAAATGATTAAGGTATGAACCTCTGGGCTGGGGATGTAGCTCAGTAGTAAAGCCTTTGCCTAGCATGCAAAAGGCCCTGGGTCCAGGCTGCAACGCTACAAAAAGGAGGAAAGATGTTAACTCTTTTTTTTTAGATTTACAAAACCTATAATATCTGCTGACCTTCAGATACCATCAGTATATTCTTTAGTTCTGTGTAATAACTGACAGAGGATGCATATTGCTGTGACATTTAACTTACAGAGAAGTAATAAAAAAGGTTTCTGACGTTGGCACTATCCTAGAGGTGCATGGGGTTGGGGAATAGAGACTCTGCCCAGATGATAGAGACCCTGGATGACAGAGACCCTGGATGATAGAGACCCTGCCCGGACAAAGCCTTCCTGCACATTGCCTTCTGTGCTTGTGTTCCCCAGATGGCCTTTTGTGGGGAATGGTAGCTCCCTCATCTCACGGTGTTGTTTCTTGAGCTGTCTTTCTACCAACACTTATCTCCCAGATATCTACTTTTGAGTGGTGAGCAAAGGGATTTGGGTCCAGTAATGCCATGTGTCAAAGAGCAAAATCTTTAGCTCTATAGTAGCCAGTCAGCATATAGATGGATACTACGTGGAAAATGAAACATTGAGAAGTTGCAGACTGTTCTTTAGAAATGTGAATGACCAGACGTAAGAGTGATCATCCTTCAGTATCTGTCTGGTTCTAGGACCCAGCACAGACATCAAGATCCATGATGCTCCATCTCCTGCATGGGTCACAGCTTCCAGCAGGCCTGCGCCATCCCCTTCTATATGGCAGGCATGTCCTGGTGCCTGATTATTCCCAATGGGATATAAGTGTTCTGAATGTTGGACTATAGTTCATTTTTAGGCCATAATGATAAAACCAAACAATGTATACACACTCACTACAGACGCAGTTTAGGGGAATAGTTCACCTCTGCGCATTGGTGGGCTCTGTGGGTCTAGGAGTCGAGGGTGCTGAGCCTGGTTGCAGGTGCTTCCTGGGAGAGCCGGTCAGGAGTAGGGGCAGCCGGCAAGGTCTGCTGTACTATGCCATGAAGCTCAGTTAAGAATTTTCCTCTGCACTTCACACCTGAACTGCTTCTGTTAAAACCTCAGACGCTGTGGCTTTGGGAATCAGGGCATCCTGGGCTCCTTGGCTCTGTCACTTCCTGAGTGTTTGGCCCTGGGCATGCGATTGAACCCCACACACCCTCAGTGTCCTCGTCTGTCACTTGGACCCCTATGTCACTGGACAGGCCATCTGGGCTTGAAGACCAGGAAGACTGTGTGCCCAGCACTGAGGACAGCATCTGAAATCTCCAAGCGCTTTATTCCGTGACACGAAAAAGCTGAAGCCAGACAGGACAAACACACTCGGCCTTCATCTAGAGTCAGGCTTGGACATTGGCTTTGCAGCCCCACGATACACGAGGGACCCTGGACCAGCTCCTGCACCTCACCACGCCCCTGGACTCACTGCAGAATGAGGCTCTGGACTAGCACCTCTCTGCGATCACCTGAAGACCAGACAGAAAGCGAACTCCAGTGCCTGGGCCCGGCCCCTGTGGCTGGTTGGTTGCATCAGGGAAGGAATTGCACTGATGTGATATTGACAGCGCGTCATAGAGAAGCTGTGCCCGGCAGTTTCAGTCCCATTGCCCAGTTTTAAAATTACATTCCTGGATATTTAATGACACAAGAAAGCTTTAGTAAGTACTGATGAGTGAAAAAGAAATGGGGTGACAGGGTTCAGCTTTCCCTCAGTGTCTGTTCAGGGAAGGAAGAGGAGAGTTTTTTAAGTGTAAACATAAATAAAGCCTCACAGACAGCAGGCAGAGTGGGACTTAGACACTGGAGATTAGTGACAGGTGGCTTTATTTTTCCATTATTCTTATCAATAGTTTCCAGAGTTATTAAAATGAATCCTGTTGCTTTGTAATCAAATAAGAGTGCAAAAAAAAAGTGATGTCTCAAATCAGTTATTTGCAACAGAGGAAATGATTTTTGTGTTTACTTTGTCGTCATGGTGATCCGTGGAGCAGCTCTTCTCACCGAGCAGCGTGGCCTTCCGTGTCCAGGTGAAGGGGTCTCTGTCTCCCAGGCTGTGGACTCTTACCTTACAGTTGCTGTCCACTGCGCCAGCACCACCTGAGCTCTGCCTCCCGTCAGCTATGCGGTGGCACTGGATCCTCACAGGAGACAGAACCCTGCTGTGGACATTGTATGCAAGGGATCTAGGATCCGCTCTGTGAATCATCCTGAACCCCACCTCCTGCTCACTGTCCTCCATGGAAAGATTGTTTTGCATGGGTTATGGGTGATACATTGTGTCAACTTGAGAAGTTTAGAGAGACTGAGAGACTCAGCAGAGAGCCAGGACCCTTACTTTGTAACATTCTCAGCCTGTGCAAGAGGAGGGCACAAGGGTTTTGTGAGTGCTACCCCTGCCCTGGGGGTGGTGGTCTGTGTACAATATAAGGGAGGAGAAAGGGCTTCTTTCCCCTGTTTGGTCAGGCAGCTGCCTTCAAGTTTGCCCCAGTGCCATGCCACCCTGCCTTGGAGCTAGCTGATTATGGACTGAAACCTCCACAAACAGTGAGCTAAATAAACCTTTCCTTCCTTCATTTTGGGTTCGGATATTTTGTTCCAGCAATGAGAGAAAAGTTACCAAGAGAGCATGAAGCTTTTATGCAAAAAAATTTGAGGATCACTGATCCAAAAGATCTGAGTATTATTCAGATACTCACTATATCAAATAAGGGTTGCACTATCCTGCACGGAACAGAAACATAGAGATGATAGTTCAATAGCTTGGAGTTGATTTTTTTTTCTCATTGTCATGCAATACACAATGGGCAGCTGAGGCCAAGATAAGAGTTCCACAATGTCATTAATGCCATTGTCCTGCTCAGGCATCCTAAGTTTCCTCATGGTTCCAAATTAACTGCTGAAACTCCAGTCATCACATTGTCATTCCAGGCCATGAAAAGAAGAAAGGAAAAGAGCAAAATAATCATCTGTGGGGCTGGGGATTTAGCTCAGCGGCATAAGCGCCTGCCTTGAAAGCAGGCAGTCGTGAGTTCGATCCCTGGTACCGATAAAAAGGAAAGGACAAAAAAATAATAATAATCATGAGTGTCAGTCCTCATTAAAGAGTTTTTCCAGACTCCCCCAACCCTTAATAATGTTTCCTAAAAATTGTTGCCTAGAGCTGAGTCCCATAACCAACTGAAAAAGAGAATGAGAAATGCCATTCTGAAAGGTATCTCCTAGGTTGGGGTTCTTTTGAAGATAGAGGGAGAGGAAGGTTGGGTGGAAAGTCCAGCATTTCTGCCATATTCCTGTGTGAGCTGTGGGGGACAGGGATGGGCTAGCCTTTCCTCCTGCAGGCATCAGGGGCCACTGAACCATTTTCCCCTGTGGACTCTCACCTCCTCCTCATAATTCGTTTCAGTAACAGTGATACCAGGAGGAAGCAGAGTCAGTGAAGAGCCCTTCCAGGTCACACCTGCCCCTAGAAAGCCCCTCTCCCTCTAACAGCAAAGTCAGTTGTGAGCTGAATTGTTGAACCCACAGATGAGTGTAGTTCTCCATGATACAGACACTTTCTAACCCTACCCAGCACAGGAGACCTCCCCAGGTCTATGGTTTCAGATCTAAACCATAAGCGGAGGAAACAGGCTCAGAGAGGGTAAGTGACCCCTTAGAGTCACGGTGTGGGAACTTCCAGGGGAGAGGCCCAACAGGCATTTTTGATCTGGCACCGAATCTCCTTCCTTCATGCCATTCTGACCTCCCTGCCCAGACACAGAACCATATTCTGTATCTTCCAGCCATTTCTAAGCAGGAGGCCCCTCTCTACATGGGGACACACGCAATGTGGTGGTTGGAGGGAAGTCCCTTCCCGGGAAACCCCAAGAAAGTGTCACCAAGGCACCTGTGCCCGCAGAGGGGCCTGCAGAAAGGGTGCAGAAAGGGCTCTGCAGCTCCAGGGGACGGCGAGCTTGCAGACTGACTGGCTGAGCAACGGGGGAGGAGGAGGCTCTGGAGCTGGGCCAGGTGGACAGGGGTCAGTGCCTCCAGGCTCTGTCTTGGGAGGAGAAAGGGAAGGAGCTCTGGTCTGTGGACCTCAATCCAGGGCATTGGCTGTGTCCCCTCCCTGTCCTCACCCTGGTGGCTGCCACCTGGTCCCCTCTGTCCTCTACATGGTTCTCCAAGATTCTACTTGTGGATTCCATAAGGTGATACCTGCCATGATTTACCCCGAAGCTCTTTTTCAAATGGTGCAGATTTGCTCTTCCCTGTTGGAAAACTGGGGGAACTGGATGGCCAGGGCTCCCCAGCAAGTTTCCTTCCACCCCGGAGTCAGCTGGCTGACACAGTGTACCCCAGTTCCCTTAGATTTGCACTTCCTCTGCATCGGGGTGGTGGTGATGGGGAGCAGGGATAATAAAATTCAACTATTTCCAGAGAAAATAATTATAAATCCCAAATGGCACCAGGAAAGCAAGGATGGCTGAATTTCCTTCGGGCATGAGTCCAGCATTTGACAACTGCAAAAAACCAAAACCTAAACCAACCACATAATCCTCTCTTTTCCTACAACAGCTTTATTTCAATTTCTGGCCAATTTTCCTTCATATTCAGATGATTTCAGAGACTCCCATCCCCTACAGCTGACACTGGATTTGGTGAGTGGGTGTGTCTGACCATCAGTTCCCCTGGGGAGCCGCTGGAGATGTCCCACCTACCTGCCCAGCAGTTTGTGGCTGGAGTCAGCTCAGCAGGAAGCCGGGACGCCCACACCACCACCACCCCCAGGATGTGACCTCTCACCCTCCCCTTTTCTGGGCACAGGAAATTCCTCATGTCGGGTGGGGTCCATGTTTGATGCTGCCCTGGGGCCACCTGCACCCAGTCCTGCATAGCCACGTGACAGCCCCTCAGGGCCTCAAGCACAGTTCCCTCCAGGATGGTCTTCCTGGGGAAAGCACCCCCTCAGCTCCCTCGGGAGGTGCTGGTCTCTTCTTCTCCTCCCAT
This sequence comes from Cavia porcellus, assembly GCF_034190915.1. Taxonomy (NCBI): domain Eukaryota; kingdom Metazoa; phylum Chordata; class Mammalia; order Rodentia; family Caviidae; genus Cavia; species Cavia porcellus. The sequence continues at coordinate 69,822,723 of NW_026947501.1, read as the reverse complement.
GAAATCCCGCCTCACTTCCTGGAAGCTCTGGTTCTCATTTGAAATGTCTTTCTGCCACCTCTGTCCTCCTAGTAAAATCTTTGTGCTTGGAACCCTCCCGACTCCTAGATTTGGGGAGCACTTGGACGCTAGTGCTGGCTGGTCATCACAGGAAACTCTGCTTTCAAGACAGGGTCTGCATGGATTTCATAGGAAGTCAGTGGAGAGTTTAACTCTGGCGCTGATCTTGTCCTTCAGACCAAGGTGCGGGGGCTGCTGGGACCAAGAAACGGGGACTGCAGAAGCCAGGGTTTTACACGGCAACCCACAGTGTCTCTCACAGTGTCAACTGGGGACCCCTGAGGGGTTTCAGTGGATGAATCTATGCCAAATGAGGACAAGGGCACTTGTCCCCATGCCTGGACTGAGCACTCCACTCTGGGAGCCGCTCTTCCTCCATTACTGATTGGTGCAGTAGGGTACACTGCTCGCCTCTGGGGAAATGCCCATGGCTTTCTGGGAGTGCTCCTAAGAGAACCAACATGCTCACCCCTCTAGGCCTGATGGCTCATGCTGTGTATGTGCCTGGGATTCAGGCTTGGGCAGGCTCAGCTTGGTCTTGGTTCCATCACATACAAGTTCATGAGTCCTCATGTAGGATTTAGCTACAGTGCCTCAGTTTCTCCATCTACAAAATGGGGAAGCTAGTGATGGTATTGCTGTGGGTGTGCGCGGGTTATTGTGAATGATTCCCAGCAGCACAGACACTCTCAGGACCACTTCTCAAGGTACTTCCTCCTTTTGAGCAAACAGAACATGGATGTGGGTCCTGTGTTTGTTCGTGAGGACGGCAAATGGCTCTTCTGGATTCTTTGGTGTTCTTGGGTGTCTTAGTCACTTTTTACTCGTCGCTGAGACAAAATACCTAAAGCCCAAAGTTGGGAAAGGAAAGGTTTATTTCTTACAGTTTTTGGAGGTTTCAGTCCACACTCAGTTGGCTCCAAGACAGGCAGGCATGGCTGGGCTGCAGTTCATGGCGGCCGCCCACAGCAAACTCCAACCAGCAAAGAGAAACACACCTTCTTCCTGCCATTACATCACATCCTGGCTCCACCCCTATGTGGGTGGAGCACTGACACCATCAATCCAACCACTATACAATGAACCATCACATATGAACAATGCAAACTCATGAGGCCTGGGGGACACAAATATAAACCATGACATTGGGCATGCGCACATGTGCGTGTGTGCACAACACACACACACACACACACACACACACACACACACACGTCCCGACCTCTGTGTCCCGTCCCTGGACAACCTTTCCAGTCTTGCAGACAGGTCCTACCCCTCTCTGTGTGCCCATGACTCCTACATGTTGTGTTGGAGATAATCCTGCCTATGGGGATGTCATGAATCTGTGTGCCTGCCCATGTCTTTCTGGTGGGGCCTCCATGACTGTTACAAGCTCAAAAATCCAAACTGTGCTGTACTTACTATAACTTGTTCTCTTCCTGAAAAACATGTGTAATTGCCATTACAGTGCAACCTTGTAACACACCCACCATGTACCCCCTCCCTGCCTCCCTGGTTCCTCTTAAGACCTTGTCCCCTCCCCTTGCAGCTTGTTACTTTATAACTCCTTGCAGCCCCTGGCTCAGGCTCACACTGCCCGGGCTGCTTTTCTAGGACAGTGTGACTGCTGAGCTCAATTAATAAAGCACTTCTTTTTTTTTTTTTTTTTAATTTTTGGATTCTGTCATTTTTCTGCCCATATCGGTGACAAAGCTCCATGGATGGTGTGTATCATGAGCTCATTTCTGGAGGCTGCAGGTTGGAGGCCAGGGCATCAGGGCAGCTGGTCTGTTGTGAGGGCCTTTTCCAGGTGGCAGGTGGCAGACTTCACGCTGTGTTCATATCTGGCAGAAGCGGCAAGCCAGCTCCCTGGCCCCAACTCACAGGGGCACTAATGATGCTGAGGAGGATGCCACCCTCATGGTCTCATGGCCCACAGGGTTACAGCACTGCACTGGAATTAGATTTCAACACAGGGGTTTTGTGGGGACATGGACTCCACTCCATCGCACTGGGCGTCAGCTCAGTGCAAACAGGAACTTTATCATCATCTGCTGTGTCCCCAGCACCTGGCACTTGATAGCTGCTCAGTCCACGTCTGTTGAATGAATGTCTGACTACTGTCTAGGCTGAGGCTCTGAGTGGCCGGGCTGGTGGGAGCCTGCTTAGGTGGGCTTTGGTAGCACACATGTGCACGATGTGCAAGAGCCCTGCTTAGTGGCACCTCGGACAGCAAGGAGAAGGACGGAAGCTATTCCCGCATTCATTCCAAGTATGCACCGACACCGACCAGAAGCAGCCATGCTGCAAAAGGAGCTTGTTGCTCTCCCTGCAGCTCATCTTTGTGCTGGTGTCATCCTGGGGGACCGGGCCGACCCCATCTATGGACGAGCAGTTCCTTCCGAGCCCCCTTTCTCCCACGCCCCTCACCATCCTACCCAATGCACTTCCTATTTACTGATATTTGCTGGATGGCTGGTTTATCACAGTCTGCAGGCAGCACTATGATCTCAGCTCGGCAGGAGCAGGCACTCTGGGCTTGTCTGCAGCCCCACCTGACGTGCCTGGGAGGGGGCCCACACCCAGGAGGCAGTCAGCACAGGCAGTAACTCAGCAGGAAGGCGTGTGTGTGCAAGAGAGGAGGGGTGGGTGGCCTGCTTTCCTTTCTGTGTATCCTGATTCCCCCTTAAAAATCTGTATTCTGGCCAACCAATTTTTCTTACTATAGTTACACTAAAAGACTGCCGTCTGGAAGGGCAAGAGGCAGCTGGAAGAGCTAAAATTAAACTTACAACTCATTGGCATGGATGAATGCGCGGCACAGGGGAGCCTCAGAGCCGGGTGTGTGGGGAGTGTCTGAAGGGAAGGAGTCCCCACCGCCTTGTCTTGTCGCCACGGTGGGCTGCTGTGTCAGAGTTCCAGTCATCTGAGAGAGCTGAGACCTCGGTGTGAAGACAGCGTGAAAACCCCACCAAGGGCTCTGCACTGCCGGAGGGGCATGCACTGCCAGAGGGGTATGCCCTGCCAGAGGGGCATGCCCTGCCAGAGGGGTATGCCCTGCCAGAGGGGTCTGCACTGCCAGAGGGGTCTGCACTGCCAGAGGGGCATGCACTGTCAGAGGGGCATGCACTGCCAGAGGGGTATGCCCTGCCAGAGGGGTCTGCACTGCCAGAGGGGCCTGAACTGCCAGAGGGGCATGCACTGCCAGAGGGATCTGCACTGCCAGAGGGGTCTGCACTGCCAGAGGGGTATGCCCTGCCAGAGGGGCATGCGCTGCCAGAGGGATCTGCACTGCCAGAGGGGTATGCCCTGCCAGAGGGGCATGCACTGCCAGAGGGATCTGCACTGCCAGAGGGGCATGCACCGCCAGAGGGGTCTGCACTGCCAGAGGGGCATGCACTGTCAGAGGGGCATGCACTGCCAGAGGGGCATGCACTGCCAGAGGGATCTGCACTGCCAGAGGGGCATGCACCGCCAGAGGGGTCTGCACTGCCAGAGGGGCATGCACTGTCAGAGGGGCATGCACTGCCAGAGGGGCATGCCCTGCCAGAGGGGTCTGCACTGCCAGAGGGGCCTGCACTGCCAGAGGGGTCTGCACTGCCAGAGGGGCATGCACCGCCAGAGGGGTCTGCACTGCCAGAGGGGTCTGCACTGCCAGAGGGGTCTGCACTGCCAGAGGGGCATGCACCGCCAGAGGGGTCTGCACTGCCAGAGGGGCATGCACTGTCAGAGGGGCATGCACTGCCAGAGGGGCATGCACTGCCAGAGGGATCTGCACTGCCAGAGGGGCATGCACCGCCAGAGGGGTCTGCACTGCCAGAGGGGCATGCACTGTCAGAGGGGTATGCCCTGCCAGAGGGGTCTGCACTGCCAGAGGGGCCTGCACTGCCAGAGGGGTCTGCACTGCCAGAGGGGCATGCACCGCCAGAGGGGTCTGCACTGCCAGAGGGGTCTGCACTGCCAGAGGGGTCTGCACTGCCAGAGGGGCATGCACCGCCAGAGGGGTCTGCACTGCCAGAGGGGCATGCACTGTCAGAGGGGTCTGCACTGCCAGAGGGGTCTGCACTGCCAGAAGGGCTTGCACCGCCAAAGGGGTCTGCACTGCCAGAGGGGCATGCACTGTCAGAGGGGTATGCCCTGCCAGAGGGGTCTGCACTGCCAGAGGGGCCTGCACTGCCAGAGGGGTCTGCACTGCCAGAGGGGCATGCACCGCCAGAGGGGTCTGCACTGCCAGAGGGGTCTGCACTGCCAGAGGGGTCTGCACTGCCAGAGGGGCATGCACCGCCAGAGGGGTCTGCACTGCCAGAGGGGCATGCACTGTCAGAGGGGTCTGCACTGCCAGAGGGGTCTGCACTGCCAGAAGGGCTTGCACCGCCAAAGGGGTCTGCACTGCCAGAGGGGCATGCACTGCCAGAGGGGTATGCCCTACCAGAAGGGTCTGCACTGCCAGAGGGGTCTGCAAGGCCAGAAGGGTCTGCACTTCCAGAGGGGTCTGCACTGCCAGAGGAGTCTGCACTGCCAGAGGGGTCTGCACTGCCAGAGGGGTCTGCACTGCCAGAAAGCACGCAGGTTTAGAATGATGTGTCTGGGAATACAAATGTAGCTGGGCCACCTCCTCCATGAGGAAGACAGGGTTGGTCCTGTCATCCACAGAGGCTCCGGTGGCTCTGGGTAACCCTCTAATGGGTCCCCCAGCTCACTCTCAGGCACCCACTGCCCTGTTCTGCCACTGTAGGTTAATTTGCATTTGTTTTAACTTTTTTGTTTCATTTACTCATTAGCAGTACTTTTTATAGCACACGGTGAACGCACTCATCACGGGAGCTGGTACACAGATGTAAGGCGTCTCAGTCCTCCTAATTCCCTGTCCCCTCGCTTTCTCCCATCACCTCCACTCTCTGATCCCCTTCCCATATCCGCAGAGTCTGCCTGCCTGGTTCCCAGTATCTCTCTCTTACTTTAAATTGTTTATACTTCGAGTCTCTTGTATAAGAGAAACCATGCAATATTTAAGCTTGTGTGTCTAATCATTTCACTTAGCCTTCTGGTCTGTAGGTGTTTCCGTTTTCCTACAAATGTCTCAAATGTCTCCTTCGTTATGGCATATAGTGCTCCACTGGGTAACTACACCACATTTTCTTTATCCATTATTGAAGAACAAAGAGGCTGCATTCAAGACTGAGTTACTGTGAGCTGTGCTGCTGTAAACACGGGTGTACGCACATCACTGTAATATGGGATCTTGAAGCATATATAAACACACCCAGAGAGAGTGCCCGCTATCCTGTAACAGATTTGCCTTCAACTCCAGCTTTATTAAGCGTTTTCGTCAGAAACATGTTGTATTTCTTCAAATGCTCCCTGCTTCGTCTACCGAGTGAGTCATATGGTTTTTCTTTTCCATTCTTTTGAAGAATGAATTATTTTATTTTTAGTTTTTTCCAATCCTGGGGATTGGACATAAGAGTTTAGCATTGACTACATCCCCAGTCCTTCTTAGTTTTGAGACTGTATCTCTCTAAGTTACTAAGTTGCCCAGGCTGGACTGAAACTTGCCATCCTCCTGCCTCAGCCTACCAGAATGTTGGAGTTAAAGGCATGCAGTACTGTCCCCAGCTGAAAGCACACTGATCCCTTTAAATATTAAATCAACTGTGCATTCTTGGGACAAACTCAATTTGACCATGATTATATTGCCTTTTAAAAATATATTATTTGTATTTATTTGATAAAATTCTCTTAAGAACTTTTTTCCCTGCACATAAGTACATAAGGAATATTAATCCATGCTTTTCTTTGTCTGATTTGGAAGCAAGTGTTATCCTTCACATCTACATGTGCTCCCAGGTGGAGCTGACTTGCCATGGTGGTGTGGTCTGGCCAGGAGAGACGTGACCTGGGAGGGATAACCTGCGAGGGCATATTCCCTCCCCTGCTCCTCCTCTCTCTCTCTCTGATTCCTGACCGCCATAACATGAGCAGCTCTCCTCTGCCAGACCCTTCCGCCATGCCTCCCTCCCTTGGCCAACTGCAGACTGAAACTGTGAGCCAAAATAAACTCCTCCCCCCTCACAATGTGAGTCTCCGTGACTGTGTTCCAGAAAAGAAAAAGGGACTGAGACATGCGGGTACTGCTGGCCTTGTGAGATGTGTTGAAAATTATAATCTCACTTCCTTTTTCTGGAAGGGTGTGAGAAGAATTCGTGTTATTTACTTCCTTCAAGAGTTGGTTGAGTTCACCTGGTGACTTTTGGTTCCTAGAGTTTTGTTTAGTGGAAGGATTTTTAGCTAGAAACTCAGTTTATTTGACATATAGGACTCACTTGTTTCTTGTTGAAAATATTTAGTAGTTTATGTCCTTCATGGAATTTTCTCATTTGGTGGAAGTTGTCGAATGTCTTGGCATAAGATTTTGTATATTATTTCCTTACCGTTTTTAAGTTCTTTTGCAATGATGCTACTGTTCTGGTTATGTATTGGTAATCTTCCTTCTTTTGTACCTTGCTTCTTTTTAAATTAAATTTTAAAATTTCATTTATTTCTATTCTCACTTTTGTTGTTCCCTTTATTGGGAAATTTGCTTTACTCCTCTTTTTCTAGTTTCTTGGTAAGGAATCTGAAGTCTTAGATTTGAGACATTTTTCTTTTGTAATAAAACCACTTATGCTAAAAGTTTTGCCTTGAGAAAATCTATAAAGGCACTAAGGACGTGCAACATGTCTTTGTCGTGTTGGGGACTGAACCCAGGACCTCTGACACGTGCTCTGTCTATTGCTGACTCACACCTCATCCAAGCAATGAGTGTGCCACCATTCCCCTGAGGACCTGGCAGACATGGGGCGAAGCCTGACTGCGTGAGGGGAAGGCTGCGGTGGCATGTGCTGGGCTCATTTTTGGAATCCTCTTTCAGTATCTGGAGAGTTTTCCTCCTATGAAATATGCTGTGGATTGAATGTCTGGACTCCCTCATCCTCACACACTAGACCTCTGGCCTCTCCTCCCACTGTCATGGTGTTAAGAGGTGAAGTCTTTAGGAGGGATGTTAGGCAGCTTTCTGTTATTGTAACAAAATACCTGAGATAATCAGTGTGAAAAGAGGAAAGGTCTATTTAGACTCACAGGTCTTCAGGCATCAGTCCATGGTTCACTGCTCCACTGTATTTGGCCTGAAGTGAGGCACACATCATGGTAGCAGCGGATGGGGGAGGAGGAAGTTCATTACATGGCAGCTGGGGAGCATAAGCAAAAGAAAGAGGAAGTGGAAGTTTCAATATTCCCTTTTAAAGACGAGTCCCAGTGACCTAACTTACTTCCACGAGGCCCCATCATTTCAAGGCCCCACTTCTGAAAGGAGCCCCCTGAGAGTACCGTGGGCTGGGGACCAAGTCTTCAACTCACAACCCTTGGGGCCAGTCCAGAGTCACACAGGGGCAGGAGACGATTGGGTTTAGATGAAGTCACAAAGGTGGCACATGGTGATCGGTCTCAGGAAGGTCACAGCAGGAAAGAGGCCAATGTTTAACCACATAGGCTCACTGATTCCAGCCTCCAGCCTCCAGAACTGTGAGAAATAAATGCCACCCAGTCCACAGGACTTAGTGACAGCAACCCCGGGAGATGAAGGCCATATGTGAAGACGTCAGGGACTGTTCCCCAGCTACCCTGGCCACCTGGGTAGATCTGGCTCACAGGTCAGATGCATTCTTGGTTTGGAAGAGGGATGACCAGGTGATGGACACACTGATGCCCCCACTATGGTGAGGGCAGCAGAGAGCGGTTGGCTCCAGGCCCAGTGTCCCCATCAGCAGCAAGAGTCCTACATCTGTGCTCCAGCCATACGATGGTGGGCAGTCCTCACAGGAGGTCGTAGAAAGGTTTATTGGTATTTTTTCTGCACGTGGCAGCCACCAGACCAGGCCTTCTGAGACTGTGAGGTCCCAGATCTCTTTAAACTGACACTGAAGGAACGTCTGATGCATGCCCATGAGCAAGGCTTCCCCCAGGAAGCACATTTGATAAAATGTGACACAAAGCAGGAGAAAAATAAGGAAAAAAAACCCCATCTTGTTGTCCCAGAATAATGAAGATGAGACAGAACAAAGCCATTGTTCCACCGCCGCAAGCTATTTCCAAGCTATTTCCTTTGTTCATTCGCACAGGAGTCTGATGTGTTCTGTGCTAAGTGAGCGGTCACTGTGAGCGGTCACCATGAGCGGTCACTGTGAGCAGCAGCAGGAGGAAAGCGGGACACAGCATTCCTGGACCTGTGAGGCATTCAGAAACACAAAGCCCCCAGCGCTCAGTGCAACCCAACCGCACCTGTAAACCATCTTGTGCTGGCAGCACACAGGGGAGGTGTTTGAAATGGCTGAACAGGAAGCCCAGACGTGTTAATTTGATAAATTAGCAGGAGGTAGCTTTCCCCATCCTCACCCCAAGGAGATCACAGGAACTGGTTAGCACAGAGGACAGTGAATGACAATAGGAATGAGGTGCTGTGGAAGGAAAATCTTCAGAAGTGAGATTAGCCCCCTCTTTCCCACTGCTGAGTTAGGGGTTGGAGCATTACTTTCAACCCTGATGGTCTTGAAAAACTCCCCACTTCTCACCTTGATCTGGTGCCTTGATCCATTTTGAAGTGGTCAGTCCATTCATCCATCCACCCAGTCATCCATCCATCCATCCATCCATCCATGCATCCATCCATGCAACCATCCATCCATCCATGCAACCAACCATCCATCCATGCAACCATCTGTGCATCAGTCCTGCAGTCATTCAATAGTTGCTAGGTTTTCTTCCATGTGCGAGGCTGCATTCCAGAATTGTACACATAGCAATGAACAGCACCTGGGAAGCCCCACTCTTTCTGGGTCAAGTGAACTCCCATCCTCAGTCCTCCTCCCACAGCCTCTGCACTTCACATGGACAGTGAGATTCAGATCACACAGCCCACAGGCCTTGCCCATCACTCCTCGCCTGTCCCACCTCCTTGAGCAGGAGGGATTCTGGGACACTGGCTCTGCATGAGTCTCCAGCCTGCTGGGCTACCCTGCAGCTTCTGGAATTTTCAGCCTCTCCACAGGAAATCTCTTATGGATACCTACACATTTTGACTACACTCAGAGGCTGCTTCTCTGGATCAGGCCGAAGGGTACATGGGCTAGGCTCTGTGTGCCTCCACCAACCCCAGATTCATTTCCTCACTGCTGTGAAGCAGTGGGGTCGGTGGGCAGAATCCAGCCTCCAGCCCCAACCCACTTGGCTTCCAGCTTACTTTCTCTCTAGTGCTGTGGGCTTGGGCAAAGGACTGAGCTCCTCTGAGCTTCAGTTCTTCTACAGGGCAGGAGGTTAACCACGCCTCCTCCTAGGGTTACCGTGAGAATCAAAGCCGGCAGTGCCCCCTGGTGCCAAAGGGTTTCTCAGATTACGGTAGCTACTGCATTGTGGGCTATCACAGTTCACGTGATCAAGACAATGCAGGAAGCCCTTCAGTCCCACAGTCCAAGTCCCAAGTTCTTAGTTTTCATGAGGTGGTATTAATGCAGTGTTTGCTTGTACACCAGGAAAAGCTGGTTATACTTATCCATGGATGAGTATAAATACAGAGGGAGGAGGAGGAGATGTAAGAAGAATGAAGGATATATATATATATGGGCACCAGCCCCTAATAAGGCCTGTAATCACTATACTTCAAACATGTGCCAACAAAAAATTAAATATACCTGCACCCAGGGCAAGTCTGAAATATTTTTTCAACAAGAATGCTTGCTACAAGGTGGCCAGCTGTCTACTAACCAGTCATCACAACTTTCTAGGAAGCCCAGGAGTTGAAAGAGTCCTACCGGTTGTCGTTTGAGGGATACGAACTAGCAGGGGGTGTGGAGGAGCCTGGAGATCTCCCGCACAGTGTGGGCTGCAGTTAACTCTGTGGCATAGGCTGGAAACCCGCCAAGAGCCTGGATTCTGGAAGTCTTAGCACAGCGCCCAGGTAGTAAATAGCTGAGGACCCGATTATGCTGACTTGCTCAATGGTAGTGATCATTTCCCTAAACACACGGGAACCTCCTGTGGTACACTTTATATACAATAATGAACAGGTTAATAAATGTTCTAGGGACTCAGGGACAAGCCACACAGGAAACTACATGCTTGACTGCGAAAGATTCATGAAATGCTGCTCAGGTCCTAGACCCTTCAGGGGCTGCTGGTAGAGTCTCCCTTGTGAAGTGAAGCATTGCATGAGAGAATTAATTACCTTTTACCCTTTGGGGTTTCCTGTGTGGCTTTAGAAGCCCAGCATCTACTGGGGTCTCTGCATGGAACTATGTATAATGACAGGTCTACATCAAGTGACAGACCTTAAACAATTCTTAGAAAGCATGGCTTTGGGCTTTTCTGGAGAAGGATTAACCAGTTCTCCCCATGCCACACCCATCGGGGCCACACAGGCTTCCTAGACAGGCTCCAGAACACATATTTCCCATCTGTGGGGTGACATAAACCTCAGTCCCACAGAATACTCCTAAGCACGCAGCTCCTGATTTATGTCATCATTCCAGGATTTATTAAGTGTCTAGCACCAGGCCAGTGCAGACCGTTAAGCTATGACCTACAGAACAGCAGAGTGACCATTGTCCAGTGTGCCACGTGTTACATTGTTTATGAAGAACTAGGAGAGAGGAGTGAGAAGTTTTCTAACACAAGTAAATGAGAACTAGCTAAGGAGAGGGAGGTGCTAACTTACCCGTTCCACGGTTACACACTGTACTGAGGTATCCAGTGATCACACTGTACCCCATAACTGTGTGCGATTATTGTGTTAATTGAATTTAAAATTTTTTTACAAAGCTACATACTCAGCCTAAAGGAGCTCACAATCCAGCCAGCTTCGCACACTTTTTGATGTATCTTGGGTGTGAATGACTAATAAACAGCTACGAAAAATTCAGCAGGGTTTGCAGTGAGAGACTTTTCTGGGGTTCAGAACAGAGAGTTATATCACAAAAAGTCAACTGATGTCTTGCAGGCACCCCCCCCTTTCTTGATCTCCAAGTTTTAAACTAAATGACACCACAGAGCGTAGCAGACAGAGGTAGAAGGATCACTGTTAAGCCCGCACAGGCCTATGCACCTGAGCTCCTAATTTAGCCCCTGAACTCAGTGATCTGCTCCCCCACTCCCAGGCCCCACCACCAGCACAGGTCTCTGGGAGGGAGTGCTGAGACCCAGAGTGCCAGAGGTCACTCTCAGGACCATCCCAGGGCGAGCTGGAGAGAAATGCCCTCTCCTCCATGGCAGCAGGATGTGACAGTGTAAGGGCACCGCTCCCCAAACCAGGCTAGGTCTCAGGATCACAAAGAACAGAGTCACAGACACAGGGGCCTGCAGGAGCAGCATTTGTGAGAAGCAGAAGAAGAGAGGAAGCTCTGGATTGCCTGTAGGGCTGGGTTGGCAGGGGCCACTGCACCGTGCCTGGTTTGGCTCTGGACAGGTGTACGGACACAGCTTCGACAACCTCGGCACAGTCACAACAAGGATAAGGTCTCTAGCAGCAGCCACAACAAAAGGGCATCAACAATAATAACAGTGACAGCAACATTAACACTATAATGGCTGCTGCAGTCCTAATGACAGCAGCAGTGACCACAGCGCAACCCGAACAGGAGAGGCGCGGCCCCTCGCCCGCCATGCAACCACGCGGGTGATGTTTCCGGACCATGTCCTTTCCCCGACTCCATCTCGAAGGACAGCACACGTTGTTCCCTCGGGCCCTCCTTGGACTGGTCCTCAAAGGTGGACAGCGCAGAGGTTGTGGATGAAGTGATGCCTAGGCAGTCACTGTGACTTGGTAAGAAGAGCTCGGACAGGTTGTGTGGCACCGGGTTCCAATCCATCCAGCCTCAGGCGTGTCCTCTGACCTGCTGCCTTTCACTCTGCCACCTCCCAGTGGGGACGGCCATGTGGTTCCCATGTGGTTGCTCTGGCTTCCTGGGGTGATGCAAGTGACCCTGCCATGGCCCCTGGGCTCCTCGGGTGTGAAGGCATTGTGTGAAGTCAGCCCCTGCGTGATGCAGGGAGGCTAAGGCCTCTCTCTTCATCTCTCATTGTGCTGCTTTCTCCCAGCTGGGAGCCGCTGGCCTTGGGAGGGTGCGAGAAGGATGCCTTTCATCCCTTAGGCTCCTCATCTTCCATTGCTTGCTGACATGCAGCTTGTTTTCTCAGGAAAGCTATAAAGGAAAACAAAACACATCTCTTCACAAACACAAACACCAGAAGTTGTGCTTCTCCCTCCAGCGGAGCCTCAGGAGACAGTGGTCCCTGGGAGGCCTCTGCCCTACTGAGGTTGTGTGTTAGGGGCTGCGATCTGCATGTCTGTTTCTGGGAGAACGGACAAGTACGGGCTGCCCTGTGCTAACTGTGCACCTGACACTCGGCGTGTGACCCGGGGACTCTGCATGTGATGCCTCCTGAGAAGCTGCGCGGTGGGAATGGCCCCAGTGTACAGACTGGCTTCTGCAGCTAACAACACAGAAGCTCAGACTGGTAATACCTACAGGAAACAAGTTTATTTTGACTCATGATTCTGGAGCTTGAAAGTTGAGAAGATGCACTGAGAAGAGGCAAGGACTCTGGCTGGCAGGATCTTGAGGTGGTGCGGGGTGTCATCAAGTGGGGAGCCAGTGCATGCGTGTACGTGTATTATGTGTGCATGTCTATGTGTAGCCCCTCTCCCTCTTCCTGTGAAGACACCAGGGTTGAATTAAGGGGTATTTACTGAGACCTAATCATCTGCCAGAGGCCCATCTGTGAGCACCTGAGTCACTCTGGGTTTGCTAGCGAACAACTGTAATATATATATTTGATGTAGGCAGGATTTAGGAAGCAGACTTACCAGCTGCCTGCAGAGTTGGGCGAAGAAGGGGACAGAAGGGCCGGCTGCACCCTGGAGAGCTGGAGGACACAGTCAGAAGTGGAGCCTGGAGCTCTCTGCAGTCCTGTGTGAGTTCCTACTGGGACACTGGAGGTCTGCGGTGGGAGCCTGAGACTGATGTCCGAAGGGGACGCGATGCGTGGTGCTCCCCTGAGAAGCAGGTGCAAGATTTCCTTCTTCCCTCCTTCTTTATCCCATTCAGGCTGTGACTCTGTTGGTCGGTGCTGCGCGCACCCCGGGTGGGTCTCTCCCTCCAGTGTGTCCATCGTCCAGACGCCCAGACCTGTGCTAAACCACACAGGTAGGTGTGGATTCAAGTCCCTGCCACAACTATCACACTGCTAGAGCTGGGTTTCGTTTTCCCTTCTTTCTACTCTCAGTAGGGATTTAATGTCAACCATGGCCTCTTGGAAAACACCCCAACTGTAGCAAAAAGGAGGAAATCTACATAGGAGATGGCTGAAACAACCCCTGATTCTAACTAGCAGAATTAGGGGTTACCTGTGAGAACAGGCAACTCAGCCCTCCCTCCGAGCCTGGCAATGGTGGCTGTGTTACTTCACCAGTTTCATGAAATTGAAGCTATATTATTTAGATGACTGTTGTATTCATTATCACAACTTCTCCTGGAGGGCAGAGTCTCCAGGAAGCAGAGCCTGAGCAAAATATTCAGTGTACGAATTCTATTCAAGAAATGTTTGGGAGGCTGAGGCAGGAGGATTGCAAGTTTGAACCTAGTGAATTAGAGACCTTCAAAATAATAAAAAACAAGGGTTGGTAATGTAGATCAGTGCAAAAGCCCTGGGTTTATTCTCTGGTACCACACACACACACACACACACACACACACACACACACACACACACACAGGCTTCCAGAAAGTTCCATAAGAAGTAAGGGAGTAGAGGCTCAGTAAAGATATGATCTCTGGTAATATCCTAGTCTCATGCTAACATTGAGAGGTGTGTAGATCAGAGGTGACAGTTTATGTGGCCCCAGGTGAAGATCCTGGGCTATTGTACTCCGACACTGATCAGTCCCAAGCGAGGGGTTAGGGAGTGGAAGGGGCTGTCTGTGGGTTCCAGCTCTTTCAGTTCTCCAGGGAAGGCCCTGGTACCCAAGGCTGTCCTGGAGGGTCACCAGGAGGCCTTCCACAGCTGTGTGCACTGACTTCGTGTGACAATGGCCACAGAGGAAGGGGCTGGGCTTCCAGGTCTCTGGCTGTAAGTGAGCTTACTGATCACTGAGATGCAACAACCAACATTCACAACACAAAGAAGAGGTTCGAGTTGGCTCACAGTTTCCAGGGATTCAGTCCATGGTCAGCGGGTCACGATGGAAGGATGAGGTGGAGGAAAGCTTCTTGGTTCAAGGTGGCCAGGGCACAGGGCAGGAGAACAGGGCCAGAGAGGAAGGGACCAGACACCAGATAAAGATTTCAAGTAAGGGTCCATGACCCGCCCAGAGACACCCAGAAGTGTGCTCTACTGGTCCCCTTGGCAGCTCCTAGGCCAATCAAGGTGACACAGTTGAGCTTACATACTATCCTGGGATTGTGCCTTTTAAAATACACTGCATAAACTTCATGCGACACCAAGAAGTCTTGGATTGGATGAAGTATCAAAGTTCCTCCAGTGCCATTATAGCACTTCCAGATAAGACTCACAGTGGAACTCATGTTTAATCACTTCTGCTTTGATTTTTATCTGACAGTATATCAGATAATCATGTATGTATGTATTTGTATAGAATTGTTTGGAAATTATCTACTTACTCCTTGTTGTACACTAGGAAAAAGAGCTTCGTTATATTTGTATTATACCAAAATACCTGTAATGTGACCCTAACTCTTCTGTATATGTTTTTCTTCTCCCTTCTCCCTCTGGGTGACCTAATTGATACGTTAACCATTGCTGCCCTCTACAAATAATAGATGTGGTGCTAAAATAAGGTAACAAAAGGTTGTTAATTGCTGCTAGACTCCTCTGTCCTCTGCTGAGGAAAACAAAGGTGTTCCTCATTAACAGTTTTCCTGATCCACGCCCATAACCCCTTACTTTGTAAACTGTGATATGTACTTAAAGGTGGCAAATATAGAGGAGCAACACACACAGCTTTTGCAATCTCCAGCTGCACTGTGTCGCTGGGCCCAGGATAAAATAAATCAGCGCTGCTTTTTTAAAGTATGTTTTTGCCTCATTTTTTGAACTCGAGTTTGGGGGCTCGTTGGTGGATTACAAGACTCCTTACATTGAAGAATAATTTATGCTTTACAACCCACATATTTTGCACTTTCTTCCTGTTTTTCTGATTCGGTTTCATCAATGGACTGACTGGAGGCAGCTGACTATAGAGATCAATTTAAGCTACAGGTCCTCCGGTTTCTCAGGTTCTTTCCAAAGCCCTTGGCCTAATTTTGAACTTAGAATATATACTTAAGTTCCTTAAAGAGGATTCTCAATTTTATCAGCCCCTCAAAATCTAGATCTGCTCCGCTAATTATAAACACAACACCACTAACAAGAGGTAATCCCTACAACACGAGGGTGATATGCTCTAGCTCTTGTCTTCTCTCCTTGGAGAGTGGGTGGCCCCGTGGACCCCGTGGGAAATGTGTGGACCAGTGCTTTCCCAGCTCTCTCCAGCTCCTGTCCCCATCTCCTGACTCCACCAGTTGTATAGCAAACACAGCCTACCTAAGAAATAGAGAGAAAACATCTGTTGGTTATCTGTGATTTGCTTCTGAATATTTCAAGCCAACAAAAGTCTATGCCAAATTATATTTCTGTGGGTGTAATTCTCTAAAGTGCCCTTGCATCTGCTTAGATGCCAGGAGAAGTAGCCATAGAGAAAGCAGCCAAGGTGAGTGGTCCAGGCCAGGGATTGGGGCCTGGTTCTCTCCTTCAGTAGCTGCATGGTCTTCTCATGTCAGCCCTCTGTCTCCATGCCTCAGTTTCCTCCAGTGGGAAAGGGGAGTTCTGAGTGCATCCCAAAACTTCTGCTTGTGTTAGCACAGTGCTTAGCCCAGAGCAAACACCTGATACACCCCATCATTTGCATTAAAACTATGCATCTTCCATGTGTCAGCTTCTCAGTCATATTTTGGTCACAGTCTCTTTTATGGCAGTTCTATGAGATTTCTCCACTTATTCCTCCAGACCCTTTATAGAGGTTTTTATTTTGGCAATAATTTTTAATTTCCAGGAATTTCTTCCCACTCTTCGATTTTGCTGTATTGTTTTATGGCTGCAATATCTTCTTTCATCTGTGGGAGAATATGAATTCAATCTTTCAAGGCTCTCTTCTCAGAACTGGTCATTTCCTTTAGAAAGAGCAGCTCAGTGGGGTCTGTATGGTGATCCTGGCCCCACTGGTGCTATTGATTTCCTGCAATGCTGGTCACCTTGGCCTGCCCTTTAAGTTTATCAATCAAGCACTGAGCTGGTGAATGGAGGTGACTCTGAGGGTTTCAGCTATGCTCCTGTAATGGTGTCATTGTCTTGATTTCCCACACGGGGCTGGGTGATTGACTTGTGCAGCTGTGGATCTGTCTGCCAGCCGACTTGACATCCTCCTTTACAGATGGGGACAGACAGACAGTGCGCTGCCACTTCCCAAGTATAAGCTCTATCAATTCCTATGGCTGGAGCTTTGTCCTTCCCATCCTGCTGCTTCCTTGAAAAGTAGACATTTTGATCTCAGGAAACTTCAGCTACAGTCAGGAGACAGTGGAAGGAGCAAGGTGGGTGGGCTGATGCCTGGCTCATCTGTAGACACATTTTTCAGATGTGTCATTTGTGAAACGATTTTAGATTATCAAAGGACTTAAAGATTGCATCACAGAGTTCCTAAAGCCAGTCGCCTACTCTCTAGTGGACATGTCCTATATAACCATGGTGTATTTGTCAACACTAAGTAATCAGTTATGGTGCATTCTTACTAGCCAAGTGGACAGTTGATGTGGACTTCATCAGCATCCCAGGTACTTCCCTTTTTCTGGACTGCGATACAATCTGGACACCTCATTTCCCTCAGGTGCCTCGTTTCCGTAGTCCCTTGGGATTTGTGACACTTTGTTTTCCATGTCTTTCATGCCCTTGATGCTTAGGTGAATGGTGTTCAGGTATTTCATAGAATGCTCCTTCATTGAGGTTTTTCTGATGTCTATGACTCCTTAGATGAAGGCTGTGGCTGCCTGGGGAGTAAATTGCAGGAGTGAATGGTCCTCCCAGCCCATCTCATCAGGAGTAGCTGACAGTGTCATGGGAGCTCCCCCAACCCAGGGCGAGCCTGCTATGGTGTGGGTGGACTGGCAGGGACGATACCGCAGCAGCAACCAAAGTCTACTAAGACTGGGGACCAATTCTTCCAGAGGCAAAAAGTGTAATGAACTTCACCATTGTGTTCTTGTGACCTCAGTGTGGTGAGTGCTGGGAAGTCATATGGAGAGAATTGCCTAGAAGCAGGGTGACTAAATCCTAAGCCTCTTTTGACCTTTTGGATGCAGCAGGGCTCTCCCATAGCTTAAAAATTAATGTAAAGGGAGAATTTTCTCTGTCATGACCATCTGAGATCAGTGCTCACCCATTTCTCCCACGATGACCGATGAGTTCCCCTTCTGATGGGTCAGAATCAGAGCTGCCAATGGGCCACTATTTCTAAGGATCTGGGCCGCTGTGCTCAGCACCACTGAGTTTGCTCATGCTGAGTTCAGACTTTGGGAGGCATGCAGGCTCAGGTCTTGTGCTTCTTGCTTCAATTCGACCTCCTTGCCGGGCTCCGGGTGGGAGCCTCAACAGTGACGTGGTCATTTGTATTCCTACTTTGCTCTTGTCTCCTGACTGTGTATGTTGGAATTCTCTAGAGGAATGGAATGAATAGAAAATGTCTGCGCAATCCTGTGAGGGGATTTACCGGGTAGGTGTGGAGGATCAGAGGAGAAAGCATCCATAACAGCCATGTGAGGGATTGCATGTGCTCGGCCAGGAAGATGGAAACCACAGAACCAGAGGGTAGGGATGCAGCATGAGTCTAGGTCAAAGGCCTGGAAGCTCTCTGGAAGGTCCCTGCTGAAAATCCATCGTGGGAGACTGAAGAAGCTTCAGAAGGCTGATGCTGAAGTGGGGACTTTTGAATCGATGTCCAAAGGCAATGACAGCAAAGGACAGACCTGTTCAGGAAGTCTGGAACTCTTTGAAATGGACACACTCCCTCCCCTGAGCTTTTTTATTCCACTCTAGATACAAGCCTATTGGTTACTGCAGCCCACATCTGGGGTGTTTCTCCCTCCTCAGTTTGCTGGTATGCATGCCCATCATCACAGACACATGCAGAAATATAGGTCACTGATTCAAGTTGACACAGCATGACTGTTGATCAGAGCGAGTCCTGTGAGAACCCACAATGGTGGTGGTGAGTGAGTAGGGTTTGGAGAAGATGGAGAAGGGGTGGTAAGAATGGGTTCAGGGTTTCCTGTTTTGACTAGAACCTTAGTAGGGATCTACTCATCTCCCCATGTC
Organism: Cavia porcellus; assembly: GCF_034190915.1. Lineage (NCBI taxonomy): Eukaryota > Metazoa > Chordata > Mammalia > Rodentia > Caviidae > Cavia > Cavia porcellus. The sequence continues at coordinate 69,804,210 of NW_026947501.1, read as the reverse complement.
TTCACATGGTGGAAGTGGGAACTGAGCTCTCTTTGGTCTCTTTTAGAGGGGCACTAATCCCATTTCTGGTCTCTACCCTCTGGACCTAATCCCCTCTAAAGGTCCTAGTTCCCTACAGGATCACTTTGGTGGGAGGGCCAGGTCTTAGCATATGAATTTGGGGGAAGGGGGCTATACATATTCATACCATGGCACTGTATAGAATGAATTCCTACTGAGAAAATGCTGTAGAATCCAGCAGTATGTATAAAATACCTTAGCATAAAGATAAGCAAAGATGACAGCTACATGTCTGCAAAAATCTTACCTCTAATTCTCCCCTTTCACTGCAGAGTGGAAGGAATTAGAGTTGAGGGTGGGGATGGGGTGGAGAGTTAACATAGAGTTCAGGGACCCGAGGGGGAGATCATTAATCATGCATGTCTGCAATTGGCCTGGATGAAGCAGCTACCTCCTGGGTGGATGGAACTGTCAAAGGGACAGGTGTTTGCTAAGTGTGGCCTGGGTTGGGTGCAAGGTGCGTGTGTTTGCAATTTCCACATCTACTGAGAACCTGTCTCACAGCTGCTCTGTGCTGGGCCACCTGGGTCAGCCTCTCTGATGGACCCAACAGCCTGCAGGAGGGAGGAGACTGCACATGGCCATCGCAAAGCTGTGTGACAAGGACAGTGGGAATAAAATTACACAGAGAAGGATTGCTCTGTAGAACCTGGCTAGGACGATTTGTGGAAACAGGGAGGAAGGAGACAGGATGAGGGTGACTTTCCAGAAGACCCACCTGCCTGAGGGAGTTGACAAGGGCCCCACAATTTGGAAAAAGCCCAGCAGTCAGCCAGCCAGGGAGGATGAACCATGAGAGTCCTCGAGCAGGGAACCTCACTGGTTGGTTTGTGAAAGCTCTAAGACCCATTGGCTTTTGCAGGTGAGAAGGTGATGTACATCTGCCATCTGCCCCCAAGACTACAAGCGTGTCTTCCAGATCAAGGATCCACAAACCCTTTCCCTCAAAGGGCAGATGGAAAATATTTTGCATACAGTGGGCCATGGGATCCTTGATGCCGCTGTGCACCACTGCAGGTGTAGTGAGGAAGCATCTATAGGGTGTGGAGAAACCAGCAGGTGTGGCCTGCTTGGCTGAGAGCAGAAGTGTTAGAGCCCAGGCCCCTGCTCCCGTCAGTGTGCCCCTGTCTCAGCCCAGTCAGCACACCTGGGAGGGTCACAAATGCAGGGTCTCAAGCTCCAAACATCCCATTCAACCGCAATTAACAAAAAAGCTGGAGAAAGGTCCGAGAAATAGTTTATTCTGAACAAGAAACACCACATGAACAGAGTAAGGAAACCTGGAGTCTGCAGGGCTGCTTCCGGCTCTGGCCCCCTCACCAGCTCACCAGGTCACCAGCTCGCCAGCACGAGGTCTGCACACTTCCAGGTCACAGTGAAGAGAGGAGCAGCCCCGTCAGTGCCACAGTGGGCAGCACAGTGCCCGTGGGGACAGGAGACCAAAAAGGGCAGAGGACACAGCCAGATGTGGTCAACACAACCCAGAAACAGCCCCAGTGAGAAGGGGGAACAAGGAGCGCTTTTTAAACTGTATCCTGCATTAAAATGTCTTAAGGAATCTAAGGGAGGACACAGACAGTCCTGAGGGCTGAGTTTTCATGTTAAAAAGTAGGAAACCGAAACTGGATAAAAAGTAAAAACACAGTGAAACTCAACAGGGATGGACAGACATCAGTGCCTGAGGGAGAAATATGAGAAGGACCTGAAACAGGAATGAGGCTTGTTTACACAAAAACCATCATGGCAAATCTGGGAAAGGGGGTCTCCAAACAGTGAAGGTGAGGATGAAGATGCCAGCGAGGAATGGAGCCATTTGCCCTTCTGAGTGTGCTACGTACAGAATCTTGGGGAACCCCGTTTGACTGATTTTTCTTTTTATTGTGAGAGTCTCATTAAGTTGCCCAGGCTAGTCTGAAACTCACAATCCTCCTGCCTAAGCCTCTCAAGGGCTGGGCTTACAGGTAGTGCCACTGTGCCCAGGCCCCAGTTGTATCCCTATTTTAAAATAAGTTACCCGATGGCTACATGATCTTGTGACTTGCCTACGGGCTTCCAGCAGATCAGTAGGGCTGGATTCTGCATGAGTTTGACCACAGAGCCCTGCTTTACCATTTAAGCTTCAGCATCTCCCTGTTTGAGAGCAAGCTGTCCTGACCTCATGATAAAGTAGCTGGCCTTTGAGTAAAGCCACTTTCCTTCCAGAACAGACCTTCTAAACGCCCATGGTCTCTAAGTTACTAAGAGCAAGCCCCTCTTATCAGTGCCCGTCGGGTCCCTTGGTTGCCCTTCATGTTGTCTAGACCCTTGCTGTCCTGGAAGGGGTTCTGTTGCAGGGCTAGGCTTTTGGGAACATGGGAACACAGTGGTGTAACCGAGGACCAGTAAGCTATCATCTGAAAGGGCACTTTTGTGCCAGCCTAGCACCGGGGCACAGGTCTGGGAGGCTGCTGACATTCCAAGGTGGGGCATCCTCAGGGATCTGGGGAGGAGCGTTCCTCAGTACCAAGACCTCAGGGCCCAGCTGTTCTGTGTGCTGCATGGTTCTGCAAGGTCAGAGTCTGTGGCCTGCAGAGAATACAAATGAAGCCATCCCGGGGTGGCTCCAGGATTTGGAGCAGGACAGACATGTGAAATAGTTAAGATGCCCGTGGGGCTGTAGATTTCCCAAGTACCATCTAGCCAGCTAGGTTGGGCCACACTGCAAAGTGTGTCGGGGAACGGGAGTGCACTCCAAATATTAGGATTCTATTTTCCAAGTATAAACAATTTTATAAATGCCCAAGAGTTTGCATATCTGCTATTCAACTGGATTCTCACAATAAATTTGTACCTGGAGGTGGGGAAGGAGCTGCTTAACTTCCTTGGCAGAGGCAGAAAACCGAGGCACAGATAGGATGTGTCTGAGGTCACAGAGCAAATTAGCCAGAACCAGGCTTCCCAGCTCCAAGTCCAGGGCTCTTTCTGGTTTTCAGGGACGAGATGGGGACCATCATAGCATAGAGAAGGGCTCTGGGGAGGCAGGGCAGAGAGCCCTGCTGTCCCATGGGCAGCTGCAGGTGCAGGGTTAACTGCTACAGCCCTGGGGGCAGGTGTTGGTCAGGATGTTGTTGTTGCAGCCATCCTGGAGCTTGCTCTGGGCCTGGCTCCCTGGTCGGCCTTCAGGGTCCAGGATCTGGCCGCCTTGCCCCTGATGCCTCCTGAGCCTGAAAACAAGTACAGGACAGACGTGGTCAGTGCTGGTCAGTACTGCAGAGCTGGAGCATGGTCACATGCTGTGGGACACACTTGGGTGAGCAGAGCATCAGAAGTTGCATCAGCTTCCTGTTCTGTGACAAAATACCTGAGAGTAGCAGCTGAAAAGATGAGAGGTTTATTTTGGCTCACGGTTTCAGTCCATAGTGGGTTGAATCTGTTGTTCCTGGACCTGTACTGAGGTGTTATCTCGTGGTGGAAGGAAACCTGCTCACCCTATGGTAGACCTTATGAAAAGGAGCCTGAGAGGAGGGGCTGGGGAAAAGACACAGCCCCCAAGGTCACACCCTCACAACCCACTCCCTCTAACTAGGCTCCACTTCCAAAATTTCCAACACCTCCCAATGGCGCGTCCAACAATGGGCAAATCTGCTGACAAGTGTGGTGCTGTCATGATCCAATCACTTTTCCAGATTCTACCTCTGAACATGTAAGACCTTGGGGAGACACTTTAGGTCTAAGCTGTAATGGAAGCTTTCAGCTTGAGCCTTGGATGCACAACATGGAGTGGGGCTTCTGAGCTCGGGTGCACTTAGGGAATTAATATCCAGAACCTCAGTTTCTCCATCTGTGAAGTGGAGATGTTTGTTCCTACCCCATAGGTCCTGGTGGTTTATGGGAGTTCATACATGCAGTTTATACAGAGTCATGTTTAGCAAGGACAGCTGATGAGTCCCATGCATCATTCACTCTGTATGTCTTTACTGAGTGCCCAGTGATCTCCTGGTACCAGCCTGAGTGCAGAGTACCCTGGCCACAAAATAGCCATGCTGTCTATCCTCACAGGGCTGGCTATTCAAAGGGCACAAGGGCACTGAACAGAGAGTCCCACCAAAAGTTATCTCAACAGTCAGACACTCAGACTGACAAAATGTGCATTGCAAACAGGGTTGAAGGATTGTGGTTCTGAATTCTGCATTTCCTACCAGCTGGACAACTGGTCACCCACATGTGGGAAGAGCTCAGATTCATTCTCTATACCACAGCTGTGCCTGCACATGCCTGGTGTGGGCAAGAGAAGGAAATGAACAGCTAAAGAAGCAGGAAGGATCTGCAGCACAGGAAAAATTCCACTCATCCCTAGCTCCCAACACCTTCTGCTGGGGTTACTTAGTCAAGTTGCTCAGCTTTTCCTGCCTCAGTTTCCACATCACAACGTGGAGACTCTACCACCCACTTTGCTGGGGAGATCAAAGAAGATATAAGTCAAGTGCCTAGTCTGGGGCTGGGAGGAATCATAATCACTGCTAGCTCTACTGGAGGCTTCGACAGGATTGACCTTATTTTACAGGTTTAGATCTCAAATGCCCCCTTAAATCTCATGTGTGTCACAGGTGATTGGATTGTGGAGATGCTGAGTCCTGTGTAGATCAGGGAAGAGTTCCCCAGGTCTGCTCATTTACTCTCCTATCCTTACATTTGTGTACCCCACTATCCATCCATCCATCTATCCATCCATTGCCACGTCTGTCCATCTGTCCCACCCACACTTGTCTGTCCCCATCTTCCCACCTACCTGCCCACCACATCTATTTTCTCGCCCACCAATTTATCTTCCATATACCCACCCACTCATTCATCTGTTTGCCCATTCAGCCTTCTCTTTGCCCATTCATTCATCACCCACGCATCCATCAAGATGATCATTCATCCAGAATTCATCCATTCCCTCACTCACCCATCACTATCCATCTCTCCATTGATCCCTGCCCCCATGTACTCCCTTCCACTCACCCACCTTCCTCCTCCTCTTCCTCCTCTCTTTCCCCTCATCCTATCTGCATACCAGGCTATCAGGAAGTAGCCAGGACAGACTGTAGACAGGAAACATTCACCATGAAGACATCCCTGCTACAATGCGGTACTGTCACAGTATGACTTGGGTATGCCTCTTATTAGTCCTGTCACTTTGGAAAACTGGATTCAAACTCAGGGTTTCCTGTCTCCAAGTCCTCTGCTCCTTTTGTTGTACTCTGTACAGTTCACTGGGCAAGAAGAGAGTGTGGAAGAATTTTCCAGTGCTCCAAAGAATTAGGCTCATATGGATCCAGTGGGAATCCACAGCCGAAGACAACTATACAAACCATCAGAGCTGGCCCTGAGAGCTCTCCAATGGCACTGGCCCACAGTCCTGTCGGCCTGCAGCCCTCAAGGAAAGGAAAAGGATGATACATACATACACCCCCAGATGCAGCTCATTTCTACTAATGCAAATCAGCTAGTTCTCTCCCCTGGGGCAGACACATTTCATTTCTCATCTAGTTGATCAAATTAATTGTCATCTTTGTGACAGGAACTCTGAGGGATGGATGTGAGTGGTCTCAAACTTTTGAACTCAATCTGGAGATGCCGGAAGGAAGAGCTTTGTGACAGAGACTGCAACAGGGAGGGAGCATAGAGTGAGACCAGTCGGGCTGGGAGTAGTCTTCAAAGGGAAAGCACTATGGAGGGGTAGAAGATAAAGCCCAGTAACAAACTAGTGTCAAAATCAGCTGTGTCCCACACTCTGCTGGGGTCAGATTAGTGCCCAGGCCAATCCTGCAGTTGATTTGCCATGGATGAGGCCCAACCTCTGGGTGAGGACCCAGCAAGGACTGAAAACCCAGTTTCCCAGTGTGCACACACCTACCTGTCCACCCATGTCAGTTCCCGCACCGGTGACATTCTAGAGTGGTCTACGTGCAGCTCTGGGATCCAGGGTACTTGGCTTTGAAGGCGCTTATGCCACTGAGCTAAACCCCCAGCCCCCAGGGTACTTGGCTGAGTGCCCTTGAGGAACTTGGCACTGCTTCAGCCTTCTTTCTTTGTTGCAATGTGGGACAAGAACACTTCCTTAGAGAGGGAGAGGTGTACATGTGCATCATCTGCCTGCCCGTGGAGTTCCTTGTGCAGGGCAGTTGGTTTGTGGTGATGCTGGCTGTGTGGATGCACTCCTATTTTACAGATGGTGAAACTGCACATCAGTGAGGCTTAACTTCCTGCTGTTACTCCAGTGCATATCTCCTGATGCTGGGTGACTGAGTATACAGGGGACACAGCTCATTTTGTAGGTTTTGTCCTGGACAAAAGACCAGGGCACAAGGCCCAGGGAATGTTGGTGTGGTAGTGGTGGTGGGTAATTACTACACTGACCTCACAGTGGATGAAATAGAATAGTAGGCTGAGCAGGAAGGAATCCCTGTGCTCTAGTGTGTTATCTGGTCTCTCCTCCACTCACCAGGAAAAGACCACAGTGGACCATATGTGGCCCTCCAGGCTCCAGAACAGTGACTAGCCAGAGGCAGGGACACAGTCGAGGTCCTGAACAGTGGGCAGATGACCAGACGGATGAATGGCTCAGCCTGGCATCAGCTTCCATCTGCAGGTGTGGACCCAGACCCCTGGATCTTCCTTGCATTCTGAGGGGAAAGGAGGCTCACTGTGACAGAAAGGAGCAATGGAGGGTCCCAGTGGGGCAGGACTGGATCTCTGGGAACCCTGTGGGTGTCAATTTGTGTTTGCACCAGTTTACATATGAGGAATGTTAGCTCTCAGGGTCAAAATGTTGTGTTAGATTGTTAATTATGTTTTGCATGTGTGCATGTGTTGTCTAGAACAATGAAGAAAAGATAATATTTGACACAGCCTTAATTAAATGGCACTGTGTAAGACTGATAATTTTGTGCATAATTATATTGCTGGCAAATAAGTGCAATGCTGTCATAGGGGCTAAATGCTTAGTATATGTTAAATCATTTATCACCACAACAGTATTCATCAGTAGCTATTAATACTGCATCTTACAAATGAAGAAACTGAGGTATCAGTGTGAGGTCTGAGATCAGAAAGCTAACAAGAATCAGGGCTTAACCTTAGGTAGTTTTGTTCCTGAGTCTGTGCTCAAAGCTGTTCTACATTCAGGTTGAACGTCCCTCAAGAGAAAATGTGAAATCCAAATGTTCCCGTGATAGTTAATTTGGATGTCAAGTTGAATGGGTTAAGGAATGTCTTGCAGATTAATGGAGCACAATTCTGGGTTTGTTTGGATGATTGACACATAGATTGCACATTGAGGAAGGAAGACCTGCCCTAGACGTAGCACTGACCAATGGGCTTGTGGCCTGGCTAGAATAAAAAGGGAAAGAAGAAGGAAGTCTTCCCTTGCTTCTGTGAAGGTGCTTGCCTTCAGCATCATCTTTGGATATTTGTCTTCAGTTCCTTTCCAGTGCACTCTTCAGCCTTCCAATGCAGAGCCTTTGGCTTTCCAACATAGGCTTGCATAGGACTCTGCAATGAGCTCCAGGACTTTGACTGGATTCTCTGCTCTCCAGTTCACAGATACCCTGTGCACTCTTCCACCCCTGATTCTTCAGGTGCCTACTTAGTAAACACAATGAAATCTGTTCTTGTTGTGAACCTTAAGTGTTACAGTTCTAGAATCCAAATCTGTGTGCCAACACAATACCACAAGTAAAATTTTCACACTAAGAAACTGTTTCACATACAAAATTATCAAAAATGTTGCACAACATTAACTTCAGGCTATGTGTATGAGGTGTATATAAAACACAAATGAACATTGTGCCTGGACTTAAGTCCCATCTACAAGATGCTTCATTATGTATATGCAGATAGTCTAAATCCAAAACACTTTGCCCTTGTGGGCCCAAGAATTTTAGATGAAGGACACTCAACCTGTCGTGCCTCTTAGAGTTAAAGAGAAACAAAGGACAGAGCTGAAATTACTGGAAGGTTTCACAAGGGCAACCACCAGTTGAATGATGATTTTCTGGCTGGGGAAGGAGAGTGGATTTTGAAAAGATTGCAAAATACTATGAGCTCTCTGTATGCATTCCTTCCTTCCCTCCTCCAGCATCCCTTGCAGAGGACTAGGACTCAGAGGACTCCCTTACCTCAGCTCCCAACTTGAAACAGTGCATTACAGGCATAGTAGATTTCTGCTGGGAAGAAGGACTATATTGGCTTCTGGACTCCAGATGATGTATATTATGCCTTGGCAGAAAGTTGGTCTGCATTTTGTTTGTGTCCAGAGACTGCATGAGATTAAGATTAAGGGTGGCAGACTAATCTTGCAGAATTTTCAACTCTAATGTTAAAGCTGTGTTATGATTGCTGTTGGGGGCTTTTAGCCAGAGCTATGTTGAGAACCAAGGACAGAGAGACCAGCAGGATGATTTTAAGTGCGATGAGTCTGGCCAGAAAGGAAGCTCCAATACAGCTGTGGACTGCAAAGATAAAGGAGAGGAGATTCTGACTGATGAGAAGGAACGGGATAATAGAAAAGATGGCCTGAGGGCATCACAAGAAGTAACAGGCCTCCACTCTTTGCAGTCTCAAAATTGTAAAAGTAAAACACTTTGCTTTGAGATAAAAGTCCCAAAGCACCATGTTCCAGAATGGCAGCATCCTAGACAGAATTTGTTCCTCAGAATTGGGTCTGAATGACCAGAAATTCAGGCACTCTACCCTTACAGCCAAGAGAGAGGGGAGCCTGGCTATTGCTCCTGCTGGCAGTGGACTTTGGCATCATCCACGTGGCATTGGTATTAGGTGCATGCAGAATGGGAGAATTGTGGGGTCAGGAAGACTTCCACCCAGTTGCAGAAAAAAGCCTGGGAGGCCAGGCTGTGTCCCCCTGAGAGGGCAGTGTGTGAAGCTGTAAGGGTAAAGCCAAAGATCAGTGGAGACCTCAGAAGTTCAAAGAAGCCAAGAATGTGGATTTTCTCAGGGAAACTGCAAAGAGGGAGCACAGAAGGCCCAATAGAGAATCCATGGGAGCTACCTCCATCTGCAGAGTTGAAGGGGTGGAGCCACTCAGGCCCTTTGGAGTTCACATTTTGCCACAGATTGTCTTGGTGCTGCACATGAAACTTGCCCTACTGGATTTTGCACTTGCTTTGATCCTATTCCTTTGTATCCCCATTGTAACTTTTGGAAGAGAAATGTTTATCTTGTGCCATTGAATATTGGAAATGTTTATCTTTCTTTTCATTTGTATGGAGTTCACAGCTAAGAATTTGCTTCACATCTTGGAGAAAATTTGGGACTTGGACTTTTCAGCAAGGCTGAAACTGTAAGCAATTTGGCAACTCTTGGAGATGAACTAAATGCCTCTTGCATAAAGAGATGTACATGAGTCTTTGGGAGGCCAGATGACTTAGTAACTTAGTAAAGCTTGCTCAAAAATAAAAAAAAGTAAGTCTGGGATGTAGCTCAGTGTGAAGGCCGTGGGCTCAGTCTTCTATACCTGTGCCACCCCCCTCTGCCAATAAAAAGGAATATCAATGCTCCTATCAGGCTGGAATACTGATTTGGCAATGTGGGGCCACATTCCCTACCTCTGTCATGATCATCTTCGTACTCTACACATCACCTGGAGAGAGGAGGAAGAGTAAGGAGCAGCTTCCTAGCTGCCATGGACATACAGGCTGAATGAGAAACAGACTGTTGTTGGAAGATACTGAGAATGGACTTTTGTATCTAGTCAGAGGGCAAGAAAAAAATCTGGAGAGGGACTGAGAGTTCTGGGCCAAAATGTTTGCATCAGAAAGTCTCGTGATCCAGGTGGGAGGGAGCACTTCCATGGTCAAGTGAACCCTGTTGGGGATGCTCCTTCCATGCCTGGGTAGCTGGCCCCCTCGAGTCCCCACCTGCAGCCTCATTTATGCTATGGTTACTATCTAGATATCCCCCAAGGGTCACATGCACTCATAGGCAGGGCTGCTGGAAGGTCTTGGATTATTGGGGCTTATAGCTGACTTTGCTGTTGGGAGGGTGGATCTGGTCAAAAGAAGTAGATCTGAGAAAAGGAAGCTTTTCTAATCTCAAACTCAAGGGTCCCCAGGAATGGCTTTGCTTGTCTTAGCTCTGAGTTGAACACCATTTCCTGGCCACTGGAGGGGGAATGTGAGTGATGATTATCTGGTTAAGTGCTCATCCTTAGACCAACAATTTTGATCTGCGAGGTCTATAAAAAGCTGGCAGGTACTATTTTCACCCAGTGTCAGAATGGCAAAACAGTGGCAGCAGACTCTACCTTGAGCACAGAGGGTGCTGGTGGATGGCTGCAGAGTCCAGAAGAGGAGTATACAGAGCAACTGGAGCTGGGGTGGATTATTAAAGAGCTGCTGGGTGCTGTCCTCCCTGGGCACCCGAGGACCTCTCCTCCTCATGGGCCACAGTAACTGCAGATGAACTGTCTGAGTTATTTTCCTTGTTGCTGGGACAAGATATCCTGCACACACAACTCAGGGGAGGGGAAGTTTATTTTGGCTCTCATTTCAGTCCTTAGTTACATGGCTCTGAGGCAGTGGTCATGGCAGAGGGGCCTGGCAAAGTAGAATTGCTCACAGCATAGTAGACAGAAGGCAGAGAGATCAAAGGAGGAGCTTGGAGGAAGACAACCCTTTCCAGTCCACATCTCTTACTTATTGGCAAATGTTTACAAGCCTCTTCCCCACTATGAGCATTTTGGGGTAAAAGATGCTAGAATGTGGACCTGAATGATTCTGTGTGAAAGAATCTATTCTTTAAGTGCCAAAACACTACATAGGCACAGAAATAATAGACATCTACTTAAACAGTGCGGGTCAAGCCAGAGGCTTTGATAGCTCCCTGTTTTAACTTCCTGAGATTTGCTGAAAAGACCTTGCCATAGGGTTCCACGAGCAATCACATCTGCACGCGGTTCTGGTTCTGGCAGTTGGCCCTGTGACCTTGGACCAGTGGCTCCACACCTCTGAGCCTGAGGTGCCATGCACTAAAGGATTTGGATAAGCACCAACAGGGCCTGTCTACCTTCTCCCAGAGTTGTTGTGAATAACCAATGGGACACAGAAGGGAAGGCTTGTACCATGAAGCTTGCTGGAAAATACGAGAAAGTGGCTTTGCAGTCATATTAAGTTTGAAAATAGATTACTGGCAAAAGTCCATTATACATTGCAAAGCTCTGGGTCAATAAACAAGAGGTATCACCTCTTCAGGACTCTGTGGGAATTCTCTTTTCCATTGACTGTCCCATCTGTTGTTCGTAGAATCAGTCATGCGAGGGCTCGCGGCATGTCCCAGGCATCTCTGTATCACAGAGAAGGCTCTATAACTCCGAGTCCTGGGTTTCATTTCAGCTCCATCAGATGGGGCACTCAAAGGTCAGCCAGTAAGTACAGGGGACATTTGGATATTCTTTTTTTAACACCCTACCTGTTTAACAATTGTTTGTACTTATGTCACAGGTGCACTGTTCAGACTTACAACCTGCTTCTCAGAACTATGACCCATCAGTATGGTTTATTTTGTAGGGTTCTGTACGTCTTGTTTCGAGCAGCTCAACACTGTTTTTTGGGGACACTACCTCTTGTTCACACAGGGCTGTAATTTTTGCTGATCGCACTGTGTAGCACTGTAGCTTTATGTTCTGTCACACATTTCAGTACTGCATTTGAGAGTTGTTTAGGTAAGAGCAAAGTCATGAAGTTCGAGTTCCCCTTGACCACCTACTTGTTCTGGATATTGTAAAGTACACAATGCATACAATTCCTCATTTAGCGATCAATTCACTTAACATCTAATTGCACGAACAGAAGTTGGTTGGTTGTGAGAAATGTTCAGATAGTTGCTAGTGACAATATTTTTTAAACTGAGTGTATGTATAACCTCTCTAATTTGTATCAATACCTTCTATTACTATGATTTTTGCTTTGCATTAATTATTTGTAAAATAACTTTTCTGATAATAAGCAGGTTAAAATTTTGGGATGAAATTTGGGAGAACTCAGGTGTCTAATGGCAGTGACACTGCCTATCACAGAGGGGCACATAAGTAAAATTGTCTTGGTTTCCTTAGACTTCTCAACAAATTTCTGCAAACTGAGTGGCTTAAAGCAATCACCAGACACCCACAGCATAAAGTAGTAGCAGTTAACTTAGTTCATGGTTTCAGAAGGTTCAGTGCATGGTCAGCTAGCCAAGGTGGGGCAAGGCTGCTCAGTTCACAGAAGCTGGGAAGCAGAGCTCACAAGAAGAGCAGGAGTGAGAGGTGCTCCTGGGAGGCCACTGTCTCCCACTGGACCCCACCTCCTGATGCCACATTCAGCTATAAACTTAAGTGGATTAACCCACTGGTGTGTAAAGCTAACACCCTCACAATCCACTCACCTCTGCAGGGGTCTCTTAATTCAGTAGAGTTGACAATTCGGACTAACTTACAGAAAAACATTCTAACAGTCCTGGAGCCAGAAGTCTGAAGTGAGGGTGCTAGCAGGGGCCTGCTGTGTCTGAGGGCTCTGGGAAAACTCCCTTCTCCTTCCTCTGCCTCCCGATGCTGGCCAGCAACCCACGGTGTCCCTTGGGTCAGTGCTATTCTTGCATTGTCTTCACATGGGCCTCTCTCTGGTGTGTCACTGGATCTAGGGCCCACCCTAAGCCACTCTAACCTTATAGTAACTTAATTACTCCTGCAAAGACTCTATTTCCAAATGAAGTTATGTTCACAGATACCAAGGGTTAGTACTTCCACACATCCTCTGGGGGAACACAGATCAGCTTACGGCAGAGGGGTCTCAGTCAGACAAATACAGCTTTTTCATAAGGAGCCTGGGTTAATCAGTGGAAATCAGCGATAAGGACTCACAAGAGAAAGAGAGGTTACCATGCCGCCGAGCCCTCAGTTCAGAGGTCTGATTGCTTCCCCGTTTTACACTCGCTCCTAGCAGCACCACACCACTGGCTTCCTTCACTTGGGTACCTGACTTGAAGGCTGTGTTTGTAGAATAATTAAGTCACAAAGTCAGAATGTGTAAGATGAGAAAAATATGGGCTCGAAACCCCGAGTGCGGCACAGAACCCCAACTCCACCCCCTTCTACAGACTTCCCTCTTTGGATGCCAACACACACTTCCTTCAAGGTGGTGATGAGGATTAATTGTGGAGCAAATGGGAAGGGATGCGGAACACCAAGCACAGAGCCTGGCATAGAGTAGCTTTGCAGGACGCTCAGGGAAATGGTTATGAGCATCTCCCCCACTGTCATGGCTGTTACTGGCTGAGGTGAAAGGGTCGGGAGCGGCCCCCCTCTCTCCACCAGGTAGCTCCCTGATGCAGACCTGAGTAAGATTGCCACGGGGCTCAGCTTCTGCTGCAATTTCTTGATTTTGAGGGTTCACGGGACTACTCAGCCTCTGCAATCTCAGCAGCCTGTTGGGGCCACCTTCATCTCGGCCTGCAGGCCCCCTGCTGCTTCGGCCACTGCGCTGATCGGCTCTGGCCCATTTCCCTGTGCTTGGAGAGGCCTGTGACCTGCTCTTTGTCCCTAGGGTCCCGGGAAGCTTGGCCTTCGCTCCACATCCCTGTTTGCCTTTCCTCACTTGTTGCCCAGTCCGGCTAGGCTCCAGACTGGGCTGAGTCAGAGGTGCCCTCTGAATCCGAATTACGCTTTCATCAGTGTCCATGCTTGAGAAATGGCTATAAAAACAGCTGCTGATAGAGCTGTGATGAGAACAGAATGAGACCATGGCTGCAGGTGACTCTCAGGGGCCCTGCAACAGAGGGCGGCCTTACCGTTGATCCTCTCCAACCCAGCCAGGGTTCCGGCTGCAGCATTCTGTTCTAATGGCTGGATGGCACCTGCATGCTCTGGCTTTGATTGCAGAAAGCTGGATTTTTAGTTTGCTGCTTCCTAGCAGAAGAGCTTGGGAGAGGAGTTTTTCCTATTTTATAGATTAAGGTGAAAAACACCCATGGGTTTTTTGAAGAGATAAAATGGACGTGAAAGCATTTTTGTATGCTTCACACAGTCAAGAAGCTACTGATATCCAACCTATCAGATGAGGAAGGTGGAGCTGGAGTGGCCAAGGACCTCACCAAACTCTCAGCATAGCAGGCAGCAAGAGCACAACCTGACCCCAGTGCATGCAGTACACAAGCCTGTGACGAATCACACCCCTCAGACCTGCGTGGCTTCGGGATCGCAGTGGCTCCGGGCCACAGTAGAGCAAGACCCCTATCACTGTGTCTCAGGTCCTTCAGAGATGCCACCTGGGCCACCAGAGGCAGCAAACTTGAAATACCTTGTCACTGTTTATCTGTATGGAGGGTGGCTTGTGGCCATGCTAACGGGCCCTTGCTCGTGAGATGTCTGAGTTCACCACCAGGTGATATCTACAAGAACCATGGTGGTCCTTGTCCCCCATGTGACCTGCATGGTGAGAGGTCATCATGAATTTTGCCTCGGTGCTTGGGCCCTGGAGCCAGACTATCTTCACTGACTCTCAGCTGTGTGAACTCCTAGTTACGGTAGAGCTGTCCCTCTGTACCTGTACTTCCTCACCTGTAAGATGGGGAATCAAGATGAATAGCCTGCAGGATGGATGCGCAGGCTGCAGGGCACAGGGCAGCTGCCCAATACAAGGAGTACTCCCAGGCACGTTGGAGAGAAACTTCAAAAGCATCCACAGTGGACAGTGACACCTTCTTGCAGGTCACAAGCCCCTTATACCAGGCTGTGAGCTCCATGAGGAAAGGGGCTTTGCTCCCCTGTACTTCATGCACCTGACTCTGGGGTTGCTGAACAACACCCGCTGAACACCTACATGGAGCAGAAAGAGTGTGGAACAGTGGAACAGGAGATTCAAGTCCAGGTCTTTCCTACTGCAGTGAGGAGCTGTGGAAACTTGGGAATGAAAGAGCTGGGCTTTCCAAATGTGCAGGCAGTGAGGATGGAGGCAGGGGCTGGATGACTTTTGTCTGCCGGAACACCAGAGGATGTCTGGAGATATTTGTTCATGTCATATTGAGGCGATGACATTGGTTTCTAGTGGGTAGAGGCCAAGAGACCTCTTAAATATCCTACTAAGCATAGAACACCTAGAGCCAAGAATTGATGACAAATATTCATCACAAACCAGCAGTGGGGAGGCGAGAAGCCCTACCAAGGAAACACGATCTAAAGCCGTAAAGTCATATGCTAGCGCTGATTAGGACCCACAGTCTTATGACGTGTACCGAGTGCAGCATTAGATTTTAAAATGTAATGTTTTCAAGGATTCCAAAGGCAAGTATGATGTGATTTTAAATGTTATTTTTTTCCTTTAAGAAATGGTAAGCATAGAAAATTCAACTCCTAAAACTCCTTTTTCATCAGAGCCTTCCTGTTCTGTGAATCTTTATGAAATGGTGTGGAAAAGTCACCCCTGCTCAAGTCCTTGACCAAAAATGAGGGGACAAGCCCTAAAGTCACTCGCCAGGTGAATGGAAGCCTCAGCTGTCATGGAGCCCTGACCAGACCTTGGACAAGACATGCCACTTGGCCCAGTGGCCGTTTGTCATCTGGAACCATTAGCAGAAAAGGTAGCACTGATTTTAATTTTGTTCCCCATTTAGGAACTAAGGTCAGGGAGGTTAGACCCACCCAGGGCTTCATGTTTCTGCAGTGTGCCATAGGCACACCCCCTACAACATGTGGTCACTGATGCCCTGCACCCCTGGGGACACCATCCTGCTGGACTCTTCTGTATCCTGGGGCCATGCCGAGGGTTGCACTGTATGGAGTGCACACTGAATGAAGATCTCCCACTGGGACTGAAGGCTGATGTCCTGCCGGGTCTCCTTGGTGCTCACTTGCTGCTTGGTGCCAATAAAGGATCCTTCATCACAGTGACACTGTAGGGAGCATCTCTGCCTAAGGGATTCTTCTAGGGGAAGCATCTTTGTCTTTGCAAGAGACCCTGAGATGTGAAGAGGGCTGAAGGCCCAGGGTGCGCCAGGTAGCCAAGTAGCCTGGGGCTTGCAGATGGATGCTCGTGGGTAAGGGACACAGAGCGGGTGAGTGGGCAATTCTCCATGGTCCTTGTGACTCGGCTCAGAACCAAGTAGAGGATGCACAGTCTGAGCACAGTGGTCCACTGCAGAAGTCCACGAAGTACCAGGTGTCAGAATGACTTTGAGAAAGGGTTAAACTGCAGGCCCCAGGCCTGCTCTCTCTCTTCTGGTTTAGAAGAGATAGTTCACAATTTTGGTTAAGTGGGGAGGGGCAACAATAGAAAACCACCAATAAAGTGGCTGAAAATTCATAAATTTATTGTCTTACAGTTCTGGAGCCCAGTAGACAAAGTCGAGATGTTGGCAGAGCCGGTGCCCTCTGAGGGAGAGTGTGTGCCAGGCCTCTGTCCCAGCTGCTGGTGCTGCTGGTGGCTGCATTGCTCCAGGCTCTGCTGCTGACATCACGTGCTTTATGGTTCATATCTAAAGTGGGCCCCAAAGCCTCAGATATTTGGAAGGTGATGGAGTCACAGGAGCCCTGTGTTTGCCAGTGGATTCATCAACTGTGCTGTGAGAAGGTGGGGTCTAGTTGGAGTTTGGTCACTGCGGGTGTGAGCTGGAAGGCTTTAGTCTTCCTTCAAGCTCCTCCCCTCTTTCACTTTATTTCCTGGCACCATGGCTTGAGCTCTCTTTCCTTTTCCAGGCCCCTCTGCCAAGCTGTCCTGCCTTAGAGCCAGTGAACTACAGACAGAAATCTTTATAAACTGTGAGCCAAAACAAACTTTCCCCCCCATTAAATTGTGGGTGTTAAGTGTTGTGCCTCATCACTGGGAAGGTAACTGAGATGGAAATTGGTACTGGAGAGGTGGGGTCATGGCTGTGGCTACACCTGGTGACGTGGTTCAGAAGCTTTTGGAAGTGGTTCATGGTAGGGGTTTGGAAAGGCTTGGAGATACAGGCTACAGAAGTCCTAGAACACTGTACCTTAAACATGATGGGAATTTTGGAGTTCAGAAGACCAGTATGATGACAGAAATGCAAAGAAAGGCCACACTCAGGAAGCTCAGGAGAACAAGGTCTCCACTGGAAGTTGGACTGAAAACTAGGTATGTTGTGTCCTGACAGAAAACTGGTCTGCATTTTGCCTATATCCTGAAATTTTGTGGAAAACTGAGATTGAGGGAAGTGGATTAATTAATCTGGTAGAGGAACTTTCAAGGCAGCCCAGTGTTTGGCCTGTGGCATGGGTACTGTTAGTTGCCTTTAGTTAGCTTTGCATCATGGGAACTATCCAAGCATAAACTGAACCCAGTGAAACCATGAACTAATATAAACCTCTCCTCTTGTAAGTTACAGGTGCTGGGTATATTGTCTCAGTCAGTGGAAAGTGACTGATACACCAGGTCTGTGAAAAGTAAAGCAGGAGCTGTTGGAGGTGCTAGGCATGGTTCACAGCCTGCCTCTGTGCAGCATTCTGGATCCATCCTCTGGGTCCCCACTGTGCATACCTTGGGAAGAAGGTATTTGATCTAATTTTCCAGCTACTCAAGCACCAACATAGTCAGTTCCCCAAATGTGGGATTGCAGGAAGAAGAGGGGGATGAAAAGTTCCACTTTATTCTTGGTTTAAGTCTAAACTCTTGGTTTTTAGACATCGCATAGCCATGTTTACAGCTGAGAAACTGGCAGGAAGGGCTGTGGATGGACAGAATGTGTCTCCTTTCCTAAGCAATGGAGCAGACACACATCCCAGGCCCCTCCTGCAGCAGGACCACAGCTCCTCAGTCCCCTGCTCAGGCTGCAGAAGGGAAGGACTTGCATGAGACACAGGGAAGTGGGGCGCTGTTGTGAGTAGTTCCGACTCCTTGCCATCCCCCCAACATCCAGCCAGCTTTGAGAAACCCAGGCCTGGGAAGCTCCACACAGAGACCTTCAGGTCCGCAGCCATGGGCTTGGGAGGTCTGGCTTCAGGTCAAGAACGTGGCTGGTGGAGCCGAGTGCTGTGGAGACACCCAGCTGGCAAATGAGGATCTGTGCAGGCCAAGCAGGGGGGACCCAAGCCCAGGACAGCAGCAGCTCAAGTTTTGCTAATAACCAGAAGAAGCTTCAGTTTGGATTCTTCAGAATACAAACCAGCTCCTTTCCCAAGGCATTGAGAGCCACCTGTCCCTCCTGTTACTCAGGGGCTATGTCTGGCTGTGTTGAGCAGAAACCCAGCTTTATAGCAGCTTCAGCCAGTCCCACATTCCCCTTCATGGGTTCAAGGTCTGGTGAGCAGGGAAATGCAGTCACCAGCTGTGCCAACATCCCTTGTGAGATACATCATGAGGCTGGCAATATAGGATTTGGCAAAATCAAAGAAGAGAGAAAGCCATTTTCCAGAAAGGGCAAAAGATGGAAGGGTATTTGCAACTGCAGGTGGCATCAAAGGACATTGTTGTGGGGGCTGTCGCATGGGGTCTGACCCAGGTTCCTCCATCGAAGCCTGAGTTGTCCAGTTCCTCTGCTGACCAGCACCTGTGAGGGTGAGCTGATAGCTGGGGTGGATGCCCACAGAGGCTCTCCTAGACTCTGTGATGTCTCGTTTCCTGTGAAGCCAGGGTGCTGGGTATCTGCATGCTGCAGCCCCTTTACCCAAGTACAAAATGAGACTAGCATTCACCTGAGAGTGCCCCACCCCTCCAGGCGTGCCGTCAACAGCTGGAAGAGGCTTTACAGCCCTTGTATTGTAAGAGAGCCGTTTGCATGTGGACACCAGGCAGGATGCACTGCAAGGCTGAGGACCCTGCTTCAGGTCCCTCCAGCAAGGCACAACCAGGTGGTCCCAAGAGCCTTCCCATGGGGGCTCCTGCCTCAGGCCCCTGTGCTTGGCCATCTCCACTGTCACTGAACAACTGAGGCTCCCAGAGGCAGAGGCCAGCAGGGGTCAGGTCACGCAACAAAGGCAGCACTGGGCCCCAGCTTGGTCTAATTGCTAATCCACTCCCCCAGGGCCCTCACTCTGCCCCCCCCCCCGACCTTGGGCAGCCTCCACTGGGGCTCTGAACTGTGATTCTGCCGGGGACATGGTGATGGAGCCCGAGGCCCGAGGACTCACTTCTCTCTGTTGAAGATGATGAATTCCTTCCGCACCGTCTCCAGACACTGCTGCAGGTGCCCATTCTGCCAAAGACACAGAGAATGACTAAGTGACAGCGCTGTCCAAGGACGAGTGGCCAAAGGCAAGGACTGGTCTAAGCAGGAGTCACTGCATGGGGTCAGGAAGGAGCTCAGGGGCTGGGACAGGTGCCCCCTGCAGGGGAGGCTGGCAGGGCAGTGTGTGTCTCAGTTTCAAGCCAGCGCAAAAGCCGTGTAAAGAAGGAGGTGACAGCAGTCTCCGCTGGCATCTCTCCTGGCGTTTGGCTGTCACTAGGCCCATGTCAGTAAGAAGAGAGGAAAAATCCAAGGCCATCATGCAAGGCCCTGTTCTCCTTCAGACCACAGATCCTCCCCTGGGTGCCCCAGGGCCCTCACAAAGCTGGGTGGCATGGACTATACTCAGGGCAGTGGGCACAGCTGGATCCACGAGACCTCTGGGGGTCGGGGAGGGCTTTTAATTTCTTTTAAAGAAGGAAAACAGGAACTTTAATCATGGAAGATTATACTCATCATACCAGTGCAGTCATGAGAGAAAACATGTTTTTGTAGAGGAAGGCATGACTGTGGATTGAATGGTGTCTCCCACAATGTGTAAGTGCTAGGCTCTGGTGTCCAGGAATGTGACCTTATCTGAAATCGATCTTTGCAGGGCTCATCATGGCCACAGTGGGTAACTGGTGACCTAGAGCCAATGACTGGTGTCTTGGTATGCAGCCCAGGTGAGGGCACAGAGACAGGTCAGGTGGAGGTGGAGGCAGATGGCGGTGATATTGCTGTCCTCAAAGGGACACCAGGGGTCTGCAGTAATCACCAGAAGCTGGGAGAGCCTAGGAGGGCCCAGCCCCACCACCTCCGGAGGACACAGGGCCTGACTGGCGTCTCCACTGAGGACTCCCGCCCTTCAGGATGGGGGAGGACAAACGCTGATTGTTCGAAGCCACCACTTGGGATCCTTGGCTATTGGCCTGAGGCACTGATTCCGCGGCCCTTCGGGTAAAGGTGCCACGGCTCAGAGAGTCACAAGGTGGCCCTGGGCCCCCACAGTGTGAAATCTTCCTAATGGGCGACCCAGCGCTGCTGGAGCTGCCCAGCACCGATTCCCTCATGGCTGCTGGGACAGATCCCGGAGCTGAGGCAGAGGGGTGACCTGGCAGGAAGGGCCACAGGAAAGCCCCTCTGTTGAAAGAGGAGGCTTGGCCAGTACTTTGTCTCCCGCTCTCCTGCCGACTGTCCCTGAGAGGAACTCACCAGGGAGCAGGTGTCCTTCGAGCTGTCTTTGGACCTGTGCTTTGCCAACCTCTTCTTCTTTTTGTGAAGTGGCTTGGATTCGAGAATCATCTCCTCAAGTTCAAATGTGGGGTCACAGTTCAGTCTCCCTTTCTGAGGGGGACGGGAAGAAGTGGCTGGTCAGGGTCTCACCAGCTACTGAGCTTCTCTTCACCCACCCAGTCATGTAGTCACTGGTCAAGCGGGGACCCACTACCACCGCAGGGCACGTGGCCACATGTTCTTTTCTGCCTGCTCCCTTCCTTGGCTTACAGCCACCGTCCCAGCCAGGGTGGCCCCACCCTGTCACCATTCCTCGTCTCCCTCCTATTCATGATTTTTACAGGAGCTTGGGTTCCATTTTCCAATCTGATTGTTTCTCAGGTCATTTTGTCACACAGGCATTCTCTGGTCATTGTTCTCCCAAACGCTAGCAGGGTCACCATTCAGGACTGATGTGACACTCCTGGAAAAATGCCCAGCAGGAGAATGGGCTCAGCCCTGCTTGCCATTCCCATCCACTCCTGGTCCCTGTCACAAGCACACACTGAGCCCTCTGGTGATTTCCAGAGCTGCCACCGCTCTGGGGTCTCTCCAGACAGTCAGTCACCCCTATGCTCTCGGGATGAGGGCAGCTGTGCTGCAGCCAGGCAGCCTGACCACCCACGCAGAGGCAGTGAGAGGCTCAGACACACTGCAGGGAAGGAGGTGGGCACTGCTCACGCTCTCGGGGCAGCTTCAATCCAGAGGCCTCTGCCGAGCCCCCCACCTGAGTCTCCAGGGAGGGATAGGAGACCACCAGATGTCGGGGGTGGAAGTGTCCCTGAAGAGGAAGACTCTGGGTCCTGGGGAGCCACACAATGACCGGGATGGCTGCAGGCAGCTCGTGTGGCTGAGACTGGGCCTCTATGTGTACAAGCATGTGTGTGTCTGAGTGGGGGTGAGTGTGTGTGCACCTGAAGGGGGCTGGGGAGCAGAGGCAGGTGCTCATCCCCAGCGGGCTTGACCACTAACTGACAATGCCATGTGCTGACCCCGGGGCCCCAAGTCCCCAGCACGCAGCCCAAGGGGGCCTGGGCTGGGCAGGGAAAGCAGGACCTGGGACGTGTGCACACCTGTGTGGCCGTGTCAAGCGCTGGGACCCTGCGCCTCAGGTTGGCAGCCACTGAGGTGCCAGCCGTTCTCTGCAGTGCCCAGAGTGGGCATCTTGAAGAAGGCAGCCCCAGGGACAGAGGGTGCCTTCCAGAGGGTCTGCGAGTTAAGGCAGCAGTAGGGCATGGCGGCACATGCCTGTCATCCCAGCATTCTGGGAGGCTGAGGCAGGAGACACAAGTTCAGACCCAGCCTGGGCAGCTCAGTGACTTACCACTTCTCAGATTCTATCTCACAATAAACAGTACAATGGGCTGGA
Source organism: Cavia porcellus (assembly GCF_034190915.1). NCBI lineage: Eukaryota > Metazoa > Chordata > Mammalia > Rodentia > Caviidae > Cavia > Cavia porcellus. The sequence continues at coordinate 69,782,330 of NW_026947501.1, read as the reverse complement.
GATGCAGCTCCCTGTGAGGGTCCCGGTTCAACCCCAGCAAGGAAAGCACAAAACGAAACAGAAGAACGGCAGCGCCCCCTAGCGTCCGCCCCTGCAGCCAACCTGTGCCACCAGGAGGTCTTGGGCCCGGTAAGCCCTGAGCCCTGCTTTTGCCAGGCGACAACTTTGTTCCCAGGGCACAGTTGGCGAGGCCTGGGGACATCTGTGGTTGTCAGAATGGTAGGGGGCCCTCTGTGACCTCATGGGCGGAGGCAGGCACCCCCACCCTGACCCCACCCTGAACGTGGAAGGCACTGGAGCGGAGCTGGTCTGCAGCTCCTAAAGGCTGTGCCGTGACGCGTCTGCCCTGGGCTCCTCATGTCCAGCACAGCAGCCTGGGCAGGCACTGGGGAGACAGATGGCGGCAACAGTGTCTCCACTTTGATTGGGTGCTGACCAGTCAGGGGACCAGAGAGCGGGCGAGGGGGAAGCCGCCCTGCTGACAGGGTGGGTCATGGCAGGTGTCACTCCCAAGGGATGTCTGGCCACTCCCCCACACACGCAGATGCACGTGGTCACACTCACAGATGTAGCCGCATATTCACATGCACACTCACCTAGACAACCCAGAGACACACTGACATACACACTGACACACCTAGACACCCATAGAGACACACTGACACACTTAGACACCCAGAGAGACACGCACACACACCTAGACACCCAGAGACACACACTCACCTAGACATCCAGAGACATACTGACACACACACACACACACACTAGATGCCCAGAGAGACACAAACACACACACCTAGACACCTAGAGAGACAATTACACACCTAGACACCCAGAGACATACTCACATGCACACTCATGCACCTAAACACTCAGAGACACAGTCATACACACACTCATGCACCTACACACCCAGAGACACGCACTAACACACCTAGGCAGACAGACAGACACACTGATGCACACACATTTACAGAGACAGTCACACACAGATACACACCTAGACTCTCAGATACACACCTAGATACCCAGAGACACACACACCTAGACACACAGACACACACAAAACACACACACTCTCAAACACCTAGACACCCAGAGACACACTCACACACACATACCTAGACACAGAGACATATGCATATTCTCATATATCTAATGCATGCAGACACAGACGCATTCACAGACACACACATTCACACACATACATACCTTTATACATCTAGATGCACAGACACAGGCACAAATCCACATTATAAACATGCACGCATCATTCACATAGACACACTCTGCTATGCAGAAAAAACACATTCAGAAACCCTGACACATCTAGATAGACACGAACTCACAGATAGTCGCACAGACACACATTCATACACGGAGACACACATGCCATTCCCTGAAATAGACACACAGCTCAAAGCTGGCCTGGCCCACACAGGCTGAGGAGTCTGTCCACCCTAGCCCCGGCGAGGGGGCATGTCCAGGAAGCTTCCTGTGGTGAGTGCTGAAGCACAGCAGGTCTGGGTGTCGGGGACAGGATACCCACCTAGGGGCCAGTGCAGGGCAGCTGGGTCGTGCAGCAGGGGCTCCCTCAGGAACTTGGGCCCAGGTGTGGTGAGTGCTGTGACCATTGGGCTCTGGGTGCATTTGGGGAAACATGTGCACTTCTTAAAATCGTCCTCCAATAATCAGCCTTGGGACAGTGGAGACTCGCTCCAGCCTCGGGGCGCAGCAGGACCCTGCTTTGGTGCCCTACTTTCCACTTCTGCAGACAATGAGAATGGGAAGAGGTGGCAGCAGAGGCCACCTAGGGTCCCTTTCCCGCTCCCATCTCGCCTATGGGCAGGGAGGCAGGGCAGCCACAGAACAGTTGTGAGGTCTGGGTGGGGCGGGTGGGTACGCCTCCCAGGTCTCAGATTCGATGTGACCGATTGGTGATGCTGCTGGGTTCTGATCTACTCATCAGCGCCCCTCCGGTGCTCTCTGTGAGCGCTCCAGGGGGAATGGCCACTGTGTGGCTTAGAGCAGTCCTGGCAGGTTTCTGCACAGTCCCTCTCCAGAGCCTCCTGCAGCCACTGTCCTCCCTGAGACAAAGCCCACAGCCTTCCCTGTGTCCCTCCAGGAAGCTCCCCAGCATGGCGACTTCCTCCCTCAACCCCACTCCCAGTTTTCCTTCTGGTCTGTTCTGCTTCAGCCACAAAGCATCCGTGCTATGCCTGAAACCCCGGCTTCCTGCTGCCCCAAGGGGGTGGGGGTTACCCTGTGTCCCTGTGCGGGCCTGGCTCCTTGCCCGGTGTAGATCTCTGTCAAGTCTCCCTAGAGGACCCCCTGCCACCACTCACACCCCTGCCTCTTCCTCTCTGAGCTTGCTTGCTGTACTGACTGCCAAGGCATGAGCCATGCTCCCTGGCCGGGCAGCTCACAGCCTGTGTTCCTCCACTCGACAGTTGGGGAGCAGACCAGCCTGCTCCGCCAGTGCCCGGACCTGTGCTCCATGCAAGCAACGATGCTCAGCACCCAAAGGATGCCCACAGGAGGTGGACCTTGGACATCAGGGTCAAGTCACTCAGGCTCTCTGGTGCTCCAGAGGCAATGGCCAGCAGATGCCTGCCTGGCTCATGCGGCTGGGCAGGGACAGGCTTAGCACCCAGCTGCTGAGGGACCCCACTCACATTGGGCACAAAGCCGGGCATCAGTGCCTTCTCAAACACGGCATCCCAGTTCATGTTGGCCAAGTAGGGTGCACTCTGAATGTTGCTGAGGCTGGACAGGCGGCTCTCGGGGTCCTTGGTTAGGAGCTGCAGTCAGAAGACACACATGTCACTGAAACTGTGCATGGAGACCGCTGGTGTGTCCTGGCATGCTATGCTTGTTGGTGCCCCTGTCTGGGTCATTGGCAGTGCTACCTGCACATATCTCTTTATAGCCAGAGGGCACACAGCATCTGCAAGGACTCAAGCAGGGCTCTTAAGCTTAAGAGCAGGGTCTAGATTTTCTAGACTTTCCACCTTCATGCTGGAGATTGAGACCTGAGGCCATCCACCTCTCCCTGATACCTGCACAGGCTTCAGCTGGAAGAAAAAGAAGCAACTGCCTGTCTCACCATCTCCAACTTGGTCATGCAAGCATCGTAGCAATCTTCCCTGGCCAGCTATGAGGTAACCTCTTTGGCTTTTTGGAGAGGTCTCATTCATAGCCCAGGGAGCCACTTTCATCTTCAAATGGAGTTTTTGCTCACAATGGTGATGCAGAGTGAAAGCAGCCACCCATCCTGCTGACATCTGAAGGGCTCTTGTCCTTTCAAACATTCCAGCTTGCCCGCGCAAGGTTCTGGCTGGGGCTGGAAATGCGGGAGCAGGGCTGTGTCCCTGGGACTGTCTCCAAGAGCCACTGGACTGCGGTATGCTGCTGAATGCGCTGGGATTGGGTCTCCTTGTGAAGGTGGGGAGCGGGTGCTTGCTAAGGAGCAATGTGTCACCAGTTGGGACCCAGATGTCAGAGCCCGTGCCTGATGGTTTCCCTCCACTGTCACCTCTCACTATGGAAATGTCCAGCCACACCCCCTGAGTGGGCTGGCACTGAGCCTGAGGGACACCTGGCAGGGAGGCCCCTGCTGCCCACCCTGGCCTCTGTTCGGGGCGGTCTGTCCCAAAGGTACAGGAGTAGTCTGCCGCTCCACTGCCATCTGGGGACCATTGTGGGCAGCTGTGCTGAAAGCTCCCTAGGACTCGGTGGCTGGGCTGGGAGGGGCAGTGCTGGCTTCCAGATGCTTCAACTGCCTGTCAGGGTTGTGGCCCTTGGCCTTGCTGGGACCACATGATGAGTCTCTGTCATGGTTTATGTTTGTGTCCCCCAGGCCTCATGAGTTTGCATTGTTCATATGTGATGGTTCATTGTATAGTGCTTGGATTGATGGTGTCAGTGCTCCACCCACATAGGGGTGGAGCCAGGATGTGATGTAATGGCAGGAAGAAGGTGTGTTTCTCTTTTTGCTGGTTAGAGTTTGCTGTTGGCGGCCGCCATGAACTGCAGCCCAGCCATGCCTGCCTGTCTTGGAGCCAACTGAGTGTGGACTGAAACCTCCAAAAACTGTAAGAAATAAACCTTTCCTTTCCCAACTTTGGGCTTCAGGTATTTTGTCTCAGCAATGAGTAAAAAGTAACTAAGACAGTCTCCCTTGGGTAACTGGACTCATTAGTAACCCACAAGGCCTAGCTATATGGGGACTGAAAGCTGGCCCTGGGGCAGCAGGACTCTAGCCCTGCCCCTGCCCCTGCCCCTGAGCAGCCCTGAGGCAGTGGTGACAGGGTTTCCCTTTCCTAAGCCTTGGCTTCATCTCTCCTATGAGGATGATGCCACCACTCCTGGTGGGGACAGATGGGCAAGAGCCCTCACCTACGTGCAGCTGTCATCATTGTTCTTGCATACATGGCTGTGCCAACCACGCTCAAGACTCGGGTCTATGCATTTGAAGGGGACCCCGGGGGGCACTGAGACTGGGCCAGGCACCAGAGCCTTGGGAAATGCATCACACAGAGAGAGGGGCTAGCCCAGGGCCTGACTTGGGCATAGGTGAAGGGGCCGGAAATGTGTGTTTGCACAAGTGACAGGGGATGCCGCTGGGCCAGGGAGCCACACTTGCATCCTGCTCTTTAGTCTACCAGGAGCAGCTCCTGCCAGAGGTCTGGAGGTGCCCAGTTCCTGAAGATCAGGGGTTAAGCTCAAGCCACAGCCAGGAGGCACTGCCATGACCAGGAACTGGTAGAGGAAGGAAGATCCCAGGACTTGGTGTCAGGGAGTCCATGGTCCTTGCAGTCTGTTGGCACCCTGTGGTGGGGCTTATTGCCCCACCATGGAGTCCAGCCTCGGTGTCTCCACTTTCCCTGTACTCCCCACACCCCCATGTCTACACCAGAGGACACTGAAGCTGGGGCTGGCCCTTACCTTCTTCAGCAGGGCCACCATGCCAGGGCACCATGCAGAGGAGTAGTGAACGCGCTCCACCTTGATCGTGTTGAGGATCTCGTCGATGGGCGTGGATGAGTGGATCTCATAGGGCCTCTGTAAGCAAGGGACAGCCAGAGTCAGACTGGGCATGTGATGGCCAGGGATGGCATAGTGTCCCCATCAGAGGTATAGACCTCACCTTCTGGTGGACCTTTCCCTGTCCTGCTGGCCTTGTCTGAGAGGGGCCAGGGCTGATGTTCAGATGACATTAAAGGGACATAGGAAGAAAACAACCATGTGCAAGCCAAGGAGAGGCACCCAGAATGGCACTTCCCTCATGACCCAGGAGAAGCCCATCCTGCCCTAGCCTCCTGCTTGAGCCCCAGACTGTAGGACCCTGCTGCGGAGGCACAGAAAATGAACACAGCCATCACATGTCCACAGGCAGAGCTCTGGTCCATGGGTTTGACCCTCTGTTCTTGTGAGGCTGTCCTCTATGGTCAGGATAAATAGGCCCTGCTGCCCGGGATGGGGGTATGGGGAGGGGGGAGGGAGACAGGCAGCTGAATTGTTGGGGTGTGAATGGGGTGTGGGGAAGAAAGCTATGAGTGCCAGGATCCTGGGAGGGTCCATAATCTCTACAGGGTGGCCTGAGCTTGAGACTCCCACTAGACACAGCGGGGTGCCTGCAGAGGGGCTTCTGGACTGGCCCTCCCATGTTGCTCCTTTCAGTGTACTATTCGCCCACTGTGCACCAGCTGTCTGGACACGCTAACAGAGAGTCTCATCTCATCCTCATCAACAAGTCAGGAAACTGAGGCTCATGGATGAATAGAAAGATATGAAGTGTTAGACCAAGCCCTTTCCCTAAAGCTGCTGGAGAGTTGCAAATTCCATTGCCTGGGGCAGAGCCAGCCAGAAGAAAGGTGGAGACTTCCCCCATCACGGACACTCATCTCTGTCTCCTGTCCAGCCACTCCCTCAGGAGCTCTGCACTATCCGAAGCTCCCAAGTGAGCCACCCTCTCCCTACACTAATTCTCTCCACTTCTCAAGGGAGTGAGACTGACCACTACCACCACCACAGTCAGGAGCACTGCAATACGCCGCAAGGTCAACATAGCAAATGCATTTAGAAATAAGCCAAACCAAAATACACCTGAACCTTCTTGCTCCAGGTTTAGCCTTTTCCTGTTTGGGTGGCTCCAGGGAGAGTCAGGTCCTCTTTCAGGAATCACTGGCGAATATTAAGATCAATATCCTGTCTGCTGGTGGTGGAGAATTCTCCTGATGCTAGCATGCTCTTGGTGGCCTTTGGATGGGTGGACCCAGAGAGGCGAGTGTTTCCGAGGTAAAGGAACTGCATGTGCTTAGGCGGAAGTGATTTTAGCAGCAGGACAGTGTGTACATACTCATCACGGAGTGCAGGTGTCAGTGCAGGAAACTCAGTTTACAAAAAGTACCAATTTACCAAGAAACGGGAATACAGAGAGTTATTTTATGTGTTAGGGCTAGACTTTGGAGACCATTTGATTCTCCATCCTCTACAAAAAATCTCTTTATTCCAAATCCCAGTACAGAAGAGAGGAAAGTGAAGAACAGTTCCTTGAGCATCTTAGACCTCCAAGGCTGGAGGAGATTTCCCCTCTCTGGAACTGTCTAATTGCTTCTGCAGGGGCCTAGAGTCCAGGAAACAAAATGCCCGGACAATCTAAGAGGCTTCTTCCTCCTGCTTTAAAAAGGAGTCCTTTATTTCCCAGGTTCCTGAGTCCTGTCTGTTTTACTAGGAGACCAGAACTAAGGGCCTCCTCCTTCTCCTGTTAGGTTGAACCCACCTATGAGGTGTGTACTCCTGTCATTCTTAGTAATGCACTCCAACCTCTAGGGAGCACTCCAGATACCCTTCTTGTATGCACTGGCCTCTCTACACCCCACAGTCTCTCTATTTCTGCAGACTACTTGGGTCAAGGTAACACAGGTGAGGGGGGTCGCAGTGAGCAAGCCTGTGCCACAGCGTGCGCCTTCTGGGACCACTCCAAGCCCTTGTCAGGAAGTCACACTCAGGGCCTCAGTTAATCCTCTGGCTATCTCTATGGTCAACTATAGTGTGTGGTTGGTGGTTCTCAACCCAGGCAGTTTGCCAGGGGCTTTTGGCACTGTTGGGAGACAATTTCGATTGTTGTACCTGGGTGGGGGAGATTCTGCTAGCTTCCAGCAGGGAGGCCGTGCACAGGAGGGGTCAGCCTGCAGTGCACTGGAGAGTCCCACCCAGAGAATGACTCAGGGCCCAGGGCCCACAGTACTGAAGGGGAAACCCTGGGGCTGAGGGCTGCACTGCTGCCCCCTCATTTAACAGACCAGAAACAGGCTCAGCACAGATCATTCAGAGATGCTGGGGCAGAGGCAGGATTTGAACTCAGGAATGCGTGATTCTAGAGCCTGTACTCTCTCTAGCCATGGTGCCACTGCTTTCTCACTGACTTAGCAGCGAAGGCTCTGTCCTGAGCTACCTAGCATAAAGCCCACGTCTCCCTGGCCATGGATGAACCAGCCTCAGCCTCCTCTTGGCTGTGTCTACACTATTGCCTCCAGCAGTTCACATCTGAGCAGCTCTCTCCCTCAGGAGTCTTCCCTGTCCGCCATGTCTCATCCTTGCTGAGCCTCATCCACCATCTCATGCTTGGTGTGATCAGCTGCTCCCATGTGCCAGATGCTGCCCAGGTGGCCACATTCCTCACTAAATCCCACAGTGACCCTGGAAGTTGGCCTCTTTATCCTCCTGTTATACATGAGAAGACTGAGGTTTGATGCACTGAGCGACCGTAGCACCAAGGAGCACCTCTGCTCATGAAGTTCGAAGCCTCATTGACTAATGGTCGGCACTCAGGTGTGATGCAGTGCGATGGTTAAGCTTAACTGACCACTTGGCTGGCTGACCGACTGCCCGGGGGTTAGCAAACCATGCTCGTGGTTGTGTCTGTTCAGATCATGGAGGGGTGGCTTGGGTACTATCTGTGTTCCCTGGCGTTCTCCTCTCTGGCACTGTTCCCTTGTTCAGCTTCCTAGCCACCATAAAATAAGCGGCTTCTCTTTGCTCTTCCCTTCCACCATGATATTCTTATTTTGGAGCCAGCATCATGGACTAAATCCCCCGAAATTGTGAGCTGACAAAATGGTGCTTTCCCTCCTTTAAGTTCCATGTGTCTGCTCCAGCCCTTCATTGTATAGCTGGGGAATGGGCGCCCAGAGTGGAGGGGTGTCACACAAGGTCCCTCGGTGACCAGCACCAGGCCAACCGCCAGAGCACTGCAGAGTGGTTTTCTGGTGCCACTCTAAGCCAATACTGAGAGCCCTCCTCTGTGTAGCCTTCTTCTCCCAGGGACAAAAAGCTGATCTGTACATCTGATAGCCTCTGCTTTTGGGGCTGGCTCTAGCACTTGGAAGGTGCCACCTTGGAAGGAACTGGGGCCTGTCAGCAGGTTCTTCCAGGACAGCAGTCCCATGGGCCAGGGGAAGGAGGCTGCCACCTAGACCCTGCTGGCTGCAGTGAGGTGCCTGGGAGAGAGGGGTTGAGCCTGTGAGAGTCCCCTGAGATTCTGTCTCTGTTACAAGGAGGCTGCTTTCAGCTGAGCAGGAGGGAAACCTATGGATCATTGGAGCTGACCAAAATGAAATGGAGTCTTCCTGGAGGTAAGGAGCTATCTGGGCCCCAAGGGTAATCAACTTCCAGAAGAGACTGCGGGGACGCAGCAGCTGATAGACTGAGGTGGAATGAGGAAGGGTAACCGCGACATGTGCACAGGTCTTGTGCGAGGATGCGTGTCTCCTGGACTGAATCAGGTACTTAATACTGAGCGCAAGCTCCTCATGCAGCCCTGTTGCCCCTCAGGTGAGAGAATAAGCCAGGCAGCAGCCTTTGGCAGGAAGGTTTGTGCCAGTTCATAGCAGGTGTCCTTCACTGCACACTCTGTCCCCACACCACAGGCCCCCGGCTGACTGTGAGTTTTTTCCCTGTTCCGCTGAAAGCAGCATCTGATCTTTGAGTCAGAAATGCGGAAGCATTAAAATGAAGCAGCAGCTTTTTGGAGCATCAAGATGTACCCCCCTTGAGGCTTTCTGCAGGTCCTGGTCTTCTATTGACCCTGAGGAACAATCACCGTAGTCCTTTCTGCTGGTGGTGTCCAGTTACTTAGGGCAGTGGCTGGCTGAGGTCACAGTGTGATGGATTTAAGATGATCAGGGTCTGGTGGACACCTGTGTGCGCCACTCCTGTGATACCATTGACCCTCGAGTCTCTCCTTCCCAGTGAGTGTCAACAGAGCCAGAGGAGCCAAACAGAAGCTAGCAGACCTGCGGCTTAGGGTTAGAGGTAGGCAAAAGAACCAGTTCATCTTCCCTTACACTCTAAAAACCACTATGTACTATAATCATGTTTTGAGGAATTCGGAGATGACTTGGTTAAAAGATTGAGATCAAGAGCCAGAAGCTGCTGCCGAAACGAGAGGGTGGTAAATCACATTTGTGCTCAGAGGGCTCACAGGTTATGAGCCACTGTTGTCACTCATCCACTGAACAACCACACGGTCAGTCTCCTTGTCACCATGCACTGGGGACCCCATGGTGACTAACTCTGCTCCCCTCGGGAGGGATGCCTTTTGCTGACATGAATATGCATGTATGCAAATGACTTCAAAACCTTGTTAACACCACAGCGTGTGGACTCTGGAGCTGTAGGGAAGAGGAAAAGAGATCTGCAAATCCTCCAGCCCCAGTTCCAGGAGGGGACTGGCAAGAGTGTTATTATCGCTGTTGGACCAATGAGGAAGGGGTTTCCAGGGGTGTGGTGACATCATATGCAAAAGATACTTGTGCAGCAAAAACATGCCTCAGTATTGGTTTTGTCATAAAATTTTCTGCTCAAATAAAAGTGTGAGTTATTAGTTGCTGAACTGCCTCTTTATCATCTTCCGTGATTACATGTAAATAAACCAAAATAAAAATGACCAGTGAGCACCCTGGGTCACTTCTATAGGGCACTGCATAATGTATTACGGGGAAGATAAGACTAAGACAAATAATGACAGCAACAACAACCCAAGGCAGGAAAAAGAGAGAGAGAAAGGAAAACAGAAACACCCTCTTCTAATCTTCAGCATTACAGAGCTTCCACCCAAGCCAGGAAGCACTGTGTCATGGACTCAAAGCGAAGAGGGTTTGAAACCACAAGGCCAAGGCGCTGGTCACCTGCAGACCTCATGTGAGCCCCCTCCCCCAGCAGCAGAATGAGGGGTTGGCCCAGAGCTCATGGCAGGGGCATGGGGGTGGGTGTTCCAATGCCCAGGGCCTGTCGAGCTGGGGTGCAGGCCAGGCATTGAAGCCAGAAGCTGGTTCAGCTTCTACCCAGCCCTCCACCCAGCCCTCTGTGCCACACACCCACCCCCTCCGGTCCCGCACATCTGTCTGAGCATCTCACCCAGCCCCGCAGCAGCTCATAGGCTGTGATGCCTAGGGACCACCAGTCGACGGGGTACGAGTACCCAGGGCTTCCGTCCACGTACACCTGGAAGACTTCTGGAGCTGCCAGAGACAAGAGAGAGAGAAGATCAGTGCATGTTATGGTTTACAGCCACCACCCCGCAGAGGGGTGAGGTCACGCACCCAGAGATTTTGATGGCATAGTCAGTGCTGCTTCTGTACTGCATAGCACACCTGCAGCTGTACACTTCACATTTTTTAAATCTGTTGCTTCTCATCCACCCTAGATCAGCCAGACACCCAAGTCCATGAATTGCCTTTTCCAGCCTGCACGGAGCCTGGAGCTGTGTTATTCAGAGCCCACTTGGACGCCACTGCCAAGCCCAAAGCTGAATTCACAAGGTTGTCTTTCCTGGCATGAGTCATGACCTGTCCCTTTCCCTTCTCTCCCCAGGGCTCTTGGAGAGTGGCCAGGTGGTCCTGGGCTGAGCTTCCTCAGGCCTGGACAGCTGCTAGCCTGCCCTCCAGCTCCAACAACACCCAGGGGTGCACAAGTGGGTGAGGGCGCCTCGGGGACTCCCAGAAGTCCTCCTTATGCCCAGCAGCCCAGGAGTCCACTTGGAATTTGAGGTGGGTGATTTATGCTGCTCAGCTGTCACGAGCAATCAAGTGACAAATGTCTGTAGTTGCAGGGAAGGTGACATGCTCTCCACCCCCGTGTAGTTGGGAGTTCATGATACAACACGAAGAGCATTTATCTCATAATCTCCATGTCACCAAAATTACCACTCTGGTGGCTCAGAGCCATTGCTATTAGACTTGAGGGAATCACGCAGTTTTAGAGCTGGAAGGACAGTCACAGCCCCGTTCCTGGCGACAGCCTCGCACAGGTGGATGGGTGAACAGTAGCCATGGTGATAGCCAGGGGCTCTCGAATCCTCACAGCTCCACAGTGAGACAGGTGCTGGGAGGGTAAGGACACTGAGGCTGAATGGCAGCATCCTAAAAGATGCATCTACGCCCCAAGCCTTGCACCTGTGCAGGGGCCACACTGGGAAACAGGGTTTCTGCAGGTGTACCTAGAAGTTAAGGGCCTCAAGATAAAAATCACCCTTGATTTATATTGGGCCCTAAATCCTATGGCTGACGTTTTTGCAAGAGAAAGAGCATGGGAACTGGAGACAGAGGCGGAGACTAGGGTGATGACAGGAGCATGGAAAGCCCCAAAAGTGAGAGAGGTGGAGAGAATTCTCCTGACACCCTCTCAGGGAGCCTCGCCCTGCCCACGCCTTGATGTGGGGTGCCAAGCTTCAGGGCAGAAAACAAATTAGCTTCCGTAATTCAAACTACTCACTCTGTGGAGATCTGCTTCTTGTCCACACACAACCACTAGAAGGCTGAGAAACTTGTCCAAGTCAGTTTCCTGGTCAACCGGATGCTGGGCTTAGTGTGTCTGGGTTTTCTGACACTGAACTCTTTCTTCCATTCAAAGGATCACCAGGAGGGGCCGGCTTGTCCAAGATTGGTGTCCTGATGCACCCTTCTGCCTGGTACTCACCCACATACACAGTAGGCACTTAGTAAATGTGTGTCCATTGGCCCTTTCACCCTGATGCTGTGGGGCTGACGCCGAGTTTTGATGGCTGCCTGAGAAATAGAAACAGCTTTTGGTCCTTTGGGAGAGGAGCCTGGCAGAAGGGACAGGAGCGTAGGAAATCACTGTGTCATGTCCCCTCCTAGACTGGCCACAGGCTGGAGACAGCAGAGTGACTTGTGCCGGGCACCTCTTTACCCAGCCTGGTGTCTGGGAATCTCCTGGTGCAGGCTTCAGGCTGAGAAGGTCCATTTTTTTGTTGCTCTTGGTGGCAGCTCTAGGTGGTTCTGCCTCCTCGCCAGTTCCCACGCCTTCCTCTCTGGGATCACACCTTGGCTGACAGCACCCTCTCTTCCTGTGTCCTGTAGAGCCCTTGTCCATCTCCGTTTTCTGACTGAGACTCAGGACACAAGAGCTGCTGCTGCTGGACCTTCCAGCACAACTGGCTTCACCCACTGATCCCTGCAACACCAGCAGCTCTGGAGCCTCACTGAGCCCACAGAAGACTGAGGTCCGAACTGCCTGGGGCCTCAGGGCTTGCCTGTTGTCTTCCCTGTCGGGCTTCTCGGAGTCTGTCATACAACAGTGTGTTTGGGGGCACCTCAGAGGAGCGCAGTGCAGCAGTAGGCATTGGTGAGGAAATGCACTGGGCTAGGTCCTAGAGTCTTTTCTGCTTTCCTTCTTTGGAGGAGCATAGCAGGTGCTAGGGCTAGGACCATCATGACCTAGAAGGTGACTCCAGGTTCTATGGCCAAGCACTTGACTCCAAGGTGTCTGCCTGGGTCTGGCCCCCACTGCACAGCAGTCACTGGATTCCTAGAATCCCCAGGGCAGCTCACTCTGCATGCACTGCTTTCCCCCATGCATGTACACTCATGATAACCAAGTGCAGTCATTGGGTAAAAGCAATAGCTAACAACAAAACAGAAAAGTCTAACAATAGGTTGCAACAGAAGTTGTGTGAACGTGGCCTCTTTTTCTCAGAAAATATTGTTCTGTACTGTACTAACCCTTCTTATGATGTGAGACTAAAACCTACATGATCAGAGGGAGTGAGGTGGGTAATGTGGGCACTGAGATGTAGCCTTAGGCTGCCACATAAAGGTTAATGAACCCACGCATGAGGTTGTGTGACAGTTGGTCTGATAGCTCACACAGCTAAGTGACTAACAGGAGGGTAACGTATACAGCGGGTACACACTGGACAAAGGGAAGATTTGCCTCAGGGCTGGGTAGAGTGAGATTCTGCCCCACTACTCAGAATGGTGCACAATTAAAAACTTATGAACACTTTACCTTTGTAATCCTCTACTTAATATTTTTTGGACCTGAAACACTGTAAAGAATACATGGAGACAAATGTATTGTGCCACTGTGATTGCCCCTGGCCATGCCAGGCTCCAGCTTCTCAAGCTTTGTGCTGTTTGTCCCCAGCACAGAGACCCCATCTTGGTCTCTGTGCCTCTTTCCTAATGTGCTGGGCCCTTTCTGCAGAGGTGCAGCACCAGGACTGTGTCCCTCAGGACCCTGTGTCTTACTCTGCGTTGCTGAGTGCTCGGACTACTATGTCTGTGTGTCATGATTGTGCCCTCCCTACCCTCCTCCATTCTGCCCTCTGCTCTCCCCACCTCCTGTCGCACTGTTGTGTTTTCCTCACTTGTCTGCTTTCTCTCCAGTCTCTAGGCTCCTTGAGGAAAGGGACTATCTATTTTCTGTGATGTTTCATTCAGGAAGATTTTGTTAACTGAAACTCTGATCTTGGTTAACAGCAGTTAAAGCTTGTATCACTCTTCTATGCAGCGAGTCCTGCTCTCACCTCTTCATATTCTGCTAATAAAAATAGCCAGTCTTTAAGGAGCAGCTGCTATGGGCCAAAATTCTGTTTCAAAAGCTTAGCAAGTATTTATTCATCTTAACAGCAGGGAGCCTGGTTAGCTGCTCGTACATCCCGTGAAGGAAAAAACCAGATGCTCTGGGCCAACACCATCAGGACTGGAGCAAAGGACTCCAGGGGCTCTGGGACAATAAATGACAGTGAAGTAAATGCTAGGAGATGCCTGTGCCCATGCCTGGAAAGGGTGTCCAGGCTTCCAGATTCCTTCTTTTATTATTGGTACCCAGGGCCTTCCAGGAAAGAGAGAACCAAAATTTCAGCCAGGGCCCTCATTGAGGAAGGACGAATGACTGCCCGTGTGTAGAGATGGCAATTGTCAGTGTCATCACTGTGTGCACACCATTTGTACAGAGATTTGTTCGTGTACCACCTTGCCCATCCTTGAGGTGTCCTAGGCTGTGGTGGTAGAAACTGAGGTCTAGGGAGCCCATGGGCATTCCAGGAGCATGGAAATGATGAGTGGGGAGCCTGGGTAGCAAGGAGATCCTTAAATCCTGAAGCCTGGGGCTCCACACAGCTGCTCCATTATCAGGATGAAAAGCAGCTCTGCTTGCAGCATCAGTAGGTGCCATACGACAGTATCTACCCTGTGCCACACGCATGACAGGGTTCTGGGTGTGTATTACTTACTCCCCCGAATGCAAACTTATAGAGCCTGCTAGGTGCCAGCACACTGTGCTTTATGTCATCCTGTCCTCAGGAGGATCTTGGTGGAGAGAGAGCTACTGTTATGTCCACTTCAGGAAACTGAGATTCCAGGAGTTTAAACCACATGCTCAAGGTAACCCAGCTACTGAGGCTCTGAGGCTTAAATAAACCCAACCTCTTCCAGTTTCCTGGGGGCAATCAGAGTGACATGGACCTCACCCATGCCAGCAAAGAGAGCTCATGCACTCCACTAATTCAGGCAGTTCAGGATCTGCTGACAATAAAAACCACACACACACACACACACACACGCACACGCACACGCACACACGGTACATGGCACCTTTCATATGTCTTATATTCCAAAATCTTTCCATGATCAGTGTGGCAAATCTGATCCTTCAGCTGGAACCAAACCCAAGAGTATTTTATGAAGATCTTGAAACTGTGCAGCCGAGGCAATCAGGGTTTCACCATAACCCAAAAGAAAACGAAAGTGTTTTCACCACCCATGCGCAAACCGATGGAGGTGGTTTGAAATCCTGTGGGAACCAGCTCTCGATCGCGTTCCCTGTGGAGACTCTTCCTTTCCCTGCGGTCTCCTAGGACCTGTGGCAGTGCCAGGCACATGCTGTGCCCTTCATGGATTCCCACGGACTTGCTGGGTGGCGCAGGGTGTCGCAGGGCTTTGGCTGTGCCCAGCATGGCCCAAGGATAAGGGACAATCATCCTCACCTCAGCATCGCTACCAACAGCAGAGAGAGCCTTCCAAAGCGGGTTAAAATGGGAACCATGTCTGATTCCAAGGAGACACCAGGGCTTCTCATAATTGGTCTCCCAGAAAAGCAAGAGCATGCAGAGTCCTGTGAAAGAGGTTGTCTTTTTTCCTCCCAGAAATGTAAATACACTTTTGGTGGGATTTGCCACCCTACACTAACCATGCAGAGTTTCTTTCCTCATTAGACTAAAAATATGAAAAAATACAATTGCCTTCTCAATCACTGTTCTGAGCCTGCTGCTTTAGCTCTCTGAATATTTCTCGAGGTTTGACGGCTTTGGCTTAGCGTGAAATGCTATTCAGCATCCGGTCTGTGGGCCCACAGGCGTCCCAGGTCTGTCTCTCCATGTCTGCACTCCCTGCTGGCCCCTGAATGTTTTGTTATGCATGCCAGCTAGCAGCGGCCTTTGAGGTGAGTTCTGTCATTCCCAAAATGTTATGGATATGGGAGCCGAGGTGTGCTGGAGTTGTTCAATGTCGTCTGGCCCAGCCAGGAACAGAATCCAGTCCTCCTTCCCACTAGTGCTGTCGCGGCAAGACCCTGCCTCCCATTTGATAGTGCAGCCTCAGGAGGGCAAGGGTTGTGAGGCCAGCCAGCCCTAGACACCTCCACCTACAGGTCCCACGGACATGACACGTCACCCCGTCCCAGCCAGGCGCCTCCTTCTGGAACAGCCTCTTCTCTCGGCTGCTCAGCCTCAGCCCTGGTCCGGCCCTGGTGGAACTTGTGATTCTGATCACATGATTGGTCCTTAAGCTTCCTCATTTTCCTTTCCCTAAGCTTCCCCTCCTGACCAGCCCTATCCTGGCCCTTTCACATCTCTGCCTAGACTCATGCCAGGCCCCTCGCCCATCTGCTGGCCTCCACCTGCTGATGCCCTTTAGCCCCTGCCCCCTCCCCTACCCCAAAAGTCCTCTGAAGTCAGTGGATCCATGAAGGGAGAGGCCAGGGCTGCAGAGGTATCGCTGTTCAACCTCAGCTCTGTGCTTACAGGTTTTGTCTTACATTACTGTCTTTTTCCTAGTCACACATTCAGGTCACTGGCTAAAGTCATCACAAGTTTTTCTATTCCTATAGGATGAATTTCACAGTCCTCAGCAGGAAAAGTTCCCGACAACAGGCCTCAGCCACCCCAGCCAAGCCTCCTACCTGGCTACTGTCCTCATTATGATCACGGTGCCAACTTCAGAGAAAAGGAGTGTATTCTCTTAAATCCGTTGAGACTTACCTCCTGATAATCATTACCTGCTTTTCATATTCACGAACTCCTATTTATACTTCAAGACTCAGCTCAAACTTTGCTCTGCCCCTGAGCAGTATTCAAGTCTTTTATTATGACTGCCCACTCCCCCTTTTCATCCTCCTTGACCCAGTCTGTGTCCTGGCCTCCTTCCCATCCTTGTCCACTCCTCCTTGCAGTGCTGATCATGCAGCACTTTACTAAAAGAATTCACATCCACCTTCCCACCAGACCATGAGCCCTTTGGGGGCAGGGCCGTGACTCAGTCAGTCTCGATCTTCAGGGAAATAAATCATGAAGCTGATCTAGAAGCACATGCTTGGTATACCTCAGGAGCAGAGACGCTGGGGACCCGGAGACCTGGCTCTTGGTCCCTGGGCAAGCACTTCACCTGCGAGCAAGTCTGAAGCCGCAGAATGATCCAGTGCCCGCCTTGTGATGGGGTCACATATGTGATAACATGTATGTGCTTAATAACACACGTGCTTAGTTTTGAGACTGCCACAAAGCAAGCTCCCATAGACGTGAGCCAGTGTGTGATGTCAGCGCGTTGCGCCCGCCAAGGGGATGCGTAGATGGGAGCCAGCTCAGAGGGCGCGTGCTGCACACGGTTCTCACGCGACTCAGCTCCTTCATTATCCTTCACACGGACGTGAATGGAGAAGCTGTGGTGAGCAGAGATAAGCAGCAGGCCCTGCCTCTCTCCGCATCCGCAGGGCTAATTTAATTTTCTCTGGCTCTCGGCTAGCAGGCTGAACTGAGGTATCACACGCTTACATATTAATTTGAGATTTAAAAAAACCCACCATACCAGTCTGGTAATTTCTCTCTTTCTAGAGGTGTGAATAGCATTAATAATAACAGAAAAGTGGTTTCATTAAAGTGTAAGACACTGCTCAGGCCCTGACCATTAGGATTTCACCATCTGCATGGGAAGAGGAAGCAGAGGGGAAGGTCAACTGACTAATGGAAAGCTCGGAGGAGACGCAAAAATAAATCATGATCAAATACCAGAAAATGACTTCGTGTTAAATGCATCCAATTCAGACAGTAGATGAGAAAAAGGTTTTCACAGTGGTGCTCTACCTGGAAGCACAGATTAGAATCAGTGCACAAAGTCAGTATGTGAAGCTGGAGATGAACCTCTAATCAGCATCTCGTGATGACAGAAAACTCTATTTCCATAGTGGATGAGTTTCCCCTCTCCACAGTGCTTGGGGCTAGAAGTGTTTTAGGTTTTATTTCTTTTTCCTAGATTCTGGAGTATTTGCATGCCCGTAATGAGATTATCTTGAGGACAGGACTCAGCTTTAATGTGAAATCCTTTTATGTTTTACATACACATTATACACCTAGCCTGAAGGTAATGCAAACAACATTTCCAGCGCACCTGTGTTTTGACTGTGCCCTGCCATGAGTTCAAGTATGGTTTTTTTCCTGTGTGGCATCATACCAGCACTCAAAATGCTTTGAGCTTGGGAATATTTTGGATTTCCAGTTTTCAGATTTAAGATGCTCAACCTGTAAGTCCACTCACTTAAAGGATTTTGCACTCTCTGTTTATCCCAGACAATTAATGCTTTCTACCATTTATTTCCTTTTGAACTTGCTACAGAAATCCGTAGCTATGATGCAGCACACAGGTACTGTGCAGTCCGGCCTACCCATGTCTAAACTCATCCTCCTCGCTTGCTTTGCTCAGCAAATCCATTGTGCAGAGATAAAGGAATGCACAGAGCCATATTTGCTGAGGACAAACAAATTTTCCTCTGGTTCTGCTGGCCAATTTCCAGTGCCTCTGTACCTTGACAAATGTCGCTCTATCTCCCTGCCATGCTTTCCCATCCCTTTTCCTGAACAGCACTGATTCATCCTGTAGGAGCCAGCAGGAAAGTGACTTTTTCAGCCAAGTTACTTTGGGCGTTTTGAGTCTAACTCATCTTCCCATCAACATCTCTCTTTTCCATGGTGATTCTTATCAAGATCTCAAGTAAATCTGCTCTGTTTATGTGTAGAAGTTGGAATGTCACATCTCACCTAACAGTGAGATGAAGCTGGGTAACTTGTACCAACCTAACCTAACCTCAGGAGACTCCCAGCAGAGGCAGGGACGTGAGTACAGGCTCCCCTGGGGGTGCCATGGGAAGAAGACAGGAGTAACACAGAGCGGGCAAGATTCTATCTGACATACTCAATGAATTGCGAAAGGCGGTGTGTGAGCTTAAGTGAGGAAACTGAACCTCTGTTTGTCTAGATACAAGGGGAATTTGAATCCATACACAATTTCTTCTCTGTAGCCTCGCTGTGTACTCATGAAAGAGATGGGGATAGGCAAGGAGACTGTAGGAGTTTGCCTTGAGGCCAGAGATCTTAGGAAAGGGAGCAGTAACTGCTTTGGGAAAGGCCTGGTGCCTTCCCTAGATCCACTTCCCAATGACCTGGTGGAACAGAGATCTTAGGCTACTGGGAGAAAGGCAGAAGGCTCTATCATCACAGGACATGGACAGGTACTCATGAGGGCAGAGGATGGTACATAAAAGGACAGAAAATTCTCCTGGGCTCAGACTAGTGTTTTTCACTGTTGGGAGAGAGGCTAGATCAATGTGAGACACCCCTGAGATCCTCAAGGCCCATAGATGCAGAACCTGCTAAAACTGAACCTGAAGCAAAACAGCAGGGACCATGAACTGCCCCCAATTCCCCCAGACAGCTGGAGTCAAGCCCCAGGAAACAGACACGTATGGAAGAACAGGAAGAACGGGGAGGGTGCAGGTCCCCAGGCAAACCCTCCCGTGAAGGTGCAACAGAAACACAGAGGCAAGCACTATGGCAACCCATCCCAATGTCACCACAGAAGTGGTGCAATGAAAATGACCATGGCAACAGTGAAACCCAAATCAAGCTCAACCATGGAGTACACTGATTCAGCCCTCCTCCAAACACCACTGAAGCCAAGGAGCGCAGCAGCCATGGTCATTTACAGACATAAACTGGACCTACGTGTGATGCCCAGACTTTAACCTAAAGCTGGAGGGCACAAGCCAAAACCAAAACCCCACTGCGAAGAGACAAACAAACCAACAGAACCACGTCCAGATGAAAGCTAGAAGTTGGAGCTGACACACAGGAATTTGAAATATTTCAAACTCTCCAGTGGAGAAGCAGAGAGCACACATCAACACAGGAGAATTCAACAGGAAGAGGGAAGAATAAACTCACTAAAGGGAAATGCTAAACACTAACAAACACGGTGTCAGGATGAAGAGCGCCTCCAGAGGATCACCCGCAGACTGCAACGTAAAATGAAACTCTAAGAGAACAAAGTAGGGAAAATAAAAGAACAAAGTACCTAAAGGCTGTGGAGTATAATATCAAAAGTCTAACACACACATAATTGAAATCCCAGAAGCAGAGTGAAGGGGTAGAGACTGGGCCAGAGACAAAACATTTGCAGAGGTAATAGTGAAGGATCTCCTGAAAATGATGAGTTGTCAGACTAGATAGTCAAGAAAGTCAGAGAGCATCAGCCAGGAGAAATGTGAAAAAATGAAAACAAAATCCAGTACATCCAAGGGTATCATTCTAAAACAAAAGATGAGGAGAAAATCTTGGCGGGAGCTCAAGGAAGAAGGCACTATATACACAGACGAACAGAGACAGGAAGAACGGCAGATTTACCATCAGGAACAGCTGCAGGTCAGGAGCAATGGGGCCACACATTTAAATGCTCAGAGAGGAAAACCAGCAATTTAGAATTATGCATCCAGTTAAAAAAGTAAGACAAATGATTTCCCAACATAAAAATTTAAAGCAGAAAAGAATTAGTCACCACTAGATTTTAACTGCAAGGAAATGAAGCCTGTCAGAACTGGAGCTACACAAAGAACTGAAGAATCCTGAAAATGGGAAAACAGCATAAATGCACATTTTTACTTATTTTAACCATTAAAATGTAACTGGATACCAGAAACAAAAATAAAGTCAGTGAAAATTGGTCAAAGAAGACAAATGATAAGAGGGAGGATTTGGGAGTATGAGATTTGTATGTCATAATATTTTAAGGTAGATTCTGATTAATAATAGAGTGACACCTTGTTTCATGAATGCTTTTTTTGCAGTTTGGTAGAGCACTTTGCAAAATTTGGCTTTTGTTTGTAAACTTTGCTTAGGGTGACAAACACAACAGCAATCATTTTTTTTACACAGACACAGAAGTGGCCATCTTTCCCAAAACTGTAGAACGAATTCAATTCATGAACCAAAGTACCACTGTATATATTGCAAGTGTAGGTCAGCTTCTGTATTTCCTTAATGTAAAAATATAAAGCTAATAGAGAAATTAGAGCAGAATCATAATAGTAATGAACAAATCCCAGACAAAGCAGAAGAAAGGGAACAAAGATGAAGTGGAATTAATAGAAGAAAAAGCAAGATGATAGATTACAACCCAACCATATCAATAATTATATTAGGCACAAATGGTATAAATGTCAAAAAGAAGAAAAGGGATATTTTGCCAGATAATATAGACTGGTTACAAGAAATCCACCTTAAATATAAAGATATAAATACAAAGGGTGGTTTAAAAACAGGAGATGGGAAACATTGTGAGGGATGGGATAGAGCTGGTTTATACTACTGGCTCACAAGAGTGCACTGTTACGTGTTTGAGGAGGCCATGTTGGCATCTGAAATAAGCCTACTGGGAGTGCTTCTCTCGCTAAAAATACCACAATCCACAAATCAGGATTTTTTTCTTTACTGGAGAACTAGTTGTTAAACATTTGCCATTGCACTAGTGAATATAACATGCAAAGACTAAAGAAGGCCGTGTTGGGTATGTTAACATAATCGGGGCCTTTGTGCCTGTTAATTCTGCATGCACAGGCCAATCAGCCACAGATTAAAAATATTCAGAAAACAACTGTACCTGTCATGAATGTGTGAAGACCTTTTCCTCACCATTATTACCTACACAAATAGAATATAACAATGTTTTCATGGTGTTTACTTTGCATTTACTAGGTGCTATAATCATCTAGCAGTGATGTAGGATAAAGGGTGCAGGAAGATGTACAGAGGTTATGTAGGCAGATGCCACCATTTTACACAGGGCACTCGAGCATCTATGAAGTTTGGAATCCTAGGGTTAGGGGTAGGTGGGTCCAGGAGCCAGACCTTCATCAAGTCCAAGAAACAACTGCATCAGAACTGGAAACATACAGGATACAGCTAAAACTGTAGACAGCTACAGGTTACAGGTAAGGCTGCGTTTGAAATTTATAGCATTAAGTCCTTACATTGGAATAGCAGTTGTCTGAAATTAGTAAACTTCCACCTTAAGAAAATAGAACAAATTAAGCCCAAAGGAAGGAATTAAGCTCAAAGTAAGGAATTAAGCCCAAAGAGAGGAAAAATCAGTAAAATATAAAACAGAAAAACAAGTGAAATCAGTAAAGATTAAAAACGGGCTCATTAAGCAAATCAATAAATATGATAGAACTTCTAACTAGAATGATCAGGAAAATCAGAGGAAAATACAAATAAACAATCAGAATGAAGGAGGGGTCATCATTGTGGAATCCACTCTCATTAAAAGAATAAGAAGGGAATATTATAAATAATTTTATCCCCATGTATTTGAAAATTTAGATGAAATAGTAAAATTTTCTGTAAGATGTAAGCTACCAAATTTTACTAAAAATTTAGTTAGTTGTAGAAATTGAACTCACAGTGAAAAACTCTCTAGCAAAGAAACCTCCGAGCCTAAATATTTTCACTGCACAAGTTTATCCAGTACAGGCACAATAATACTAGTCCTGCTTACTCCCTATTTGTCTTATGTTGCCAGGAGTGCTGACATGCAAACCACTCAAAATTGTTACAGGAACCCAAAGCTACAGATGAATATTCCTCATGAATGCAGATGTAAATATTGTGAGCAAGATATTAGCAAATTGATCTCAGCTATGCAAAAAAGGACCATCATCATGAGTAATGGGGTTTATTCTAGGAGTTCAGGCTGGTTCAGCATTTCAGAATCAACCAATGTATTTCAACAGAGTAGAGAAGCAAAACCATCTGACTATCTCAATAGCGCCAGAAAGCCTGCTTGGCAAAATTCAGCATGCATTTGTGATTTAAAGAAACACCAAAATTGGAAACAGAAGGGACTTCCTCAACTTGATAGAGAACAAGCACAAAGAACATACTATTTAATCTTGGGTACTCAAGAAGCCGAGGCAGGAAGATCGTAAGTGTAAGGACAGCCTGGGGAACTAAAGAAAATAAAAATTTAAAAATGGGCAGGGGAGGTAACTCAGTGTGCTTTCCTGGCCTGATGAGACCTTGGGCTCAGTTATTAGTGGTAGAACCACTACCACCACCACCATCACCATCACCATCACCATCACCATCACCATCACCACCACCACCACCACCACCACCACCTCCACCACCACCACCTCCACCATCACCACCTCCACCATCACCATCACCATCACCATCACCACCACCACCACCACCACCATCACCACCACCACCACCACCACCATCACCACCACCTCCACCACCATCACCATCACCATCACCATCACCACCACCACCACCATCACCATCACCATCACCATCACCATCACCATCACCATCACTATCACCATCACCATCACCACTTGACAGCTGGTTTACTACTGAATGGTAAAACATGAAATGCTTTCCAACTTAGATCAGGATCCAGATAAGTTCATCAAATCTTCTAGCTAAGGTCATAGAACCAAGGAAGGAAAACCACATACACTGAAAAAGGGAAAATAAACATAGTGCTTTTCCTGTCTTCAAATATGGTTGTATATGTAGAAATCTAAAAAAAAATCAACTAAGAGAAGCCACAAGAATTGATAAATAAATTTTAAAAAGCCACAAGATATAAAGTCAATATAAAATCAATTATATTTCTATAAATTTGTAATTAATGATTGAGAACTGATATTTTAAAATATTAACATCAGGAGTGGCCCTCAAAATCCACAATATTTAAGTACAAATATAACAAAATATGTGCCAAATCTATATACTGAATAGTATATAGCACAGAAGAAAGAATTCAAGATGACTTAATATCATTATATGGAAAATTGTCCTATGTTCATGGTTTGAAGACTTCACATCAGGAAGCCCCCTTTCTCTGGAATGTAACCCATATTAGTGGAATCCTAACAAAACCCCAACTGAAGTATTTTGTTTTGCCTTTGTAAAAGATGAAAGGGTCCCAAAGGATTCTCACTGTCCTATGTCAAGTATCTTTATGAAGCCACATGAAGACCCATACATTTATGGCCAGTTCAGTTTTGACACAGTTGCAAAAGTCACCGTGTAGACAAGTGACAATATTTTCTTTTTTTTTTTTTTTTGTCTTTTTCATTTTTATTGGTACTGGGGATTGAACTCATGACTGCCTGCTTGCAAGGCAGGTGCTTATGCCACTGAGCTAAATCCCCAGCCCCCAAGTGACAATATTTTCAACACACAGTATTAGAAATATCAAGAAGCCAGAGCTACACCTCCCATCATGCTCCAAAATTAACTTAAAATGTATGGGCCAGAAGTATAGCACTTCCACAGAAAGTAGATGAGAGAGTCTTTGTGACCTCATGGAGAAAAATAGTTTTACTTATAACTCCAAGTACATGATTGATAAATACAAGGTGTGAAAATGGACATCATGAAATTTACAACTTTTGTCTTTTAAAAGATTCTTTTAAAATACTAGAATGCCAAGCCATTGACTAGAAGAAAACATTTGTAAAACACATACCTAGTAATAGTGATATAAAGAAGTCCCAAAGCTTATAATTAAAAACCAACCCAACAAACAAAAAGTGCTGGGAGAAGTCTAGCAGACAAGAGCAGAATATTTTTTTTAAATCTAATTCGAGACCCTTTGGTTAAATTTCCTGTGAAATATGATGGGAGGTGTAGCTCTGGCTTCTTGATATTTCTAATACTGTGTGTTGAAAATATTGTCACTTGGGGGCTGGGGATTTAGCTCAGCGGTATAAGCACCTGCCTTGCAAGCAGGCAGTTGTGAGTTCAATCCCCGGTACCGATAAAAATGAAAAAGACAAAAAAAAAAAAAAAAAAAAAGAAAATATTGTCACTTGTCTACAAGGTGAGAGTACTTAATACATCCTAAGTACTTAATACATCCTAATCATTAGGCATCAAGGTTTTTATTACCCTAGTACTTGAAATAACTGATTTCTTTTGGCTTTCCACAATAAAAATTATTGTAATCGAAAAAGATCCCCCCCCAATCCAAAAGGTTACTGTGCAAATGACTTGAACAGACACGTAGCATGAAAGAGGGATGGGTAGTAGACAGGCAGGTAGAAAATTCTCAGCACCATTAGTCAGGAGGGATTTGCAAGTGAAATGCACTCCCCACCTATCCAAATGGCCAACAGTACGACCCACAGGACAATATCAAGTGCTGGAGAGGGTACCTGGCAAGGAGACCTCTCACACATTGTTGTGGGAATGTACAATGGTTCGGCCACCAGGAAAAATATAGCAGTTTCTTAGAGAGGTAAACTCATGCTTGCCATGTGACCAGGTGATAATCCCACTCATAGGTAGTTATTATGGAGAAGTGAAAACTTACATCTGTACAAACCCTGTTTCCAGATGTTCGTCGTGGTTTTATGAACAGTTGTGTAACCTGGAAACAACACAAATGCTCTTTGATGGAGGAGAAGACAATTGTGCATCCATCAGCCACCAAAGCTCTACTCAGTGACAGACAGGAACGGGCTGCTGGGACACACGGCATGAGTAGAGTCCCAACACATCATTATAAGAGCAAAAGTGAGATCCACCCCCATTTCCCCATCTACACTTCTAGACTAATGCAAAACCACATGGGCAGAAAAAGCCAATCTCTGGTTGCCAGGGACTGCACCTGGGGAGTCCTGGGGAGGCGCTGGGACTTTGTATATCTTCACTGTGGTGTTTACATGGCTGCAGGTGCTTATCTGAGTTCAACCAACTGCTCACCAAAATGATTCATCTTGTGATATAAATATTAGCCCTCAGTAACAAACATTTCAAACCACATCTGATGGTTTGCAGATTTTTAAAGTGATAGTCTCTCTCTCACCAATAGCCAAACCTATGAAGGCAAAGATACTGTGGATTTTTTTTACAGTTGTAATTTCAGTCCCCAGAATACTGCTTGGCACATAGGTGGTTCCTGAAGGAAGGGAGGAAGAAAGAAAAGGAGGGAGGGAGGGAGGAAAGGAAAGAAGGAAGGAAGTGAGGGAGAGAGGGAGGAAGGGTAGGTTCTCACTAAATATAGGGGGCATAGGAGTCTCACCAGCCCAGGGCTGAGTTCGGGCTTTGCCACTTTCTCTGGCATAGGAAGCCTCCTTCACTCTCTTTAGCCTCAGTAATTTCTACAAGGAGAGTGCCAGCATTTTGCCAGGGTGAACGCATGGTGGCATCTTGGTTTACTCACACAGCCTCCTTGCGGGAGGCGCTGACATGCAGTGATGACCAGCTCTCTACTGACCCCATATTCTCCCAGGCACCCAGCCAGTAGGATCCCTTAGAGGCCCATTTCCCTCACTAGACTGTGAGCTCCCTAAGGGCAGGGAAGGTCAGCCAGGGAAGCTCAGGCAAGGCTCAGGCTCCCAATTCCATCCCAGGTAAGCAATGAGCTCAGGACTGACATGTGTGACGGCAGCAGTAACCAGCCTTGAGTACTCACCCGCCTCAGGCTCTGTGTTCAGTGGCTTCTGCACTGAGGCCAGCTCACACAGGCAACCTTGGGGGCACATGGCAAACATCGCATCCCATTTCAGATGAGGACACCGGGAGCCCCTCTATCTGGCAGTCAGCGTTGCCTGAGGGTCCCCAGCTAGGAACGTGCAATACATTGTGTTGGGGGACAAAACTGACCCAAGTTTGCCACCCAGCCACTAAACAGGAGGCATCAAATTTGTCCCAGGCCAAAGCCTCACTTACTGTGTACCCACCCCAGGCAGCCTGGCCTCTAGTGCTACTCCTAGGTCACCCACCTTGCCTGATCCCACGAGTCTGATTATGACAGTGCCAGCACTCACCTCCCTCTGGCTCCTGAGCATCTTACCAGGACCCCTGTGACCACGTGTTAAGGCAGCCTAGCTCCTCTCCCCTTCTCTGTTAGTGTTTAAGCTATAAAAAATGGCCCTGCTAGGTTCTCCCAGCATGGAATTTCACTCCTGCTTGTCTTTGCCCTGGCTTTCTCTGTTTGTCTAGCTCTCCCGGTTCTTACCCAACACAGCACATGCTTCAAGTTCAACTCAGGTCGTCACCATGCCCAGCTTTCAGGCTCATCCTGAAACTGTCCCTAAAACACACCTCCCCTCTTCCCAGAACTGCTCCTCCTGTGGCCCCACTGCCTGCCTCCATGACTGTGAGCCCCACCGGCTCTGCTCATGCATCTACCTGCCCCACCGGCCTGAGCTTTGTGCTGCTGCCAGATGCTGATTTAGGTCCCTGGGCCTCCTCTGCCCTCTAATTGTTTGTTGTGTGGTTGCTCAGCTTTCTCCCACCTGAGTTTATAAATTGAAGCCCTAAGTGGTGGCTGGAACACTTTTGACTTCTAATCTGACACATTTGAGAGAGTTTCCATCCCCTGTGCCATTGTGAATCCCATCTGCTCTTCTAAAGAATGAAAATGCGGCTCTATGCAAATATTTCTTCTGGGAGCATCCCTGCGGGCAAGCTTTGGAGACATTACTCATCAGCCAGTTCCCTGAATCTGCATTTGGTGTGTTCTGGGAGTTTGTGATTGGGCTTGGGAACTGGACAGCTCAAGTGAGTGAAATGGACAAATCTGTCACTTGGCATTATGACTTTCCAGCCCTGCGACCTGCAGAATTAGGTGCTAGTAAAAGAGATTTCCTTTCTCTCATCCTCTGCACTAGAGCAACTCCCTGTTTCCCCAGCAGCCTCTGAAACGCAACCATGTGGAATGCCAGTATGCCTGCAGAGCCTCGGGGGTCTTCCCTGGGCTCTTGCTTACCACCTCAGGCCCAAGGCTCTTCTAATTAGGATGACAGCAGCTCTGAGTCTTCTGTACAGCTCAGACAATCAACTCCTTTCTTGTCTGAGAAGCAGCTTTTTGCTGCGGGAGCCCTGTGTCACAAAAGTAATAGCCTGGACTTCGGATCCAAATGAATGCAGCCTCACGTTCCGGCTCCTTGGCTCCCAGCTGCGTGAGCCCAGGAAGGCTAAAGGACCACTAAGGATCTCAGGTTCCTCTTGTGGAAAGTGAGAGGGAGGAAATGCAGTGGCAGTCACGTGGCACAGCTATGACACATGCAGGTTTCCTTCTTCTTCTTGAAGCTGGGTGCAGCCCTGTTCTCCTTTCCTGGAGCCGAGAGCCAGGGCAGAGTTGCCAGGATGGGGCTGGGGGAGGCCAAGAGAAGTCTCTGCCAGATAAATTTTGGGCTGTGGTGTCAAAGGGCAGACAGGCAGGCCTCATGGGAAATGACTCTGAACTTCTGCAGGGGTCCAGGATCAACATTCCTTGAGCTCAGTTTGCTTTCTGGAAACACCCCAAAGGCAGGATCATGGTGGATGCTGCCCATGGCTGCTCCCGCCTGCTGTTTGGCCTCTGTGTCCTCAGCATGCATGGTGGGTATTGCATGCCTGTCATGTCTGATGCGGGGCTCTGGCTCCTGTGTCCCTGCTGGAGCTCCCCTCTCCTACATCCCAGAGTCCTACCCTGGCCTCTGCTGTGCCATCTTAATACTTGGACCACAGCTAGGAGCACGTACAGTCCACAATGCTCCCAGACTCCTGGATACCCAGTTACTTTGAGGCCCACAGAGACCTTGTGTTCAGACTCATCACCCCAGGAGCCCCAGCAGCCCACAAGCCTGTGGCTGCCATCATCTTCCCTCAATAGTGAACCCCAGTCGAGCATCCACTCAGCTACACAAGGCAGACACCTGAGTGGTCAGCTCTACCCCTCCTCACTCTTTTCCCCACTTAAGTTCTGTTCCTCTGCTTTCTTTTGAGTCTAAAGGCAGTGACTACCTTGGTGAGATTGCCACAGGTCCTTCTGGAAGGGACTTTGGAAAGGTCTTCAGCAGGAAATGCCTTAGCAACATCCAGTGTCCTCAGGGACACCTTTGCAGAGAACAGACTCAGGAATGTTCATGGCTTCCAGCATTTCTGCTAAGGGAGCACTTGTCACTGAGGCCAGGCTGAGCAGCACCACAGAGTTCTGGACTCAGCATCATGTCCACCTGGGCCTGACTCACCAACCATGTCCACCTAAAGTCACCCGCTCTCCATGCCCCTGCTCCCTCAACTCTAAAACAGGAACATCCTGGGCATCAAATGGAGTTATGGATGGGAAGTACTTAGTTCAAGGCTCGACACACAGCAAACACTCAAAACCAAGTGGCTGTGTCATGGTTACTTTCCTCTCATTGCGGAGATAAAAATACCTAGTGCCCAAAACTAAGGAAGGAAAGGTGTATTTAGCTCACAGTTTGTAGAGATTTCAGTCCAAATCAGCTGGCTCGGAAACAGGGTGGCACATGTTAGAAGGCCAACCATTCAGGTGGCAGAAGGCAGCAAAAGCAAGGAGAGCAGAAAGGAGGCGAGAGCAAGCCCCTTTTCCTCCCTTATATTTCAAGCAGGCTACCCACCCTACGATGGATCCTGTACACCCCAGGATGTAGAACTGCTGAGTCACTTAGTTAAGCTTCTAAACTTCTCAAATTGACACCATGAATTAACCATAGCACACCTATTGTTTTTACCATGACTGCTTGACCAATTTTACTTATTTAAATAGTCTGAGTTTCTGTGTATCTGTTCATATAAACTGACACAGCAAACAGACAGCTATACCAAAATCTCTTGGATGCACTTACTTTAAAATGAAACTATCCCACACCCCCAAAATATGGGTGAGTAGAAAAAGAAAAACCAAACCATCAACAGGGACAAGACCTCCATGGTGGTGACTTCTGTACACAAAGAAACAAAGAGCAGCAACAAAGCACGTTCAGAGCCCAGAGAGCCCAGAACATTCATCATGGGAGGATCAGCTGACCTGGCCAGAGCTCTCCTAGTTCCAATGGGGAGTGACAGGACCCAGGTAAGTTCAGAAGGAGTAAAGCGGTGTAGGACACAAAATTCTTATCCACACAGCCCAAGTCCTTTCTAGAAAGGAACTCTAAGGAAAAGCTGTGGGTGAGATGCCAGTGCACTGGTCAGGACAGCGGTCCCATGCACAGTAGAAAGAAGATGCCCAGAGAGAGATGGGGAGAGCAGCACAAGGAACTCTTAGACGGCAAGCTATGTTAGTCTTAACACTCCATAAAACAGCAGAATGATGGGATCTATTCAGTGAGGAAACCTCTCCTAATCCACATCATCTTCTGTAAATCCAAGAAGACATGCTCCACTCATAAAATAAATGACTGAAAAATATCAAAGTAACATTTCATACAAAGTTATTATAACAAAAAGGAGAATAAGGAACAGACTATCACAATGATAGCACACTAGAAAGCTGTGTAAACAAAGCATAAAAAGTTTGCAAACTTTTTCAAAAGAGGGTAAAAGCACTGTGATGGGTTGTGTCATGCATGGTCCCCAATGGATCATGCCTTCTGGTACCCATGGCCCTGGGGTCTCTCCCACAGGGTTGGGTATGTGACTTGCTGTGCCCACCAGAAGCTCAGCAAGCAATCTTGGGCAGCATGCAGGGATGGAGTGTACCATCTTGAAAGTGATCTACCAGATGAGGATGCTCATGGGAGACCTTTGATGACATGAGAAGACATGAAGGGAGCCCTGCTCATCTCTGCTGACTCTACCTCTCCAGCTAAATACACGTGCCTGAGTGAGCCCAGCCAGGCATAGCTGAAGCCCACTTCCTTGTCCCGGTCAACCAACACAGTTGGAGGAATTATACATTGTTATTGTTCCAAGTCTAAGTCTCAATGGAGTTTGACATACAGGAATTGATAGCTAATATAAATATTCAGAGTTGATCAGTAAAGACATTAAGAAAATTAAATAAACTATGAAAAACACAACCTAAATTAGAATAAAATACCTCAGAAGTCAGGCAAAAGATTCCCAGAAAATAAATAGAAATAAAAAATTCTTTCAGAAATAAAAACCACTAGAACACACAAAATGAACACAATAAATAAAACTGTCAGAAAAAGATAACAATGAAAAAATTTTTTAAATTTTACTTTGATACTTTTCAGTCATTTATTTTATGAGTGGAACATGTCTTCATTTAAAAATGAAGTAAGAAGTAAAACTATTAGAGAGAAATTAACAAATATTGAAGACTGGCAAAGAAGACACAACACTCAACTAACGGGTGACATTAACAACCAAGCCAAGGAACAGAACACGTAAGAAAGTGGTGCTTCCATAAAAAGTTGCAACAAGAAAACCAGTAAGCACTCATGCATTGAAATATCACCTAACAGTAGAGACCCAGAATGACCAACACCAAGTTGTATTTGGACAATACTATTTAGAACTTTAATGGTAAAGAAAAAGATTGCTTTGTTCCCACCTGTGCAAGCATGGAAAACCAGAGAAGGAGAGTCTCCCAGCAGGGAAGACAGCATGAGAATAGTGGAGAACTGGGGAGAGACCAGTACACCCTGGGAGTGGGTGCAGGATGGAGTGGGTGCAGGATGAGGGTGACCAGGAAGCTGGAAGGGAAGTGAAGCCCTAGGCAAGGACCCAGGTCACTCACCCATGTAGGGCTTGGTCCCGGCCATGGAGGATGCCTTTTCTGCTCCTCTGACAACAGTTGCTATGTTGAAGTCCGTGATGTGAACATGTCCTGCAATGACAGACACAGAACCTCTGTGAGAGCTGCAGGTGCCGGACTCTTTCCTTGTGTGATCAAAAACTGTATTCTGCAAGGTAAATGATTGGGAAAAAAATCAGAATTTCTGTTTGCAATAACAGTTTATCCAATGCTTTAAAATTGTTTGTTTAAGTTGGGTTTGATTGTGTATGTTTATAATCTCAATGCTCTAGGAGGCTGAGGCAGGAGGACTGCAAGATCAGGCACAGACTGTGCACTATAGCAAGACTCTGTCTCAAAAATTTTTTTATTTAAAGAGAAAAAAGAAAGGACATAAAAATAATGCCTCTTTCCTTGAATTATTTGAGTATAACTTCGTATGCTATAGCATCAAGCATATCAAGACAGGGGGAAGCCATTCAAGAGAATGAAAGAATTACAGGGTATTTAGAACCAGCTAATAGAAAACGAACAATGGTTTCTATATTATCTCTTTGCCTATAAAAATTTTTGTTTATACTATCGCATATAGTAAAATATAGTAAAATAAAATAAAGCAGTAAAAGGGTACAAGTAATACAGAATTTCAAGAAAAAAATAAACAGTATGAAATCACTAGTTAATAGGTTACATATTGTCTTCTTGGAAACAGTTGTCCAAATTATAAAATTAAAGGATATAAAGTGGACATTCATACAGTGATATTGGAGACAGTTCCGTTCAGTGATCCAACAAAAGCTCAGTAATATGGTATTCCATCCTACACACTCAAACATACCTGTGGTTATATCCCTTAGTCCACCTTCCTTTCCTTTCTTTTTTACAATAACAATTACACATTTTGGGTTTTATTACTCCCACAGTTCTTATTACTTTTTTTGAAGAGAATAAAACCAAATGTGACTAAGCAAAACAGAGTCAGTTAGAACAGAAGGATGGGCATAGTACATGATGCAAAAATAGAATACCAGGTGATCAAAAATGGTTACCATTGTGCCTCTTGCTATTTTTAAATTGAGTTGCCTATATCATCAGGTATAATAGAACTGATCAAAATAGTATAGAACAAGACCAATAAAACCTACAACGCAGACCTTACAGGACTTCAAAAAAAGATAATAGTCAAACCATAGTGGGCATCATAGTATATCTTATTGCCTTCAAAGTGGTTGCCTATACCCTCAAACTTGATACTATCAAATAAAATAGAATACAGTACAACCAGACAGAACAAGATAGGGAGTGCAATATTAGAGTTCAAATCAGGTTAATAGGAAAACAAAAGAGTTACTATAATATGTCCTGCTATTTTTAAATTTAGTTTTCCCTTAATAAAAAAATGAGAAAAAATAGATTAATTAAAAAAAGGAGGGAGATTGAGATAAAAGAGGACATTGTAACAGAACAATGCAGGTCAGAACTGAACAATTTAAGCATCATTGCGTTTCATCACCAGATAATCTAACATAATAATAGTCACCATAATGCCTCTTTCCTTGAATTATTTGAGTATTACTTTGTTTGCTATAGCATCAAGCATATCAAGACAGGGGGAAACCATTCAAGAGAATGAAAGAATTACAGGGTATTTAGAACCAGCTAATAGAAAACAAATAATGGTTTCTATATTATCTTTTTGTCTATAAAAAATTTTGTTTATACTATTGCATATAGTAAAATATAGTAAGATACAACATGTTAAAATCAGTGGAAACAGATGTACAACAGCTTGATGGGACTTCAAAACAAGAGGATATTAAATCAGCACTAGCTTTTATGTTGTGTTGTTTTCTTCAAAATAGCTATTCGTATTATCACAGTTACTAAAATCGAAAACCCAGGTTAAAACCATTGCAATTAATGAGTGAAAACATTATATGGCTTCAAACCAATATGATTGGCAATCATGATTACCACATACTTTTATGTATTCTTATCATTTCTTACACTAGGGAAACTATTCGGTATTTATACATGTGAGTTTGATTTATTTCACTTATGAGTAAGGTCTCAAGCTGTGTCCATCTATTTATAAATGTCTCTATGTAATCATTCTTTATAGCTGAGTAGTACTCTATTGTATAAAAATACAACTTTTTAATCCATTCTTCAGTTGATGTACACTTAGGTTGTTTCCAAGATCTGGCTATTACAAATTGTGCTGCTACAAACATGGGTGCACATATATCACCTTGGTATGATGCTTTCAGTTCTTCTGGGAATATGCCTAGAAGTGGTATAGCTGGGTCAAATGGGGCTTCCAGTCCCAGCTTTCTGAGAAATCTCCAGACTGACCTCTACAATGGTTGCACTAGTCTACACGCCCACCAACAGTGCAGGAGAGTTCCTTTTTCCCCACAGCCTCTCCAGCATTTGTTGTTGTTGGTTTTCTTGATCTTGGCCATTTTTTCAGGAGTGAGATGAAATCTTGGTGTGGTTTTAATTTGCATTTCTCTAATGACTAATGATGATGAACATTTTTTCATATATTTATTTGCCATTTGTATTTCTTCATATGAAAATTGTTTATTCATCTCAGATGCCCACTTTTGGATTGGGTCTTTGAATTTTGGGGGTCTGAGTTTTAAAATTTTTTTATATGTTTTAGACAGAAGTTCTTTGTCTGAGGGAAAGTTCACTAAGATTTTTCCCAGTTTGTGGGTTTTCTTTTCACTATGCTGGAGATTTCTTTTGACGTGCAGAAACTTTTTAATAAGAGGTGATCCCAATTATTGACTCTGGGAAGTATTTCCCGTGTGGTTTGAGACCTGTTCATGAATTCTCTACCTACTCCTATGTCTTCAAGGTTTTCACCCAATTTGTCTTCCAATAGATTTAGTGTTTCTCTTTTAATATTTAGATCTTTTATCCATTTAGATTTTATTTTAGTACATGGTGATAGGCATGGGTCTAGTTTTAGTTTTCGGCATATGGAGAGCCAGTTTTTCCAACACCATTTATTAAAGAGACTGTCGTTCTTCCAGTGAACATGTTTGGCCCCTTTATTGAAGATAAGGTGGTTGAGTGTGTTTGTAGTTGTGGTTGTATCTTCTAATCGATTCCACTGATCTCTGGTTATGTTTTGGTTCCAGTACCATGTTGATTTTACTACGGTTACTTTTTTTTTTTTTTTTAATTTAAGAGGAAAAAGAGAAAAACACAAAACAAACCAAAGCGGCGTAAGGGTACACGCAATACAGAACTACAAAACAAAACAAAACAAAACAAAACAAAACAAAACAAAACAAAAAAACATAACAGTAAGAAATTACCTGCTAGTAGATTACACACTATCTTCTTGAAAATAGTTCCTCAAATCACAGTATCAAAGAACACAAGGTGGACATTCAAACAGGGAGACTGCAAACAGCTGTGTTCAATGTTCCGAAAACATTGATAAAGTCAGCTATTTAACACCCCCAAACACACTTGCTGTTATATCCGTTAGAGCTCTTTTTCTTTTTTCTTTTTTTCCCTCTCTTTTTTACAACAAAATTTACACATCTTGGATTTTATTACTCCTTAGTGCTTATTACTTTCTTGGGGGGGGGGGAAGAATACAGTCAAATATGGCAAAACAAAGCTGTCAGTCAATACCAAGGATAGACATAGCACATGGTGTAGAACAGAGTACAAGTTTATCAACAATGGTTATCAACGTTGTCCCTTGTTTCCTTAAAAAGAATTGTCTATCTTATTAGATATTATAAAGTTGGACAAAACAGTAGAGAACAAGACCAATAAAACTTAGGCATTGTAAACATTACAGGACTTCCAAAGAAGACAATAGTCAAACCAGAATAGGTATCTTAGTGAATCTTATTGTCTTCAAAGTAGTTGCCTATGTCTTCAAACTTGATACTATCATATAGAATGGAACAGAGTCTAATCAGTCAAAACAAGATCGTGGGAGTACTACAGGACTTCAAAACAAGTTAATAGGAAATCGAAAAGAGTTACTATTTATATATCCTAATTTTTTTGAATTTTTTCTTTAATTAAGACAAACATAAGAAATGACTAAATAATTTTTTTTGAAACAATAAGGGGGAGATTGAGATAAAACAGGACATAACAATATAACAATAGAGGTCACAGCATGACTGTTTCAACAACCTAGTACTTCACCACCTTATAACCTGACTTAATAGTAGTTACCATAGTGTCTTTTTCCTTGAAATATTTGGATAAAACTTCATATACTCTAGCTTCAAATATTTTCATATCAAGAAGCCCAGAATAAAGCCTTTCTAATTAATGAGTGAAAACTTTATAAGGCTTCAAGGCCACCTAATGGGGAATCATGATTACCACATATTTTTATATATTTGAATCATTATTTACATTAGGGAAACTATTCGGTATTCACACATGCGAGATTGATTTATTTCACTAATGAGTATGTTCTCAAGCTGCGCCCATTTATTGATAAATATCTCAATGTGATCCTTCTTTATAGCTGAATAATACTCCATTGTATAGAAATACCACAACTTTTTTATCCATTCCTCAGTTGATGGGCACTTGGGTTGTTTCCAAGATCTGGTGATTACAAATTGTGCTGCTATAAACATAGGTGTACATATATCACTGTGGTATGGTGCTTTCAGTGCTTCTGGGAATATGCCTAGAAGTGGAATAGCTGGAATAAATGGGATTTCCAGTCCAAACTTTTTGAGAAATCTCCAGACAGATCTCCACAAAGGCTGTACCAGTCTACACTCCCACCAGCAGTGCAGGAGAGTTCCTTTTTCCCCACAGCCTCTCCAGCATTTGTTGTCGGTTTTCTTGATCCTGGCCATTCTTTCAGGAGTGAGATGGTATCTCAGTGTGGTTTTAATTTGCATTTCTCTAATGACCAATGATGATGAGCATTTTTTCATGTATTTATTTGCCATTTGCATTTCTTCATCTGAGAATTGCATATTCATCTCAGATGCCCATTTTTGGATTGGATCTTTGAATTTCGGAGGTCTGAGTTTCTTTAATTCTTTATATGTTTTAGACAAGAGGCCCTTGTCTGAGAGAGAGTTCACTAAAATCTTTTCCCAGTTTGTGGGTTTTCTTTTCACTATGCTGGAGATTTCTTTTGACAAGCAGAAACTTTTTAATAAGAAGTGGTCCCAGTTATTGATTCTGGGAAGTATTTCCCGTGCGGTTTGAGTCCTGTTCATGAATTCTTTACCTACTCCTATGTCTCCAAGGTTTCTACCTATTTTGTCTTCCAATAGATTTAGTGTTTCTGTTTTAATATTCAGATCTTTGACCCATTTAGATTTTAATTTAGTACATGGTGATAGACATGGGTCTAGCTTTAGTTTTCGGCAAATGGAGAGCCAGTTTTTCCAGCACCATTTATTAAAGAGACTGTCGTTCTTCCAGTGAACCTGCTTGGCTCCTTTATCAAAAATAAGGTGGTTGAGTGTGTTTGTAGTTGTGGTTGTATCTTCTAATCTATTCCACTGATCTTCAGCTCTGTTTTGATTCCAATACCATGTTGATTTTACTACTGTTGCTTTGTAGTATAACTTCAAGTCAGGGATTGTGATGCCTCCTGCTTTGTCTTTGCTGCTTAGAATTGCCTTTGCGATTCTAGGTCTCTTCTGGTTCCAGGTGAAATTTAGGAGTGACTTCTCTAGATCTATAAGGTATGTTGATGGTATTTCTATTGGGATTGCATTGAATCTGTATAACAGTTTTGGGAGAATGGCCATTTTCACAATGTTTGTTCTTCCTATCCATGAGCAAGGGATGTCTTTCCATTTTCTGAGATCATCTTCAATTTCCTTTTTCAGTGTATTATAATTTTCACTGTATAAGTCTTTCACTTCTTTCGTAAGAGTAATTCCTAAATATTTCATTTTTTTGCTTGCTAATGTGAATAGTCCAGTTTCTCTTATTTCCCTCTCTGTAATTTTGTTGTTCGTGTATAGGAATGCTATTGATTTCTGAGTATTGATTTTGTATCCAGCCACATTACTGAATTTATTTATTGTATCTAAGAGTATTTCAATGGAGTTTAGGGGGTCTTCTATGTAGAGTATCATGTCATCTGCAAACAATGATAATTTAACTTCTTCTTTTCCTATCTTTACCCCTTTTATTTCTCTTTCTTGCCTAATTGCTCTGGCTAGTACTTCCAGTACTATATTAAATAGGAGTGGTGATAAAGGACATCCTTGTCTTGTACCCGATTTTAAAGTAAAGGCTTTCAATTTTTGGCCATTTAGTATGATGCTGGCTGTTGGTTTGTCATAAATGGCCTTTATTATATTGAGGTAAAGACCATTTATTCCAATTTTCTGTAAAGTTCTTATCATGAATAAGTGTTGGACCTTATCGAAGGCTTTTTCTGCATCTATAGAGATGATCATGTGATTCTTATGTTTGGCTTTATTGGTATGGTGGATTACATTTATTGATTTGCGTATGTTGAACCATCCTTGCATTCCTGGGATGAATCCCACTTGGTCATGGTGTATAATCTTCTTGATGATTTGCTGGATCCTATTTGCCAATATTTTATTGAGGATTTTTGCATCTGTGTTCATTAGGGAGATCGGTCTATAGTTCTCTTTTATAGGGTCTTTCT
Organism: Cavia porcellus; assembly: GCF_034190915.1. Classification (NCBI taxonomy): domain Eukaryota; kingdom Metazoa; phylum Chordata; class Mammalia; order Rodentia; family Caviidae; genus Cavia; species Cavia porcellus. The sequence continues at coordinate 69,744,314 of NW_026947501.1, read as the reverse complement.
CAGGTTTTGGTACTAGAGTAATATTTGCTTCCAGGAATGACTTAGGAAGGATTGCTTCCCTTTCAATTTCATTGAATAGTTTGAGGAGTGTCGGCATTAGGTCTTCTTTATATTTCTTGTAGAATTCTGCAGTGAATCCATCTGGGCCTGGGCTCTTCTTGGTGGGCAAGGACCCAATTACATTCTCAATTTCATTAGCAGAGATTGGGTTATTCAACAGTTTTATATCCTCTTGATCTAGCTTTGGTACTTCATATGCTTCTAAGAATCTGTCTATTTCTTCTGTGTTATCAAACTTTTGAGAGTAGAGGTTTTCGAAATAGGTGTTGATGATCCTCTGTATTTCTATTGGGTCTGTAGTGATTTCTCCTTTTTCATTTCTTATTGCATGAATTTGAGCTTTTTCTTTCCTTTTTTTAAATAAGGTTGGCTAGGGGCTTATCGATTTTATTTATTCTTTCAAAGAACCAACTCTTTGATTCGTTGATTCTTTGGATTGTTTTCTTAGTCTCTATTGCATTGATTTCTGCTCTGATTTTTATAATTTCCTCTCTTCTTTTGGCTTTGGGCTTGACTTGCTCTTCTTTTTCTAGCTGTTTGAGGTGTAGCATCAAGTTATTTATTTGTATTCGTTCTGTTTTCCTGATGTGGGAACTCAGTGCAATAAATTTTCCTCTCAGAACGGCTTTCATTGCATCCCACAGATTCCGGTAAGTTGTATCTGCATTTTCATTTTCTTTTAGGTATTGTTTAATTTCTTCTTTAATTTCTTCTGTGACCCACTGATTACTCAAGAGTGTGTTATTTAGTTTCCATGTGTTTGCGGAATTTTTGCAGTATCCTTTGTCATTAATTTCTAATTTCAGAGCGCTATGATCCGATAATATGCAAGGGATGATTTCAACTCTTTTGCATTTGCTTAAATATGTTCTGTGAGCTAATATATGGTCTATTTTAGAAAATGATCCATGTACTGCTGAGAAGAATGTGTATTCTGATGTTGTTGGGTGGAACATTCTGTATATGTCTATCAAACCCATTTGTTCACAGGTGTGATTCAGTTCTGTTATTTCTTTGCTCATTTTCTGTCTGGTTGATCTGTCCCTTGGTGTCAGTGGTGTATTAAGGTCTCCTGTTACAATTGTGTTACTGATAATTTGAGTTTTCATTTCTGTTAATAATTGTTTTATATAACTGGGTGCTCTGGAGTTTGGTGCGTATATATTTAAGATAGTTATCTCTTCCTCTTGGAGTTTTCCCCTTACAAGTATGTAGTGACCTTCTTTGTCCTTTATGGTCATTGTTGGTTTAAAGTTCACGTTGTCTGCAAACAGAATGGCTACTCCTGCCTTTTTTTGGATTCCTGCTGCATGAAGAATTGTTTTCCATCCTTTGACTTTCAGTCTGTGAGTATCTTTCTGGGTTAGATGGGTTTCCTGTAAACAGCATATGGTTGGATTTTGTTTCTTGATCCATTCTGCTAGTCTGTTTCTTTTGATTGGTGCATTGAGACCATTTACATTAATGGTTATTACTGTTAAATGCTGGTTAATTGTAGGAATGTTATCTCTCTGCTGTTGCATCTTTATCTTTCGGTTCTGTTTAATTATTTGCTTTGCTTAGTGGTTTTTTCCTTTGTGTATCTAAACTGTCTTTCAATATTTTTTGCAGGGTTGGTTTGGTGTTCATGAAGTTCTTCAGCTGTTCTTTGTCATGGAAGTATCGTATTGCACCATCTATTTTGAATGATAGTTTTGCAGGATATATCAGTCTTGGTTGGAAATCATTTTGCTTTAGGATCTGGAATACTTCACTCCATGCTCTTCTTGACTTTATCGTTTGTGCTGAGAAGTCTGCTGTGATTCTGATAGGTTTTCCTTTATAAGTGATTTGTCTTTTCTCTCTGACAGCTTTTAATAATCTATTCTTGTGTTGGATTTCTGGGATGGTGATTATTATATGTCTGGGTGTAGTTTTATTTTGGTTATGACTGTTTGGAGTTCTATATGCTTCACTGATCCTGATGTCAGTTTCTGATCTCATGCTTGGGAAATTTTCAGCTATTACTTCTCTAAATATCCTCCTGACATCCTTCATGTTGTCTCCCTCTCTTTCATTAATCCCTATCATTCTTATGTTATTCTTCTTTGCATCGTCTTGCAGTTGTTGAATTGTTGTTTCCTGGTTCCTTGTTATTTTCAAAAGATCTTTCCTTTCCTGTTCACTAGCTGCAATCCTGTCTTCAAGGTCTGAAATTCTATCTTCACTTTCATTAAGGTGGTTTTTACAACTTTCAGTGGAGTTTTTTATTTCCTGTATATCTCTGTGCATCTGCATTATGTATTCTGTTTGTTTCTTATATTGCTCGTCTAGGGATTCTATCTTTTTGTTTAGTTCCTCCAATTTTTTATCTGTGTTTTCTTTAGATATATTTAGAATCTCTTTCATTTCTTTTATCATTTCTTCTTTTATCTGGGAGATTATTTCGAGTTTGAATTTCTTTAAAGCTTCCTGGAGTTGCTTGTCAATTTCAGTGGCTATTGTGTCCGATATATGAGGTGGATGGGATATATTTTCTTCTATATACATCGCTCCTAGGGTTTCTTGAGATGGGCTGGAGGTTTGAGGTTGTAATTTGGTCTTTTGTTTTGTCATTTTCCTATATTTCTGTGTTTCAAGTGTTATTTGAAAGCTTCCTCAGGATCTGTTGAAAATCCCCTTCTATGTTTGGAGCTACTGAGACTCTGGCGCCGCGCTACCCCAAGCCATTAGGCCTACAGAACCAGTGGCCCTCCTCTGCCTGCTCAGAACTCCGCAGTTCCAGACAAGCTGGGCCTCAGGGACACTGTGCGCCCACCTGCCCCTTGGAAGCTCCACAGTTCTTCAATCGCAGCTGGGTTAGGGTACTCACCACAGGCTGCAGTGCTTCAGGAACCTGTGGACCCTCCCTGGTTGCAGAGATATCCACAGTCCTCCAGACACATGGAGAGGCCGATGCAGGCACCCCAAATCTGCCCAGCTCCTCCTCTGCAGACCAATGGCCAGGCGTGGCAGCTAAACAGGCTGGGCTAGGCTGGTAGTGTGGGCCAGCCCACCTATCGGGAGCTCAGCAGGTCTCCAAATGAAGCCGGAATGGGGAGGCTGATGTGGAAGCCTCAAACCCACCTCTCCCCTTCACTGCACCTGGAAGCCTGAGGGAACTCCAGCAGTCTGGGCGCAGATATCCAGAGTCCTCCAGACACGCAGAGAGGCTGGTGAGGGCACCCCAGATCTGCCCAGCTCCTCCTCTGCAGGCCTATGGCCAGGCGTGGCAGCTAAACAGGCTGGGCTAGGCTGGTAGTGTGGGCCAGCCCACCTATGGGGAGCTCAGCAGGTCTCCAAGTGAAGCCGGGAATGGGGAGGCTGATGTGGAAGCCTCAAACCCACCTCTCTCCTTCACTGCACCTGGAAGCCTGAGGGAACTCCAGCAGTCTGGGCGCAGATATCCAGAGTCCTCCAGACACGCAGAGAGGCCGGTGAGGGCACCCCAGATCTGCCCAGCTCCTCCTCTGCAGGCCTATGGCCAGGCGCGGCAGCTAAACAGGCTGGGCTAGGCTGGTAGTGTGGGCCAGCCCACCTGTGGGGAGCTCAGCAGGTCTCCAAGTGAAGCCGGGAATGGGGAGGCTGATGTGGAAGCCTCAAACCCACCTCTCTCCTTCACTGCACCTGGAAGCCTGAGGGAACTCCAGCAGTCTGGGCGCAGATATCCAGAGTCCTCCAGACACGCAGAGAGGCCGGTGAGGGCACCCCAGATCTGCCCAGCTCCTCCTCTGCAGGCCTATGGCCAGGCGCGGCAGCTAAACAGGCTGGGCTAGGCTGGTAGTGTGGGCCAGCCCACCTATGGGGAGCTCAGCAGGTCTCCAAGTGAAGCCAGGAATGGGGAGGCTGATGTGGAAGCCTCAAACCCACCTCTCTCCTTCACTGCACCTGGAAGCCTGAGGGAACTCCAGCAGTCTGGGCACAGATATCCAGAGTCCTCCAGACACGCAGAGAGGCCAGTGAGGGCACCCCAGATCTGCCCAGCTCCTCCTCTGCAGACCTATGGCCAGGCGCGGCCTACGGTTACTTTGTAGTATAACTTCAAGTCAGGGATTGTGATACCTCCTCCCTTGCCTTTGCTGCTTAGAACTGTCCTTGCTATTCTAGGTCTCTTCTCACTCCAAATGAATTTTAGGGGTGATTTCTCAAGTTCTATGAGGTATAGTATTTTTATTGTGATTGCATTGAATCTGTATAAAAGTTTTGGGAGAATGGCCATTTTCACAATATTTATTCTTCCTATCCATGAGCAAGGGATGTCTTTCCATTTTCTGAGATCATCTTCAATTTCATTTTTCAGTGTATTATAATTTTCCCTGTATAGGTCTTTCACTTCTTTCATGAGAGTAATTCCTAAATATTTCTTTTTTTTTTTTTGGTTGCTAGTGTGAAGGGTGTGTCTTCTCTTATTTCTCTGTGACTGTTGTTAGCATATAGGAATGCTATTGATTTTTGAGTATTGATTTTATATCCAGCTACATTACTGAATTTATTTATTGTATCTAGGAGTCTTTCAATGGAGTTTTGGGGATCTTCTATATAAAGTATCATGTCATCTGCAAATAATGATAGCTTAACTTCTTTTTCTATCTTTACACATTTTATTTCTCTCTTTTGTTTAATTGCTCTGGCTAGTATTTCCAGTACTATATTAAATAGGAGCAGTGATAAGGGACATCCTTGTCTTGTGCTTGATTTTAGAGTAAAGGCCTTCAATTTTTGGCTATTTAGTATGATATTGGCTGTTGGTTTGTCATAGATGGCCTTTATTATATTGAGGTAAAGACCATCTATTCCAATTTTCTGCAAGGTTCTTATCATAAATGAATGTTGGACCTTATCAAAATCTTTTTCTGCATCTATAGAAATGATCATGTGATTCTTAGTTTTGGCTCTATTGATATGATGTACTACATTTATTGATTTACGTATATTGAACCATCCCTGCATGCCTGGGATGACTCCCACTTGGTCATGATGTATGATCTTCTTGATGATTTGCTGCATCCTATTTGCCAATATTTTATTGAGAATTTTTGCATCTGTGTTCATTAGGGAGATTGGTCTGTAGTTCTCTTTTTCAGTTGGGTCCTTCTCAGGTTTTGATACTAGAGTAATATTTGCTTCTAGGAATGATTTAGAAAGGATTGGTTTCCTTTCAATTTCATTGAAGAGTTTGAGGTGTGTTGGCATTAGATCTCCTTTGTATTTCTTGTAGAATTCTGCAGTGAATCCGTCTGGGCCTGGACTCTTTTTTGTAGGTAAAGATTTAATTACGTTTTTGATTTCATTAATAGAAATTGGGTTATTCAGCAGTTTTACATCTTCATGATCTAGCTTTGGTACTTCATATACTTCTAGGAATCTGTCTATTTCCTCTGTGTTATCAAACCTTTGAGAGTAGAGGTTTTCAAAATAGGTGTTGATGATCTTTGTATTTCTGTAGGGTCTGTAGTGATTTCTCCTCTTTCATTCCTTATTGCATGAATTTGAGCTTTTTCTTCCCTTTTTAAAATAAGGTTGGCTAGGGGCTCCCCAATTTTATTTATTCTTTCAAAGAACCAACTCTTTGATTCAGTGATTTTTTGGATTGTTTTTTTTTTTTAGTCTCTATTGCATTGATTTCTGCTCTGATTTTTATAATTTCTTCTCTTCTTTTGGCTTTGGGCTTGACTTGCTCTTCTTTTTCTAGATGTTTGAGGTGTAACATTAGGTTATTTATTTGTATTCATTCTGTTGTCCTGATGTGTGAACTCAGTGCAATAAATTTTCCTCTGAGGACAGCTTTCATTGCATCACACAGATTCCGGTAAGTTATATTTGTGTGTTCATTTGCTTGTAGGTACTGTTTAATTTCTTCTTTAATTTCCTCTGTAACCCACTGATTACTCGAGTGTGTTATTCAGTTTCCATGTATTAGTGGGAATTTTGCAGTATCTTTTATCATTAATTTCTAATTTCATAGCGCTATGGTCCGATAGCATGCAAGGGGTAATTTCAACCCTTTTGCATTTATTTAAATATGTTTTGTGAATTAATATATGGTCTATTTTAGAGAATGACCCATGTACTGCTTAGAAGAATGTGTATTGTGTTGGTGTTGGATGAATACTCTGTATATGTCTATTAAGTCCATTTGTTCACAGGTGCGATTCAGTTCTTTTATTTCTTTGCTGATTTTCTGTCTGGTTGATCTGTCCACTGGTGTCAATGGTGTGTTAAGATCTCCTGTTAGAATTGTGTTACTGCTAACTTAGTTTTTCACTTCTGTTAGTACTTGTTTTATATAATTGGGTGTTCTGGTATTTGGTGCATATATATTTAAGATAGTTATCTCTTCGTCTTGGAGTTTTCTCCTAACCAGTATGTAGTGACCTTCTTTATCCCTTCTGATCATTATTGGCTTGAAGTTCACATTGTCTTCAAACAGAATAGCCACCCCCATTTTTTTGGGTTCCTGTTGCATGAAGTATTGTTTTCCATCCTTTGACTTTCAGTCTGTGAGTATCCTTTTGGGTTAGATGGGTTTCTTGTAGACAACATATGTTTGGATTTTGTTTCTTGATCCATTCTGCCAATCTGTTTATTTTTTTGGTGCACTGAGGCCATTTATATTAATAGTTATAACTGTTATATATTGGTTTATTGTTGACATGTTATCTTTCTGCTGTTGCATCTTTATCTTTCTGTTCTGTTTAATTGTCTGCTTTGTTTAGTGGTTTTTTCCTAAATGTATCTAGGCTGTCTTTCAGTATTCTTTGCAGGGTTGGCTTGGTGATCATGTAGTTTTTGAGCTGTTTTTTGTCATGGAAGTATCTTATTTCTCCATTGATTTAGAAAGACAGTTTTCCAGGATACGTCAGTCTAGGTTGGAAATCATTTTTCTTTAGGATCTGAAATACTTCACTCCATGCTCTTCTTGACTTTATTGTTTGTGCTGGGAAGTCTTCTGTGATTCTGATAGGGTTTCCTTTATAGGTGATCTGTCTTTTCTTTCTGACAGCTTTTAATATTCTATTTTTTGTTCAATTTTGGGATGGCCCTTATTATGTGTTTGGATGTAGTTTTATTTTGGTTATGGCTATTTGGAGTTCTATATGCTTCATTGATCTTGATATCAGTTTCCAATCTCATGTTTGGGAAATTTTCAGCTATTACTTCTCTAAATATCCTCTTGACATCCTTTATGCTGTCCCTTTCTTTTTCATTTATCCCTATCAACCTTATGTTGTTCCTCTTTGTGTCATTTTGCAGGTGTTGAATTGTTATTTCCTAATTTCTTGTTATTTTCAAAAGATCTTTCCTTTCCTGTTCACTGGCTGCAATCTTGTCTTCGAGGTCTGAAATTCTATATTCACATTCATTGAGGCAGTTTTTACAACTTTCAGTGGAGTTTTTGATTTCCTGTATATCTCTTTGCATCTGCTTTATATATTCTGTTTGTTTCTTATATTGTTCATCCAGGGATTCTATCCTTTTGTTTAGTTCCTCCAATTTTTTAACTGTGTCCTCTTTAGATATGTTCAGCATCTCCTTCATTTCTTTTATCATTTCTTCTTTTACCTGAGAGATTATTTCTAGTTTGAATTCCTTTAAGCCTTCCCAGAGTTGCTTCTTTATTTCAGTTACTATTGTTTCAGATATTTCAGGTATGTGGCATATATTTTCTTCTATGCACATGGCTCCTAGGCTTTCTTGGGATGGCCTGGATGTTTGAGATTGCATTTTGGTCTTTTGTTTTGTCATTTTCCTGTATTTTTGAGCTTCAAGTGTTGTTCCAAGTGAGGGGGAGAGGTCTGCCAGGCTGGGACGGGTTCTGTGGCTTGGCTGGACTCACTGTTCCCAGCAGGAAGCCGCGGTCTGGCCCCCACGCGAGGGAGAGAGTTCTGCCAGGCTGGGAAGGGATTCCCTGTGCCCTCCTGATTCACTGATCCCAACAGGAAGCTGTGGCCTGGTCCCCAGGTGAGGGAGAGAGTTCCACCAGGTTGGGACGGGATTCCCTGCCTCTGCTGGACTCACTCACTGATCCTGACAGGAAGCCTCGGCCTGGCCCCCAGGCAAGGGAGAGAGTTCTGCCAGACTGGGGCGGGGTTCCGAGCCTCCACTGGATTTCTCTGTCTCAAAATTTAAAAAGAGACTGAGGATATGACGATATGAGGGTGGAGGCCCTGCATTCAAACCTTAGTTCCAAAAAAAAAAAAAAAGTATCTATTTATTGTGCCTATTTTAGAATGTGAATTTGGTGCTAGGGTGTATATTATTTGTAAATATATTTTATATTGAGGGGCAGGGATTTAAAAATATATGGGTAAAATGTTGAGAGACACTGATGTGAACAAGCAAGAGGCAGCAACCCAGGATTCTGCTCAGGACAACAGTGAGTGGGCTCTGGCTGGGCAGGGGGAGCTAGGAGCTTGTGCAGCTGCTTCTGCTAAGGCGAGTGAGGTCCTGGGCATGGATAGAGATTGGTGCATTTAGTGGGGAGCAGTGGAGTTGGTTCCACCTTCCATCCAGCCCCGAAGCGATGGCAGCCAGTGGGGCTGGATCAGCTGGGAGCATCACAAAAGAATGGATGGGAGGGAAGGAGGAGGAAGGAAGCTGGGGATGTGGGCTAGAAAGAGGGTGAAGGGAAGAAGGAAGGAAGGGAAGGAAGGGGAGGGGAAGGAAAACCCTGACACCTCAGCGCTTGCTCCCTGAGGGGAGCTGGTATATCAAAGGAAGCAGTGCCTTTAATAACAGCTGTACTTGTGGTTACCCTGCATTGTCTCTCACCACACCAGCAGCAAAGGCTGGCTCGATTTTTACCAACTCTGTGCATTGTCTTTGCAATGTGTATGAGATGTGATCCAAAAATACAGTGAATGTTCAAATGCGAAAAACTATTACAGTAGAAGACACATTGCCATGAATTCTTCTTAGAATAGTTCTCCTCTCACTGAACACACCCATCCCATCATTCTCGCCATTTTCTGCAGCAGTTCTGGGAGTCCTCATTCACAAATGTGTTATTTGCACTGTTATGGTGTAGCAGAAGATTCAGCCCCCACCCCAGCGAGTACACTTCAGTTTCTTAGTTGCCCAGGTAACAGTTCCTGTTGCAGTTCTGGTTGCTTCTGTTTCCTAGAGATGGCTGGTCAGGCGATGCATATTGTAAGACCCAACCCCCAATTGACAAGCCATCCTGCCTCTATACTTCCTGCCTGCTTATTCCTAGACATCCATGAATATATAGGATAGCTAGATAGATAGATAGAGTCCTATACATAAGCCCTATTCTACCAGCAATCAGGGCCTGATATTTCGGGAATGATCCTAATCAGTGCCTATTAATATACATAAATCTGCCTCCAAATCCTGTGTGTCATTTCAGTGTTCCTGCTTGAGCCATTTCAGTGGCTGACTCTATGTCCTGGATTGATCAAAACATTTACTGTTCATGGTCATTTTGGCTTTGGGGAAGAGCCAGAAGTTATCCATGCTAGATTCTGGTAGTAAGGTGGATGAGGACACACTGCAACGTTTTTAATGGACAGAAATAGTCACAGTGCTTTGAGTGAGTATTTTGAAGAAGGTTAATGGTAATGTGTCCTTATTGTAATTTTTGTTTTAAATATAAACATTCACTGTAGTTTTGCATCACATCTCGTAGGCAGGTGGCATACACAAAATTGGCTTTGGGGGACTTTGGAGGGCACCTCCAAAAGGCAGGAGGACACCTTCTGAGCAGGTATGATGGGGCATGCAGAGAGGACAGGGAGGCCTGTGAGAGAAGCGTGCTTGATGTAATCACATGGGGAGACATCAGGTGTTACATGTATGCCCCACGCTGCAGGCTCAGCTGCCAGCACAAAGTGTGTGCAAGTGGCTGTGCTGGGGACCAGCCCAGGGCTCCAGGTGACACATGGCAGTGAAGCTTCTACGGCATAATCATCTGTAATTCTCCTCAGGTGTGCGACAGAGCTGGTATTTGCTGGGAAGCATTGGTTGCTGCCCATAGCATTGTCATCCTGCCAAAGCATGGCTCAAAACCATTTTCTCCAGCCAGGTGCGCAATCCGCCTGGCGCCCTCTCACTTCACCTCTCTGAACCAATACACAGAAGGTCCACAACCTTGCTGCAGCCCAGGCCGCACACAGCACTCACACTAGCACTGTGAGAGGCTTCTGGGGCCTTCAAACTTGGCTTTGCTTTTCTTTCATTTCTTCCTGTCTTTAGAACATTTGGCGTCTGCACCATGCCAGCTCCCTGCTACAAATCGAAGAGCACAGAACACGTCTTTGAGTCCCTGTTCAATGCCCGCCCTCATGTGCCTTCTCTACCCCACCTAATCACACTGGTCAATGTCGCCTCTCCATGATTTTCCCTGTGCTTTTGCAAACACACATCCACATGTCTTGGAACTTGAGTTTGTTTTTAAATAATGAGATCGTATCTAGGATTCAGTCTTTAAAAAATTACATTTGCCCTTAGCTATGTTAGGCAAATTACATATGCCCTTACCTAAGGACATCTTAGCAAGTCAGCACACACAGGTCTATCTATGAGACAGACTCTCAGTCCCTTAGGCTGTGTATTAGTCCATTTTCTGTGGCTCTAACACAATACCTGAGGCTGTATACACACAAAGAAAAGAAGTTTATTTGGCTTATAGTTTTGGGGGCTTAAAGTCTAGAATTGAGTGACGTGGTCTGTTCCACACCTGGAGAGGGGCCCTGGCTGTGTCACGCAGGGCAAGGGGTTCCTGGAAGGAGCACATTCTGGAGGGGGAGGCCATGTGGCAGGACAGGAAGGCAGAGAGGGGTGCAGGGGACAGCCTTGTTCTTGGACCTCAGTTGACACTTGTGGGAGCTAATGCGCTGCGGGAGAGCAGGCTTAATCCCTCCTGAGGTAATGACACCAGTGACCACCCCACATCTCACAGGTTCTGCCACCTCTAACGCTGCCACTGAGGCTCCAGCCCATGCACTCTGGAAGGGCAAACCACCCCAGAACACTACCATCCCCGTTCACTCTAAATCCATTTCCCGTACAATTTATTTGGTGATAACATTTGAGCTGAAGTTTTACTTTTCCATTTCTTCATGGACTTTCATGTTTTGCTATAGAAATCTTAATGCATTTTTACATTACACGGCACACTTCCCAGTTCCTACTAGGGGTCACATAATACAGAATACATATTACTTTAAGATATTATTACATGGTGTATGTTGGACACATATTGTTTTTAATTATCATTATGACACACAGTGGTACCTTGGCTCACAAACTCAGTTCTCTCTATGATTCTGGTCGTAAACTGAACTAGATACTGAACCTAACCATTGAATTTGATTCGATTCCCATCCAACTCAGTTTACTACCAGAATGGTGGGAAAAATCAAGTTCATGAAATGAGGTATCACTGTATTATGCCCCCAAAAATTTCAAGTAAGGAACTGTGGACCTGAACTTGCAAAGTGTCGCCATGCAGGGCTGTGTCCGATGCATGCAGCGCTTTGCTGCTACCGTGAGTAGCCGATCTGCTTCTGGTGTTTCTGCTGAATTGTTTGTGTTGGTGTTAAATATGCAGCAACAAGCAGTCGCAGGTGTATCTTTAAGTATTGGCTCATTTGCTTCAATAGGTAAATCTCCAGAAATGGGATTGCTGGGACCAGGGGTATACAGATAATGTTCCAAAAAGTTGTGATTTATGGTGCTACAAACAGAATATGAGGGCATTTCTCCAAACTTTTACCTGCACTAGTCATGATCAGAGCTCATAGGTGGTACAAATCAGGCGGTGGGAAGTGGTGTTTCCCTGCTGACCAGCCGGTCACTTTCCCTGTGGCCAGCCTCTACCATGGATCCCCTGTCTGGGACCTGGGCCAGTTTTAAATCTGAGCTCCTTATCTGCAAGACACACTTACTTTTTTCTGTTATGTATGATGCTGATGTTTTCTCTAAATGTGTTTCCTTTTGACTCTGTCTCTAGTGTCTTTTGCTATATAGTTTAGAAATTGCAAACAATACATTAGTTTGATAGTCTTATTTATTTATTTATTTACTTATTTAGGTGTCGGGAATTGGACTCATGACCTCGCACTTGCCAGGAAGGCGCTTATGCTAAATCCCCAGGCCCCTGCTTGGTAGTTTCTAAGTGCTATTTTTATTATAACTTTCCAGTTTCCAGAGGTCTTCACTCTGAGATTTTGTATATTCACCTGTATTTTCTTATAATACTTATGTAATTTTTGTTTCCATTTTATGTTTCTGTCTTGCAACACTTTTGTCTGTGGCATGAGATAGCATTCTGATTTTGTTTGTCCCAAACCCGTAGCCACTTGGGTCAGCAACATTTACTGAAATTTCATCCACCCCAACAACTTGCAGTAGGGACCATCTGGTCCCACATACACGTGGGTCTTCTTAGGGGTTCTCTCTCATGTTCCACCCTCCTATTTATCTGGGGCCATGTTGGTGTAACCCCAACAGACGTGTGGCTGTTGCACTGTTAGTGTTGGTTCCCCCTCATTCTCCTGTCTTTCCAGTACTTTTGGGTAGTCCCCAGGGATTTACTTTTCTGAATGAACCTGAGACAGATCCCAGCCAGTTTTAGAAGACACATCCATTGGGGTGTAGAGAGGTGTGGCTATGGCCACACACCACTGGGGCTTACTTCCAGGCCCGTGCTGGTGAGTCACACCCAGGTGACCTGAGCTCCTTCTGAGGGGGATGGAAATGCATTAGCAAGTGTGCAGACAGGAGCTGAGTGTTAGACCATTTGCTTTCCTTACATTGAAAACATCCAAAACCAGAGAGGGGAACTTGGGCAATTTGTGAGACCCATTAGCACATTCCTGGGAAAGTATTGATAGCCAGTGATCCACACTCTGCGTCTCATCCTCTGACACGATTCTCTCCTGCATGGAGATTCACCCCCCCTCTGACTCCACTTGGAATTCACACCCTCTCCTGTACCCAGCCAGCTGTGCTCCCCCGTTAAAACCTGGTCCATGGGTTACGTTAGTTACTGACAGATGCCGGCACGCTTCTGCCCACAGGAATTTTACCACCACGCTTCTAGGGTGCTTTCTCGCTCTGTGACCCTGTCTGTTTGGCTTCTGTAATAGATTGCTGTGGGTCGGGTGGCAGAAGTGGCAGACCTTGGTTCCTCCAAGCTCTGGAGGCAGGAAGTCTAAGGTAAGGTGGTGCTGGGCTGGGTGTTCAGTGAGGTCCCTGCTGTGGTCTGTGCCCTGTGCCTGGGTCCATTCAGATCTGCTCTGAACGCCAATCGCCAGCCACACAGTGATCAAGGCGGAGTCTTCAGTGGCGATGTCTCTGCCTGTGAACGGATTTGAAGCCCTTATAATGTTGCTCCTGGTTCTGCCCAGTTGCCTTCTTTTCCTTTGTATGAGGACATGGTGTCAAGGTGCTGTGGTGAACACAGACACAGAACCTGCTGGTGCCATGTTCTAGGACTTTCCAATCCAAGACAAACTTGTGTTCTCTATAAACTGCCCCAGGTAGGGTATTTTGTTATACAGCAGGGATGGGCTAAGAATCCGTTCCAGTTTGCAGGTGCTGCTCTTCTGCTGGGTCCTGCTGGAGACAATGACTGCTGGTCCCTTCATTCCCTTAGAAGGGCAACATCCCACCACAGGGCCACTGCCATGCCTGTGCTCAAATCAGTTACTCCTAGAGACCCTTCCTCAAATATCACATCAGAGATCAGGACCACGTGAATTCAGAGGGACATGGCATTCAGTGCACATCAGGCAGAGTTGGGCCTCTCTTTGGGACATCCTGACACTCCTATCCTGATGTCACCATTCTCTGTCTGTCATCTTGCTCATACTCTTGAGGATAGAAGCCCTGCCTTGTTCACGTCTATGGCCCCAGGGCCTTTGCACTGGCTGGGCCTAGGAAAGAGATGCATGGGGGTGTTCCTGACTGACCAACTAACCACCAAATAACAGGCTGAACTTAAGAGGCCTCACAAGCAAAATGAGCTACTTCATGCTTCACTGGCGGGGACGGCATGATGCTCACAGGAGTGGACCACACTTCATCCAAAGGTGGTAGCAATGTCACTTTTTCAGATGACTGAGCCAGGCTCCTCTCCTGTGATCTTAGAATCATCCAGGTGGTTCAGGGTTGGGCCAGAGGCAGCTGAACCTTGGACTGTTTTCTGAGCATGAAGATTGTGACACTGTGCAACAGCAGGAGAAGGAGCTCCGAGCTCTGGAGGCAGAGCTCTCTTTCTCCTCTGTGCTGTGTTCTTTGCCGAGCACCGACCCTCAGTGTGGGTGGTGGGGGACGGGGCTGAACCTGCTCAGCGATGCATGTCATGGGATTGGAGGAGGAGTGGGGAGGGTGAGATCCCACACGCTCTTATTGGGGCTGCAGTTACTGATGACCTGAATCAGTTTATGACACTCCGAGTGGCAGTACCCTCCCTACAGATCCAGGAGGAAGCACCCAGAACCTCCTAGAATCACTCCCGGGTCCCTCCTCGAGGCACCAACAGTGATCTCTGTCCACTGAGAATCTTCGCTTCCCCTCTCCTGCTAGATCCTGCAAAAGCAGTCCTGGTTCATCAAATGGATGAGGGCCTGGTGGCAGCCTGACACAGCCACCTGGGACCTACCAGGCCTCTGCCGGGAAGGGGACGAGGTCCATTTGGAGGGGACAGTCAGCCTTGAGTGACCTGCCTTGGTGAGGTGGAACAGATTCCTTCCAGATCTGCCCTCTGGAAGCCACTGTGATGGGGCCAGGTCTCCCTGGGGGCCTATAGGGTGGGCACAGAGATAGCACCCCGGAGAGGAATGGATCAGGAGCTGGGCCTGGACACCCGTGGGCAGCGGTCTGCTTCCCCAGCATCCTCTGGCATCATGCTTGAATCTGGAGAGTCTCACTTGAACCCCAGCTGCATCTCAGCTGAGGACAGGGGTCACATCATGCCTGAGCCTGCAGTCAGGAGAAACGAAGGATCTGGAAGCCCACCTGAGGGGACAATGGAGCTGTGAGCGCAGCTGCCTGCCCACAGCTCTGGTGTCCCTAGCTCCCCTGAACTCACTTCTAAAAATAACTGTGCTTCCGAGGCCTCCACTTGGCCTGTGGCACTGGCTGCCCCTCCTCCCCGTGGCGTTGGCATCACCCGGAACTGTCCCTTCCCTCCCTCTTATCTTCACGGAGATCACAGCCGGCTTATCGCAGAACCACAGCAAAGGGAAAGAAACCCAATCAGACTCCATGCAAAGCCGATCCGAGCCCTCCTGGTTCCGGCAGCAGGAGGACTGGCTGCTTGCAGAACAAGCCTTGGTCTGATAAAGCATAAGGGGAGCCTGGGATGCTTTCTGTTCTACTGGACTGGCCTTCTGCCTGTGTCCTGGCCATGGGACGGGAACACTGGGCCTTGGAGAGCAGCGTGCCTTAGGTAAACAGTGAGCCCACACCACAGGCAGTCCTGAGCCCTCTGCTGAGATTTGGGAGGGATCCTCCCATCCCTACTCTTTCCAGCACTGTCCCCTGGACACACTGCCCCCCCCCCGTAAAGCCCGCCCCTACTTATACCATATCTGAGTCCCCATGGGCACCACCAGCCTCCAAGAGCCTGAGACAGCTCAGGAGTTTTGGGTTCCTCTCAATTTTTCCTGACTTCTGTGGTTCTCAAGGCCATCTGGCTGGATTTCAGTGCCAGTGGGTTATTGACGAGGCCCTGGCCACTGCACTGACACATTTCCTGTCCCCTGTCCATGCCAGGCACGTGGTTTGACTCTGTGTCTCTCAAGTTTCATTCTTTCCCAACCGTGACCTCCTCTAGTGTGACTCCATCAGGTGCTACCCTGGACACCATCGTTCAGCACTTGCATCTCTCCTGCCCCTTTCTTTGATACCTTCTGAGTCACAAGGACTGCAGGAACCCCTAATCTGACGCCATACAGCTCAGGTCTGGGCCAGGTTTAGGCTCTGTTGAGAGATGCGTGCCAGCCAAGCTGAGGCCACTTCTCAGGAGAGAATCCAAGGGTGAGCAGGTTCCAGGTGTCACCTGGTTGAACACTTTCTGGTCACCTTTCATGGCATGAGCAGCTGGGGGACTGACTGTCCAGCTAGGTGCCAGAGCTGGACTTTGAGCCCAGGCAGATTTCCCTGTGGCATCCCTCACTGAGCCTCATCAAGCCTTTTCTTTGGGAAAGCCCTGTCATGGCACCACTTCTGCCAGGGCACAGGGCAGCAGGACCACTGCTCTCTGCACTGCTGTGCAGGAGGAACCCTCTCCGAATAACTGCGTTGAGAAGCCAGGTCTGCCCAGGAGCACTAGATAGGTCTGCCTAGGATAGACCGCATCCAGCTGAGCTGAAATCAGGGCCAGCACCAGCAGAAACAGGAGGGGAAGGGCTGGAATACTCACTGTGGCTTCCACAATAGCATCCGGGGAAGCACACAGCTGACCTCTCCTCACGGAACCCCCTAGGCCACAGCAGGTGGCTGTGACAGCTACGACCGCAGGTTGGGAGCTTACAATGGACCCACATTTCTTACCATCTGCAACCTGGGAAGGCCACGGTCAAGGTTCCAGTGTCAATCAACCCCTGGGGAAGCTGAGCTGTCTGGAACTGTCTCACTGTGTCCTACTGGGCAGCTCTCCTTCTCCGGGGGTGCCACGTTTCAGGGTCGGGGCTCTAATGCAAACCCAAGCCTCTATCGGCAGTGGGGAAGTTACCCTGGCCTCTACTGGCCCCCTCCTCATTTTCATCTTCATCCAAATCCAGTGGAGGAAAGTTAGCAATGCTATAGACAGAACCATGCCCTCCACCATCTACTGCACACCCCAAACCTCTGAATGTGCCCTTGTTTGGAAACAGAGCCACCGGATGTCTTAGTCACTTTCTCATCACTGGAACATCAAACTCGACCCTCATAATTTAAGGAGAGGTTTATTTGGGCTCAAGGTTTTTAGAAGTTTCTGTGCATGGTGGGCTAGCTCCAAGACAGGAAGGGTGTGGTGGAAGGGCCTGGTGGAGGGGAGCTGCTCCCATCGTAGTGGCCAGAAATTGGAAAGACAGGGAGGAGCCAGGGAGGGAAATAAACCCTTCCAGGTCCACCTACCTCCAGTGACCTGCCTTCCCCAACCAGGGTCCATCTCCTCCTAACAGTTTCTCTATGGGTTTCCCATGATCTAACCCACTTCCAAAAGCCCTGCCTAGGAGCGCATGAGGCCGCTGGGGGACCTCCAGATAGAAACATAACATGGCAGGTGCTATTAAGATGAGGTTGTACTAGAACAGCCCCTAACCTGATCTGACTGGTGACCTTGGAACAAAGACCTGCACTCAGGGACAGCATGATGTGAAGACTGGATTTGTGCTGCCGTGTGCCAAGAAGCCACAGGAAGGGAGAATAAGGGTCTGGGACAGGTTCTTCCTTGAGCCTTGAGAGGGAGCAGGGCCTTGCTGACCCCTAACCTGGGATTTCAGACTGCAAGAAGGTACACAGTGCTGCTGCTTCAGCCTTCAGCTTGTGGGACTGTGCCATGGTAGCTCTAGGGAACACGGGATGGCTGCTGGGGCCACAGGGCCTCCCATTCTGGGTCTGTACTCAGCTGGAAATTCCCTTCTCACCAGCATCTCAGCCTTCCCAGTGTCACCCAGGGTAGCTTTAACCCACTTCTACACCTTGCCCCCAAACTCATGGGACCCCACTAGACTGAAAGTGCTCACCATTGGCTCCTGAGACCTGGTAGAAACACTTCTGCCCCCTCGTCTGGGGCTCCCTGCTTCCCCTTTGCTGTTCCACTCCCTAGATCTGATACACTGTCAACAACACACGCTCAGTTTTAAAATTTCCCAGTCTCTTCCTGTTGGCATGCCGGGGAGCAGCCTAGAAAACGTTTTGACAAGGGAGGAAGGCTGTTGATGCTGCTGGCCACAGTCGTTCTGGGGCACCGTCATTAAATTCCTCACATGTACTGCCAGCAGATGCAGGGGCATGCTAAACTAGAGCCCAATTAACGAGCATCTTGAAATGTAGTGCATTAATGGGAAATGTGGGGGTGCGGCAAGGCCAACAGACCTGGAGCCAGTTGTCAATGGAAATGTGGCTTGTTGCAGTTCGGAAACAGAAGCTGTCCAGATCCAGGTCAGCTTGTGCCCCCCACCCCGCGGTGTCACCCAGGCAAGACTGTGGGGAGAGACTGGGCTCCTGTGAGGCTCCCTGGACCCCCACAGCTCAGGATCCAACAAGGGCGAGCCTTGCCCTGGAAGCCCTCCTTCCCCACTTGCTCAGTCTCCTCATGCCTCCTGCTCTCCCGGGCCCAGAAGGGGTCCTGCTGGGCCGCACCCACCTGCTCAGGCTTCCCATCTTGCCTCAGGCCTGGAGTAGGCCTCAGAGTGGCCTGAGAGCTATAAAAGTGTCAGGGCTCTGCCAGCAAGATAGTTGGAGGGAGCTGGGGTGGTCCTGGGTGGAACCCACTGATGCTCAGCGGGTGATGGGCAGGCATACTGGGAACCATCACCCCAGAGCACGGGGTCCTTGGCAACAGAGGTTGTGCAGGCCGTCACAGGCTCAATGCCGGCTGGTGGCAGGTCTGCCACAGCAAGGCAGGGACCACTTCCATAATAGGGAGGGGATGGAATAAGACCCAGTGTGGCCTCCATCATGGAGCTTTGAACTGGAGACACAGGGCCTGATGTCAAGCTTCCCTTGTGGCACTGATCGCCCTCTCTGCTGTCTTTGATGCAGTTTAGCACTTTGAGAGGAAAAGACCCAGAGCCCACCTGTGCCCACGGTCCCTGCTGTCTCCATCAGTGTCTTCCACCAGCACCCTCTCCTCCGAGATAGCAGTGCTCTCCTCCGAGTTTGGGCTTGGCCATGTGACTTGCTGTGTCCACTGGGATGTGGCCAGTGACACGATATGGCTGTCCCTGTGTTATGGTTGACACACTGCATCAACTTGAGGAGTTTAGAAGTTTAACTAAGAGACTCAGCAGGGAGCCAGGGTTCTCACTTTGTAAACACTCTCAGCCTGTGCAAAAGAGGGCAAAGAGATTTTGTGTGTGCTACATCTGCTCTGGGGGGAAGGGGTGGCCTGCATACAGTACAAGGGACGAAAAGAGGCCTGCTCTGCACCCTCTTTTGCTGGCTGATCCCTTGAACTGTGGCCCCAGTGCCACGGCACCCTGCCTTGGAGCCAGCTGATTATGCACTGAAACTTCTACAGTGAGCTAAATAAACCTTTTCTTCCTTCATTTTGGGTGTTAGGTATTTTGTCCCAGCAACAAGAGAAAAGTAACCAAGACACCCTGCTCTTGTTTTTGTGGGGTGGTGACAAGGCCAGCAAGGTAAGTCCCCCAGAGCCTGAGTGGGAGGTGCAGGGCTGAGCCTCCTGAGCCAGCCAAGACCATTGTGCACCAGTGACAGCTGACCCTCAGGTCTACCAGTGAGTCCAGCCTGCACATGCGAAGCTGCCTCCCAAACCAAGATGACCTTCACACTGGCAGCAAAGCCAGCCGGGCCCAGCCAGAGCCCTTCACTCCACAACCTGGAGATGATGGGCTGCTGCTTGTGTCCATCCTAAATCCGGACATCCACCTGAAAGCTAAGCAGGAACCTAAGCAGACATCAGAGCCGGGAGGGCTGTGAGGATGTGGGGACTTCCTGTAACTGGCAAGTCTGAGCCTGATGATAAAACAGTGCGTTTATGAGGTGTGACCAAAGGGACAGGGAATGTTTAAGCTAAGAAAAACTGTATTGCAACAAAGTATGCAGAGCCATGAGTCCCCTTCAAAGTCCTCATCTTTGCCTTGAATGCACTCATCCTGTTGTTCTGGCCACTTTCCGCAGCAGTTCTGGAGTCCTCTTCCCTGCGTGTCTTTAGCTGCTCTGTTCTGGGTGCCTGGGTGTCCTCAGTCTATTTAAAAAATCTTCCCTTTCATGACCATTTTAACCCTGAGGAAGAGGCGGAAGTCGCGCGGTGCCGTGGACAAGGCAGATAAGGACACAGCCTGCCTTTGTCTGTTGGCGGTTGGCAGCAGCGCTCACTGTGTTTTTGCTCACACCCTATAGAGACACCCAGGAAAGAACACCTCCAGAACTGCTCCAGAAAGGGTCAGGGACAACGGGATGAGTGTCGGAACTGAGGGGAGGACTCTGAGGGGGCTCTAGGCCAATGTGACTCTTACTATAAAACATATTTTATAAAATTTAAACATTCACTGTATATTTTGATCATGCCTCACATTTAATGTTGTATTTCCCTGGCAGCAAGGCTCACTAGCCCGGGACCCAGTTAGGGACAGCAATGGGACCACTCCGCATTCCACTCCACGGAGAGCACCCAACAAGCATGACCAGAGATGCATATAACTAGATTCTTGCCAAGGAACCTAAAAGTTGTCATGTTCCTTGTGCAGTCACCAGCTTGAAGATATCAGCTGTGAGTTTTCACCTGACCTCTGGCCCAGGCGCTTCCGTGAGCTGAGAGGTCCCGGGGAACCCCTGGCTGGCTCTGGAGAAAACACCTGGCTGTGTTTCACCTGCAGGGGAAAGTCTGAAAATGAGAGCTGGAGCTGTCAGCAGAAAGAGCAGGAATGGCCTTCAGGATGCCTTCCTGGTCCACCGAGAAGACCCTGCCCTGCCACAGCTGGAGAGCTTTCACCCTGAGCGCCACCCAGGACCTGAGCCAGACCCAGGGGAGCCTGTTGGGGCCTGGGCCACCCCGCCCTCTGTTTGCTTCTGATCCTTTCCTCCCACACTGGTGTTTTGGAATCTGGGTCCCAGGTGCCCGGCACTTTGGGATGGAACCATATTTGGAGATAAAGTATTTAATTAAAGGATTAATAGGAGGTCACAAGGGCAGTCCTGGTGCCATCTGCCTGGTGTCCTTAGAAGAAGAGGGGATGAGATCACAGACTGTGGAGAGGGACCCGTGTGAGGATACAGGGAAGATGACCTCCGCTGGCTCCTAAATGTTAGGGTGCCAGAAATGAACATTTGTGCGGTAAAACCCATCTCCAGGCTCTGGGACTCTGCTATGGGGGCCCTGGCAGGTGACACACCTGGTTTCGGATGGGAATGATCTGCTCATGCTGGCTCATTTTTCCATCCATCCGCTCCAGCGATTGCTCTAAACCCCAGTGGACATTTATTCTTCTGTGGCTCCCCAGTCCTCAGAGTAGACCCCAAACCACTGGACCCCGGAATCTAACACAAAAACTGGAGCGGTAGCTCACTGAGGTAGGACAGGGCTGCCTGGGACACCACCAAGACGGCACCTCACTGCCCCAGATGGGTTCCTAGGAGGACCCATGTCACTCTCATGGGAGAGCAGTGGAGACTCAGTATCTCAGGCCCACTCAGACCTCCATGCCCAGGAGACCTGGAAGTGGGGACCACTTCCCCATCTGGACACTGAGCATCAGTGAGTGATTCTGAGTCACAGGTTCCCACACCTGTCCCCTTGTGCCCTGATGTCCCCAGGAAGTGAACAGCAATGACTGCAGAGGACAAACCTTCAAAGGAGCTCAACTCAGCTTACTGGGGTGGGTTGCACCCTGGAACTGGGCTGATGCCACCTACCAGGATGGGAACAGAGGAGGGCTTTGCTTGCCAGCCCTGGTGTCCTGCTCACCAGGCCCTATGCTGCCCAGCACCCCACACTTTCCACTGCAGCTTCCCCAAGGGGTCCCCACGGGCTTACCATGCTCGTCCAGCAGGATGTTGTCTGGCTTGATGTCTCTAGAAGAGAAAACAGAGAAGCAGGCGATATTGATTCCTGGAGTCAGTCAAGGGCACCCTGCTGCCCGCCCCCATGAGGTCTCAGACCAGGCAAGACAGTCATCCCAGTAATAGAGCCGCTTTTAGTGAGAAAGATTCCCACTTCTTTTCTGGCCTGGAACTGCAAACAGATTGTCTGAAGGTGGTTTTTCTAAATATTTTGAGTGTTTGACATCTCTCTTGCAAGTATCCAAGAACTGTTTTATTCTGTTCCAGTAGGGACTGAATGGCCAGTATGCTCTGTGTCAGTCGGCTGGGGCACCTTTCTGCCCTGAAGATGCCCAGTGTCCCCGGGAGGGACAGGGACTCAGAGGCCGGCGCTTGGCAGCCCACCGGCCACATCCACACCCACGCCTGGTGTGTGTGTGTGGTCTGTGAGCTGAGATTGCTCTCATACCTTTAAAAGGGTTATAAAAACAAAGTCACGTGCAAACAAACAAAAACCAAAAGGGACACACAGCAGGGGCTGACGTAGCCGTGGAGCCCCGAAGGCTTTGCTCTCCGCCCTTTGTGGAGAGCATTTTGATCGCTTTACACGATGATCTATTTGGCGACATCAGAGCCCCAGGTCACCACTGGAGCAATGGACCTCCCCACTCCATGTAGTACTTAAAAATTATTTTTCTAACACTAGGGATTAAACTCAGGTCTTTTGTACTGAGCTATATCACCAACTCTTGCTTCTTATATTTTATTTTGAGACAGGGTCTCATTAAATTGCTAAATTTCTCTGGCTGGACTTGAATTTATGATCTGCCTGCCTCAGCTTCCTGGAGTGCTGAGATTAGAAGTGTTTGCCACTGTGCCCAGCTTTCCCAGTGGCACTTTTAAAGGTGCCCATCTGCACCAGGCACAGTGACGGCCACTGTGAAGGATGATGGGGTGCAGGCCAGCATGGAGATGGAAGGGGACACAGGGAAGCTCACCCTGACCCTGGCTCGCTGCCGATGCGCGCGCACTTGCCGAAGCCCTGTGTGGAAACACGGACTGCAGCCCGCATGCTGCACACGCTCGTTTCTAATAAACCAGCGCGACTGAGACTAATGACAGCTTTCCTGGCAATAAAGAGCAATCACCCAGAGTTTATCAAATATTCATTCTACCCGAGAACACGCTGAGGTTGTCTGTAATAAGGCCACACGCTGCCTTCCCAGGGAAGAAAGCAACATTTAGCCTACACATTTAAATTTTTAGTCTCATCATGGCTTTTCGAGCCCATGAATTTTGATGAGCATTAAGCAAATGGGCCCTTGCTGCCAAGTGCACAAAACATCTTCTGCAAACAAAGGGATGATTGCAGAGGCGGCCAGGGAGTCCCACGGGAGACACGGACTGAGAAGGGACACAATCAAAACAAGAGGCAGAAGCCCCAGGGTCAAGTGTGAGTGGCTCCAGAGCAGGCAGCTCCCAGCAGGGAGAATCAAAGGTTTGTCAAGAATAAAAGCAAAGTAGCTAGTGCGAGGCTCATCCTTGAAGGACTCACTGGGGTGGGGGGTCACCCTGAGTGGGGCATGGAGATAAGGGAGGTGGTGACTGTGGCCTCGGGAGCACAAACTGCACGATTCCTGAGAGCGTGAGCAGCACAAAGTTGGGGCACCGGAGGAGAGACCCAAGAGTGTTATCTGATGCACTGGTCCCCCTTGATCCCCATGGTAACTTGAGAACGGCTCAATTTGGAAATGGAGTCTTCGGAGATGTAATCAGTTAGGGATCAGAAGATGAAATTATCCCGGATTCAGGGCAGGTCCCCAGTCAGTGACTCAGGTCCTTTGAGGAGAAAGGGGACACAGAGTTGGACACTGGCACAGGAGAGAAGGCAGCCATGTGGAGACAGGGGCAGAGATCTGAGCAAAGCAGCTGAGGAACAGACGCTGGGGTCCCAGGGCTGATTGTCCCTGAGAACACCCCAAGGAAGCAGGGCCCTGGCCACACTCTGACTTCACACATGTGGCCCAAACTGAGAATAGATTTATGCCAAACCTCTCTCCTGCAAGCAGAACCATCCCTGTCTGGGTTTCCCTTACCAAATGGACTAAACATCAGGACAAGTGTCTTCTGTCACAGCTGTCAGCAAAGAGCATTGCCAAGTGTCCTCTGTGGTTACCACGGACCCACAGAATAAGCCCTGATCCCATAGGGTCCTTGCCGCTGAGAAGGGAGGCAGACCTGTGAGTAGATGGCAGCTCCCGAGTTAGGATGAATGCTTCAAAGACAACAAAATGGCCTGGGAAGGAGACGCAGCGGGGCCCAGCCTTCCCTGCCCGGCCAGGAGAGGCCTCTCAGAAGAGCAGCATCTGGCCGACCTCTGCAAGGCCAGAAGCAGACAGCCAAGCAGAGAAATGGCCCGAGACACACTTCCAGCCCCCGTGATCAGGCTAGGCCACACGGCACTGCTGAGGACGTGTCACGTTCTCGATGCTGCCACTCTGTAAGACTCAGCCCTGGCAGTCTGGAGGGACAGCCCTTCCTTGCTAGCTTGGAGGACCCAAACTGCCACAGGGAGTGGGCTCTGGCAGGGGCTCACGCTGCCTCCCAGTTGAGCAGGGCCTCCAGCCAGTGAACAGTGAGAAAGTGGAGACCTTAGTCCTACAGCCTCGAGGATGAGTTGTACTGAGCAAGAGGGAGCTTGGGGGAAGGGAGGGGCATGTGATTTGCAGTTTGGGGACACCCCAAGAAGTTTCCAGGAGACCTGGGCTTACACTTCTGGCTGGAGGACATCATCATGGTGGAGGTAATTAGTTATGTAGCCATGGAGGATGTCATCATGGTGAGGTAATTAGTTATGTAGCCATGGAGGATGTCACCATGGTGGAGGTAATTAGTTATGTAGCCATGGAGGATGTCACCATGGTGAGGTAATTAGTTACATAGTCATGGGGGATGTCATCATTTTGGGGTGATTAATTACATAGCCATGGAGGACATCATCATGGTGGGGTAACTAGTTACATAGTCATGGAGGATGGCATCATGGTGGGGTAATTATGTAGTCACGGAGGACGTCATCATGATGGCGTTACCTAGTTACGCCATCACAGAGGACATCATCTTGATGGGGTAATTAAGTTATGCAGCAAGAGGAAACAATTATACTCACCATGTGAATGGGTCGCTTTATCTGAACCTCATTTTCTTTACCTTAATTTTTTTTTTTTTTTTTTTTTTGAGTCACGGTCTGACTACGCACTTCAAGCCGGCCTTCAGCTCACTATGTGGTCCAGGCTGGCCTCATGGCCATGTACCTGCCTCAGCCTCCAGAGTGCTGGGATTATAGTGCAGACTGCCGTGTGGCTGGCTTCATTTTGTTTATCTGGAAAATGGGAAGAATCAGCTGCCTCATGGTGACTGTGAGCACTGGAGGCCACGGCATTGGCACAATGCTTTGCTTGGCTCCTGGTGTGTAAGGAGCATGCAGGGACTACCTTGGTTTTCTCAGAGGAGCTGTCAGCACCTGGCAGCCTTGGCCATCCAGCAGAGGGATTGGGTTGCTTTCCTAGGAGCCTCCAGGGCTAACTCTGGCAGAGGCCACGGAGGAGGGAGGCTTCTGAGTCAGCTGAGTGAGAAGAGCATTGCAGCGGCAGAGAATCTTATCAGAGCTTTTCCTTTGATGGGAGCCGGGGCTGTTTCCTCCAGCCCTATTTTCCACACTGATCATATCTCAGGCCTTCAGCGTCATCCTGTTGAAAACCAGGGCTCACGCATCTGCAAAGGGCACTGGAAGCCTGACGTGGATGGGGGAGGCTGTGGCGGTTTTCTGAGGACAGAGCCATAATTTCAGAGCTGGGCAGGCTGACACTGCAATAACGGAAAGTACAGAGGAGAGACTATAAAACCTGGCTCCAGCCCGGCTCCAAATCAAACACAGCATGAGGCTAGGCGGCCATGGGGACAGGTCTGCCTGTGTCCTTTGCGGGGCTTCTTGGTATTCCACATTGGTGATTCTGTAGCCACAAAGACACACCAAACCCCAGGAAGAAGAGCACGCAGCGTGCTCTGAGTCTGGGCTGCAGGTAAGCCAGTAACACTCACTCTGGGAGTTTCAGTGAGGAATCACGGAGCTGCTTCTTATGACAGTGACCAGTGCCAGGCACAGGGAGGCAGGGCTGCTGCTGTGGTTGGAACGGGCAGACACCTGTCAGTGCTGAGGTCCAGCCAAGAGTGTGGGCATCAGGGGAGGTGTCCAGATGCACTCACTGGGGTGCGGGGAGTGGTTCTGGGGATGCCCTTGGCTGTCTTCCGACTTGGTCAGCTAGAGCGGGGTAAGCTGATGATAGAGAAGAGTGAATGAACTTGGTTCTCAGGCTTTGGGATCCCACTATCTTGGCATGTGTCCTCCTTCCAGGAACTGCATAACGAGACGGCGGACAGCAGTGCTCCTCATCGGGCATCACTTCTTCCTCTCATCTCTCTCCTGTGTCCCATGGCGGGCAGGGACTGGGTATAGAGCACAGGCCCCCACCTGGTGCTTCAGTCTCCTGGCAGTACTGGTGACGTTCACTCCATGCTCCCTGAGTGCCACCTGAAGCACACGTGATGATGTGCGGTGGGCTACTTGGTGCTGTGTGCTGCAGTGACCTTCATCTGCCACCTCTCCTCACCCTGACACATCTTTCGTGGGCAGGCGTTTTATGGGTGGAGAAAGAGGATTCACAGAGGATCAGCAATGTGCTAGGCGCCCCTGGAGACTTGTCGGGGATCAAATGTTCACAGAGATCTGACCTCTTCCCAAGCTGCCCCCATCAGTGTTCTCTGATTGGGTGAATGGGGTGGGGCGGGTGGAGATTTAAGGTTCTCAGAACCCTAAAGTAAGCAGTCATATTTCCACAAGTGTGCTTACAAGAAATATATTCTTTTAAAAATTACCGTACATTTCCGCCTGCTTTTCATTCATTGCAGCCCCTCCATGTAAGGCTGCATTTCCTTTTTCACGTGACCCAATTGGCTTTAGAAAACACACAGCTGACTTTGTCCCTCCTCTACAGAAACGATCTTAGAGGCTTCTGGTGCAAATGAAAGTGTCCGCTGGGATGTGGGTGTCAACTTCTGAGTCTGTCAGCTAAGGACACACGCTTCCATCCTATGTGGGTGAGATGGTCCTAACTTACTGGAAGGGCTGGGAAGCGATGTCTAAAATGCGCACACACCGACTGGGCAGTTCTGACCCGTATCCAGTGTGAGCCCCTCGAAGTTGTTAGGATTTGCAGAGGGGTCCAAGAAGGCACTGGGTTCGGTGCATTCCTCCTGGGGTTAGTGAGGCCAGGGAGCCTGCCGTCCAGATTCAGTGCAGAGGTCACTCTTCCTGAGTGGCTCAGATGTCACCACCTCCCCACCCCCACCCCACCACAGCTCAGGGCTGTGTCTTCCTCCAGGCTGTCAGAACGTTAGAAGGGCACATTGCACACAAAGGGCAGCCCACGAGCTGGCCCGGTCTCCCTGATGCCAACTCCTCTAGGCAGGAGCCACTGAGGCGGCAGAGAGAGAAGGACAAAAGCCTGTGGCAGGAGAGCAGGTTTACTCCACTCCCTGCAGCCACTGCCAGGCAGCCTGCAATGATCAGGGCGCTTCTGCAGCTCTTTAACCCTTCAGCGACAATTCAAATCCATACTCTGCTACTGCCTGGGCCTCAGTTTTCTCACCTGTCAAGTGGGGATGAAAGGAAATAATGGATGTGCAGCATGCAGCTCAGTTCCTAGCACACAGTGGGTGCTCCTGAAGTGGTGGTTACTTCTCCCATCTCCCACTCCACCTTCAGTCCCCGGGGGGCTTGGAAGAGGCCGAAAGTGGTAAAAATTAGAAGCCAGCTTCATAAAGATCAGGCCCTTTTCCAGTGTTTGTGCATTTTGACTGCTCCCCAAGCCTCTTCCCATCCTGTGATCCGCTGACTCTACCTACCATTAGGAATGAGGAAAACGGAGCCTGGGAGGGTAAGGGGCTTCCTCGCTGGCACAGGGAAAAAGCCAGTAAAGCAGGATTTGAACCCAGCGCACTGGTACACAGAGGGTGCTCACTCTTCTCTGATGTCTGTGTAGGGTGTAGGTGTTAAGGGAACAACCACATGACTGACTTGTGCAAGCCCCACATACATTGCAGTTCGTGTCCCTGAGCAGACTGTCCCGCCTTCTAGAGTTCTCAATTTGGTCCCTAGCCCCTCCTGCCAGGCCTCCGCACCTGCCAGCTCTCTTCCAGGGTGCTACTTCCTCCTGGAAGCCCTGATGGATGCCCAAGTGAACCAGGTTGCACCTGCATTTTCCTATGAGCCTCACTGCCACAGCAGTGCCCACGAGGATAGCTACCCAGTGGGGCTGTCGGACTGCAGCTCATCTTTCTTGGTCAGAGCTGATGCCACTGAGTGCCCAGGACCCGTGGTCAGGTCTGCAGCTCTGCCTGGCACCATGCCCTCGGAGACCTTACTGAATCTAGACATCAGCAAAACCCAGGCCCTGCTCTGGTGCTGCCTTCCCAGGCCTGAAACTGCACCCACATGATAGCTAACTCCCACCCTGACTGGCACTCACTCTGGACCCCCAGTGCCAGCAGCAGGAGGCCCTCCGCACATTGCCCTGTGCACCCTGCCCTTTCACCCCCGAGGCCCCAGTGTCCACATTGTTCCTCCCTTTCCACAGCCATGGCCGCTGGACAGTGAGCCCTGCTGCCCTATGTCCCCTCCCTCTGCTCAGCCCAGCTTAGAACCAGAGTCCTGCACCTCCTGGGCTAGGATGCCTGTTGGGAGAGGTGTCATTTGGTGACTGTATCATTGTGGGGACACTGTGGAGTACAGTGGCCTGGAGCACACACAGTGAAGAGGACTTGTCTTGGGCTGCAGATATAATATCTAATACACTGTGTGATGCAGAGGATTTGTACAAGTAAGAAAATTTTATTCTCAACACATTCATTATAGTATTTTTTAAAAGAGCAACACAAACAAAACTAGATGAGCATCTGACTTTTATTTCATGCAGCTGAGGCATGGACGGCTGTCTGGACAGACTTGCAGTGCCCAGTGAGTTCTCAAGGTACTGGCCAGGCCTCTGGCATCCGTATATGATCAGCTACGCAACTGGGTCATAAAATCACTGAGATCTCACACTAACCAGGTTCATGATCTTGTGGGAAGCGTTACTAGCTGCCTAAGGTCACGTGTAGCTTGCAGATGGTAGGTCAGACACAGGAGATAATATCCTTATCCAAAACTTCACAGTGCGGCCTGCAACACCCCTGGGACTCCCACATGCTCAAGGGTTCCTTCCCGCAGCCTTCTCGCCTGACATCTTACTGCCTCAGTCTTTGTCTCCTTTCTGGGCTACGACACAAACCCCATGACACAGGGGCTGTCCCTTCCCCTGTGGCATCCCCAGGACCTGGACCGGTGTTGACCACTACACACTTAGCAAATAGCTCCCTGGGTCGTGGAATGAGTGACCCGCACAGCCCAATCGCCATGGCTCAGGGACATTCACTTCTGCTCTCTCCACGTGTCCTCCGGGTGGGCCACGGAGCAGCAGCCTCAGACACAGACGCCCCTCTTACTGGTGCAGTGTCCCCATCCATTGCAAGCCGGATTCTGGGGGCAGGGCAGGGACCCTCAGTGTCAGACCCTCCAGGTGGGGTTCTGTGGCTTCCTTGAACTCCAGAGCCCTGCTCTGCTAATGGGGAGCCATGAGTTGGATGTGTCCCTCAAAAGTTCATGGGCCAACAATCCCACCCTCACTTCGAGGGCCGGCAGAACTTAGAGGTGGCACCTTGGAGGGATGACAGATGTGTGACCCATGTTGCAGCAGCCCAGCTCACAATAGCTAATATTTGGAAGTGACCTACAAGTCCATCAGCAGAAGAGTGGACAAGGACAATGCAATCATGCACAATAGAGCACTACTCTGCCATGAAGAAGATACGCCTGAGGGATCTGTGGGAAAACAGATGCACCTTCAGCCCACAACGCTCAGTGAAGTGACCGAAACCTGCCAGCTTCAACACCGCACGGCTTCTCTTATAGGAGGAACTCAAAAGTAATAACTAAAGAGCAAAGCAAAAGACAGGAATAGGGAGCAGGGACCCAGGGCTTTGGCCAAAGGGAAGAAAACCAAGAGATGGGAAGAAGAGGGAAAGAGGGGGAGGGAAGGGGGTGAAAAAAGAATTAAGATGCATTGTACGCAGGCACTGATGCCAGGAGCATGATCAATATGTGCTGTGAACAGAGCCCAGTACAAACGAAAATTTAAAATAAAAAGTTAAATTAAAACAAAGAGGAGAGACTCTGTCTTAGCCTGTGACATCTGTTATGTTACAACACTAAAGGTCTCAGGAGATGCTGGCCGCTCCACACCAGACCGCCTGGCCTCCAGAACCTCGAGCGACGTAAACCTCTGTAAATGGCCCAATCCGTGGCATGCAGTTAGGGCAGCAGAAAACAGACCAAGCTGTGAAGGAAAAGGGTCACCCCGTGCCTGTGTGGGGGATGTTTTTGGAACTTGCCTCCACTGCAGCATGAGCTCACTAAGATGCAGAGCTCTGGGGACCCTGCTGCCCCTCAGCCCCTGGGAACCAGGAGGGATGGCTCTGTTTTAGCAGCCGGGTCCTGTGGCTCCCTGGAGGCCAGGCACGCTCAGTTTGACGGATGCGATGGCGCCGGGGCACAAGATTGTTGGTTACCCCTGGATTCATCACATGGGTACACGCATGTGGGCCCAGGGGTCCCTCGCAGCTGGGTCCAGATCATTGGGAGAAGAAGCACACAGGCATCCTGGCACACACCAGCTGCAGCGGACCCTGGCGGGGCGGAGGTGGCACCGAGGGAGGAGGGCTATCCTCGCCTCAGTTTTCCCAGGGGAGTGGGAGCCCTGGTGCGAAAGCAGAGTCTGCTGAAGGCGGCACAGGGAGTTGATGGTTTAGGGGTTGCTATTTTTAGCGCCCAGTGTCTCTGTCACTTGATAGAGGCTGCTGCTAAAAGGCATGAGTATCACACGAGACTCTCAGGGCCGGAGGGGACATTGACTCTCTCAGAAGCTGACCACCCCTGGTCTCTGAGCCTTTTGGAGTCTCAGTTTCTTCATCTGTGAAGTGAACCCATTCCCAAATCTGCCGGGAGGGCTGGAGTGGGAATTCCATGCAGTGATGCTGACAAAGTCAGCCCAGCCTTGCATACGCTGAAGGCCTAGTAAATACACCGGATCATGCTCAATATCCAAATAAGCAAGAGGGAGATGCTATTCATGGAGAGGCAGCAGGATGACGGTGAGCGTGGAATTCTCAGTGCTTTTTTTTTTTTAATTTTATTTAAAACAAAAAAGAGAAAAAACAAAACAAAACAAAGCGGTGTAAGGGTACAAGTAATACAGAACTACAAAAACAAAAAACAAAACAAAAAAACCCCCAAAAAACAGTAAGAAATCACCAGTTAATAGATTACACATTATCATCTTAGAGATAGTTGCTCAAGTCACAGTATCAAAGCATACAAAGTGGACATTCAAACAGTGAGACTGCAAACAGTTGTGTTCAATGATCCAACCAAAAACATTAATATGGTCAGCTATTTAACACCCCTAAACACACTTGCAGTTGTATCCTGTAGAGCACCTTTTTTCCCTCTCTTTTTTACAACACAATTTACACATTTTGGGTTTTATTACTCCTCAGGTCTTATTACTTTTTTTTTTTGGAAGAGAATAAAGTCAAATATGGCAAAACAAAGCTGTCAGTCAAAACCAAGGATAGACATAGCACATGATGTAAAAACAGAGTACAAGGTTATCAACAATGGTTACCATAATACCTCTTGCTTCCTTAAAAAGAATTGTCTATCTCATTAGGTATTATAAAGTTGAACACAACAGTAGAGAACAAGACCAATAAAACCTAAACCTTGTAAACATTACAGGACTTCCAAAGAAGATAATAGTCAAACAAGAATGGGCATCATAGTGAATCTTATTGCCTTCAAAGTAGTTGCCTATACCCTCAAACTTGATACTATCATACAGAATGGAACAGAGTCTAATCAGTCAAACAAGATAGTGTGAGTATTACAGGACTTCAATTCAAGTTAATAGGAAATCAAAAAAGTTACTATAATATACCCTGCTAATTTTTTTATTTTTCCCTTAATTAAAAAAATCATAAAAAATAATTAAATAATTTTTTAATGAATAAGGGAGAGATTGAGATAAAAGAGGACATAACAATACAGGTCAAAGCATGACAGTTTCAGCAACCTAGTGCTTCATCACCAAATAACCCGACTTAATAGTAGTTACTGTAGTGTCTTTTTCCTTGAAATATTTGAATATAACTTCATATACTATAGCTTCAAATATATCCAGTCAGTGTAAAACCGTTCAAGTGGATGAAAGCATTGTAGGGTATTTAGAACCAGCTAACAGAAAACAAACAATGGTTTTTATACTATCTCTTTGCCTATAACAATTTCTGTTTATACTATCACATATAATAAAATCCAGCAAGATACATCATGATAAAACCAATGGAGACAGAAGAGCCATAGTTTGGTGGGGCTTCAAAACAAGATGATAGTAAATCAGCACTAGCTATTATGATGACTTATTTTCTTCAAAATAGCTGTTCATTTCATCACAGGCAACAATATCAAGCAGCCCAGATAAAGCCATTCCAATTAATAATTGAAAACTTTATAAGGCTTCAAGGCCACATAATGGGGAATCATGATTACCACATATTTTTATATATTTGAATCATTACTTACATTAGGGAAACTATTCGGTATTCATACCTGTGAGATTGATTTATTTCACTTATGAGTATGGTCTCAAGCTGCGCCCATTTATTGATAAATATCTCAATGTGATCCTTCTCTATAGCTGAGTAATACTCCATTGTATAGAAATACCACAACTTTTTTATCCATTCCTCAGTTGATGGACACTTGGGTTGTTTCCAAGATTTGGTGATTACAAATTGTGCTGCTATAAACATAGGTGGACATATATCACTGTGGTATGATGCTTTCAGTTCTTCTGGGAATATGCCTAGAAGTGGAATAGCTGGAACAAATGGACTTCCAATCCCAGCTTTCTGAGAAATCTCCAGACTGACCTCCACAATGGTTGCACTAGTCTACACTCCCACCAACAGTGTAGAAGAGTTCCTTTTTCCCCACAGCCTCTCCAGCATTTGTTGTTGTTGGTTTTCTTGATCCTGGCTCTTCTTTAGGAGTGAGATGGAATCTCAGTGTCGTTTTAATTTGCATTTCTCTAATGACCAATGATGATGAACATTTTTTCATGCACTGAGAAGCGTGCTTCTCAGGTCAGTCACAGCTCTTGTGTGTCAAGAAGGATATAGCTGAAAGAGCAGGAGCCAGGCACCTACAGGAGTGAGCGTGGTCCTGTAGCCCACACTGGCTGCACTGCGGGGTACTGTTCCCAGCACGCACGCACATGGACTTTTCATTTGATTCTCACATCTACCCTGCATCATGGAGGGCATCTCTGTGCTGGAGTCACTCGATGGGCTGGCTGTGTGTCCATGTGGCTGGATTATAGTTACACTGGTCAAATGTAATTCTGGATATTACAAGGTGGTGTTGGGATGGGATTAACACCTAATCCCTGGACTCTGAGGAACACCAATCATTTGGGTGGGTCTTGTCTAATCAGTTGAAGGCCTCAATAGAAAGAAGAAGGAAAGTGACTGAGGATGGGGGAGGGGGCGGGGGAGGGAAGTAAGGGAAGGGGAATTAAAAAGGATCAAAATGCCAAATGAAGGGGCACTAATTCCCCACATGAATGTATTTATCATGAACAGGTATTAATAAAAAAGGAAAAGACTTCACTGGCAATTGCTGCCTTTGAGTCGCCAAGTCGTATGACTGTGTGTAATGCCTGATACTCTGGTTCTGCCTAGACAGACAGCCTGTGTGGAGCGCCGCGGGCAGGGTCAGTAGCATTGTCTGGAGCCCACCTACCCTGCTATACAGTGACCACAGCCCCCATGGAGCCATGCCCAAGCACATGCAGCCCAGTCTTGAAGACTGATAAAATCACATGCAGGAGCGCACACTGATCCTGGGTTAGTCTGCCCAGTTCTATCACAAAATCCCACGCTGGTGACTTGGACAACAGAGATGCTGCAGGCTGCAAACCTGAGACCAGGTGTGGGCCGTCTGGCTCCTCCTGAGGTCTCTCCTGGGCGTGTAGACACCATCCTCTCCCTGTCCTCCCTTGCAAAGCCCCTCTGCACATGTCTACATCCGGATCTGTTTTTCCAATGAGGGCAGTAGTTGTGTAGGACTGGGGGCACTTTTGTGACCTCACCTCACCTAATCCCCTCTTCAGAGTCTAGTCTCCATGGGCAGACACTGTGGGATGTCCCAGGAAGGAGGACTCAGCATAAAAAGTTGAGGGACACAGTGGAGTCCCCAGTGTTCTCTCCACGATTGATGTGAGCCAGAAAGAACCTGGCTCCCTCCATCCAGGGAGGTGATCATGCAGCCAGGAAGAAGTCGAGGATGTCAGAGAACACGGACCGAGCATCAGGTACGGGATGTGTGTGTCTGGAGGGGTTGGCTGTGACCTGGCAAACTAATCCAGCACACAGGAGGCTGAGGCAGGATTCTGAGTCTCGAAGAAAAATAAATACAAACAAGGGGGTGGAGGAAAGGGCTGGGAAGGAACGGAATGGAGAAGGCCACCAAGGGTAGCACAGAAGCTGGTGGGGCAGACTTTGCAGATCTGGGTTAGACTTGGGCTCTGAGCTCTTCCATTCTGTGTTCAAAACACAAAAGCAGATGGTGGAGCTGGTCTGACCAAAGCTCGTAGGCTGGGCACCCAGGACACCAGTTACCCCCAGATTCCTGAGTCTCTCCACACCTGGCAATGGCCAGGGCCCATGGAGGTCAGGCTGGGCAGGGGCCACATTCGGGAGGCTCTGCTTCCAGACTGCGAGGTCCACACTGTACCCCACCGGGCGAGCTGGAAGCGGGTAAAGTGGGCAGAGTGCTGAGAGGGTGGATGTGGCAGCTCCGCCTTCTCCAGAGAACTCAGACTCCAAGTCCTCAGAACACGCTCCCTTCTACGGCCTCCACTCCCACCTTCCTCACCACGGCCAGGTCCTTGTGCCTTCCTCTCTACCTCAGTTTCTGTCCGAGTCCGCCCACTTGGCACTCTTTGCTGTGTGTCTCCCGCACTGGAAAGGGTGCTCCACGGACACTTACTGCACAGATTACTGGGCAGATGAAGAGATGGAAGGGTGGGTGGGGAAGTGAGCAAATGCATAGGTGGATGGACGGGTGAACAGGTGAATGGAAGAGTAAATGGTGAATGGATGGATGAGTGTGTAGACTGACAGAATGATGAAAGGAGGGATAGATGGATGAATGGCTGAATGAATGGGCAACGGGTGACTAGAAGAAAGTGATGCACACTTGCAGTGTTATGATTTGTATCTAGATGTCCCTCCAGGGCCTCATGCTCCCATAGGTGGGGCTGTTGTGACTGGGTTATGGAGTTTGTAGCAGACGTGCTGTTAGGAGGCAGGGTCTGGTCAGAAGCACAGGTCCCCAGGACGGCACACCTCCCTCCCCAGACCTTCCCCTCATCTCTGCTTCCTTGACGCCATGTGGACAGCAGGTCTCTCCGTCAGGCCCCTCTGCCATGGTGAGCTGTTGTGGTGCCAGGCTCCTATGCACTGAAACCTCTAAACATTGTGTCCTAACATTAACCTTTCCTCCGTAAGTTGTAGGTGTCAGGTATCGTGTCTGAGAGCAGGAAAGTGACCAAGACACATGGCACAGTGACAAGGAGCATCAAGTATCTTCTGTGAGGGTTTTTGAGCCAACAGCAAGGACAGCACCAAAGATTCTCGAATTCAGGGCGTGGGATCTATTCCTAACTCTGCTGTTTAGCCTTGTTTCTGTCTCTGCAGAAGCCTTAGCTGCTATTAAAACTTGCTGGGGGCCTGGCGATGTGCTGGAACAAGGCACAGCGCTCACCATCTCATCCCTCAGAACAACTCTGGCATCAGGCAGGCCTGGCTGCTGGCTCTGCGGCCTGGGAGAAGCTGCACAAGCCCTGCTCCATGTGGCCTGGAGGAAGAGAGGCCTTCCAGTCTCTAAGGCCACACTTCCCACCTTGTTCTGACCCCAGATGCCCATCTCACCTTACCCTTTCCTGCAGCTCTCAAATCAGCCCCGTCCCCATTTCTCCTTTGCCTGTACGCGGCTGTGTTCTGGTGGATCTAACGGTAAGCCGAACTTCCCTTCCTTGGCTTCCTGTTACACCCCTGATGTCTCACTAGTGCACAGCAATCTGGACTGCCCTCACCTCCTATCCCTGCCCTGTGCTCCACCTCCAGGCACTGCTGCTCCTCCCAGCCTAGTCTGTCTCCCCCCCCCCCATCATGGACAGCAGGGTCCTGTGAGATGCAGCAGACCCAGCTGCCTACTCTCAGCCCTTTCCCACTCACCTCCCCCCTGCAGCAGCTCGGCCAGAAGTGTCTGAGCAGTCACTGGGCCGCTGGTACTGGGACACAGCAGGGAATTAGAAAGCAAGAGTCTTTGTTTGGGAAATCACTGTACTGGAAGGAGGCCCACTGTTAACTGCAGAGGGCAAACTCTGGGTTACTGGGTGTAGGTGAGAGGTGGTGAATCTGAACTGGGTGAGCATAATTGAGGTAGAGAGGTGTGGGTGGGTGATTTAAGATGTCGGGAGGGGGGGGAGCTATGCCCAGACACTATGCCCAGACATGTGGGTGTTCTCGGTCGAGATTAACATTTAAATTAGTGAATTGTAAGCAGAGCAGATGCCCTCCCTGGGTGCTCTGCAGGTTAGTCCTCCCTGCACCTGCATCGATGGGAGCCACAGCTCCACTTAAAATGAGGGCTCGGGTAATCTTTGGGACCTCAGGTGAATACAGTGATGATTCACCCTGAGTCATAGGCCCGAGGTCTGCGAGGGGCTCAGCTGTGCTGAACCCAGGCTTCAATTTGATTGGGCTCGTGGCAACAAGCTCAGCGTTTATGCTCTGTAGCGTGAAATCCTTTGCAAAAATCAATCTGAATTGAGGAGCAAGGTGGAGACAGTTGGTGGAGAGGAAGAACTGGGAACATTAGTTTAATAGAATCCCCTTCCTCCCGCTGGGGCCTGGGACTCAAGGCGTGGGAACACAGTTATTATTGTAATGACAAGAACGAAGCTGAAATCTTGTTAAATAGCCCACTGATCCAGAAAAGATGGGAGCAGAGCCGTCATCTCCTTATTAAACACCCTGAAAGTTTTGATCTCATGTAGGATGAAATATTCATGGTGCTGCTTTTGGTAGGAGAGCGGCATCAGGTAGTAATGACAGTGTCTCAAGTGGAAATGAGAGAGCCAAGGGGCAGGAGAAACTAGCGGTCTTGGGCTCTCTGAGGCTTCAGAGATGCCACCCCCATGGAAGATGATCAAGGAGACAGCCCAGCTGGGTGGAGCTGCCCTCCTGCCTTACTCAGGGTTCGAAGATTCGTCAGAACCTGTTCCTGACCTCTGCTTCCACATTTCCTGCTCGCCTGCTGTCTGCATGGCACCCAGTCCTTTGTCTT
This sequence comes from Cavia porcellus, assembly GCF_034190915.1. NCBI lineage: Eukaryota > Metazoa > Chordata > Mammalia > Rodentia > Caviidae > Cavia > Cavia porcellus. Next base: position 69,706,924 of record NW_026947501.1, on the reverse strand, counting down.
TGCTTCCTCCAGTGCGAGCCCTTCTGGTTCCAAGGCACAGCTCCCCGCCATGTGGTTGGCCGACTGTTACCTCATTTTTATGGTGCTTTTCGCTGTAGCATCTGTTGTACTTGCCTGCCTGAGTCAGGGGTGAGGGGACCTGCATCAGGTCTGCAGAGAAGTGACTTTGTGTCCTGTGGCCCCCTGGGCATGTTCTGCAGCTGGGATGATGCTGTCACCTCATGGGGCAGGCCACCACCTCGAGATTCCCCATCCTGTTCCGCTTTCTATAGACCAGAACTGAGTGATCATATAAGGCAATGTGGGTGAGAAAATCGCTGCTTGATTTTTTTCCAGAAAGGCTTGAGAAGTGATTTAAAGCTCTCTCTCTCTCTCTCTCTCTCTCTCTCTCTCTCTCACACACACACACACACACACACACACCTGTGGGCATAGATTCTACAGTTGCTAGTGGCAATGATGCCAGGAGGGAGGCCCTGTGCAAGTCCTAGGCAAATCTAAGGACCCATCCCGACAGTTTAGTCTGCACTGAGAAGTCTCCCTCTCTTTGTTCCAGATTGCATTTTGCTCTGTAAATAAAGTTTTATCTGCACACAAGCACCTTCCTTTGCACGCATGTTGATGTCCTGGCTGCTTTCATGCTGTGGTGGCAGAGACGACAGATCGGCAGCAGCACTTCCTGTGTGGCCAAATCCTCTTGTGCCGCCATCATCTCTGCCTTTAGGCGAGAATCAGGCTCAAGAGTGATGAAGTCTTTCCTTGACCCAACCTCTGTGCCTCTCTCCAACTCAGCCTCAGTCTTGGGCTTCAGTCTGCCAAGCACAGTTTTAGCAAGAATCCTGTTCAGTCAGTTTAGCAGGAAATCCCACTGAACCCTTGATATTTGATCCCCTCCATATCTGGTCAGATTCCTTTTTCCAGCCTTGGGTATAGACCTTGGGTTGGATCTAGCAACAATCTCAGTCCCTGAGTGTCCCCTGCTCTTGGCAGCTCCTTTTAGCAGCTTTCCATCCACTGGCTGCTCATTTTGTTCATTGACTATGAATCTTCACTTGTCCTGTTGCACTGGAGATGAACTCAGTTCTCTTTCTCTGACACTGGAATAGTTTTGACATCCATCAAATGGTTCCAAATGAAATCTTCTTTACTGTTTTGAAGTGCTGGAATCTAAATCAAGATGAATCCTCACCTGAGGTCCCTGGCAGTAGTACAGGAACCAGGCTTCCAACCCAGGTTCTGTGGCAACAGAATCCAATGCCTTCACTCCAGGTCATCCACCTCTCCCAACAGGAATCCAAGATCAGAAGCATCTTACATGTGTGAGACTCTGCACTTGAATTTTGGAGTCCAATTTGCTTGAATAAAAGATTGTTCCTCACCACAGAAGTACAAACAAAACTCAAACTCTCGTTACCATTACCCAATGATGTCATCTTTGGTTATTTAATTTATTTGAAAGTATTTCTCAAAGGTTCATTCATTCATTCATTCATTCATTCATGAATATGGTGCACCTCCAGTGTGGCAGATGCTGACTAGCCAATGGGCTTCGCACTGTGAGCAGATGACCTCTGCAAGGACCTTGCAGCCTAGAGAACTGCTCAGTAATACTCTCTTTCTGGGCTCTGTCATAGCCCCAGAGATGATGGATCTTCATGCATATCTGGAAAATGCCCCTGATGGGATGAGAATGAAATCTCCATGTCCTGAGGAGGACTGGCTTGGGTCTGCAGGTGTGGCCAAGTTTCACCACCATTAGCCTGGCACCAGCTGCCACTGCAGGAATCACCAGGTGTGACTCCTCAGTACAGTCTTGCCTGCCTGTTATGGTTTGTGTTTAAATGTCCCCCCAAAGCCTCATACAGTCATGGGAGCTGGGTCTTTCAAAGGCAGCTGAATCTAGCATTTGTGATTGGCTTGTTGTCTAGTGCTGGGATTGGCAGTGTGAGTGCTGCACCCACCCAGGGGCAGAGCTGGCATACAATATAAGAAAGGAACTGAGGGGTGCCTTTCCCTTTTGCTCTTGCCACTTACAGTCACCATGAATGGCTGCCTCTTAGCCATGCCACCCTGCCTTGGAGCCAGTTGAATATGAATTGGAACCTCCACAAACTGTGAGCTAAATAAACCTTTCCTTTCTTTCTTTTTTTTTTTTTTTTATAAAATAAAAAGCAGCCTTTATTCTGAGAACATGGAGAGAGATGACCGGCACCCACCACCGGCTGGCAACCAGCAATCTCTCTCAACCTTTCCTTTCTTCATTTTGGGCATCAAATATTTTGTCTCAGCAATGAGAGAAAAGTAACCAAGACACTGCCCATGATGATAGGAAGAGGTATCCCCATCCTCTGAAGCCAGAGACCCACAGGTAGCCATCAGAGATGCCTGCCAGAACAGATGAGTGGCTTCTGTTCTGTTCAAATGACTGCATCAATGGCACCTGCAGTCTGCATTCTGATCATTTGCACTGTGGGTGGAAGAGTCAGATAGAGTTAGCCTCAGCCCTCAGCTAACCCAGGCTTCCTTAAAGAGGAAAGATATCTATTTCCATGTATAAATCTAGAGGGAGCCTATCTAGAGCTGTCCTAGCAGCTGGTCATTGAGGCACCTTTGGGGATCAGAATGCATTTGCCATCTTCAAGGTCTGGCCCTCTTCCCCTGGATGGAATACTGGGGCTCACATCTTCATCAAAGCATTGAGATGCATGGCGGGTAGATGAAGAGGCGGAGCATGTTGGAAAAGTCTTAGGAAAAGCCCTAGATGCTGCCTTGAGATATTTCTGCTCAGCTTCTCTGGCCAGCACTCGGTCCTATGATTACAGCTAAAGCCTTCATTCTGGACATTTGTGTGTGACATTTATTCTGGACTGCCACATATCCAGCTGTAATTCTATGAACATCAGTGAGGGGTAAGTCACTTGCTTTAGCCTGGCATAGCAGAGGCAGAGGAGAGCAGAAGGTGACCCCCGACCAGCCTAGCATCTGACCCTACAAAGATTCATGAGTTCCTGGTGGGGTGGTGGTGGTGGTGGTGGTGGTGGTGGTGGTGGTGGTGTATTGATCCCATTTAGCTGTCCCTAGTGAGATTGGGGGACATTTTTCTGAGAACTGATGAGGATGGAAGGAGGAGGGTCTGCTCCACATCTCCTCTATCATCAAGTTCCTGTCGCTGTCCTGAGAGAGGAGGCCATCAGTGCCAAGGCTGGTTGGGTCTGCATCCTGTTTGACCCTGGAATGTTGTTATCTCTCTCTGTGGCTGAGCTTCTTCACTTATAACTGGGATCATGATAGGCCTAACTTGTGGATTGCTATGAAGGCTGGTGAATTACTGAATGTAAGCCCTTGGGAATCAGAGCTAAAAAGGGGTTAATCTGCTGTTGTTATTAGGACATCACCAGGCAGAGGACATCACCGATGGCCAGCAAGTCGCTGGCAGAGCGCTAACATGAGGCTGTGTAAGTTCCTTTCCATCCCCCTCTTCTTTGACCCAACACATCAGAGAACTGAGAAAACCAGAAGAGGGAGGCAGTGGGGAGGGCATCACAGAGGCTGACCATGTCTTCACACACACACAGGAAAGAAAGGAGGGAAAGGAAATGACAGTGAAGTCCCTTCTCCTTTCAGCTTCCCCGATCTGCACTTGGAGGGTGACACAGGCGGCAACACTCTGAGTCTTGTAGGACTGGCTCTGTAATTATCAAGGTTTCCTGGATGTAAAGGAACCTACTTGTCTCAGCTTGTCACTGCTTAGTAAAATACCTGAGACCACGTAATTTACAAAGGAAGAAGTTTATTCCTCTCACTGCTCTGGGGCAGGCAGCCCGAGGTCAGGCAGCTGTCACTGGGTGACAGCCTCATGTTGCATTGTAAATGTGGCAGAGATGTGAACGGGCAGGAGGGCACGAGCAGGGGACACAAAACATGGGGGGGGGTTGCCTTGCTTCCTAACACCCTCTCTCCCAGTGTGCAGTTCAGTCCCACACATGAACTCAGGCCCTGCCACGAAAATTAACCCAGTCCTGAGGGAATGTCATTAATTCCTTCATGAGGGACGAACCCTCCTGGTCCAAACCTTCCTGGCCCAGAGCCCTTGAGAAGGTTTCCATCACTTTTAAACACTGCTGCTTTGGGAACCAGAGTTTCAGAGCAGAGTAAACCAGGCTCCAACTGGAGCACTACCCAAGATGGGCTCTCCTTCCCAGCAGAGAAGGGGCATTTTCCATGTACACATGGACAGGGATTAATATGCAAAATAAAGACTACTTGGTTTAAGAAGCCCAGCAATAGGAATTTCACAACAAATTGTCGATGCTCACATGACTTTCCTAAGAACTGACTTCTTCTTGCCACAGTCCGCAGATCTGTGGGTGGTCATTGCTGGACAGTTTCAGTTCAGGAGGAGGCTGAGGCCCTCCTGTCCACGCTGATCCTGAGCCGCCCTTACCCACACCCTGCTGGAGGGTTCCTGGGATCAACAGAGACACAGTGCAGTGGCCCTGCAGGAGGCAGCTCCATGTCCTTCTGCAAGTGATCCCAAATCCAGCCAGTTTTCCTGCCCCATCCAGTGGCCACGGGTAGCCATATAATTCAGGCACCTTTCCTCTTCCATCTGTCAAATGAAAAGGCAGAAAGTGCTACCCAGAGCAGATGAAAGCATCTCCAATGTCTTATAGAAGCCCGTGTGTTATATTTCTGTGTTGGCTTGGTTCTGGAGGGAAAGGTGAGTTCTCTTCAGGAGATAAGGGAGATTTGTTTTTCTTCCAAAATCTAAATGTAAATGTGGATTGTTGGGAAGCAGAGGGTACTGGAGAGGGCAAGATGTGGGCTTAACCCTTCCCCACCAACGATGACCCTCGCAACCTTCCACAAGCCGTTCACCTCGGGGCCTGGGTGCTCACAGCTGCGGGAGGGAGAAGCGAGGCAGAGGGCCTAACTGCTGGGGGACGGGAGGACGACTTGAGCATGTGGCACTGTTAGCACAGCCTTGCACTGCACAGAGCAGGCACGAGATGACAGCCACCATCAGGTCCACAGTTGACATCGCTCTCAAGTTCACTTCTCAAATCCAGGAGTCAAGGAACGTGGCATCAACTCCGACAGGGTCACAATTTGGAGCTGAGTTCACCTATGTAAAATGCCAACTCCTTGTATTCAGTACAAAGTATTACAGAGGCCACGGTGAGAGCCAGATACATCAGCTGTCACTATAATTATAACCTGTCCCAGGTGACTGGGCTATGCATGTGTCTCATTCCCATGGGAATACTGGGCACATTTCTCATTCTCATGCATGTCCCCTTGGGACCTCCAGGACAGCAAGCATCTTTTCACAGCTCATCCTCCTTATCTGTCCTGCCACCTCATCTTAAAGAGGAGGAAAATGAAGAGCCAAAGGCTTAATAAGGTGGCAAACCCAGGTTCCAAACTCAGTTCTGCTTAATAAATTCTTCACTTTGCTTTAGTCTTTCTTGTCAAACTCTTCAGGAAGGCGAGAGGAGGACGGTATGAGTGGCCCCAGCAGTGATGGGACACCCCCACTTTCCAGCACTCAAGTACCTTCTCTCCTTGGACCTCAAAGCAACTCTGAGGCTTTCCTCAGATGGGTCAGGGCTGGGCCAGGGCCCAAGGCACAGAGGCCACTTTCTCCAGATTGCAGGGCTGGAGCGTAATGACCAAGACGTGAACTGTGCAGTGGGACTCTTTGCTCATGGACCTCACCATCCTTTCCATCTCCAGGTCACCCAGGTTCTTTGTAAGTGGGCAGAGGATATGCATGCTTCTTCCAGAAACAAGTAGTTGGCAGGAAGATGCTTCCAGAGTCTACACAACTTAGGTCACCCAACAGCTCTTCAGGGACATCTGTGAGCACTGATGAGTGTTCAGTGCTGAGTCACAGGCTCTAAATTACATCTTTCCAATGCCACTCTTGAAAATCCCACACCCTCAGCACTCCGGTTTGCAGCGGCACACCTCTGCGGCATGCAGACACACAGGCTGCATTCATGCCAGCTTCCTCTTCCCAGTGACTCACTCATCAGCCCTTTGGAAAAAATGAGTAATATCCACATGGAAGATATGCTCTCAAGTTACCTCTGCAGCGCTCCATGGGAAAATGTGATCTGAAACGTTTAAAATGCTACCTGGTGCTGCCTTTGGTAGAAATTCTCTACATTTTCCATGAAGTTGGTGGAGTTCAAGTTTTTCCTTCAGCTCAGCATCTAGCAGCCTCACTCCGAAATGAGTGATTCCTGAGATGCAGCCTTGTATATAGGTGAGTAGAAAGAATGGTCAGAAAAATTAAGGGATTTGAAAATAAGAATTAAAAGAAGTTGTATTTAGGGTTTCACTTAGAGGTTCTTGTTGCTCAAATCACTCATTTATTGTAGAAATATCTAGAACCACTTCTGTGCCAGGCACTGGGATTAAGGCTGAAGAGCACAAGGTACGTAAGAATTCAAATGAGCAAACGCAGGGTCTGGAGGAGACGGGTGAAGAGGACATTTCTACATAGAAGCAGGCATGAGGTCAGTGCAGACCCAGAAGGGTGAGAGATGACATTGTCCAGGAGACTTTGGGAGAGCTTCTGTTTTATTTTCCAGGAAGAGTCAGTAGAAGTAGGGCTTTCAGGAATACAGGAGGCTCCAAAAGTATATGTTTGAGGGATGGACTGGGGTTGTATGTTTTTGTTCTCCTTAGCATGGTTTCCTGTCTTCTTCTACTTCCTTTGGGGAACCCCTTACATCTCACATGGTCCTGGGGATGGTTATCTGTGGGGGTGAGACCACTGGCAGTGTAGAGATATCGGCTAAACTGCCTAAATTGGACAATTCCATCTGATTTGCAAGAATCAATTCAGAGTTAGTTATGTGACCCAGAACCAATCAGAACTTTCTCTGGGTCTCAAGTAGAACAAATCGGAGGCTTCTCTGGGGTTGATATGTAAACTTGGTGAAAGAAAAGGACCCCTCTCTGCGGTGACCCAGTGAGGTGCGTGGCAGTGTGAAGGCACTGGCGGCCTTGCTGCTGGTCTACCAGAAGAAAGTTAGTTTTCAGAAATGAAACCAGCAGGGAAACAGAGACACACAAAGGAAGCCCCTCCAAGAAAAAAATCAGCCATGGTGAATTTCTAAATTTTTAAATTAAACTTCTTTTTTTTAAAAAAAAAATTGGCTTGACACGGGTTTCTGTGATTCTGAATTTGTCCAAGCAACAATGGCAAATGCGTACATCCTAGCAGCTCAGTGGGTGCTAAAACAGAAACGAGGAACCAAATCATGATGGGCTTGGTACAACACGGCCAGGGGATCCAGATGGTTCTGCAGACAGTACAGAGGCAGCGACTGACATTTAAAGGGACACAGTGATGGAGTTCAGTTTTGTTTCAGGAAGCCATGTCCGCTGGGTGGATGTCATTCATTAATTCATATAAAAATTGAGAGATCTCAACTGGTGTAGGGAGGTAGAGAGAGAAGAATGCATATTCTGCAGCTGCTATAATTTCATCTGACTATACCAGGAGTCAGTTTTCCTCCTTTGAAACTAAGATTATTTAATTAACAATGGAAATTGAATTCTTCTATATTAAATAATGAGGTAAACACTTCAAAAGAACATTTCTCACAAAGCAGAACCCCCATAGGTAACAAGACATGTGTCACAATTACCCAGTACACCAATTAATAAAGGAAACAAATGAATTGTCACAAAGGGAGGCTCATACATGTTGTTTTTCCAGCCCTGATTCTTTGGCCAAAGAGACCAGCTCTACTCTGGCTTATTTCATTCTTCACAACTTTGGTTTGGAGGTTCTTTTGTTTGGCCCCAAAGTTTCTATCTTTGACAATTCTTGTAATTTCTGAAAGAAGGAATGACAGGCTTAGCAGCTGAGCCACAGCCCTGCACCCAGCATCAAGCCAGCATCTGCCTTTAAGGTGCAAATCTGGAGACACAACACCAAGTGTCTGGATACTGACACACCGAAGGCAAGACCTGGGGCACTGGTTAGTTAGTCCTTGCCAAATCCTAGCTCCAAACTTGCATTTATTCCATTTGTAGAGTAAATGGAATCACAAAATACAGCCCAGGCTGAAGATATGTTGCAACAATGCAATACTCTTTAACATCTAACCCACTGAAATATTCACATCAAGGCTGTGTTTATGTTGCAGGTGTGTGATTTACCACGGGCATTCCACCTTCCTGACAGCCAGGCTCTGTTGGTGTTAGGTGTTATATAGGGAACATGAATCCAAGTCTCAGGAACTGAATCCTAGAAGGTGACAACAGGGACGGGATCACTGTGCTGCTGGATGTGCCCATACCTGGTACCTTGCAGCAGACAGGACAAAGCACTAAGACACCCCAAGTGCTTCCCTCTGAAGTCAGGGAAGGGTCACCAATGAGTGGAGAATAACAATGGGTTGGGAATTTTAGGCAAATCCTGCAGGCAGGGTGGCAGTGGGAAAGAAGGAAGTCTCAAGCATAACCAGAGTGACGAGAAGAAATGTAGTGGTTAGGCCTGTTAGTGATCAAATCTATTTTTTTGTCTTCCCTATGTCACAGAACACATCCTTCAGGCCTTCTCTGCTGGGTTGCAGGTGGGTTTGCAGATGGTAGACTGGAGAGTGGGGAGTTGGGGAATCAGGGCACATTCTCCTTGTTTGGCTGATGCCTCTAATAGGCTGAATCTCCTCTGGTGTTGATTTTATCACACAGCCCCTGACTCCATGGTGAAGAACTTCTGTGGGGCTGCCAGCTCTCTAAGCAGATTCTCTGAGGCTCCATCTTCCACTGCAAGGACCTCCACTGGGTTCAAGGACTGAGCCCTGTTTCCTCCCCAGGGAACCCCCAGCCCTAGAGCATGCCAAGATTCCTGATGCTGCTAGCCTCTAGTGTTGGCTCGTCTGCCTCTGAGTAAAAACTCCTCAGTGCAGAAGAAATACATTTGTGTCATCAACTCCCTGTGCAAAGCTCCCTCCATATGAAAGCCCAGGTTAGTTTCCATTTCTGCCTGCATCCTGACTCATCCAGAGCCAATAATTATCCAAAGTGAGAGATGGTGATGGGTTGGCGCAGAGAGAAGAACCAAGAGGAATTTGGACTTCAGCGGATATGGGAATGAGAGGGAGGAAGAGTTCAAGCATAATTCACAAGACAGGGCCTGCCAATGTGCAAACATATCATGAACCTCTGAGGGCTGAAATTTATTCACCCAATGCCTGGGGCTAAGCTGGCTGTCTAAGATTTACATCTGCCTTCATATCTGCAATTCCAATCTCAAGTCAAGAAACACAAGAACACTTTCTGCTTTCAGCACCAAGGAGAGTTCCCAGCACCAAATACTATTTAAACATCTAAATAAAACCAATGATCTATGCATCTTGATGGTGGCGAAGTTCCGCATATACTAAAGAAACTTGTTTACTATCACAGAAATCTGGCTTCCAAGTGAAAACACTTAGAAATTCTGTTCCTTTGATGGTGGTGGGAAGGACACAATACTAATTAGTGTGGATATTAAAGATTAAATCTAATAGCTAGCATCCTCCAAATGGTGAGATGCCCTCAGTTCACTTTAGGTAGGAATTGGAAGGTGTTAATATTCCTAGCCATTTCCTAATTGGCTCTCCTAATTTAACCTAATTTCCTAATTGAACCTCTCCCATTAGGCTACCTGCTGTGGGTACCTGCTAGATGCCCCTCTCCCCAGAGTTTATGGTTCATGTTCCATGTTCTAAATTCCAAGTTCTTCTAATCCAGAAACTGAAGCTCTGCACCATAAAGTTCTAGTCCACATAGTTATTCAAAAACTTTAAAAAAAGAATTACTGTATGAAGCAGCAACTTCACTTCTGGGTATATACACCATATAATTTAAATTTGTACCCTTCAGGTTACAGTAGCATCATTCACAATAGTCAAATGTTGAAAACAACCCCAATGTCCATTACTATATGACTGGACAAACAAACATGGTGTGGCCACACAGCAGAATATTATTTAGCCTCGAAAAGAAGGAAATTCTGATCCATGCTACACATAGATGAGCCTTGAGGACATTACACTAAATGAAATAAGATAGTCACAAGCTGACAAATACTGTAGGATTACACGTGTATGAATTATGCAGCATAGAGAGTGTCAGAAACAGGAGGTAGCATGGTGGTTGCTGGATGGTGAAGAGAAGTACTGCGTTACTGTGTAATGCTTGATGATAAGAATTCTGGTTATTGGTCTGCAGCATTCTGAAAGTATTTAGCACTATTGCTGTGGACTCAGAATAGTTAAGATGGTACATTTTAGGTTATGCATTTTTTATTACAATTAAAAAGAGATATTCTGGTTTAACTTTCCAGGTTTATTCTCTACCCAAATATAAAGTCACCTTAATGACACCTCCCTAAAAGAGATCCCAGGCCTTTTGCATCCATAATGCCCCCTATGTACACTATTGCTAGTGATCACAAAACAACCAGGCCAACAAGCAGAGCACATACCCTAACTGCTCCAAGAGTTATCCTAGCCCCCACCAATGCCCTCCCCAGCCCAGTGATGTTACCCAGACACAGGGCTTTCCCTCTCGAAGCACTTGGAGCTGTCCTCCTTGCTACTGTCACCTGAAAGCATGTCCCCACTGGGTATGTATGGAGTGCTTTGAAGATTAGCACGGTGCTTCCTCAATTCTGTCAGCCCCACATGTGAGTCTGGAAATCACACGGTGGAAATTTCAAATGGACAAGTGGCCTTAGGGTCTTTCCAGGGAACAGAACCATGGCACAGGTTACCCAGATTCCCCTCAGAATGTTCCTCTGGTTTCCAGCAAAGCTTTTGTCTTTTTCCTGTCTGTAGCGGGAGGCTTCTCTTCCGGCCTGCAGTTCACCTGCCACTCAGCAGCCTGAGCAGGTCTGTAAGCAGCAGCCAGCGTGCCACTCTATTGAAGGCATAGATCGAATCCTATCAGTCCTCTGCGGGAGACCTGGCAGTAGCTTCCCACTCCCTCTAAATTCCTGTTACCCTCTGTCTCACCTTCCCCCAGGCCTAGCCTCCCAGCCTTCTCCTGCTGCCCACACTGCTCCGGTCACTCTGGCCTCCATACTGACCCTGAGAAATACTGAGCACACTCTCTCTGTGGAACCAGATTTCCACCTAGAAACATCATCCCTATGCCACATCTCATTACTCACCTCGCTCTTTCCTCCCCAGCCTCTCTGCCTCCTATAAAGTAACCAGATCCCCTCCTACGGTCTTGCCTATGTAGTTACAGGATTTCCCGGCACTTATCACCACCTGACACAATGTAAGCACACCTGGGTGTGTGTCATCTGTTTCCTCCATGAAAGTGTACGTGTTTCGAAGGCAGAAGCCGGATCAGCCTTTACTGATGCTTAGCCCGGCATGATGCCGGTACCTGATAAGTCACTGCTGAGATGGCCAGGTGGATGGATGTGTGTATTAATGGACAGATGGGTGGATAAGTAGATAAATAGATGGATGCATGAACAGTGGATGAAAAGACAAGCAGACAGATGAATGAATGGTGGATGAATGGAGAACTGGATGGATGGATGCATGGATAGATGGATGGATGGATGAGTGGATAGATGAATGACCAAGTGAATGGCTGGATGAATGGATGGATGGATGGATGGAAGGATAAGTGATGAATGGGTTTCCTCTCCCCCCTCACTGTGAGTGCTGTGTCCTGAGCCATGATGATAAAAATATGGTAACCATCACTTATACTAAGTAGTGGGCTTCTTCCATAAGGATTGACTCTTCTCAAATATACAGGTTGTATTTCCTTGCTTTTTATATTTTCTTGTATCTCTGCCCTCAGGCTTTAAACCTTCCTGTGGTTGCATATTGAATGACTGGATGATGTAGCGAAAGATTCCACTCAGGGAAGGAACTCAGAGCTGTAGAGAGAGTACAGGAATAAAACTTTAGAAATCTGCGTGCTCTTATTACATGTTGACATTTCCAAAAACGCTGACATGATTTCCTGACGCTGCATTCTTTGTCTTGCTTTTGAACATCTTTGTAAAACAGCCTGTAATTTGTTGGATCTTTTCAGAGATTTGTTTTCTCCCTTCAGATTCTGCTCCTGGGTTTCATTCCAGTGTCTTTGACATTAAGCTGAGACCTGGGTCTCTATTTCCAAAATTTATTATCTAACATAAACACTCTACCCAATTGTGGGTGCAATTTGTACCCAGGAGATGGAACAATCCCTTTGAGGAATAAATTGGATTCTCTTGTATCTTACTCTTCTATTATCACAAAGCTATAAATTCTCAAAATGCTAGCTTGTAATGGAAAGGAAACCGAAGTTCTCTGCCTCAAAGCAATGAAGTTACTCCTGAAATCAAATTGGAATTTCTATCCTAAATGACACTCTGACATATCTTCAGCATTGTTATGTGAATATTTCTTTGATATGAAAATCGGTATGATTCCAGAAGCACACTGTAATTAAGAAGAACTGTTAGAGTCATTCTTTAACCAGATGGGAATTGGAAGTTTATTTTTGGTACACTGGAGACAGAGGGAGGTGGGGGATTATCCAGGGTGTAAACACAAGTTATATTAGTTTCGTATTATATTTTTAATTGTTGTTATTTCATCACTGATCTGATTAAGGGCCCAGGGCATGCTATGCATTTTGATGTATGTTCTCCACAGACCTATTCATTTCACTCTCACCTGAGCCCATTTTGAAGGTGGAAAAGAAAGGCAGGAAGAGGTTAACTTCATGGGCTTTCTCGTAGTTGGCTAAGAGATGGAAGTAGGCTTCCAACCAGGTAGTCCCATCAAGACTGTTAGATAAACATCTTCCGCTTAGGGAGAAAGCTAATTATACACTGACTGTCTTCATTTAAGGGCTGATACACTCACTAAAGAAAATTTCAAAATGGAAAAGTCAGAGGGAAATTGTGTGCAGTCTCTCTTCGGTCCTACCTTTTTGGGAAACTACTTCTTATTCTCTCTGTTTAACAAGTGCACATTTCTTTACATAGTCCCACAATTTTATGAGCTATAATCTTCCCTCAAGATTATAAAAATAACCTTTTTCACTATGGCATGGTTTCCACTTTAAGCATTGCATGTGGGCAGAGCATAGTTTCACGGTATCTGAAAATGACTGGAAGAGTCCACTAAGCCAATTGCTTTGTGTTAGGTTCTTTCAAAATTATTAGTTTTCATAAGCAATACTGTATTAAATGTCCTGATACTTAAAACTTTTTATACAGCTAGATCCCAGGAAGTAAAATCAGTAGGTCAAAGCGTGTGAATACTTACAAAGCCCCTGATGCTCACTGCCAAACCCCTTTCTGAAGGGACAGTGACACTCTTGACTTGCACTGGTAAATGCACACTTGTGCTGCTCAGGGAGGGCTCTTCTGGGCCACTTTATGCCAAGACATACTCCCTGAGGCGAAGTCTGCTGTCATAACCCCTAAAAGTCAGGTTGATCTTGGGGGCCAGTTCATCCTTGCTGCTTGTTTCTCCATAGCACTGCTGGCAGGCTCTGACAGGGCCTCCTGAACTACCTGGCACTGTGACCACACCTGTCTCCCTGGCACCTGGAGCCAAGTGACAGAAGTCCTGTAGTGCTCAGTGTGTATGTATGGGGACAGGACCACAAATCCACATATGTACCATGGTTTGCATTTTGTTGTCTCTCACAGATGAAATACTGATGAGCCTGATGTGACTGTGAGATTTGCTCCATTTCAGGGCCTGCCAGGGCAGAAAGAACTCACTCCCTGGGGAAATCTTTTTAACCCCTTGGACCTTAATCATTCCCTTAAGGCTTGCACATTCACTGAATACCTACTATGCTCCAGGACCTGTTTTAAGAACCATGAAATTAGGGAAATCCTGAAGGGCACCCTGAGGAACTCCAAGGCCTGCATATCTCCTGTCCTCAGGGAACCCCTGGAGGAAAACTCTCCCTCATTAAGGGAAGGAAGTACCCCAGGTAGGCCACCCACCTGTCCCTGGAGCAGCTGGGGAGTCTTCCCAAAGCAGCAGTCATGGAACTGGTAGGGAAGGGCCCTTGCCTGAGACTTCAGGGAATGTGGCTCTGCCAACACTGTGATTTTATACTTCTGTCCTCCAAAATTGCACGAGAATGCATTTCAGTTGCTTTCAGCCAGTAAGATTTAGTAATTTGTTGCAGAAGCTACAGGAACGTAATGCAGCACTCAACACTAGCTCTTTACTCCTCCTCTCTTCTTCTCCACCATCTCCTCTTAGAGGTCAAGGTCTAGGCTGTGGACCAGGCTGCATTTCCTGGTGGGCTGCTCCCTGTGCTACAAAGATGAGCTCAGCGGTGATGCTCCTGTTTTCCCTCCCTCACTGCAGTCCTGTCCAGAAAATGGCCTGCCCTAGTGGGTGGCGGTGTGTGCCTGCTCGGCACTTCCACGGACAACCTTTCTCACTGCCTGCTGCTGGGCACCGTCTTGGCACTTTTGGATGGGATGCACACTCCACTTCTAGTCTGAAGGTGCTGAGGCCCAACTCTCTGGAGGGTTGGGGTGCCACATCGTCCAGCTCTGATCTTAGATAAGTCTGAGATTTGGGGCACAAGTCCAGCTAGAAGCAAAGCATCTTCTGTAGAGCTGTGTTCCTTCAGGAAGAAGGAGACTGTACAGCTGTAGTTTGGGGCAGGGCTCAGGGATAATTTATCCCTAAAACAATCCGTTTCCTCCAGGAGCCATGCTGACTCTGGGACGTATATCTCCCAATGCTGGGAGATGTGATTGATTGTCACAACATGGAGGTAAGAGGAAGAGATGAATTAGACATTTAGGATGGCCCTGCACCTCCAAAGGAGAAACATCCAAATGTCAGTAGTGTTGAGGTTGAGAAATTCTGCTCTGACCTGATGACTTTAGACTCTGGTTGTGAGTTCAGACAGGTAAGAAAAGGTTAATTGGGTGGCTCTGGCAGGTTAGGAGATGTCTTAAGGAGAGATCATTGTGGAAAACAGCAGGGGCCTAGAGGAAAGCAGGGAGCCCCTGGTGAGTATAGTACTAAAAGGGGGGAGTCAGAGGAGGGTGCCGAGGAGGCTGGGCTAGGAGAGAGCATGAGATTTGTGCCCAAGGTCCGGCGTGGAGCGCTAACGGTGGCTATCACAGCAGAGGCTCAGCACCTCCTAGGTACTAAACTTGAACATGCAACACACATGATTCCAGTTTGCTTTCTCAGTGTTCCTGTAAGGCGGAGCATTGGCTTCTTCTTGCTACTGTATCAAGGAACCACAAATTTTGTGTGTTAAAACAACATTTATTGTCTTACAGTTGTGGAGGTCAGAAGTCCGATGTGGAATGCCGAGATGCCAGCAGGACTTGGTTCCTTCCGGGGAACCTGGGAAGAATCTGTTTCCTTCCTTTCTCTTGGTTGTAGCAGCACCTTTGTGTCTTGGCCCTTGGCCTCTTCCCGGCCTCTTCCCGGCCTCTTCCCCCATGGCCAACCAGCAATGAGTTCCTCTCTTGGTGCACCACTTCCTCTTCCCCTTTCACTTTAAAACCTTTGCTTTTAAACAGCAGCAGTGGTGCTATGGTTTGAGTGTGTCTCCTAAGGGATCATGTGTTGGAAGTTTGGTCTATAGCACTGCATTGTAAGGAATAGTGGGACCTTGAATAGCTGCAGCCTAGCGGAGGGTTGTTCAGTTATTGAGACCCTTAGACAGGATTACTGGGGTCTCACAGCTCCCACCTGTGTCCCTGTTCCCTCATGTGATTGCACCTCACCCTGCACAAACTCTCACTGTGGTGCTATCAATCACGAGATCCTCAGTGGAGCCAGCACTGTGCAGGTCTGACTTTCAATCTCCAGCTAAGTAAATCTCTCTTTTTTTTTAGAGTATCCAGCCTCAGGCAATGCGAAATGAACTAACACAATTAGATCGACCTAGACAATCCAGGAGAATCTGCCACTCTCCCATCTCAGGGATAGTGGATGAGCACTTTTAATTCTATCCAGGCCTTAACTTCTTTCTGACATTCAGGGCCATACTCACAAGCTCTGGGAATTAAGATGCAGATAGCTTGGGGAGGGAGGTTTTTTTGCCCACCACAGGTGGTGTTTTTATCTACAGAAAAGAAACCAGCACCTTGGAGAGATTCAGTGATGTGACTGAGCTCAGGCCAAGGCAGCCAGGCTGTTGTTAGACAAACATCATCCTAGAGCTTTCATCATAGAGCTTGGCAGCTCCCACCAGGTCAATGAGCTGCAGCCACAGAGCACTTTCCATGATGCCAGACGCTCTATCCACATCCTCTTATCAGCCCCACCACTCTGTGCCAGGTGATGGTTCCCTTTTGGTAACAGAGACAGTGGTCCAGACCTTCCCACACACAGGCCTGCCCAGTACCTTCCTGCCCTTGGTTATGGGGTCTGGATTTTTCCCTTTCAAATTCTCATTTCCCCACCACTAGGAGGATTAGATCAGAGGTTCTCACTTGCTTGTGAACTCTACAGCTCATCAAGAGGGACATGAACTGGGCCCAGAGAGAGCAGGGCACTCAGGCTGTGGGTTAGGGGGACCTGGACTCTTGCACTATCCTACTTGCACTGGCATTCCTGAATGAGATGCCTTTCCCACTGTGGACACGGGACTGGGGCCTTATTTTGCTACTTGGTGTCATCCCTGTCCCTGTGCTGCGGACACAGCTGATGTCCCACGAAGGTGCAAAGGGCAAATGGGAACCCTAACCTGGCCTCATTCTGTGATCAGTGTTTTGGGAGAAGCACACAGGCAATTTTCCCATATTATTGAAAGTCAAGATAGTTTATCTTTGCAAGATTCAGAAGACACAACCACGAGGCAGTGGTCCATATAGAAAAGTGACAGTAATCAGTCCACGCTGTCCCGCAGAGTACAACACAGCTTGCCGGGAAAAGGCAAGAGCTTCGAGAAGACAGGAGGTTGAATGGTGCAACTTGATACATTTTACCTGCACATAGGAGCCAGAAAAAGTCACTGCTCTACAAGAGCTGAGCATGTGATTTTTCTTCCTCAAAAGCATGGGCAGTGGACAGAGTGTAGGTGAATAAGTATTGTTGGAGAAACTAATGACTTCTGATGGGCCTCAGGCATTTTCAGACCATGATTTGACATGGGCAAGCCCACTGGTGAAAAGTTTGACTAAAAATACTGTTTAAACCAACTCTGATGACTGATAACTTGTGTCTGTAATAGTGAACAAAGGGCTTCCTCATATTTAT
The DNA here is from genome assembly GCF_034190915.1 of Cavia porcellus. NCBI lineage: Eukaryota > Metazoa > Chordata > Mammalia > Rodentia > Caviidae > Cavia > Cavia porcellus. Next base: position 69,689,690 of record NW_026947501.1, on the reverse strand, counting down.
GGGACTTTGGATTGGGTTTTTAAAAGCAGGAGAGAAGAGACAATTATGCAGGTCCTCCGTCACAGAGGAGTTCTGTTCGTGTCAGGTCATGCTCCCCATGTGGACAGAAGCAGCTGACAGGGCCCGCCCAACCTTCAAAACCTGGGGCTACCTTCACCACCTATCTTTTGTTGAACATTTTTTTCGAGCATTACTTTTTGTACTGCAAGAATCATGTTGGCATAATGGAATGGTATGCAAGACTCAGGGACATTTTTAACACCAAACACCAAACTTCTGGGGAGTTTCATGCTAGTGGCATGGGTTCCACCACAAACTTTCCCATGCAGGCTCCCCAGCTGAGCAGAAAAGTCACATGATGTGGATATCAGCTTTTGGCATATGACTTTGATTTTTAAGCGCAAGGCCAGGTTCAAAAAATATGGTGTGTGTTTGAGTTTAAAAAAAACTGCAGTAAAAGACATATTGCCTTTAACTCCTTCAAAATACTTCCCTGTAACTGTGAACTCATTTATCCCATTATTCCTTCTGTTTTCTGAAGCATTTCTGGAAGTCCTCTTTCATGATGAGTGTCTTCACAGTTGTCTCCATGTTCTGAATAAATTCAATCAATTTACGGCGATTTCTGTCAAATAATGGCATTAAGGGGTCCCATCTACCGCCTTTGCTGAATCTGTCACAGTGCGCCTCCTGGCTCTTCCCTAAAGCCAAGAAGACTATGAAAACTATTTTGAAGGAAATTAGTAACAATGTGGCTTTTACTGGAAAAAATTTTAAAACATGTGCAATATATTAACTAGTGTTAATTTCCTATTATTTTGTTTTGAAATTCTGTATTGTTTTAATCTTTTTTAAATTTTGTTTTTAAAATAAAAAAATTTTTGCTATATTTTTAATCATACTTCATAATTTAGACACAAACTTGCCCTCCTTTCCTTCACTATTTCTTCTTACCAGTATTTAGGAAGATGCTCTATGAGTCAGGCACTGTGTAATGTGTCTTGAAAACGTGGAATGAATGAGACGGAAAATGTCCCTGTGCCCGGGGACTCGTGTTCCCCGGCTGCCTGGAAACAAGTGCTGATAACCAGGAAATAGTGACTTGGGGGTGACAGGCAGGAAGGAGATAAGGTGCAGGGGTTGGAGGGACACAGCAGAAACCAAGCTCAGATAATATGGTGTCAGGAACACCCTCCGAAGAAGTGGGGCTCTTCTCTCTGTCTCAGAGCTGTCTGTGAGTTAGCCGGATGGGGGCGATTGGGAAGGATGGAGCCATAGTCTTCCTCTTGCACCTGGGAAGGTGGGGTGCAGCCCAGAGCCTCTGTCTGTGAGGCAGATTCCATTTCTGTGTTCTGATTCTAGGGCTCACTGGCAGCGACTTTAGGTTTGAAGCTGAACCCCAGGAAATGTCGCAGCCTCACCTACACCAGGGCTACACTGCTGTGCCTTGGGGGCCGTGAGGGCACCATGGGCTGGCTGTACATGTGCTTAGTCGCATGGTAGCACACACAGGCACACTCAACCCTACAGGCACTTTGGAACTAGTTTCTGGTGACTGGAAGGCTGGGGGCGCCATGTGGCTCAGTGGTCCAAGTGGGGGACCTCAGCTTGAAGCCTGGTTCGATGTCCTGCCAGCTGTGTCCTGGGCCAAGTCACCCAGTGTCTGCAAAGTGGGGGTCATGACAGCTCCCAGCTCGCTTTATTGTACCAAAGATTCAGTGAAACGACTCTGTGTGTGCTCTATGTGTCTATGAAATGTATTCATGTGTGCTATAACCTGCATGCCCACAGGTGCATATACACATACTCAAATATATTTAAATTTATATTTACATATGTATGTATTTTACAGTGGTATAGATACCCAAAAGTGTAATACCCAGAATCCATTTGATTTTGCATGATTTGCTCCATCATGAGGCCCGCTCTCGTGATTTGAGGAATCCACTCCAGGTGAAGAACCCTCTTGGGTACTCACAGGGCTTTCAGAAAGCTCTTTCCCCAAGGACATCATTCCTGAGCTTCGATCCATCAGTAAATGAAGACAGACAGAGCCCCGACGGCGCGGCACCCCCCCACTCCCCCCACCCCCGCCCCACTGATGCAGGCTCCCATCACAGGCCTTCCCACCTAGAGCCTCTCTCTGCACTCCCTTTCCCTCCCTGGAGCTCCCTAGGCTGCAGGGTGGCAACGTTTGGCCCAGTCTTGGCCTAGAACGGGTGGGGCAGCGGCAGAGTCTCACTCATCACTTTTCTCCAGGGCTTACACGCTGCTGGTCCAGATGGTTGTGGAAATAATGAGACTCCGTTCAAATGTGATGAAAAGCAAACCGAGCTGTTGCTTAACGGTGCCTTATTCTGAAGTCACACTGACGGGATTTTAGTTTCTAGGTCAGGTTCTCCAAAGGTAAGGGGAAGGAGGCGCCTCTGGGCAGCCCTGTATACACAGAGAAGGCCTTTGTGAACCTGGTCTCATGGAATTTGTGTACCAGTCTGACACACAGGTGTCAGATCAGGAAACTGAGGTTGAAAGATCAAATAGGAGGGGCTCAGTAATTCACCCACGCCCACCAAGGCTGGAGATAAAAATCCTTGTTAGCCCAACCCAGGCTTGGCTTTGTGCTTGACCAAGCGTGTTGGAAGGAACCCATCTGTCCATCCCTCTATCCATCCCTTTCATATTGTAGGTTCGACACTTATTCCTTATCTCTATGTGAAAGACTTAATCCCCTTTCACATTTTAGTTTCAGACTCTCTGTTGTCCCCTAATAAGGAAACTGAGGCTCTGGCAGGCTTGCCTCTCCACAGCCTCCAGGAGACACGTCTGTCTGTCTGTCTCCCTCCTCTGTGGTCCCCAGAGAGTCCTCCTACATCTGCAGAGATCAGTTTTCAGGCAATTTGATTCGGCATACACAGAGATGATCCACGTAGTGAACTGCATGGTACCTGATGTCTGATACAATGTTTTCAGCCCCTGGAACTAACAATTGTCTTAATTTTTGTTGTTGAGGTCTCAAAAGGAATTTCTCATTTAACTCAACTTCAGACCCTTTGCCAACTGAATGAATCTTCTTTGACTGCAGCCAGATCCATCAGTAGTCCCACCAGCTGGCTTGGGCAGAGGAGGCTCTCCCAAGTCACTCAGTCCACACTGCAGACAACAGACATCCTTCAATGTCACCCCAGAACCTCCTGTCTGTCTCTCTTTTGGACTAGAGTTCCAGCTTTCTCCAGCTTTCTTCCTCTTCCTTGACTGACTCCTTCATTTTAGGGTACACCTGCTTTTCTTGTACTCTAAAGAAGGTGCACAGCAGGCAGGTTCTTGAAACTCAGGACTTGTGCAAATGCCCCCTCTCACTGCTGATTAATATGCCTGTGCTGCCTGCCAGCCTCTGCTGCAAACTATCCTGGTCCTTCAAACTATCCTGGTCCTTGCACCCTTTAAGGCCAGGGGCTCTCTCCTGGACACTCAGGGAGCATGAAATTTACTTGCTGTGCATCCAGTTCTTGCCCTGGGTCTGAGCCTGGAGAAAGGATTTTCAATCTGGATGATCCTGTCTTTCAGGTTGGGGAGATTTTCTTTAATTATTTCATTAATGATTTCTCCCTCTATGTCTTCTTTCCTTCTGATGTTGTTAAAATGATCCCAACTTCCTTGTCTTTTGTCCCACATTTTTTTCTTGTCTCTTTCTTGTGCTTGATGGAAGAGCACAGAAACTTTATCTTCCAACATAGCTTTTGAGTTTTTCATTTCTGGTTTTGCATTTTTAATTTGTAAGAGCTCAGTAGGTTCTCTGAGTTGAAAAACTCCCTGTTTTATTTTATGCTTGCAAAAAGCTTCTCTTATCCCTCTAAAATACTGATCCCAGTTACTTTAATGTTTTCAGAACCTTGGTTAATTTGTAGCTCTTTTTCCATGTCATTGCTTACCCCTCAGTGTTGGACTCCCTGGACGGCCCTGGTCCTGGCTGGGAGTGGGTAAGGAACATGAGGCGCTTGTGCTTGCTGGGGCACAGCTGAGTGGTCATGGGCTCCCAGTGGCATCACTTGGTCTGGCTCCATTACACTGTCGTGCAAACAGTGTTTTCCCTGGAGGATGCAGGCTCACAGACACCACTCTCTGACCCTGACATACGCAGGATTAGATGATCTTGCTGCTTCTGGGGCAGTATCCCAGCCCGGGAGGGACAAAGACCTTGAGCTCAGACACTCTGTTCTCTCCTCGGGGACCAGGCTTCTGTCTTCTCCCTGGACGCAGCCCGGGGTTGCAGGGCTTCTTAGAGGTTTTCAACCTGTTCATCTCCTTGTAGCCTGTTTTTCAACCTCCTGCTTCCAGAGAAGTGGCTGCCAATCTGTGAGCCTGCGAGGTTTTCTTTAGTGTCTATCAATCAAACCTCCAGACGACGACATAAAGTTCAGTTTCTGAGTGTGACCGCCCTACGCCAGGCACCACTCCCATCTTCCCATTTCCTAACGGGCATTAGTCAGTCCCCAGTCAGTTTCCCCGCCCTTATGCATCTAACATTGCTCCCACAATTTCATTAGGATTTGAGAAGGGAGAAAATACCGCAGTTTGCACATGTACACTTAATTTGCTTTCTTCACCTAGAAGTCTAAGTCTTTATCATTTCCAAAAACTTATGCTAGAAGCAGGCCAGGTGGGCCCAGCGCAGAACACAGGTGAACGCATTTGGAGCCATTTGCAGCAGTCCTGCCTGTGGCCGGGGAAGACCTCAGGATGAAGCCACAGCTTTCTGAGGCCTCTTGCTTAGCTGCTGCTCCATGGCCAACTTGCTTTGTTCACCTGTGCTGGACACACACTGCTGGGTACAGGCAGGGAGAGGCACAGTCCCCAAGGAGGAGCAGGGTGCAAGCTTTTATGCCAAGCCCAGAGCCAGCATGGTGGGGTGAGGTGGCACAAATCCTCCACGATGGGGGGAAGATAGTAGCATCCCTCACACTCCTCACTCATGAGCAGGATGATGTCACTGTAGCTCTGCGGGCCTGGGACAGGAGGGACAGCCCATCCCAGACACCCCGGGGTGGGAAAGCCCTGGCCAACCGCAGCCCTGTGCCCAGCCCCAGCAGTTCTTCCCCACCCAGGCAGGAAGCTGTCTGTCTGCAGGGAATGTAAAGGCAACAAGGAAGCTGCATGGCCACTTCTGGACGCGTCCCCACGCAGTACCTGTGGATGATGTGGCACCTCTGCAGATACTCCAGGGCCAGCGCCAGCTCGCAGATGTAGAGCTTCACCGTGCCCTCTGTGAAGTGCACATTCTGCTGCAGGTGGTAGCGAAGGTCGCCACCCAGCAGCAGGTCCACCACCATGAACATGTCCTCTTCGTCCTGGAAGGAGTACCTAGGGGCACAGGGGACAGAGGTGAGGGAGGAGGCCCTCGGCAGCCTGAAGATCAGTACCCCTGTTTAGCAAAACATTGAACAGAGGTCCAGAGAGAGATGCAGATGCTGCCTAAATCATGGAGTTTCTGGGTAAAGGGGGAAGGGGGGAAAGGTTCACAGCTCCACGTGCCACGCACATCCGTGGATCCCCTTATCCTCAGTGTGAGAAAAGTAAGCAGGGTTCCCGGCATTAGACCCCAGGCTCTGGCAGGCATGCATTTATCTCTGGTACCGGGAATAACCAGGGTTGCTCACTAACTTACGTCCTGGCCCTTTTTGTTCCTTATTTTGAGGCAAGCTCTTTCCAAGTCACTACAGCACGCAGGATCTCACTTGCAATCTTTCTGCCACAGACTCTCTATGGGATTACGGGTGTGTGTCACTACATATGGCTGGCAGACGCGTTTTACCTGGTGCTGGGCTCTAACATGTGCCTTCAACAGATGCTGTGATTCCTCGCAGGCATAATTTGTACTTTGAATGTTCTCAAAGGCTCACGTATTAAAGGCTTTGTCTCCAGCCTGGGCTCTGCTGTGAGGTACTGGATCCTTTAAGGGGAGGGCCCAGCAGGAGGAAGTGAGGTCCCCAGGGGCATGGAATCAAAGCAGATACTGAGGCCCAGTCCCTTTCTCTTTCCTTCCTGGTGCCCATGAGGTGAGCAGCCTCCTGCACCCCTGTACCTGCACCATGACGCACCTGCCACGCCAGGCCCAAAGCAGCAGGCCACAGGGCCACAGACCGAAACCTCTGGAACTAGAGCTGGTCACCTCATATGGGCTGATCACCTCAGGTAATTTGTCACAGTGATGGGATACTGTCTGACCCACATGCATTGGACTTGCACTGTCCGATGACACGACCTCCCCACTGTCCCTGTGATCTGCTCTCTATCACCCCCCCCCCACCTTGGACGTTTGGAGTTTGCTCCTAGAATCCCTCAATGCTCTAGGAAATTCAGGTCCTGACACTGAGAGAACAAGCGGATCCCAAGCCACCAGGAGAGGCCCTGAAAGGGAAGCTGAAGACTCCCATGGACAGCCTCTCCAAACCTCTGGGCATTCTGCAGATTCCTCACGGGGGCAGAACCACCACCCAGTGGAGCCCGATCTCTCCCCACCCCCCACCACCACAGCACCTGAGCCTGAAACATGTGGTGTTGAGTCACTAGGTTTTAGGGTGGGTATTTGTTTTCTATTGTTTTTGAACATAAAATGGATACAACACTAAATTCACTTTCTAAAAGATTGCATTTGGGCTTCCTAAGGACTGAGGAACTAGCACGCACAGTGAGGTGTTGTTAAGCAGTGGTAGAATGGCATGTGACATCACAGGACATTGTGATGTTCCTTGTGGACTCATGGACCATAAGCATGGAATAGTATAATACACTAGGGAATGGTGTCTGGGAGCTGGGACTCCCCAGTCCCTCTGAGTACCAGGACTGCATTGTTCCCCTCATTCAACAGAAGAGCACACGGAGACCCAGAGGGACAGAGGGACTGGCAGGTCACTGTCAGGCTGGGGACAAGAGCTCCAGCACCCCAAGATGACTGTACTATTGGGTACCACTGCGCATGCATGGTGTTTCAGTGACCTTGACCAACAGCCTCACAGAGGCGACCTGCCCATGCTCCAGGCACAGGAGAGGTGACAAACCATCTGTGAATAGGTTGAGGGACTTTAAGTGTCACCCAGCTGTGCAGCCTCCTGGGACGGGGACTTAGGGTCAGAGAGGGGCTGTGCCGTTCTGCTTGTCCATCCCTCTGCTGCTTCTGATTGTCCAGGATAAAGGACGGGAAGGGGAGCTCTTTATCATGAGTTTCCCAGTGTCTAATGAGCACCTACTTGTGATAGGCATTGAGCTCTGTTCTGGGGATGGGGGAAGAAACTGTTCTTGTCCTGAAGGTGCACACAACCCCTGGAGGAAGAGGACTTGTCTAACAGTGGCTGGCGCCCAGGCTGCAGCTCCAGGCTTCCTTGTGGGGCAGGTGGATGTGGGGAGGGAGGGAGTCCGCTCCAGGCAGGCAGTGTGGGTGGGAGGGGAACATGGGTCCGGGGCAGTACCGAGGCTGTGGTTCAGACAAGGTGGGGGTTGGGGCCCCACTGTTCACACGCTGAGCAAAGATTGATAAGCCGCCTTAAGGAGTCACTGTGTTGTCTTGGATGAGCAAGAGTGAGGTAAGGTGCAGTGTTGGGAGCCTGCCGTATTACCCATGACAATATAGCCACAGGATGGCGTCCGCCTACCGCCTCGCTGCTCCCCCGCCCATCGTGTGCCCAAGATGGCACACACATCCTGCTTCCTGGTTCTTGCTCGGCTTACTGTCCCCGCCATATATGGTAATGATTGATTGCTTCCTTGTTGCCGCCCAATCGCCTGTCCCCACGTGTAATCCCATGGTTGGATAACATTAGCTATATAAGCCCAAGTATAGGAAGTGCCCGACGCACAACACGGAAGAAGCCGTCGAGGACGGACATGTATTGAGGTTGCTGCCCAGTCAATAAAGGTGCTTGCAGAGGCTGAGTGTTCGTGTGCTCCATTCCGCGGGACGGAAGCGGCTCCGGACAGTGCAGTTCATTCATGAGAGCAGAGACGGGTACAAGGCCCAGCAGGGTCCAGGATGAGTTCCCACAGGAGGCAGCTGCCAAGGGCAGCGAGGACCAAGGGGCCTGGGCTGTGCTCACCAGGCTGCTCTGGAACCCCCAGCAGGGTCCTAGATATTTCGATATTTGCCCGTTACTGAGTCCAAGGGCACCATTGTCAGAAGTTTCAGTAAGAAAATTCTTTTGCCTAGTGTTATGGCTTGCGCCCAGATGTCCCTCCAAAGCCTTATGCAATCACAGATGGGGCTTTTTTAGAGGTGGCTGGATCTAGAGTGTGTGATGCTGGGGTTGGTCCACGGAGCAGTGCTAGGCTGAAGGACACCAGGATTAAGGATGTGAGCACCACCCGCCCTGAGTACCCTGGATAAGACAGAAAGAGCTGTGATCCCCCTGGTTGCTTTGCTACTTTCTGTCCTCCATGAACTGTTTCTCCTCTGCAATTCATCTTCCATACCACTGTGCCCCGGAGCCAGCTCTACAAACTATGAGCTGAGTAAACCTTTCCTTCTTTAACTTTGGGCATCAAGTATTTTGTCTCAGCAATGAGAGAAGAGTAACTAACATCTAGAAAACTTTATCTTTTAAAGTCTCTTATATAATTTTAAATTCTGTGATATCAAAAATTTAAAAGAATAAAGAACATTATATTTTATGCTCTGATTCTTAGGTCTATTTGTCTGTCACTGAACCATCATTTATTAATTCATTCATTCAACAAACACTTCCCAACACAATATCTCTATATGCAGTCACTGGGCAGGGCACACAGTGCTGAAGCAGCACAGCAGGTTGGTTCTTCTTTTCCTGCATCCTAGGTCATCAGGTAGGAGACACTGTCCATCAGAGAGTGACATGGACCGTGAAGAAATGAAGTCAGAAGTCAGACACATGAGCTAAGACTAGTGTGCAAGGCTGGGGACTGAACGATCAGTGTTGGAGACTGTGTTTGATAAGAGGAACAGAAATGCAAAGGCTCTGAGGCTGGACAAAACCAAGAGAGTCTCACAGCTGGGAGGGAAGAGCCAGTGTGGCCTGGAGTGAGAGGTGGGCCATGCGGAGCAGTGAGCAGGTCAGAGCTCTGCCTCCACACATGGATGAACCCTCTCTGGACTGATGGATTAGGAGACTAGTGGGGTATCCATTGTGGGGTACTTTACGGTGAAAGCAGTCCTGTTTCTCCAATGTTGTCCCCTGCCCTGCTGTAACCCAGCGACAAGGCCCTCCCAGATGCCCAGAAGATGCTGGTGACATGCTCTTGGACTTGCAGAATTGGGAGCTAAATCAGCTTCTTTCCGGGGGTAAATTTCCTGGACTGTGGCATTCAGTTATTGCAGTAAATGAGCTATGACAGAAGGAAGGACTTTAGAGTCCGTTTTCAGGAGTGTGGAAAATCATCAGTCTGAGAGGCGACCTGGGCTGCCTGGTCTTTCACAAAGCTCTGTCTGGACACAGGTGCAGAGTGGGCACAGCATAGAAATGGGACTCCTTGAAGGGCACATGGGGCTGAGGCTGGGAGCCTGAGACTCTGTGGTTCCTGGGGAACCATTCCTCCTGTCCCCACCACCCCAGGGTCTTGGCCACTGCTTGCCAAAACCTGGTCACCTGGGCATCTGTGGTACTGTCTGAGCCTTACTAAGGAGCTGGGGGAAGCCAGGCTCAGGCAGGAGAGAGGTGGACCAGGAGGCTTGCTGGGTGGCCCATACCCTCTGAAAGGCACTAGCTGTGTCTAGCTTGGGCTCAGGACATGGATAATCTTTGTCTGTCGCATGGCTGCTGCCCAAGTGATGCACTGTGGGAATGGCTGGGTGTCCGCACAGAGCCTTGTAGGCTGGAGGCACTGATCTTTCCCAGACACAATGGTTCCTCCTTGTCCATCAGTTAAGAGACCCAGTCTCCAGCAATAACAGATAGAAAATCAAACATGCAAACTTGCCACATCGGAGCCTGGGAGTGTGATTGTTGACAGCCTTGATAGCTGATGTGACAAACACCCCTCTCTAATCTTCTTCAACATTGTTGTAGCCATCTGTGTGCTGTTTCTCTTCTGTTCAATTCCAAAATAAACATGCAATTTCTTGAAATTTTGCTCTGGTTTTTGTGGGACTTATATTGGGCTCACAGATAAATATAAAGATATTTTTACATGCTGAATCTTTGTAATCATGAACACGGAATATCTATTTATTCTAGTCTTTAATGTTTTATCAATAATGCTTCATAAAATTTTCTACTTAAAGGTTCAGCATGTACATATTTTTATCCCAAGATTTTAAAAATACTTTTTATTGTTATTATACATATAGTCCTTAAAAATGGTTTACTAACTGGTCATTGGAAGATAAAATGGAACTCTGGGATCACGTGTATTTATGTTCTATCCAGGCACTTGGTTAATCTCTTAGCTATGAATGCTTTTGCTCCGATGTTCCAGGCTTACCATATGAACATGGCTATATCTCCTTCAAAAACCTGCCACGCTTATATTATTCCAATATTTATCTGTATTTATTTTTCTTATCTTGCATCAGTATTTGAGGCTTACAATAAAACATTAACTAAAGGCAATGGAGGACACATTAGTGTACTGAACTTGAATTGTGTCTCAGTATCAAGCAACCTGCCGTCTTTGATGTGTATCATTTATCTAGATAAGAAAGTTCTTTCCAGACTTGTAAGAATTTTTATTATGAGCAGGTGAAGTGTTTAAATTTTTAAACCACCTTTGCAATTCTAGACTAAAGCCTACCTATGGATAACCACACACATGTGCACACTCACACAGTTCACACGGATTTCATTTAGGATTGTTACATCCAATGTTCTGAGGACTGAGCCCTTATTTTCCCATTTCCACTGACCTGGCCCAGCTTTGGTATTCATGTTAGTGCTGGCCTCAGTGTGTGGAGCTGTCATCTGGTCCCACTTGTTGGTACTTAAGAAGTATGTGTGAGAGACCACATGTGTTTGCAGACAGTCTGGTCTCACAGTGTCCTTTGTTCCCCCACTGCTGACTGGTCTGAGATTCTCCTTCCTCAGTGTGCGCCTCTGCCGATGATAGAGGACTCACAGCCCTTCCATGCTACAAAGAACTGGGCAAATAAATATCCTTGGCTGCGTAGGATGCACGCGGAACCCATGGGGCTCTGGTCTAGTGGGTGGCAATGAGTCACCAGGACCTTGTGGAGTGCTCTCTGTGATGTGCATGAGGCTGCTGAGAAAGAAGCTTGCTTCCTCTAGGTTCACTCGGCTGGAGCCTGTGAGCCCGTGGCCAAGCGTGTCCAGGGCTCTGCTGCTCCACATGGAAACCAGGTCTCTCTGTTAGAGTGAGGCTGCAGACAACCAAGCAGGGCTGAGAGCTGTACACAGAGTTGGGTGCTGGTGGAGGTGCAGTTCCAATCTGGCCAGAAGATAGGTCCATTCCTGAACTTTATATGTACCCATGTACATATGGCTTTTGACTTAAGCTGTTTTATATTGTAATGTTGTCACTTAGGATTTGTCTTAGTCTGTTTTCCATTACTATAACAAAATACCTGAGAGTGGGTAACTTACCAAGTAGAGTTTATTTAATTTATGACTCTAAGGGTGGGAAGTTCAAGAGCATGGTGTAGGCATCTAGTGGGGGTCTTCTTAACATAGCCAATGGCATCCCATGGCGAGACATAGAAAAACTGCCAGGTCTGGTCTCACTTCCTCTTCTTGCAAAGCCACTAATCTCATCATTGGTGCCCCACCCACATGACCTCATCTAATCCTAACTGCCTCCCATGAGCCTCATCTCCAAATGCCATTAATTTATGACTTTGAGGACAGAGTTTCCCACACATGAACTGTGAGAGGATGCAGTCAAATTACAGCAGAACAAAAGAGCCTCCTGGTACAACTTTTCATGCATTGTTGCCGTATGGAAGGGTTCAGATGTCCAAAGAGAAGCCACAGGATTGAAATACAACATACCTCCCACAGATACTGAATTTGTATTCTACTTGATGATGGGCTATTGAGATATCACATTAACAATCAGTGCAATCTTCACTCTCAGTCACTGCCAAACAGTCAAAGGGCATTTCACTCAATATTCCATCAGAACTCTGGAGGAGCACCGTGAATTTTCAGGGGGAAACTAAGACTGGAATGAATTCTAAAGAGGACAAAGGAACAATACCAAGATGTAAAGTGAACAATAATTTAAGCAGTAAGTCATGTTTAATTTTTTTTCTTGCTACAGATTCAGATTTTGCCCTGGGCCCCAATCCCTATCTGGCTAAAGAGACTTGATGTAATTATTGAAGAACAGAGAATGTGTCCTTTTGTTTGATATCTCGGGAGTTTTGTGCCACTCTGTGGCTTTGTATCTTTGTCTTTTTTGCTTCTTCTTGGGCTAGAATTATAACTATGCTCTCATAACTGCGTTGCATACTGTTGTGGAGATCACAGACGAGGAAGCTGTGCAATGCCCCCGACCCACGGAGAAAGCTGGGTGCTGAGGTTTCCCTTGCAGGGACACAGCAGGTTGTGAGCAAGGAAGGCAGGGCCCCTGGCCTGGCTGTTGCAATACGCCAACATGAAGAGTGCAATGCTGGTTTCTTATTTTTCATTTTTAAAAACTTTAAAAAATTTCCTACTTTGCCTTCCAAAGGACTCAAGTGACTTCTAAAATTTAACAATTCATAATAAGCAAGCCAAAGATCAAGTCAAGGGAAGAAAAAGATCTGAGTAAGTGGGAGTTGGTGCCTATTCCCAGGGTATACCGCAGACCCTGTGTGCTTGTCTGAAAGATGCCCATCTCGTATCTCTAACTTCCAAATACCCAGAGCAGGCCGCACTGTGGTCCGCCCGGGGAAAACGATCAATCACTGGTGTGAGACACACGTCGTTTGGCTGACACATAATGGCTGTACACACTTACGAGGTCCAGTGTGACATTCTGACACGGATGAGTGTTCATAACATACAGTGATGGAATCAGGGCGCACGGCCTACTCATCCCCTCCGATGCTTTTCACTTCTTTATTTGGGGACCGTGAGTACAGCGGCTGACAGGGCTCATGGCTTCCACCTTCCTCAGCCCTTGCCAAAAGCCAGTGTTTTAGCCAGGAAGTCAGCAGTGACTGCTCACTTGACTCTGGAATGTTCGAAAAGGAGCCTGGAGTTGATGTCTGGCGCCATGACAAGGCCCCTGGACACACCCACACTCTCTTGCTGCCACTCAGTGCCTTACTCCTTATCCCTGGGGTACCACCACTCTGCTCTCGGCTGCCACCCATTACCTGGTTTATAGCATTCCCAATGGGAAGCAGTTTTACTCCACAGGGAACCCTGGACTTGGACAATGTCAGGAGATAGATTGTTATTGCAGCTGGTGGGGGACTTCCAGCATCTTATGTGTAGAGGTTGACCATGCTTCTAAATATCCCACAGTGCTTAGTGCCTTTGGTCCCTGCCCCAAAGGAGGCACATGGGGCCTAGGTGAGAAACACTGCTTAGACTGGGGCTGTCTCCTTTAAGAAGCTTTCTCTAACTCTGGGACACTGGAGTGGGGAATCACCTTCGGGTCCTACAGTAATGGGACTGAATACTGACATGGGGCTTATGATGTACCAGGTTCCTCCTTAAAGGCTTTACTGTTTCGTTTGGTTTGGTGTTTTTAAGACAAGGTCTCACTATGCAGTTCAGGCTGGCCTTGAGCTTACTTTGTAGCCCAGGCTGGTCTTGAATTTATAGTAATTCTCCTGTCTCAGCACAGGTGTGCACCACCATACCTAGCTCTCAAATGCTTTAAGGATATACACTAATTTAATTCTCCAACTGCCCCTTTGAGGTAAATATGGTTACGAATCACCCTTTGAATCTCAGCACCCATTAGGACTGAGGTTAAATAACAGATCCAAGATGACACAGTGAAAAATGGTGATGGGGAAAGTTGGAGCAGAGTACTCCTCTCCTGAATTGCAGTCTGTGCTTGCTGCTCCAGAGCACTGTCCTTGTGGCATTCTGACCATGTCTCCTGATGCCTGTCCCACATTGTGTCCTTGCATCTGGCACACGGCCCAGAGCATCACACATGGGACTAGCTCACAGACTACCAAAGCACCCATTTTCTGTATGGCATATAAATCATTCGGATGTTCAACACATAGGGCCTGTACAGAAAGATGGATGCGGAGGAGGGCTGATGGGGAAGGAAAGCCATTAGGCAGCTTTTTATGCCACTGCCTATAGGCACAGCCTTTTTGTTTGGCTCCCTGTTGTCAGACTGGGAACTCCTATTGGTCAGAGGGCATGCCCTGACCTCTTGGCAGTCCTCCCTCTGCAGCCCAGAGAGCAGACGCGACCCATCAGAGAGCCAGACTGTAGGAAGACACAGCCCTGCCCAGCACTGCCTCTGCCTGCCTGTTCCTTGGCCAGCGTCTGGCTGATGAATGGGGCTTGCAGGCAATCACTGTTCCCAATCCTGGGTGCTGAGTGTGATTGCACTTCAGAGCTGACGTGTTCGCAATCCCTTTGTGATGCAGGTGCAAGTGTGGGTTTTCTGAATGACTGTGTCAGCCACAAAGTGGGTGTTTCCGCCTCCATCTGTCAGATTCCTGTCTGTCTCTGAATGAGCTCCTAACTCACGAAGAGGGAGGATGTCCCAGCAGCTTTTTGTTGTTGGGACACAAGACCTGATGCCCACAATTTAAATGGCTCTCGGTCTCAGGGGATTCAGTGTATGGTCAGCTTGCTCCAAGGCAGGAGCATCATGGCAGAAGGGGACAGTGGAGCAGAGCTGCTCAGCTCATAGCAGCCAGGAAGCAGAGCACGGGAACACTGCAGAGAGGAAGGGGCTGGGGACCAGATGTAGACCGAAGGCTATGTCTTCATGACCCAACCAGAAGGGTGCCCCACCAATCTCCAGGTTAGATCCCTAAGCTAATCAAGTTGACTCTGCCTTCCCCAGATGGTCGTCATGAACCCTCTGGTCTCTTCTTGGAAAGTGTGACCTGTCTCTACCAGCAACCTTGGAGGTGGGCACAAAAACACAGGAACATCTGAAACAGCACCTCTGTCTAGCTGAAAGGACCATCTGGATATCTTCCTCCACTTCTTCCTGTGGCAAAGGTCACTAAGTACTCAGAGATGGCCCCAGGAAATGGCTATGGGGGAACCCCAGCAGTCAGGGAAAGTCCCTATCCCTCGTGCTCATCTCCTGGGTCTTCCCTGTATGGCTCTTCCAGGGGCAAAGAGGGCAGTGACCCTTTAGATCACCTCAGATCCAACCCATCTCTCCAGCGCACAGATGGAGATGACCATCATGCTCACCTCCAGTGCTTCTCAGCAATTCAAAATCCAACAAGAAAGGAGCTGGGGGCAGGATGCAGCTCAGGGGTGGAGCACCTGCCTAGCATGCGTGAGCCCTAGGTTCCAACCCAGCACCACCACCAATCAAAAATTAACTGAAGTAAAATAATGATGCACACAATTTCATGGTGACCAGCGAGGCCTAACTAACCCAGCCCTAAGTTCATTGAAAAGAAAAAAGGAAAAGAAAGGAGCTAAAAATAGCCTTGTCTGGAAATGAAATCTAACAATGGGAGGCCAGACACACTGTCAGCTCATCCTACACAAGTAAAACGGAGATAATCAAACCTGAATGGTACTTGATACACAGAAGTCTTTAATACCATTTTTAATAACATTCACAATGAGCTTTTCTTTTTTCTTCCTTCCTTTCTTTTTTTTTTTTTAAATTTGACTTCAGCCACAAAAGTCCTCATCTCACTCGAACATGGTAACTTACTGCTCTTCCTGCCAGGCTGATTTTCATCTCCTGTCTCTTTCCCGGGAAGTCAGGTCATACTGTCAGCTGCCTTCTGCCTGCGAGATCCAGGTGATCATGTGAGTGGACGCTAGAGGGTGTCCAGCTCCTCTGGCCACACAGAAGCTGTGGGGTGAGGCTGAGGTGAGTGACCAGTTTGAATCTCCACTGGTTACCTAGCCAGGGGGTGGGGTAGAATCTTACTGATTTTAACACACAGCCCTTGAGCTGCTACAGGCTCTGCAGTAGTTGGCACAGGACATGTAGGTGCGACAGAAGAGAAAGAGGGCAACAAGTGGAACAAAAAGGAGGCGAATGTCCTGTTCACCCAGACAAGAGACTGAGCTTGAAGCAGTAACTCCAACCCGTGCACAGTGCAAAGAAAACCAGTGGCCACGTGGACCAGAGGTTGGCTCTCGGGGGGGTCTAATGAGTGAGGTGGAGCCAGTCTGCCCTGAAGGGGATCTGTGCCCTGCATTCTCTCAGCTGGGGCTTCCTCCAAAGAGAGGCCAGGGAGTGGCATGAAGGTGACTCTTGTGTGTTGAGTGTTTCCTGTGTGACCAGCATGGTCCCCAGGGCTTTTGGCATTACTTACTAAGACTCTGGGCTCTGTGGGAGCTCCCATGCCTAACTTTCCATGCTTTGATGGTGGTAAAATTTATCTGTGTTTTACGAGTGATGGGCGAGGTCCAGAGAAGCTGAGGAACCTGCCTGCAGTCCTACTCAGCTTTTCTCCAGCCCCTGCTGCTCTGAGCGCCTTCTGCACAGCGCTGCTCGGCCCTCGCAGGGACCCTTCCCCTTGACCTCACAGTCCACACTGCCAGCTGAGTCTCAGAGATGCACCTCCCCCCACTTTCCTCTCATTCTGGACATAAGCGTCCTCTACTGAGACCAGCACCCCACTGGGGAAGCCAGCCATTCTCTATGAAGACACCAAACAAAAGCAGATTTTCTGCAAGTCTTAAATGCGAGAAATTGAAAGGCCTTACCTACCAACACAAGTTTCTCAGCTATGTTCTTAAAATACAACGTAAACACAACAAAATGGGTCAAAGGCCCCTAAGTGAATGTGTAAAATGCTTTAAATATTTCATGTTGATGTCATTTGGTTTTTGCAGTGACATGGTCTCCCTTACCCTCCGTTGTATCTAAGACCCACATCTCCTCTGGTAATCCATCCTTTGTGTAACTTTTCAAACTTACTACACATGCTCCTGAGATGTCAGTAGTGGCATGTGGAAGGTCACTTGAGACTTTCCCCAATGTCACCTTCTTAAAAGTGTCACATTGAGTTTAGGGTGTTAAATATATTTTTCCCAGCATAAGCAACAGTTGAAAACACACTGATGGAAATGCACGGCATTGAGCCATATGAAATGGCCACTAGTCCACCCTTTCTCCATCATGCCGTCCCCTCTTCCCATAGCACAACTCAACGGATGAGGCTCCCTCCCCTCCTGGCTTTAGATGCCCTGCACCTTCCTGGAATCCTACAATTCCAAGCCATTGAAGCTTTTCTTTATATTTACCCCATGTGTACTTGTGTGTTTGACTGTGTGCTGTCTCTCCGTCTGCCACATGCACGCACACACACACACACACACACACACACGCCCTGAGTCCCAAGCCTCTGTTTCTGCCAGTGGATCTCAAGCTGAAGCATTGGAATCTCCAGAGGCCCTGGCAAAACACAGCAGGGCCTGCCCTGGGCTTCTGACCCAGCAGGTCTGAGTGAGCCCTGGCACTGGTTATCGCTAACTAGTTCCCAGGTGAGGGGGAAGCTGTTGGTGCAGGGACCACTTCAGTAAGTGCTGGTCTCCATCCTTCAATGTTCTGTCTGAAACAGCGAGAGGAATGCCGACTGAGAACTGTAGGTCTCTTTGGTCAATTTTTAATCAATAAACTTTTAACTCTTTGGCATTGTTTAGGCTCAAATTCAGTGTCACCTTCCCTGGGACACCTTCCAGAACCTCTCTGTGGTGGTACCTTACCTGACACCTCGTAACCCTCCAGGACCTGCTCAGGGCTTGGTCCAGGCAAGGGTGGTGATAGCACATTTCTTCAGTGGTTGAACTTGATGTCATCCTTAAATATTTTTCAAGTTTTACATATTTTTATCATTTAAAATTTACATATAAAATATGCACCGAATCTCAATGCACACATACATATGCTCCATGGAAAGTAAACAAGCATTCATTACCCTGTGCCCTATACACGTAAGCCCTCTTTCAAAAAATAAACAAAAATGCTCTAGGAATTTCCATACCAAATCCATTTCTTCCTTGCCATACTCATTTAGAGATAATTAGCATTCTAAATTCGGCTGTAACATAAATTTTTGTATTTTAGCACACTATACACATCCATGTGATGTAAAATAGTAAAACAGACAAACACATAGAGTTTCATATAATACTGAGTTGATGAACATTACTGCATATGAATGAATGTTACTGAGTGTTTTCACTATTTGGTGACGAATCTTCCCTCTAATTTTTTTGCAGTTTATCCCTGATACATGGAGACCTGTTTGACTTAGTTACTATTCTCCGAACTTTTAAGTTAATCATTCTGATGGATGGTTTTAATTTGCATGCATTTGCCTAATGCCTAAAAAAGATAATCACCCTTCGTTTGTTTACTTGTATCAAATCTTCTATGAAATGCCTATTCATGTCTTTTTATCGTTGTCTTACTGGAGTGGTGTTTTTTATTTTTTCAGTGCTAGGGACTAAACTCAGGGCCTTATGCATGCAAGGAAAGTGTTCTACCATGAGGATCCATCCCTAGACTTAGAGTTTTAAACATTTTGTTGGGCTTTGAGAATTCTTTATATATGCAGAAAAAACCCTTTACCAAATCTGTGCCTTACAAAATTCCTTTATAGAGCATAAGTCTTTCACTTAAATATCATCTAGTTTATCAATTTTTACTTCATGGATCATTGAGTTAAATCTGAAAGCTTTCCACCTGGCCATAGGTAGTGAAGACACTCTTACAATGTTTTCCCCTGAAGTTTAAATTTAACTCCATGACTCATTTTGAGTTTTTTTAAAAACATGAAGTGGACATTTTGCCATGAATTATTTTCTGCCCTGCAGTTGTCTAGCTGGGAAGATCCCTTTCCAATGTGTCCATGCCACCTTTTTTCCCTTCATCTGTTTGTTGAAAAAGCACCCTTCGTCCACTGTACTCATTTTGAAACTTTGTCAAAAATCAGTTGAATATCCAACATTCCTTATTTAATAACTGTCATGGTTTATGTCTTCAGAAACGTTTAACCTTGTTTCATTAGTATAGTGAGTTACAGTTAAAGAGTTTACCATAGATCTTGGAGGAGACTTGGGACTTGGACTTTTCAGCAATGCTGAAACTAAAGACTTTGGCAACTCTTGGAGGTGGACAAAATATCTTTTGTATAAAGGATGTACATGAGTCCTGGGGGCCAGGGGTGGAATGTCATGGTTTATGTCTGTGGCCCCCAGGCCTCATGAGTTTGCATTGTGCATTTGTGATTGATTCATTGTCTAGTGCTTGGATTGATGGTGTCAGTGTTACAACCACATAGGGGTGGAGCCAGGATGTGATGTAATGGCAGGAAGAAGGTGTGTCTTCCTCTTTTGCTGGTTCCTCCTTGCTGTTTGCAGCCATCACGAACTGCAGCCCAGCCATGCCAGCCTGCCTTAGAGCCAACTGAGTATGGGCTGAAACCTCCAAAAACTGTGAGAAATAAACCTTTCCTTTCCCAACTTTGGGCTTCAGGTATTTTGTCTCAGCAATGAGTAAAAAGTAACTAAGACAATAACCCAGTTTTGCTCATGCAACTGGGTTGCTAAATGAATTGGTCTCTAAATAAGGAACTGTGTACAGTGTTTGCCTAACTCTTTCATACAGCACTGTAATGTCTAATGGAACAAAACTACAGTACTATATGACACAGCACAACCAACAAAAACTCCAGTATCATCCTGCAGAAGAAGCTACCTCAAGCTGCACTCTACTCAGGTTTCTTAAGTCCAGGTGCTGGCCCCAGGTCCAAGCACGCTTTGGTTGTAAGTCCGAACAGTTCTTAACAGGCAGGTGACTGAATAAGGAGCATCTGCTTTGTACCTTTGTCTAGATTCTGATCCACTGATTTTTGTGTTATCTCTTTTTCCAATAACAGTCTTGAGCACTGTAGCTATATAATGAGCCTTAATAGTGAGTAATGATTTTACTTATATTTTTCTTCTTCGTCAAAACTGTTTAGCGATTGTGGAATATAGCTATTCTAACATAAACAGAATAAATTTAAGTCTTCAAGAAGAATTTTCTTGTATTTTGATCATAATTGTGTCAAGTCTCTCAGAAATAAACTGCTCTCAATCCATGGACATAGTATGTCTCTCCATTTATTTCTGTCATATTTTATTACTTTCAGCATACAGATTGTGTAGATATTTTTGTAGGATGTATATGTAAGTATTTCATTATCTATGGAATAATGAAATATAAATAATACCTAAACCTTTTTATTTTTTGTTTTCACGCTCTTGTTAGTATAGACATGTGATTAATTTTTGTGTTAATTTTATATCCTGCAACCTTGCTATCACAGTTCTAGGAATTAATATCTAGATTTATCTATTTACTCTTACTTCTAAGTGACATGAAAGTTTATGTCCCCAAGGAATTTAATAAAATTCCCCAAGAAATTTAATAAAATTAAAATTCTGTAGAACTACTAAGTTTCTATAGTTATACAATTCAAGTACATGTAGGTGCTATATGCATCCATGTCATATGAAATAGGAGCAATTTCATTTATTTCCAACCTCTATGCCTTCTTTTTTTTCCTCGGTTTATTCCGGTGTCTAGAACTTTAGTGGGTGAATAACAGTGGTGAGAGTAAAATTGTTGCTTTTTTCCATCTTAGGGAGAAGTTCACTCGTTCTTTCATTATTCAGTATGATATTAGCTACAGGTTTTCTAAGTCAGCTCTTTATAGATGAATTAGTTTCCCTCTACCTTAGATAAATAAGGAAGTAGAAGATTCAAGTTACAAACCAAAAATTCTAACAAACATATTCTGAAGTACAAATGAAATATTCTCTGCAATGGAATGTATGTTAGGCCAGAAAACACACTTTGATGATTTTAGAATGATTTAGCCCAAACTATACTATCCAATTATCATAAAACTGACATCAAATATGGAATACAATATTTTAAACTCTCATGATTTCTTTCTATCACACACACAACTTCATATTTTCTCTCTCCCTCATCTTGTATAATTTGACGTCAAACTTACACTGATTTTTGTAATTTGTGTTCTTTAATTTATTGTAACTACAGTAAATAGCTTTTAAATAGTTTTGTGTTCTAATTTTCCTAGTGAGGTTAAAATTGCTCGTTATGCCACCCTGACAATTATTAGAGAATTCTGGGTATTTCTGTTACTTATACCACTGAGCTCTTTACTTATGGTTTGGGTCTGGATTTCCCCCAAAGCCTCATGCAGTCATGGAGGGTGGGCTTTTCAGAGGTAGCTAAGTTTATAGTTTGTGATTGATTTATGGTCA
Organism: Cavia porcellus; assembly: GCF_034190915.1. Classification (NCBI taxonomy): domain Eukaryota; kingdom Metazoa; phylum Chordata; class Mammalia; order Rodentia; family Caviidae; genus Cavia; species Cavia porcellus. The sequence continues at coordinate 69,668,319 of NW_026947501.1, read as the reverse complement.
ACTGGAATTAAGGATGTGAGCACTACACCTGCCCTAGGACAGGCAGCCTGCATGCAACTAAGAGATAGAAAGAGTCTCGTCTCTCCTTTTACTTTCGCTGCCTTCTGCCACCATGAACTGTTGCCCTCTGTCACGTGCCACCCTGCTTTGGAGCCAGCCAATTTTGGACTGAAGCCTCTATAAACTCTGAGCTAAATAAACCTTTCTCCTTTTAACTTTGGGTGTCAGGTATTTTGTCTCAGCCATGAGAAAAGAAAGTAGAACACTTATATTTTTGTTATTAATTATCAGCTCTTTATTTCACCTTAAAGAACTGCCCTCAGTAATTCCTGTAAAGCATTCCTTATTCTGGGAAAGTTTTTATTTTAAAGTTTATCTTCCCCATTTATGAAGGATAGCTTTAGCATATAAATTATGCTCAGTTGGTGGGTTTATCCATGAGTGCTCTGGACACACTGTACCACTGTCTGCTGGCCCGCTGGGCTCCTGCTGAGGAATCTGCTGAACACTTTACTGTGTCTTCCTTGAATGCAAGATTTCTGATTTTTGCTGATTTCAGTATCTCCTGTTGTCTTTCATTTTTAAAATAATTTGGTAATGGTGCATCATGGTAAGCTCCTCTTTGGGCTGACTTTGGCTGGTGCCTTCTGAAGTTGCTATATTTGTTTTTTTTTTTTATTTAAAGAAAAGGAAACAAAAAATACATGGAGATAAAAAAGGGTAGAAATAATACAAAATTACAGAAAAACAAATGGTAAGAAATTGCTGGTTGATAAGTTACACATTGTCATCTTAGAAATAGCTGTTCAGGTTATAGAATTAAAGTATTTAGAATGACATTCATAAAGTGACACTACAAACCTTTCTGCTCTATGATCGAACAAAAGCTCAGTAATATGGTTATCAGTTCTATACATTTGTTTTACATCTCAAAGAGGGTAAGATTAAACATATCAAAACAGAACAGAACATTTAAAAAAAACAATTTAAAGAAATACAGATTTCAAAGCAAGTCCACTGAGGATCTTCATTGTCTATCTAACTGTCTCTAGTTTCTTACAAATAGTTGTCCCTATCTTACCCACTTTATATACTTATTGCATATTATAGAACTAATCAAATCATTACAGGATGATGAAGGCTTTTTAGGTCCTCAAGTTCCAAATTAGGGAAGACAATAGTAACTACCATCGCATCTCTCATTCTCTTTGTGATAGCTTTCCCCATCTCTACATATGCTGAAATTGGACTCAAGAAACCAGTCCAATGTCATTCTAATCAGAGAACAATAGATTGCTAGAATTTATATTATAATGCTACAAAATAAGCCTCGGGTTTCTCAGCATCTCTTCCTCAGAGTATCTGTTCCTTACATCTTGCATTATATAATCTGTTCCCGTAAATAATTTAAAAAAAACCCCATGTGTGAATTTCTACATATATATCTATCCTCTCTGTATTATAGGGAAAACCAAGTCATAGCAAGACAGCAAAACAATTTCCTAGAAAAACATGCAATGGATAAGACATATAAGACCACAATATAAATGATCTTCTGTAGCTACTATGTTTTCTCTTGTTATTTTCAATAGATTTGTCCACAACACTGGCTTATTATAGTTAAACATAGTATCACCTATTTTTATAAAAACTTAACTTTGACAGCATTGTAGGATTTGAAAGCTGTTACTAATTAATACGCATATGGATATTCTTTACATCTTGTCATCCTCAGAGTAGTTGCCTCTACTTTTAGGGTTGATACTAACAAGCATACCAATTTCAAATAAAATCAGCCAAGGCCAACCCATAGTCTTATGATTCAGATTCAATTAAGATCAGTCATATTAAGACAATGTAAGTGATACAGGATTTCAGTTTAAGTTAATAGTTACCATGGTATAACCTGCTATTTTTGGGTCAAGATGTCTGTGCCCTCAAATCTGACATGAGTGGACAGACCAGTATATATTAAATTCAAACTAAATATGTCCGTAAGACTACTATGTCTTTTAAATCCTTATATACCATTAACAATGACCTCTGCCTTTTTTAAAAATATAGTTTCAGAGCTGTCTATACTAAAGACTATAGCTTATCGTCTCTGCCTCATGTCTGCTACTCCACTTTACTGCTATAATTTGTCCACCTTACTCCCTCATTCCACTGTCTGCCCCGTTCATTAAGGTCTCTCTGCCACTGTTGCTGGAATCCTGGTATCTCTTCCTCTCTTTCTCTGTAATGTCCTTCAGCACTCTCTGTAGGGTTGGATTGGTGGCCACGAACTCCCACAGTTCCTCCTTGTCTTGAAAGTATCTTATTTCTTCATTAATTTTGAGAGAGAGTTTTGACGGGTATATGAACTTTGGTTGCATATTATTTTCTTTCAGGACTTGGAATATTTCTCCCCACTCCCTTCTTTACTTAAGAGTTTGTGTTGATAAGTCTGCTGTTATTTTGATAGTTTTCCCGTTGTAGGTAATCTGCATCTTTTCTCTGGCTGCTTTTAATATTCTGTTCTTTTGGTGGATTTCTGGAATCTTGATTATTATATGTCTAGGCGTATATCTGTTTTGGTTGTCGGTAGCTGGTGCTCTGTATGCCTCTTTTAACTGGATATCATTTCTTTTTGCTATACATGGGAATTTTTGCTTTAATATATCTGTGAATATTCTTTGTATTTCATTTTTGGTTGCTCCTGCTTCCTCACTCACATTCTTTATTCTTAAGTTAAGTATCTTTTTGTCATCTTCCAGTTTTTGAATTGCTTCTTTCTGGTTCCTTGTTATTTTTAAGAGGCTTTTTCTTTACGATCATATGCCATAAATCTCTCATCAAGTTTCAGAAGGCTGTCTTTAGTTTCTGTCAAGGCATTTTGCCAGTGTTCAATGGAGTTTTTAGTTTCCTGGTATTCTCTTTGGATCTGTTTCATGTATTCTAAGTTATGTTTAAATTCTTCTTCAGAAGTTTCTCTTTCTTTTCTGATTTCCTCAGTTGTTCCATCTGTGTTCTCTTGGGCCGGGCTTGTCATTTCTTTAATTAATCTCTTTATATCTTGCCTCACTTGGATCAGGAGTACAGCTTTAAATTCCTCTATGAGATCATGAAGGTACTTTTTAATTTTGGCTGATGCTGTGTCGAGCAATGGATGGTTACTGTGCTTGTTCTCTTCAGTGTTTACTTCTCCTGGACTTATTTTCTCATGTTGGGCAGCTGGGGATTTTTTTAATTTTTATCTCTTGTCATGTTTCTGGTTTCTTTCAGATTGTCCTGGAGTTCTCTGGCCCTTTCCAAATTGCTTAGGGCCTTTCAGAAACATGCTGACTTGAGTTTTTGCTGTCCTCCCCAATTTGCTGTTATCTAGGGGTAGGCTGGGATGCAGGGGCAGTACAGGCTAGTCTCCAGCCTCTGTGCCAGTTAATCCGTAAATTAGGCTGTACTTTCTGGTTGTCACTGAGTTGTGACTATTTTGTATTCGCTTATTGGGCCCCAAGCAGAGGCTTGGTTTAGCCCCAGTAGCTCCTGCCAGTTCTCTTTGTACCAGAAGCAGCTGACTAATGTCACTATGGCACAGGGTTCTGCCCAAATCCCAGCTGTTCTGTTCCCAGACCTCTCTGTGACAGGAGCACCAGAACAGCAGATCTGCCCAAATCCAAGATGTCTCCCACTAGTTCTCTGTATGAAACTGAAGCCAGCACGTACTCAGGCTCTGCCCAATTTCAAGATGTCTTCCACTAGCCCTCCCTACAGGGGGACCCGGTGATGTCACCGAGCTGTAGTTTCTGCCCAACACTAAGATGTCCGCCGCCAGACTCTGTGTTATTGATGTCCCTGTGGTGGCGGGCACGGTCCAGTTCCAAGATGTTCTCTGGCCAACCCCAGCAGCCGCGGGGTTCCCAGTACTCACCAGAGTCCAGCACAGGTCCTCGTCCCGGGTCCACCGCACACCAAGCCACCCACCTTTCCACACTCCCGGCCCAGCGCGGAACGGTGCACAGCGTGCACTCCCGGCACAGTGCGGAGCAGTCAGAAATCTGCGCAGCATTTGGCTTTGGAACTCCAGAGCCTTTTACGATCTCCTCTGATGCAGCGGTGCAGTCCTGACTACTACTCGGAGTCCCGGGCCTCAGTTTCCTGCAGTCACCAAAAGCCAACACAGCTTTTCCTGCTGGGTCCATGGGTCAGTTTGTTGATTTAAAGGTGCGGGATTTGCAGCCTCCCATTATCAGCATTCACGGTCTCAGCACGACTTTAAATCCTCCAGCTGCACTGTCTTGGTTAATAAGAATCATTATCGATTTGTCTGGCCCTCTCCATGTTGTCATATTCTAGCTTCTAGTATGATTTCTCCGGAGAGACTCTTCGCCCGATCCCCTAGCAAGCCACCATTTTGATACCACTCCTTTTTAGAAGTTGCTATATTTGGGTGTTCTCCCAGACATGGGAAAATTTCAGTCAATATTTCCATAAACACACTTTCAAGGCTCTTTCTGTCTTCTTCATGATTCAGTTACATGAAGATTACTGTCTCTCATGGTATCCCATAATTCCCATAGATTTCTTCATTCTTTTGCTTTGTGCACCTCTGCTTAATTTATATAATGGAATAGAATTCAACCTTATAACAGGAAATCCCTGCCATTTGCAACAGCATCAATGGATATGGAGGCTATTACTCAAAGTGGAGTAAGCCAGGTCCCGAAATACAAATACTGCCTGTGAAATCTAATAAAGTAAACTCAGAGAAGTAGAGGGTACAATTATGCTCATCAGAGACTTCAGGGTAGTGGTGGGAAAGAGGAGTCATTGATCAAATGATTCAAAATTTCACACTGCCAGGAAAAAAGGGTCTTGAGATCTACTAATATCAGGGTACAATACAGACCATGCATTATCCATTCATAATAGCTGACAGGAAATTTCAAATATCTCACCATAAAAACTGGTAGGTAAGTGAAGTGATAGATATGTTATCTTGATTTGCTTATACTCTATTGTGTATCTATCTATCTATCTATCTATCTAAATATTACATTATAACACCTGAATTTATATGATTATTAGTCAAAAACAATATTGATGGCAATTTTTAAAACTAAAAATATTTCAAAGAATACAAACAACACAGGTCCCACATGTCCATGTGATTTGTAAATAATGAAGAAGTGGTGCAGCATTTCCCAAATTCAGAAGCAAGAACCGTCCAACAGCACACATGCCCTTGGGTGCCTCTCCTGGGTGACATCCTTTCTTCTTCCTCCTGGGTGGTAATGACATCCTGAGTTTTGCATTCATCTTTGTCTGGCTCCTAAGTAACACTAACCAGCTATGCACACAGTAGACTATGTGGGTGGGTTTAGCGTGGTTTAGATCTGCACTGTGGTGTTTTTACCCTGAAGTCCTCTTAGGTCAGTATGTAGGTAATACAGCTCCAGGTCCCAGCACTTAGGAGGGACACTGCCAGGGGTTCACAGCCACACCTAGTTCTCCCCGCTTATTACAGCCTTCAGAGGGCCCTACTTGTGTCTCGGGCTGGTGGACAGATGCCTTTTATTCTGGTCAATGTTTTATGAAGGCACAGTCTTCTGAGAGGCCCCAGTTCATACAAAGTTCTCAGGTCACACTCACTATCTCTTCTCTTATCCCAGGTAGGTACTAAACCCCCAAGCCCTGAGATAACAGTGGTCAGCACCTCCTCAACCCCAGTCCCTGGCAGCTGCAGCCTCAGCTGACCTGACACCTAGTTGTTAGAGTCTCCTTGCCTCCTGCGCATGAAGCTTTTCCCTTCCTTCCAAGCTCAGTTCTGTACTGAAAATAGTTTTATAATGTGATCCCCCCACCCCCAGCATTTCTTGGTATTTGCAGGCAGGTGTACCAGCCCATTCCCCTGAAGACAAAAGTAAAAGCTGCGGTGTCACCTTAGACGACATTTACTCTTCCCTCCCTCATACCCTGGGACCCTTCTCCAGCCACTTGCCCTGATCCTCCCTGATCCCAGTGGCAGTACTGTGAAGTCTGGCTTCTGGATCAACAGCTCTCCTTTAGGGCTGGCTTAGGGCAGCTATGGGGCAGGCCGTCACACCAAGTGGCAGGTCATTTCCCTTCCTAGGTCACTCAATCATTTCTTTAAGGAACAACTGACTAATGAATCAGTGCTGAGTGACAGATGAGGCTTAGTGTGGTCAGAAATATTCTCATGGGTGATCCTTCAAAAGGCCTGGATTACTGGTTATCAATCAGAGCCTTTTAAGAATCTGTGTCTATCACTAATCTCTGCAAATATGAAGGAAAAATAAAAATGCGAAGGCTCTTCAAAAAGTGGACAATCTGAACACCTCACAGTCCTATGGATGAGCTGCAGGAGTAGAAACCATGAGGCTCCACCCTTCATACGTTAATTTTTTTGAGTAAAATGCATCCGGTTAATTTTGATATCACAGCAGGGTAGGCAGGAGGAGAAAAAGACTTTGTCCATGTTTTACAAATGGAGACAGTAAGTCCAGGGGAGCACCCAGAAGGAAACAAAGATCTGAGACTGCAACTTGTCACTGCTTCCGCTGATCCACTGGAACCCCATCAAGACGCTACTGTCTGACCATGACCTTCTGACACTCCATGGCAATTTAAGAATAATGACCAGCTGGGTACAATGGATACTCCAGATAGCTTTCTTGTTCTGGGAACGACCTGTTTTCGAACAGTTCCTCCACATCTTTCACTGAAAATAAAAAGCAAGATACACACATACAAAGAAGAATTCCCATGAAGTCAGTGTGCTCCACAACCTTCATAAGATGAAAAATTAAGTATTACCTGTCTTTTAAACAAGCAAGTGAGCAGGGTCACAGAAACAATAATGCCAAGCAAATGCTGGCTTTGGAAGACCCTAGGCTTATTACAAGGGTTTGGAGTTAAGAAGAACAAACTGAAGGAGGTGACAGCTCTATGCAGACGATGCTGCCATCTGAAAGTGGGAGTCGGGTCCAACGGAAGCCAGGGCAGGTGCATGGTGGTGAGTGAAGGCTTGCAGGACACCCTGCATCCCAGCCAGGAAGGCGTCCATGCAAACAGAAGGCAACTTGGTGCCAGAGAAAGAATTGAGGGCTCGGCATTTCTGTCCAAGCTGCATTTGCCTTCTTGGCAGTGGGATCATTGTATAGTGCGAGCCTGCCATGGGGCTGTGATGCAAAGCCAACAGGAAGATATCTGAGCTGCATACTGGTCATACAGGAGTCACTAAGAAAAGGAGACACATTACTGTTCTATTACAATAGTGAATTAAATTTAAAATTTTCCCCGTGTTTTAAGCCCTTTGGTTTTCTCTTTGGCAAAGAACCTGCTCCAAGACATGTAATAAACCTTTCATTCCAGCTCCTTCACTATTTGACTTGAGACCTGGAAACATCAGATTCTCTGTGTTCAAGTGGTAGCCTGGAAACTTTAGAATGGAGCCTTTGCATGAAAAGGGGTGCCCCTGACTGAAGTCCCCCAAGTAGGACATGCACAAGTTGACATAGTTTTTTAAGAGATGAAAACTTGATTTAAAAACCATGTTGTTTAAGACATGGGCTGACTGTGTTCACACTTTGTTCTTCAATGAGGAAACACTTTGGGGCCCATGGCAGTGGTAGGCACAGTGTCCAGGCACCTGAAAGGTGGTCCTGCTTGAAACCCCGAGGCCTCTCCAAGGCCTCCTTGAGCTCCAGGGTGTGAGCCCTGCTCTCCCTGCCCTCCCCACTAGCCTCTGTCATCTGCCCACCAGAGGGAACCATGCTCGGGAGGTTCTGCAGCACCTTCCCAGAATGCCTTCATCTCAGCCACCATGCCCAATGTGTCCCTCTATTCATCCGGCAAAGTTCCTGGAGCACTGCACAGCCCAGCTGCAGTAGCAGCTGGCAGTGGGGCTCATGAGCCAAGATCTGCAGAGTGGACACAAATGGGCCAGCTTGGACTCAAGGGGCCCTGCAAGATGGCAAAGATGCAACTCCTGACCGGGTGTGTGTCCTCTGAGGGGACCACTTCATCTCTCCCCACGTCAGGCTGGATTACAGAGCACTCAGGCAAGGACCGCATTAAAGTTGATTAGTGACAGTTTAAAATAAAACAGACTTGAGATCATAACTGGAAAACAGTCCTCTACTGTAAAATTCAGTCTGACAGATTGGAACCCAGTCAATGCACTCATGGTGAATTAACTAGTGGGTGACTTCCAGCACCCAGCTAAGCTGAATCAGCATTGCGCTGAGTGTGGAAGGCTCATCTGGGGATTGTTGCCAACAGCAGAAAAGATGAACTATGGGGCTGGGGGTTTAGCTCAGCGGCATAAGCACCTGCCTTGCAAGCAGGCGGTCGTGAGTTCGATCCCCGGTACCGATAAAAATGAAAAAGACAAAAAAAAAAAAAAAAAAAAAAAAAAAAGAAAAGATGAACTGGGAGGCAAGATGGTGTGCTGGTGATTCTCCTGCAGAAGCCTGTCACACTGGCTTTCCTGATAGGTGCTTGGCAGCTCTCACTATCAGAGGAGCTCAGGTCCTTGCTACAGCTGAGGATGGATGAAATTCTCTTCAGGGGAGCTCTGGTCCTTACCTTAAGTGTCATTTCCTGGCTCCAGTGCAGATCCTCAACCTGCTGGCATAGATCCTTCATCTTGCTGGTGCAGACTTTCTAGCTTCCACCATTAACCTTTCTTTGCACCTTCCCAGTGCAAATCCTTGATACACTCTTGCATGAGACATTGCTGTGGGCTTTAGGCCTCCAGTGGGACTTAGGACATTGCTGTGCGATCCAGACCCTCAGCTGGTCTCTAGTGCTGAGGACAGATCCTTGCACACATCTGCATTTGAGTCTTTGGGTGACTATAATTTTTTAAAAATCCTATAAATTCTGTGTCCTGTATTAAATCTATTCTCTTGCAAACCCATACTACAACGGCACTGTGAAGGCTATGAAGGAACTCAGGCAGGAAGTGGCTAAGCTGACTGCCCAGCATCCCTCATCACCACACAGTTGGGTTCCCTCTGTCTATCTGGGTATCTCCTGACCTTTGCTGTCCCCACCTTGAGCAGCCCAGCTCCACGAAGGGGGCAGAGGCCTTGCCCAATATCTGCTGACTGGATCCCGTAAGCCCAGTTTGGATGCTATTTTTGTTCCACTGATACCAACATCCATGTGGATGCCAATAAGTGCAGAAACTATGTGGAACTGGGTTGTAACTATGTTCTTACTATTGAAGTTATTCTGGGTTTTCTAAGTCCTTTGCATTTCCACATCAATTTGTAGAATGAGTTTTTCCTCTTTCTATGTAAAACTTTGCTTGGGATTTGGATGGAGATTGTGTGGAGTCTATAGATTACTTGGGGAGACACACAGCACAGCAATCTCAAGTCTTAAAATCCACGAACATGATACATACTTTCATTTAGGCCTTTGACATGTTTGACATGTTTTCCTAACTTTTATCATTTTGACGCTGTTACAAATGGCACTCTAAAGGTTTCAATTTCTGATTGCTGGTATATAGAAAGAAAACTTTGTCTTTTGATCTTACCTTTAAATCTGCTGACTTCTCTTGTTCCACTATTTTTACAGACTTTATTGGATTTAATTTTTTATCCTTTTATTAGTATGCTTGTAACACATTAATAGTTTTTTCTGTGGTGTCTAAGCTGCTATTAATGCTATCCATTCAACGTGTTTTTCAACACACAGATTCCAGATTTCATTTTTGGCAGTTTGATCCGGGTCTAAAGGCATTTCCCATGTCTCTGCTCACCTCCCGGATGTGTCCAACACATTTACAAATGCATTTCAGTGTCCTTGCCTGCTGAAGCTTATTCATGTTGGTCACGGTGTCTCACACTTTTCTGCTTTTATGTGTGCGGAATCTTGCACGGTTTATCTTTTTCATTTCTAAAAACAGTCCCCTGCTTTGTCTGTAAGGGTGTTTCACTCACTTGGAAACAGTCTGATCTTTCTAAGGCTTGCTTTGTGTTTAGACAGGACTTCAGAGCAGCATTTAGTCTAAGGCTTTTTGTTCCCTGCCCGGAGACCCACTGCCCGTGGGATTCTGAGGCTTTCCAGGCAGGCTGCTGGGTGCCCTGTTCAGCCCCGTGCGAGCTCCACCTAAGACCAGTCCTCCCCCTGCCACAGGGAGCTTCTCCTAGCAGCCGGTCATCATTCGGCCAACTTCTCCAGCTAAGTTCTCTTCTTTCTCCCTCCTCTCTGTCCTGGGGATCTGCCCGATGCGGTTTTCCTAGAGTCTCCATCTACCTATCTCTTCTGCTAGGGAAACCCCAGGCTCCCTTCTGAACTTGCTTCCTGAGTCACATCCGGAAAACTCCCTCAGCCAGCAGGGCGGGGTCAGCGGAAAGCCGCCTCATTACTAACACTCCATTCCTCAGGGGTCACTGCCTGCTGCCCAGTGCCCTCCGAACCTTTGCTTCGTGTACTTTTTGTTAGGAGGACAGGGAGTTGTTTCCCTTACTCCACAAGGCTCCCTTTATTCCATCCTGACTGGAGGCAGAAGCCCCTAACTTACTTTCTGATGTGAAGGAGGTTTTCCAAAGGAAATGTTTGTGGCATTAACAGCCACACCCTGGCTGGGTGGTACAGGGGGTGTGGTGCAGAGGGCAGAGAAGCTCATGGTTTAATGAAGGTGACAGTCGACCAGCGTGAATGTGCAGTGGTGGAGACTAGGGCCATGCTCAAACACTGAAGAAACATCAGCAGGAGGCGACTCTGACCCTCCTGCCTCTAGCGTGGTGCACGACAACTGGTGGGGACACCGGGGGCAGCAGGGAAGGCTCCTCGGCCAGGTGCTGTGCCTTTGCCATCCCTGCCCCCTGCCCCCTCGCCCCCTCACAGTCTGTGTCCCCTGTGGTGCTGGGAGCCCCGAGACTGTCCCCATCTGGCATCCTCCTAAGAGAAGTAACAGGGCGCCAGGCCCTCAGACAGCTGCTGTGTCTCCTTCCAGAGCTGGAAAATTGGGGAACGGATGGGGTACTCACAAACCCTCCTCCTACCGGAAAACGTTGTGCTGACCATGTTATCTCTCACCCAGGCTACTGTCTGCAGAACTGTTTCCCTGTCTCCTCCCTCTGCACTCTGGCACAGTTCATCTTCTGTCTATGCTTTGGCAGTGACACTGGATGAGACACCAGGAGTGCCGTGCAGGACAGGGGAGCAAACTAGATTCTTTTCCCAGTGTGTGACCTTCTGACCACGTGATCTGACCACACTGCTTAACCTCCCAGGCCACCTGTCCATCCTTATGAGGGGAGGTCACCCTCTCATCTTCCTACTCACTCCTGAGAGCCCTAGATGACCGCGATGGTGATAGGGGTGTCCTTCCCTGTCCCAGCACAAGGCACCCACAAACCATCATGCAGGGGAGGTGGCACTGAGTTCTGACTCAGTGAGAGCCTGGTGTGGAGTGTAGTGGGGGAATCAAGGTCACAGGCTATGGCCAATATTTTTCCTTTCATTCAATTTTAAAAGCACAAAGACTGAGCTCACACTAGGAGGATGTCCACAGAGTCACCCCCATTTGGACCCAGCCGTCACAAACACCAGACAGTTTTCTCCTGTTTACTGTTCATCACTCACTGGGAATTTTCAGATCCTCCTCATTTGGTTTCAGCGAAAGAACTGAAACTGTGTTTTGTTGAAGTTTTTTGGTATTTTTTTTCTCTTGAAAATATAAAAAATTGAACATGGGCTTTGCTTTTTGCAAGTCACACACGCTTTCATGAAAGCCCATGTCCAAGCATCTCACTCCCTCCTGGTTGCATGGTCCAGGAGCCATGATGAGGCCCCATGTTCACCTATAGTCCCAAGAGTTCTAGTGTTTAGGATGGAGCCTTTGGCTGGCTTTTACTTAACCTGCTCTGTACTGAGCAAAAATATATCTAATAGTATATTACAGTATAGTATTTGCAGGCCTGGTGGAACAGAGCTATAATACCAGCACTTTGGAAGGCAGAGGCAAGAGGATCACAAGTTCAAGCATAAGTTAGGCAACTTAGCAACTTAGGGAAATCTTGTTTCAAAGTTTAGAAAGGGAAGCCCAGGGAGGCAGCTCAGTACAAAGGCCCTGGATTCAAACCCCAATAACGTACACACATATACATACTCACACACCCCTGCACACACATCCTAAACACACGCGCATGCACATGATAGTATATGGTCGATGTTTGGGTGAGAGATGCTGGAAGTTGAAAAGGAATTACCCAAAGAGAAAGTTAAGGGCTGAGCAAGCATTTCACATTCTTGCTTTCACTTCATTTTGCAAAGACAGTATAACTGTAATCCCCAGGGTAGATCCAGGACTCTCAACATCAAAGAGGTCCAGGGAAACAGTAGAGACCACAGGATGGAACGAAGGGACTCAGGCCCGATTCCACCCCACACTCAGCTCTCCTCTACACAACCCAATGTAGGAGAGGCCTCAGTGCCTCAGGACGCCAAAGGGTTTCAATTCGGGTGATTGCAAGCCCTCACCCTTACACCTCATGTTCCCTGGCGATCGCAACAGTCCTGTATCTAACATTTCACCTTCTCCTAGAGCCACACCACCTCCCAGCTGAGCCCCATCTGTGAATTTAATTAGCCAGCTGCCACTGTGGTTTCCCAGATCATTAAGATTTTCTTTGACTAAGACCTAACCCTCTACCCTCAGCCATTCCTTGGAGACCTCTGTGCAGCTCTGAAGAAAACTGTTTATTTTAACTGCACATTATATGCTCAGTTTGCAAGTTGAGTTTTTAACTGTATCATCCAAAAAGTTAATTTCTCCAGTGACAGTTCTGAATAGGATCTGTCAAAACCCAGACACAGGAAATTGTTTCCAATGCTATTAATGCTGTTGCTATTATTAGGCAATTAAGGAGAGTATGGATATAATTTACTGTACTATGTATGGTGTAAATCCTAAACCCACTCATGCATTTGATTATCAGAAGACTAACACATTGCAGGAGACACAAATATCCATACTTATCTTTTTCATGCAGGAAACCAACACCGAGAAAGTTATCTTAAAGGAATGAATCAAAATCAGCATTTTCCACATTATCACATATTGTCTCTGATTCCATCACTTAATAACAGGAGGATGACTAAGTGCATGTTGGGACCTCCCTCCTATCTGCTACTGTCAAAAATCAACACTACACTGTTACAACAAAAGTACTTGGCATGTATCAAGAGGAAAATAAAGATAGCATCTATAGCATCTTAGCATCTACAGCAATTACATGGATGTATATATTTATGGTCAAAGATGGCAATGACCTGGATAAAAATGAAAAATTCAATCTGGAGTTACAAGGTTACAATAGGTGCCTTTTTGTGTTTAAGTTAATGTACACTTAAAAAATACAAGAAAAACCATCATAATTCAAATTCAGGCTCATAATTCAAATTCGGGCTCATAATTCATGAGCATCTCGATGTGTGTGGTGTGGCTCAGGACGCTTGTGCTAGTGGTCCTCTATAGCACACATGTCTGTGCTTCCCACGGACCCGGGACCTCTCCGTTTCAGCACCCCCAGGTGCTGCCCACAGCACTGCCTTGTTCCCAGCCTTTCTGCAGAGCCTCAGACATCAGTGTGCACAGCAGGTTGAGGGAGCAAGGAGTGCTCTCCTAGGAGCGGCCTCCATCCACTCTCAAGATGGGTAAAGGTATCCGTGCTGTCTCACCTCGCAGGTGACATGATTCTGGGGTGGGTGTTAGGCACCACTGCCCTGACTGACACAGGATCAAAGAAAGTCTCTGGGGAAACAAATGATTTTCTAAGTTCCAGCACTCAAATCCTTGATGATCTACACAGGATAAAATAAGTCGCAACCACTACCTCATGCTGCAGGCAAAGGATAATTCGGAATAGATAAGGAATCTGTGAGTTTATTATACTTTCTAGAAGCAACTACGCAGAGTACCTTTGTGACCTAAGGCAGAAAAAAATTCATAGACTCTGGAGAAGGAAGCAGTGAATATAAATAAGGGAAAATGATAAATTGTAGTTGATTCAAATTAAAATCTTACTTGTGATGACATCAACTGGGATAAAATAATCACAAAACATACCCCTGAAAATGGAGTTTTATCAAGGGTATATAAAAGGCTTCTACAACTCAGCAATTAAAAAATATAAAAATAGACAAAAGACTCCGGAAGCACTTCTCAAAGGAAGGATATATAATTATCAGTAACTAGAAGAAAATTTCCTGACATCATTAATTATCAGAGAAAAGGAAACGAAAATCACAAAGAAATACCAATGCACACTGACTACAAAGTGCTAGAATTCATGTCTGACAACTCAGCAGAATCCTTACAGGCCAAGAGAGAATGGAATGACATTTTACAAGGTTTGAAAGGAAAAAAACCCTGCCAGCCACGAATAATATACCTAGGAAAGCTGTACTTCAGAAATGAAGGGTAAATGAAGACATTCCAAGGGAAGTAAAGACTGTGAATTCATCAGACTTGGGCCAGCTTTATAAACCACTGTGTAAAGAGTGAAACAACTCCAAGTGAAATAATGACAGCTATCATCACGAATACATAAAAAGCACTGAAAGAGCAGGTCCACAAAAGAGAAGCAGGGCAATGAGAATGCATCAGTACAGAAAATCAAACTATGAAGATGGGCAATGTAAGAGGGAGAGAAGAACAGGGGGTATTAAAAATGACCAGAAGAAAATTACAAATAACCTGGAGTATAAACAGAGTCCTTCATAAAAATATACAGAGTTTCTGAATGTAAAGAAACCAGGACTTAATGCTAGGCTGCCTGAAAGAGTTGCACTTCATTAGTAAATAGACACACGGACTGGATGGGAAATGATGACAAATATACTCTATGCAGATGGAGGCCCCAAGTGGGTAAGAACAGCTATGCTTTACGTCAGACAGAATAGTTTTTAAGACAGAAACTATAGAGACCATTACGGTTTAGATCTAAAATGGTCCAAAGCCCACCCTTTTGGAAGGTGATTGGATCATGGGACCTTAGAGCTGACTTCTGTTGGGAGGTGAGCTTGGGCTGGAAGGAGTGGGCACTTCTGGGCATGACCTGGAAGGACATGTCTCCCTTCCCAGGGCCTTCCTTGACTCTCTCCTTCCTGTCTGACCACCAGGACGTGAGTAGCTTTCCTCTGAGGGTCCTTCCCCATTCCCTTCCTAGATCAGAGCCAGATGATGATGGACTAAGACTTCTACAAACTAGGCCAAAATAAAGCTTTCTTCCTCTAAGCTGTGGGTTTCAGTAATGAGAAAATGACTGACAGTGACAAAGTAGGTCACTATATGATGATCAAGAGATTGATTTAACAAGAAGTTATAATGATTATAAATGTATATAAAGCTAATGCTGGAAAATCTAATTTTATAGAACAAATGTTAGATCTAAAGGGAAAATAGGTTCCAGTACAATGATACCAGGAGATCAATAGACACATCTTAGAGACAAAAATTAACAAAGGAACCTCAGTTAAAACTGTGTTATCAAATGGACCTAACAAACCTCTAAAGAACATTTAATCCAAAAGCAGAATATAGTCTTTTCATTGGCAAATGAAATATTCTCTAGAATACACCACATACCTGAGTATAAAACAAGTGTAACAAATTCCAAAATATCAAAATTATATCATATATAGTTTTCTCACCACAGTGAAATAAAACTACAAGTCAACACGAAATAAACCTTAGTAAATTATATAAGTACATGAATATTAAATGATATGTTATTGAACACACAATAAGTCACTGAAGAAATCAAAAGAGAAATCTAAAAATGTCTTGAAGAAATGAAAACACAACATACCAAAACTTATGGGATACATCAAAAGCAATACCAAGAGGAAGTTTTATAGCAGTAAATCTCTATATCAAAAGATATATTTAAAAACACAATTCAATGATCCATTTCAAAGACATGGAAAAATAAGAACAACCCATACCCCAGATTAACAGGAGGAAAAGAACAGCAAATATTACAGTGGAAACAAAAGACCAAATTATCCCACAAAAGATCAATGAGTCAGAGTTACTTTTTAAAACAATAAATAAAATTTATGAGCCTTTAGGTAGACTAAACAAGAAAAATAGAGATAGAGGCTTGTTATGCTTTCTGTCTGGATGTCTGCATTAGTTGCTGGACTCCAGACAATGTGTGTTATGACTTGGCAGAAAGTTTGTCTGCATTTTGCTCCTGTATAGAGACTTTGCCTGGGACTGAGATTAAAGGCAGAGGACTAAGTAATCTGGCAGAAGAAATTTCAAGGCAGTCAAATGTTGAGGCTGTGGTATGGCTACTCTTGGAGGCGTTAGCCAGATTTATGTTGTGAAAAGGGCAAAGAAACCAGCAGGATGATTTAAAACACTGTGAATGTAGCCAGAAAAGAAGCTCCATTAAAGTTGTGAACTTCAAAGATAGAGCACAGGAGATCTTGATTGCTGAGATGGAATGGGAAAATAGAAAAAATGGCTTGCAGGTATCACAAGAAGCAACAAGTCTCTATTCTTTGCAGTCTTCAAATTGAAAAGGTGAAAGACTTTGCTTTAAGGAGAAAGCTTCAGAGTGCCAAGTTCCAGACTGGCACAGCCATACCAGGTCCCCAAATGGTAGTGGCACAGAGAATCTGTTCCTCAGAACTGGATTCAGAATGCTCAGAAATCCAGGCACTTGACGCCTACAACCAAGAGAAAGAGAAGCCTGGCTACTGCTCCAGCAGGCAGCAGACTATGGCATCATTCATGTGGCACTGGTTTTAGGCATAGGAAAAATGCAAGAGTTCTGAGGTTAACAAAGCTCCACCAGAATTCAGAAAAAGGCGTGTGAGGCCAGGCAGTGTGCCTCTGAGAGGGCAGTACATATAGGTGTGAGTGGAAAGCCAAAGGTGTGGTGCAGATCCCAGGAGTTTGGAAAAGCCAGGAACGTGGATCATCTGAGGAAAACTGCCAGGAGGGAGCAGAGTGGGCCTAGGAGAGAAGCCATAGGAGCCACAACTGCCAAAAATTCTGTATGGGTGGGGGCATGTAAGCCCTTGGGAGTGCAAAATTGCCACAGACTGCTTTAGGTATTCCACATGGAATGTTTGCCTTGCTGAATTTTGGACTTGCCTTGGTCCCAATCCTTCTCATCCTCCTGTTTGTATATTTTGGAATGGTGATATTTATCATCTGGCATTGAATGTTAGAAGTGTTTACGTTTCCTTTCATTTGTATAGGGACTCACTGTTAAGAGTTTGCTCTGCCTCCTGGAGAGATACTTAGGACTTGGACTTTTCAGCAATACTGAAACTGTTAGGACTTTGGCAAACCTTAGAGATGGACTAAAGGCCTTTTGCATAAAGAAATGTATACGCATCTTTGTCGGGGAGGTCAGGGAAGAATGTTATGGTTTGTGTCTGGATATCCCCTCAAAGACTCATGTGTCATGGAGTAGACAGGCTTTTTGAAGGTGGCAAATCTACAGTTCATGATTGGCTCATTGTCTAGTGCTGCGATTAGTGGTGTGAGTGCTGCACCCACATCTGCTTACAATATAAGGGAGAGAAAGAGCTTGTTACTCCCTCTGTCCCTTTGGCTTCTTCTGCTTTTGCTATCTTCCACTGCCATGAGCAGTTGCTTCTCTACCATGCCACCCTGCCTTACAGCCAGCTGATTATGGCCTGGAACCTCTACAAACTGTAAGCTAAATAAACCTTTCCTTCCTTCACTTTCAGCGTCAGGTATTCTATCTCAGCAAGGAAAGGAAAATAACTGAGATAAGAAAGGCTGAAGATGTAGCTGTGTGGTAGAGTTTATGTGTAGCATGCAGCAGGCCCTGGGGTAAAGAGACAGAATGTGTGTGTGTGTAGACAGAACTAAAATAAGTAAAATCAGGGATGGAAAAGAAGTCATTCTAGCTGCTATTACAGAAATGTAAAGGATCACTAGGGATGACTTTGAGGAACTAAATAACAACAAATTGGAAAACCTCCAAGAAATAGATCCATTTCTGGACACCTACAGTCTATAAAAATTGAAGACACGGGAAAGCTCTAAGGGGTGGGCAAAAATATAGATTACACTTCAATTTTAAAAATTGTATTACAGTAAAAGACACATGGTCATTCATATCCCTTGAACACCCCTGGCCCCTTCCCTTCTAACACTACTAATTCTACTGCTCTTGCCACTTTCTCAAGCAGTTCTGGAAGTCCTCCTTTGTGAATGTCTCTATTTAGAGAGATTAAAAACATGGTGAGTGTCTCTTCCATGTGCCATTCGACAGAAAGACAGGCTTGTAAGAATACGAAGTACGTCTTCATCCACTTATGCACTGAACCTGGTAATGTGCAACCTCTGGATCATCATCAAAGTTACAGTGACTGTGAAAGGCAGACTTTTTAACCTGATTAGGATCTTGAGGAAGCTGCCATACAGTGACTGTTGGTACTCATGAGGGTCGACTTCTAGACCTGCCTGAGCAAGTGGCAAGAATGACCGCACAAGTGTGCTGAAGCGATGGGGAGGGTTTTAAAGGATATGAATGGACATATGTTTCTTTTCTTTTTTTAATTTAAAGAGAAAGAAACAACAACAAAAATACATGGAGATAAAAAAGGATAGAAATAATACAGAATTACAGAAAAATAAACGGTAAGAAATCACCAGTTGATAAGTTACATATTATCATCTTAGAAATAGTTGTTCAGGTTACAAAATTAAAGTATGTAAAGTGACATTCAAATAGTGACACTGCCAACAGTTCTGCTCAATGATCTAACAAAAACTTAGTAATATGGTTATCATCCTACACACTTGTTTTTTTATCTTAAAGAGGGTAAGATTAAACATATCAAAATAGAACAAAACAGTTAAAAAACAGTTTAAAGAAATACAGATTTCAAAGCAAGTCCATTGGAGTTCTTTGCTTGTTGGGAGCCGTGGCACTGTCAAGTCATCAGACGCGGTGATTGCGAGGCCTGTGGGAAAGTACAAAAGCCTGGGCTAGATTACCCCTCTCATCGAGCCCGCCTGTGTGGCACCTGTTTCTTATCACCCCACTAAGTTCCCGCCTCACAGGGTAGTCTGCCTAGCTATTAATCCTATATATAGCCAGTGCCTCCACCCCCGAGAGAGAGAGAGACTGAAGCACGGAAGGAGCCGCGGAGAGCGGACCGGTAGAGGCTTCGGGGCAGACTGAAGCACAAAAGGAGCCGCGGGGAGCGGACCGGTAGAGGCTTCGGGGCAGACTGTATAAGGAGAGAATAAAGAAAAGCCTGACCACCGCCAGACCTTGTCGTGTGTCTTTCCTGCCGGCCGGGAGCGGACATCGACATTTGGAGGCCCGCCCGGGGATTGATCAACCCCGAGACGCGGCGGTGGACTGCATTCTCCTACACAGTGCTGCAGCTGCGGGACGGGTGAGTAGGGGATGGGCCTGGGCCCTGGGTGGCGCGCGCCTGCAGGGTTTGTAGACTCCTCTCGACCTCACGCGTGGGTGGCGGGTTTCTTGGGCCTCACGCGGTGAGTGTGATGTTGTCTGTTTTGAGAGATAGGCTACTGCTTGGAAAGAGGGGTGTGTGTGTGTGTGTGTGTACTAAAACTCCTACAGCATTATGATCTTGAGTGGTAGAAATCTTGGGTTGGTCTAAGGAGAATGAGAGCTGGGGCCTTTGAAACAGCCTCTTTTAATTTAGAAAATGAGAAGTAGGAGTAGTGGATATGAGGCTTAGATACACAGCCTTGGTGTTGGTCCTTCGGAGACTCCTGGAGTCCAGGGACCTCAAGGTGGGGCGTAAGACTTTAGAAAATTTCCTTGCAGAGATTGACAGCTTTGCTCCCTGGTTTCTGCCTACAGGGCATGTAAACCTGCCCTCCTGGGAAAAGTTGGGCAGAGACCTTTCCCTAGCAGAGCGGGAGGGTAGAGCTTCAGTCTCTGCTCGTCCATTGTGGGAAATGATACACGCGTGCCTAAAGAGTGAGGGTAGTTGCGGGGGGAGCTCTCAAGAACTTGTAGAAGTACGCGAGGTGTTTGAACAGGCACAGTGAGGAAGCTCCCGAGAAGGGTCCGTCGAGGAGGGCAGAGATACGGAAGAGGAAGCCGAGGCGCGGTTTGTGTCTTTCCGCAGGAGTCGGGACGAGAACCAATGTGGGTCCCAGAGAGGTTGACGCGACAGGTCCCTCGACTGAGGATCAGGCCTGTTCCACCGGAGGCCAACCGCAGACCCAACAACAAGATGAGCCCTAAAAGAACTGCAGGACAATCCCTTTTTGGGGGCCTGGAACGGCTTGCTCCCCTATGTGCTACCCTTGTATACGCATGGCTCGCTCGCATGGCCTACGACCGCGTTTAAAAGTGACAGGCTTCCCACATTCTCCTCCCTAGACAACAACATGTAGCAGGGTGGGTGAGTCAATGACGGGTAAGAGCGTGCCTCCCCAGCACGACTCAACCTAAGCCAGGCCCTACCCCGTTCCGCTCGAAAGCCGCTGGATTGTTAGATAAATTTCTCTCCGAGGGGATTCGTGGAGAGAAATGAGTGCATGCCTATGTGCAACCAGGTTCCGTCCGGTTCATTCCTGGCCCTAGAAAAAAGGACGAGGGCCTCAGGGCCTTGGTGGACCCTGGGACGGCCGACCAGGGTCTACGCTAAGGGCCTACGGTGGGCCTCAGTTCGGGGCATAGGCCTCTGCACTCTATCCAGGACGGGCTGCGATGCGCGTAGCCATCATTTAAAATAAAATAGGGGGAGATGTTGGGAGCCGTGGCACTGTCAAGTCATCAGACGCGGTGATTGCGAGGCCTGTGGGAAAGTACAAAAGCCTGGGCTAGATTACCCCTCTCATCGAGCCCGCCTGTGTGGCACCTGTTTCTTATCACCCCACTAAGTTCCCGCCTCACAGGGTAGTCTGCCTAGCTATTAATCCTATATATAGCCAGTGCCTCCACCCCCGAGAGAGAGAGAGACTGAAGCACGGAAGGAGCCGCGGAGAGCGGACCGGTAGAGGCTTCGGGGCAGACTGAAGCACAAAAGGAGCCGCGGGGAGCGGACCGGTAGAGGCTTCGGGGCAGACTGTATAAGGAGAGAATAAAGAAAAGCCTGACCACCGCCAGACCTTGTCGTGTGTCTTTCCTGCCGGCCGGGAGCGGACATCGACATTTGCTGTTTATCTAATTGTCTCTAGCTTCTTCCATATAGTTGTCCCCATCTTCATGCACATTAAATACATACTGCATATTATAGAACTAATCAAATAATTACAGGATGATGAAGGCTTTTTAGGTCTTCAAGATCTGACACTGGGGAAGACAATAATAACTACCATAGTGTCTCTCTCTCATTCTCTTCGTAGTAGCTGTCCTTATCTTTACATATGTTGAAATTGAACTTAAGAGACTTGACTAATATCACTCTGATCAGTGAATAATAGTATTGCAAGATTTTATATCATAATGCTACAGAATTAGCATTGGGTTTCTTAGTGTCTCTTCTTCAGAGTATCTGTTTATTACATCTTACATTATATAATCTGTTCCCATAAATAGTTTTTAAAAAATCTTCTTATGTATGAACTTCTACACGTATATCTATCCTCTCTGTATTATAGGGAAAAACAAATCATAACAAGACAGCAAAACAAATTCCTAGAAAAACATGCAATGAAAAAAACACATAAGACCACAATATGAGGTGATCTACTGTAGTTACTATGCTTTCTCTTGTTATTTTCAATAGACTTGTCTATATCATCAGGCTTAACATAGTTAAGCATGGTATTACATAGCTATTTTTATAAAAACACAACTTTGAAAACATGGTAGGACTTGAGAGCTGTTAATAATCAAAACCGGTATGGATATCTTTTACATCTTGTCATCTTCAGAGTAGTTGCCTCTACTTTTAGGGTTGATACTATCAAGCATACCAAATTCAAATAAAATCAGCCAAGGCAAAACCGTGGTCTAATGAATCAGATTCAAATAAGATCAGTCATAGTAAGACAATGTAAGTAATACAAGGTTTCAGTTTAAGTTAATAGGAAGTTAAGGATAGTTACCGTGGTATAACCTGCTATTTTTGGGAGATGTCTGTGCCCTCAAATCTGATATGAGTGGACAGATGGGAACAAATTAAATTCAGGCTAAACAGGGCGATAAGACTACTGTGTCTTTTAAATCCTGATACACTATTAACAATGACCTCTGCCTTTTTAAAATAGTGTATAAAAGCTATCTATACTAAAGATTATAGGTTACTGTCTCTGCCTCATGTCTGGTACTCCACTTTACTGCTATAATTTGTCCACCTTACTCCCTCATTCCACTGTCTGCCCCGTTCATTAAGGTCTCTCTGCCACTGTTGCTGGAATCCTGGTATTCCTTCCTCTCTTTCTCTGGAATGTCCTTCAGCATTCTCTGTAGGGTTGGGTTGGTGGCCATGAACTCCCACAGTTCCTCCTTGTCTTGGAAGCATCTTATATTCTCCATTAATTTTGAGAGGGAGTTTTTCTGGGTATATGAGTTTTGGCTGCAAATTATTTTCTTTCAGGACTTGGAATATTTTCCCCCATTCCCTTCTCGATTTGAGAGTTTATGTTGATAAGTCTGTTGTTATTTTGATAATTTTTCCGTTGTAGGTTATCTTCTTCTTTTCTCTGGCGGCTTTTAATATTCTATTCTTTTGGTGGATTTCAGGAATCTTGATTATCATATGTCTGGGTGTAGATCTGTTTTGGTTGTAGGTAGCTGGTGTTCTGTGTGCCTCTTTTATCTGGATATCATTTCTTTTTCCTATACTTGGGAAATTTTCCTTTAATATATCTGTGTATTTCATTTTTGGATGCTCCTGCTTCCTTGCTCACATGCTTTATTCTTAACTTATGCATTGTTTTGTTATCCTCTAGCCTTTAAATTATTTCTTTCTGGTTCCTCGTTATTTTTTAGAGGTCTTTTCTTTCACGATCATATATCATCAATCTCTCTTCAAGTTTCAAAAGGCTAACTTTAGTTTCTGTCAAAGCATTTTGCCAGTGTTTAATGGAGTTTTTAGTTTCCTGGTAATCTCTTTGGATCTTTTTCATGTATTCTAGATTATGTTTAAATTCTTCTTCAGAAGTTTCTCTTTCTTTTCTGATTTCCTCTGTTCTTCCATCTGTGTTCTCTTGGGCAGGGCTTATCATTTCTTTAACTAATATCTTTATATCTTGCCTCACTTGGATCAGGAGTACAGTTTTAAATTCATCTATGAGGTCACGAAGGTTTGTTTTTTTATTTTGGCTGATGCTGTGTCTAATATTGGATGGTTACGGTGCCAGTTCTCTTCTGTGTTTACTTCTCCTCGGCTTATTTGCTCATGTTCAGCAGCTGGAGATTTTTAAAAATTCCTATCTCTTGTCATGTTTCTGGTTTCTTTCAGACTGGTGTGTCCTGGGGGTCTCTGGCCCTCTGTGTATTGCTTAGGGCCTTTCTGAAGCATGCTGACTTGAGTTTTTGCTACCCTCCCCAATTTGCTGTTATCTGAGGTAGGCAGGGATGCTGGAACAGTGCAGGCTAGCCTCCAGCCTCTGTGCCAGTCAATCCGCAAGTTGGGCTGTACTTTGTGGATGTCACAGAGTCGTATGTGCTCATAGCTGGGGCTTTTCAGAGGTGGCTGGACCTAGGGAATGTGAAAATGGATTTAAGGTGTGTGTTAACTAAATCAGTCCACTGATTGGTTTAGCAGGTGTAGCATTGTTCTGGATAATGTGAAGACTCATTCTGGGTGTGGGTGGTACCATCTAATGGGCTTGTAGCCTGGATGGGATAAAAGGGAAAGGGAGACTTACAGTTCTTGCTGCTTCCTGTCTGATGTGCTATGATCTGTTTCTCTTCTGCCATGTCCTTGAGCCATGCTACCCTGCTTGAAGTCAGCTGACTATGGACTGAAAGCTCTATAAACTGTGAACCAAAGTAAACCTTTCTTCCTTTAACTTGTGGGTGTTGGATATTTTGCCTCAGCAATGAGAAAAGTGACTAAGGCAGTCTCTTTCCCTCTTTCCCTTTGAATACCATTGCCCTGTGTATGGGCTGGTGGTATGATTTTGCTTCAATTCCTGAGTATGATTCATAAAACTCCTGTAAGAAAACAATAGCCTATTATTTATACCTATATCTCTTCTTTTATTATTTCTTCCTGCTACTCAGAAGTTATTTCATATTTTTTTAATCTGCAAAAGGTCTTAATTTTTAAAGGTTGGCCTGCTAACTAATACATTCCTTTGGCTTTCTTTCATCTGGGTACACCTTCATTTCTGAAGGACAGTTGCAATGAGTGTAGACTTATTGACTGTTTTCAGATAAGAAATCTTCTGGTGTTCTCTATAAATAAGGTGTCATTTCTCTCTGATTTTATGAAGTTTGTCTTTAATTTTCAGATTTTTAGTTACAAGTGTTATGGTTTGGTGTTTCATTAGGTTTATTACTCAAGGGTTTCTGGGCCCTTGAATCACATGTTTAGGCATCTGTATTTAGTCACTTTCCTTTCCCTGGGGGAAAAATACCTAACAGTCAGAAGGTAAAGCAGAAGAGGTTTATTTTGTCTTATGGCTTTAGTGAGTTCAGTCCATGGCTGGCTCCATGGCAGAGACAGCAGGATGGAGGAAAGCCAGGAATGAGAGAGAGAGAGAGAGAGAGAGAGAGAGAGAGAGAGAGAGAGAGAGACAGAGAGAGACAGAGAGAAGGAGGAGGAGGAGGAGGAGGAGGAAAAGGAGGACAGAGCTGGGGACAAGAACACACCTTTCCAGATCACACCCAAAGTGACCAGTCTCTTCTGACCATGCCCCACATCTGGATTGGGGGAAATTTTAGATCTAAACCTTATCAGTCTGTTAAATTTTGGAAATTTTCAGTTAAGATTCTTTCAAATACCATTTTAAGTTCTCTCCTTTTTGATACTTCAGTGACATGAATGTTCCTGAAACTCTGTTCTTTTTTTAAAAGTTTCCCCAGTCTCCTGTTTTCTGTTGTTCAGACGAGGTGAATTCTATTGATTTGTCCTCCAGTTCACAGATTCCAGCTTCTGCCATTTGTATTCTTCTATGGCTATAATTTGTGTTATTGTACTTTTCAGCTCTCTAATGTCCTTTCAGTTCTTTTTTATAACTTCTATTTCTTAGCTCAGCCCTTTTTTTCTCATTTGTTGCAAGATATTTTGTAATTGATTGCCGGAGGATTTGTGCGAAGGCTGCTTAAAATGCCCATTCGATAAAGCTGACATCTCATTCGCCTCCTGTTGGTATCAGCTCATTGCTTTTTTCTTTCAAGTTGTAATTTTCCTAGTTCTTGGTAAAATGGGTGATTTTCCTTTGTATCTCGGATCTTTTGTCTATTACATGTGGGATGCGGGGCCCTGTTTAACTCTGCTCTGGCAGCCAGTTGCCCTCTTTCTGTGTAGCATGCAGGTCTTGGTCCTCTGCACCAACAGGGTCCTCAGAGCCTTTGTGACATGAGAGTGACCTGCTTGGCATGGCTGATGCTGCTGGAGTCTCATTAGCCCAGGTAGGTCTGACTGGGGGTGCAGGAGGGGCTTTCCCAGGGCAGATGCTGGTGTTTCTGGGTGGAAGAGGGGTCTCTCAGGCCCTCCTGGCTCCCCAGCCACACTGCTCTTAGTGGCTGGGTCCCTGCCACCCTGTCTGTCTGCCTTCTTCTGGCTGGAGGTGGAAGCCCATGTCCACGAGGATGAAAAGGCTCACAGCAGGATATGCTTGCCTTCGAGTGGGAGAGCAGTTCCTGGGCTGGGCCACCTGCGGCTGATGGGGAGCTCCAGCTGTGCTCCC
This sequence comes from Cavia porcellus, assembly GCF_034190915.1. Taxonomy (NCBI): domain Eukaryota; kingdom Metazoa; phylum Chordata; class Mammalia; order Rodentia; family Caviidae; genus Cavia; species Cavia porcellus. The sequence continues at coordinate 69,642,503 of NW_026947501.1, read as the reverse complement.
GTTTCCCTCAGTCTCTCATGGGCAAGAGGGGCATCAGCTTACAGGGGTGAAGCAGTTCTCAGAACAGCCCACACCAAGGGACCTCTCCTGTGGCCGCTTATTAAGGTAGGGGATTCACGTGGACAGGTAAGAGTTGGAAGGAAGGACAGCACGTCTCGGATTCCTCCTCCATGATCCACGGTCAGGCCCCTGGGCCCCAGGAGCACTGCTGGGCTCTCCTGGGGTCTTCCGCATGGTCCGTCCATCCTGGATGAGAAAAGGACCACACGGGCCACCTCCGTTCACAGGTAGGAGTCAGGAGAGGCCCAGCCTGTTTCTCCCGTCCTTGTCCTCTGCTGGAGAGAGGACACTCTCTTCTCTACTCCTGTAGCAGCCCTGGGCAGGCTGAGGTTTCTGCTCCTCCTCTGCATTGCAACTGCATGCATCTTGGCTTCGCGTGGCCAGTTAATCAGACTCGGGACTGGCAGCTGAGTGAGTGGACAAACATGGGAGGAAACTGTCAGGGGCAAACACAAGGGGAAGGGAGGGGACGGGGAGCCGGCAATTTATAGGATGAAACGAAACGAGTTAGACACACGCTAAATTACACATGTGCTAATTGTGTATGCACAGGAATTGGTAGCTTCTGCTCATTCACATCTGATTATTATATTTGCGGTTTTTTAATTGCATTTGAATATTTCTGCCACTAAGACCATTGAGAACGTCATTAGCTGTCAGAATTCTCGGAGCTTCCTCTGCCAATGAAATGCAGACAGGCTACCAGCGCCTTCATCTAATCCCAGTAATGACAGAGACAGTTGCGATGATGACAACAGTAGTAAGAAAGACTGGTCAGTCAGTGTCCAGTGGGTCTCTTGTGTTCTGGTTCAGCAGAGAGGGCAGAGTTTTGCATTTACCAGAATCGTGGTTTGTTCTGGCTCAGTTCTTTACTGCTGTGTGCCGCTGAGCGAGTTTCTAAACCTCTCTGATCCTCAACACCCACATGTCTGAGAGCACACACTGCAGAACTCTGTGTGGAACTATGAACAGCAATAGGTTAGGAGGCCTGGCGTGTGGCAGAGGCTGAGTAAATGTTGACCATCATTTCTCCCATTTGCCCAGAAGCCTGATGATTTCTGTGTTTGCCAAGGGCCCAACATCACACTTCGTGCAACCAGTCCCGGCTGAAGTTGCCGGCTCCCCCCCCCCCCCCCCCGATGCTTCATAGCTTTTCAGGGCGATGAAAAGCTTCAGAGCTTTCCAAGCCTCAAAACTGCAAAGACAGGCCCAGACAGGCCCAGGATGGGGCGATGGACAATGGAAAAGCCACCCAGACCCCTAGAGGACTGCAGACTCACCCTGCTGCAGAACATGCTGAGGACACAGGTTTAGAACAGCTTTGCTGCAGAGCACTGCCTTGGCCAGGGCATCACCTTCTTGGGGTCACTCCAGAGAACACCAGGCCCCCTGCACCAACTCCAGAGAGTTGTCCAGCTTCAGGCACCATGAGATCACTGAGGCTTCGTGGGCATGCACCGAGGCCAGCTGCTCTCCCCACCCTTCTCCGCCTCCTTCCTGCAAATGTGGGACCCTCGAGGTGTCCCTTTAGGTGCCCCTGTATCCCTCATCCAGTGATGTCCACCCGAGTCTGCCCCCTAAGTAATCACCTTGCAACACAGATTGCTTCTGCAGATTTGCCCGCCTTGCTGGCTACAGACACATGCTGATGTCTTCCCGTTCCCTGGCAGCTCCCTGCCTTACTCCCGCTTCTCACACTTCCAGGAGGCTCTTTACAGTTCGGCAGCACAGAGAGCCCTTGGGCCTCCAGCGAGGCTCACAGCAGATGACCACCCCTCCCTCACAATTCCAGGCTGTCAAGGTCTGGGTCCTCAGGGCCTGTGAGGCCCGTTTGGGCCTTTGGGTGGTGCTGATCTCATTGAACTGTGACTTCCTGATTAGCTGTCTGCTTCCGGCCCAGCTATGTGCCCCTTCTGGCCACATCTCAATCACCAAAGTGCCTGGGTCTGGTACACGATGGGAGGTTAGCAAATTTCTGCTTAATGTATAAAAATCTCCCCATGCCCAGTGCCCGGAGACTGACACGTGTTTGGTGAGGATGTTGCTTGTTTGCGCTGCTGGGGAAACTGCATCGTTTGGAAACCTCTCTGTCCTCTCTGTCTCTGAAGACTTGCATAAAATCTTGAGAAGCTGTAAATTGCACTGCATAAAGTTCTGAGTGTGTGTGTGTGTGTGTGTGTGTGTGTGTGTGTGTGTGTGCACATGTATGTGTATGTATCAGTTCATCATTACAATGACCTATGCCGGCATGGGCTCCTTGTGGAGAAGAGGAGGTTTACTCTATGCATGGCTTGGTGAGTCAAATTCCAAGACCCAGTAGTAGACATCTTGAGTGGGAGGAGAAAGGAGGAGGAGGATGGGGTGGAAGGGTCGGTCTCCCTGTAACCCTCTCCAGTGAGAACTCCCACAGGGATCTATGAGAAACACCTTACAGGCTGGATGACATAAAGAGCTCACGCTGGGCCCCAGCTCCCCTAAGGTCCCCAACCTCCCAACAATGCCTTAGTATTCATATACCCTGGGGGGACATAAACCATGTTCTTGCCACAGCAGTGCAGCTGTCCGTGTTTGCCTATGATCTCTGCAGGTCTCCACTGGAGGGAAGTGTCCTGGGGAGCAGGGGAGCAGGCCTTGACTCCAACTGTGACAACTGACATTGTACCTGCAGGCTTTGTGGCACAGCTCCATCTTGGCCCTCCTCTCTTCCTGTAGTCATAGATCTGGCCCCCACACTGTCTTCTTCTATAGGCTTCCTGAGCTCTGGCAGCAGGGCTAGAAACTCCAGACTCTGTGCACTGAGGCCTCCAGATTCTGTGCCTTACCATTCTGTTTGCATCCTCTCTGCCCTGGAAGTGCACTTTCCTGAAGGGGTCCTCAGCTCACATCATCTTCCTGGGAGTGCAGGATCACCTGGCATTCTGCAGGCTGTTTGGAAACTAAATTAAATTAAACCACTCAACTGTACCTGGGAACAGCCGCTCTGAGCACAGACCTGGACACCTACCATGTGCCAGGAATGAGTCTAGGGGTGAGGGCATTTGGGGAAGAGATGGAAGTAAAAATGTCTTGTTCTATGGAGCTTCCTCTCTAAATGACGTGGGCAGTAAATAAAAAGGTATGCACAGTATAAGAACAAGGGTCAGGTGCTGTTAGGCGCTATAGGAATAAAATGTAGGGGCTGTATATGTAGATTTTAGATGAGGTAGCCAGGGAAGGATTTCGTGAGAAGGCATTACTGAGTAAAGCCCTACAGGAGAAAGGGGCTTATTGTATAGATATCTGGGAGAAATACTCTAGGAGACTGGCATGGCAAGCACAAAGGTCCTGGGGCAGGTGTGTGCAGCGGGTGGGGGCAGGAAGGGAATGAACAAAGTGAAGATGGCATTGAAGAGAGGAGAAGGACCAGGTCCTGTGGAGCCCATAGGGCAGTTCAGGAAATCTGCTTCACCTCTGCCTGAAATGGAAAACCCTGGCTGCGTGGAGTAGGGGTAGTGAGGGGAGTGAGCTTTTACAGGATTGCTCTGCAGCTGCACTGGGCACTGACAGACAGGGCAAGGAGCAGGGCTGGGGTGACTACAGAGAGGTTATTATGTGCCCCAGGTGACAGAATGGTGCCTTGGACCAAGGCTGGAGCTGGGGTGATGGTGAGGAGATTCCAGATAGTCTCTGGAGAGAGCGCAGATTTTCTTATGGTATAGGGGGCAAAATAAATAAAAGCATCAAGAGACACTGATGTGTGGGGTCTCTCGTGGGGGAGAATGAGCAGCCTTTATGGAGTTGAGGGTGCCTTTGAGAGGAGCAGGTCCTGGGAGGTGGACAGCTGTGCATGTCAGGCTCTGGGGCTAATACAACAATCATGCTCCGGGAACATTTACTGAGCTGTGAATTCATAGCAGGCGCTGTGCAAGTTACTCTGACGCATTCACTCATGTCATTCCCCCCAAACTGGTAGGCATGGGGAACCTGAGACTTTGGAAGGCTGTGTCATCTCCCCAAGGTCACATCACTCGTAAGTAACCATCAGACGAAGACTGTCAACTTGATTGGCTTGGGAGCTACCAATGCGATGGACAAAGCACACTTAGAGGTATGTTGCATGGATCATCAGGGTGTGGCCTTTGGGACTGTCTCTGAGCCCTGGTCCTCTCCTCTCCTGGCTGCCATGAACAAAGCAACTTTCCTCCTCCTGCGCTTCTGCTGTGATGTTCCTCTCCTAGAGCCAGCTTATCATGCACTGAAGTCTCTGGAGCTATGAGGCAAAGATAGACTTCTCCTCCTTTAAAGTGTGGCCTCAGGTCAAGTGTTCCAGCAGTGACAAGCTGAAAATTCAGTGGCTGAGCCAGGACCTGAACCCAGTCATAGTCTACCCTTCTCTCTTAACACCACTGATGAGACCCTTCTCAGTATCGTTGCAATTTTCTTTATAATCTTTAACTTAATCCTCACAGCACTAATAACTCATAGGCTTCAAGAAACTACTCTCAGGCCAGCACTGTAAGTGCTTCCTATGAACTGACTTGCTCAGTATGCGCAGTGGGACCATCTGCAGGCACAGAAAGGTAAAGGAACAGAGCAAAGTCACACAGCCAGTAACACAGGAGCTGGCATTTGAATTCAGTCTAACCACAGCCACACTGCATACTATATTGTTTAAAGAAGGTGGGGGATGCTGAAGAGTTTGGAGGAGTTACAAGATGTGACTCAAAAAGGTGTCTGTGCTGTGCTCAATGAGCCCAAGACTGCAAGAGCCCAAAGGTAGAAGTAAGGAGACCCATGGGGGTTGGGAAAGAATGGTTATGGAGTACTGGAGAGATGCTGCCACGACTGGACACTGCTCTGCCTTGACGCACCCATTTGCTGGTTGTCTACTCCATGCTGGTGCCAAGGAGACTTAATTCTGCCCTCGCAGAGCTCACATCTCATTAGGAAATGAAACAGGACAGCAGCATGATGCACGTAGAAGACAAGCTTAGGGTCCAGCGGAGTACAAGCATAGGAGCCTGACCCACAGTGAGTCCAGAGCTGAGTACTAATGTAGAGCTCAGGTTGGGGGACTTCTTTGAGGGACGGTGGGTCTTACCTGGACCATCAAGAAAGAAAAACAGAGGAAAAGCATTCAGACAGACAGGGGAGTCAATGCGCAAACCAGGTTAAATGTTTCAAGAACAATGTGCTAAGGCTACCCACCTTCCAAAAACTACAAGATCGATACACCTTTTTCTCAAGAGCTCTAAATTCTTAAAGCAGATCATACTCTAAGTCATAGAGCAAGCCTTAACAAATACAAACAAGTTGAAATAATTTATTGCATCTTATTGGATAAAAATGAAATGAAACCCCAAATTAATGAGAAACCACAGAAATTACATCAATACATGGAGACTCTGAACAATTTACTTTTGATTAATCAGTGGGTCACTGAAGAAATCAGGTAGGAATTAAAAATTCTAGAATCAAATGAAAATGGAAATACAACATACCAGGACCTCTGGATACAGTGACGACAGTTCTAAGAGTGAAGAGAGTACCATAGACATTGGGAAAATGAAAAGAAAGAAACTGTTCAAAAGGAAAGAACAACTGGGATAGGGGAAAGGAGAAAAAATATGGGAAACATTATATACAAGATAGATATCTATACTACTAATCTCTATTAGTTCATCAAAAAGAACAGTTTGTGCTTTCATTGTTTGATGGCTTGATCACTTTTTCATGCCTATATCTTATAATCTGAACAACTACTTTGAGGATAACAATAGGCAATATATTAATCATTCTTAATATTCTATTATTTTGTTTTGAAAGTCTATCATTTATTTTTTTATTTCAAAATTAAAAGGTACTGATCTTGAAAAAACCCAGAGACACTTCAGATAACTTAAAATTGTATCTCAAGATCTTTGAAAAATAATAATAAAACAAAACAAAACCAACAGAAATAAAGACAATAAAAATAAGAGATGAAACTAATGAGATAGAGACTAAAGAATAACATACAGGGTCAATGAAACAAGAAATTCATTCTTTGGAAACAGTACAAGATGCATTCAACAACACATTTAAAAGATCATACATTGTGATCACACTCAATGGTCAAAAATCATGCACCATGATCAAGTAAAGATGGTTTAACATGTACAAATCAAATGTAATACACAACATAAATGGAATCCTGGATAAAAAATCACAATACCCTCTCAATAGACACAGGAAAATTTGACAAAATTCAATATCTCTTCATGATAAAACCCTAAATAAACTATACTTTGAATTATCACACCTCAATATAGTAAAGGGCATACATGATAAAAGTCACAGCTAGTATCATTCTGGGTGGAGAGAAACTAAAAGCATTTCTTCTCAAATGAGGAGTAAAAGATATCCACCTTCACCACTCTTATTTGATACAGTTCTGGAAAATGTAGCTTAGAGCAACAGATAAAAGCAGCACAAAGAAAAGAGGAGGTCAAATGATCCTTGTTTGCAGATGACCCTAAAGGCTCAAAAGACTTCAGAGATGACAAATGAATTCAGCAATGCAGTAGAATACAAAAAAAACTAACTCAATATCTTTACTATATGTGAATAATGTATTAGCTGAGAAGGAAATCAGGAAAAATATTACAGTCACAATAGCTTAACATAAAATATGTGGAGATCAATCTAATCAAGGAGGTGAAACACCTCTACCACAAAAAACTTCAAATGCCAAAGAAAGAAACTGAATACACCAAAATATGGAAAGGATTCATCTGTTCATAGATTGGCAGAATTAATATTGTCAAAATATAGTCAAAAGCAATCTACAGTTTCAATACATTCCCTATCAACATATTCATAAAACTAGGGGGAAACGTAAGAATTCGTATGAAAGCACCAAAGGCCAAGAATAGCTAAAGTAGCACAAAGTCAAAAGAGTAAGGTTAGCAGATCACAGTAACTGCTTTCAAATTATGCTACAAAGCCAGAGTAACAAAAATGACATGGTTCTGTGACAAAAGTAGATACACATTTGCGGGAGGGGTGGTACCAGGGATCCAACTCATGACCTCACGCTTGCTAGGTGGGCACTTGTGCTGCTGAGCTAAATCCCTGGCCTCAAAAGTAGATACATGGATCAACTGAATAGATAAGAAGACACAGCAACAAACCCATACAAGTACAGCCATCTGGAGTTTTGCATAAAGGTGTTAAAAATAGATCCTGGAGAAGAGACAGCCACTTAACAAATGACTCTTGGAAAATTGAACATGTACTTGTAGAGACTGAAACTAGATCCTTATCTCTCACCTTACACAAAAATTCAAAATGGATAGAAGACATAGGAATAAAACCTGAAAATTTGAAAATGATAAAAGAAAGCATAGAGAAACCTTGAGGCCACAGGCATAGATAAAGAGCTCCTGAATAGGACTCTTAGCACCAGAAGTAATAGCAAGAAGCAACTGATGAGACTGCACTAAATTAAAAAGCTTCTGCATAGCAAGGGAAAGAACTAACAGAGTGAAGAGACAGACTATGTCAGGGGTCCCCAACTCCCAGACCATGGATAAGTACTAAGCTGCACGATTTGAAGTGAGTGGTGAGGGAGGGAGGAAGTGAAGGAGGCTTCATCTATATTCTCAGCAGCTCCCCATTACCTCACTGTGTGAACTCCACCCACTTTCTGATCAGCAGCAGCATCATTAAGATTCTCACAGAAGTGTGAACCCTGCAATAAACTCTACACATGGAGGATTTAGGCCATGTGTCCCTACGAGAATCCAATGCCTGATGGACTGTGGTGGAGCTGAGACAGTGATGCTAGTCCTGGGAAGTGGCTGCAAACACAGATTAACAGTAGGAAAAAGATTTGACTGCACAGAGACCATAAGAAATCAAATGCTTGCGGACTCAGATCAAAACCCTATTAGTGAGTGGCAAGTGACAAATAAGCTGCAGTTGGTTTCTGGCTTTAAATCAGAACTCAACACTGATTTTCATCTGCATGCGGACCTCTTATTATTTATCCGTAATTCCTATCTACACTTCTTTCCCACACTGCACATTGATCTCAGTCATATTTTGGTAAGTCCACATGCAAACCCAAGCCTAAATGAGTAAAAAAACAAGTATCATTTGAGTGCTTCATTCAAAAGGGGGAAAATGATAAGACAGCAGAAGAGTCTATGGCTGTCACCAAAAAAAGGGTTCATTTGAAAGAAAAAAAATCAAGAGTCCTACTTAAATTATCGGTTCACTGCAACAGTGAATCAATCACATTCACCAAGTCAATTTTGTGTAATATGAGGTAACCAGCTACCCACCAAAACCAGGAAACCTTCAAAATTATTTCAATACATGAAGACTAAGAATCCTGCATTAAAATGTGAGCCTTTGAAATTTTTCAAAAGGCAAAAAGTTAACATAAAGAACACAAGAAATTGTTGAAGGACACCACTTCATCATATGTGTCTGCACTCAATACCATTTGGAGTGGCTAACCACATTGTTAAAGCTAAGAAGCCCTTCACTGTTGGTGAAGAGCTGACCCTACCTGCTGCTAGGGACACATGTCATAAACTTTCAGAAAAAGCTGAGTTTTGCATAAAGGTGTTAAAAATATATCTTGGAGAAGCGACAGCCACTCTACACATGGAGAATGGTATATAGTGGTGGTATATAGTCCTCTTTTGGGGGTTACTATAGCTACACAAATTAATAAAATATCAAAGAACATTGAGGCAGTATTGTTAGGATTAATAATTCACCTTGTGTCTTGGTTACTTTTCTTTCATTGCTGAGACAAAATACCTGAAGCCAAAATTAGGGAAGGAAAGGCTATTTATCTTACAGTTTTGGAGGTTTCAGACTATATTCAGCTGGCTCCAAGGAAGGGTAGCGTAGCTGAGGGGCAACTGTTCATGGCAGCCACAAAAGGCAAGAGAAAAAAGGGCAGAAGAGCAAAAAAAACATGCCTTCTTCCCTCCCTTATATTGTATTCTGGTTCCTCCCCTGAATGGGTGAGCATTTACACCACTAATCCCAGCTCTAGGCAACAAATCAATCACAAATGCTAGATTCAGCTACCTCCATAATTGCATGAGGCTTAGGGGGCCCCGCAGACACAAACCATAATAGCTTGGTTGTAATTCAGGCTGTGTCTACTGACACAGACAAAGCAACAATGTTTCTGTGTGATACATTTTTCAGGAGGATGAGCATTAGGATATATTATATGCACCTTTGTTGCCAGTGAACACCAAAAATACAGAACCAGTCAAATTTTTGAGTAATTATACATCTAGGAAATAGAATCTATCATTTTGTGTTTATATACAGATGTATGGAGCAGCTGCCATAACGGAACAGCTTTCTGGTTCAATACTTGAGTCAAAGTGATCATTTCTGAATATGAGTCCATGTGCTGTGCCATCCATACAGAAATGATGGTTACCCAAAAATGTCACCTTAACTTAATGTTTGTAGGATATGATTAAGATTATCAGCCACATTAAAGTACATGCCCTTAACTCACACCTGTCCACACCCTTTGTGAGGAAAAGGCCACAGAACACATACATCTCTTACACACAGAAGTGTGATAACTTCTAAAGGTGGATAACTGGTGAGGATTTCTGAGTTATGAGAATCACTTCAGAGATTTCTTTAGAAAAACAGTGACCACTAGCAACACATTTCAGTGACACAGAACGGGTCACAAAACTTGCTTACTTCTGTGATATTTCCTACCTTTTTTTTTTTTTTTTTTGGTCTTTTTGAGACAGGGTCTCTCTATGCAGTTCAGGCTGGCCTTGAGCTCACTTTGTAGCCTAGGCTGGTCTCAAACTCGCAATGATCTTCCTGCCTCCTGAGTGCCGGGATTACAGGCATGAGCCACCACGCCCGACTAATATTTCCTACCTATTAAAAGAATGCAATCTGTCACTTCAGGGCAGAACAACAACTGTAGCTATAGTAAGCCCCAAAAGCAAATAAAGTGGTTGCATTCAAAGACAAACTAGATTATGAGGTTGAAAGGAAACATTAAGATTTTTGGTGTTTCAAACATTAGCAGAGATCTTGAAAGAGATTGAGCCAGGGTCTCCTTTCTTCAAGCTGGTGTACGATCATGGATCTCAACTTTCAAAGGAGTTCGAGCATTATTCTCCACCCATCCCCACCAAAAAACCTGGGAAGGAATAGATACAAGACTCATTTGTGAATAAACCAGGCATATCAACTTTGTCCATAGTAAAAAAGG